>NW_027507718.1:345563662-346763662 GCF_037356315.1 Lithobates pipiens | reverse complement strand
TTCTTATAAGGACTGGTAACTTGGTATAGGGTGCTACGGTACATAGGCTTGAGTGCGGTACAGTCTGCTGTTCTGTAAGGACCGCTATCGGTCCACAATAGATAGGGTTGACGTGCACCACTGCTGACCGCTGCCCTATACTGCAGCAGTCCTTCAGCGGTATAGGGACTGACGTACAGTCTGCTAAACACTAATACACAACCTGCTTGGTCCACAAAAGTTCTTATAAGGACTGGTAACTTGGTATAGGGTGCTACGGTACATAGGCTTGAGTGCGGTACAGTCTGCTGTTCTGTAAGGACCGCTATAGGTCCACAATAGATAGGGTTGACGTGCACCACTGCTGACCGCTCACCTATACTGCAGCAGTCCTTCAGCGGTATAGGGACTAAGAGTTTTGTCACAGGGTCATTTAAAAAATGACATGCAGAGGAAGAGGCAGGCCCTTCCGCAGGGGTGGTAGGGGTAGGGCAGGAGCAACAGGCTTGAGCCAAAGTGGGAAGTTGCAGAAGGTGCGTTCAATTACTTTAAAGGATGCACCAGACTTGGTTGAGTGGCTCGCTCAGCCTTACTCTTCTGCACCCTCCTCATCCTCTCGATCTGCACCCTCTTCTTCACTCTCTGCTATGTGCACCCCCAAAGACACTACCACCAACAACACGACCACCACCACCACCACCACATACCTTCCGCTTGAGTCACTGGAATTATTTTCCGATCCATATCAAGAGGACATTTCTGATGCGCAGCCACTCTTGGTATTGGATCAGGAAGAGGAGGTAGCAACAAGCGCTACTCAGCAGTCTGACGCCAGTACCCAGATCAGCCCAAGGAGGAGGTTGGTCCCCGGTGTTGCTGCCTACTCCGAGATCTCTACTTATAGCGGTGGGGAAGGTGACGTTGATGATGACGTGTCTAGTGATGTCACGTGGGTGCCCACAAGAGAGGAAGAGGAGGGGAGTTCAGAGGGAGATATGGACCAGCAGATAGGGAGGAGAAGCAGCAATGACTTACATTGCACAGCAGGGACAAAGCAGACTGCAAATGTATCAGGAGCGAGTCATCGACCATGTACGGTCACATCTGGCGCTCCCAGGACACCGGCACATGGCTCCGCAGTGTGGGCTTTTTTTAACGTGTCCGCTGCTGACAATAGCGTTGCCATCTGCAATCTTTGCAGTCAACGCGTTAGTCGCGGTAAGCCCAATACTCACCTAGGGACGACCGCCTTAAGAAGGCACATGAGCAGCCATCACCGAGCCCAGTGGGAGCAACGGAACACACAAAGCCACACTGCAGGCTCTCACCGTCCAGCCTCGTCTTCTACTTCTCCTTCTCCTCTCTCCTCACAATTGTCCTCCACTCCACCTTCCATCACGCCAAGCTCACATTTTTCTGCAAAAAGGCAGGCTTCCGTGGGCCTAATGTTTGAGCGTAAAAAAATGATGATGCCGGATAACCCTCTTGCCCAACGGTTGGCGGCTGGCTTGTCAGAACTCATAGCCCGCCAACTACTGCCATATAAACTGGTGGACTCGGAGGCCTTTCGCAAATTTGTGGCCATTGGAACACCACAATGGAAGGTCCCAGGAAGGAAGTATTTCTCAGAGAAGGGCATCCCAGAGCTATATGGCCATGTTCAGCGGCAAGTGAATGTATCTCTGGCACACAGTGTCGGTGCCAAGATACATCTGACCACAGACACGTGGTCTAGCAAACACGGGCAGGGAAGGTATATCAGTTTTACTGCCCACTGGGTGAACCTTCTGACGGCCGTCAAGCATGTAACCCGTGGCACCCGTGTAGATTTGGTTTTACCGCCACGGATTGCATGCAGGCCTGACTCTTCTTCTCCTCCTCCTACTCCATCCTCCTCCCTCTCCTCCTCAGCTGCCTCCTCCTTTTCCGCTGCTAGCGTCTCTTCCACTGCACCGCCCAAGCTCCCCAGAACCTATTCCACATGCCAGGTGAGACGTTGCCATGCCGTGCTGCGTCTGTTGTGCCTGGAAGCAAAGAGCCACACTGGCCCGGCACTCCTTTCAGCTTTGCGTTCACAGGCAGATGAGTGGCTAACACCGCTCAATTTGACAGTTGGTAAAGTGGTGTGTGACAACGGTGCCAATCTGCTTAGCGCATTGAAACAGGGCAAAATCACGCACGTGCCGTGCATGGCACACGTCTTAAACTTGGTCGTGCAGCGATTCCTTGTCAAATACCCTGGGGTCCAGGACATCTTGCGGCAGGCAAGGAAAATCTCGGCCCATTTCAGAAGATCTTACACGGCCATGGCTCGCCTTGCTGACATTCAGCGGCGACACCATCTGCCGGTCAGACGTCTTATTTGCGATTGCCCGACGCGATGGAACTCAACCTTCTATATGCTTGATAGGCTGCTCCAGCAGAAACGTGCAGTTAACGTCTACCTGTATGAACTCTGCGAAAGAAACGGTTCTGGGGAGCTGGGTTTTTTTTCACCGCGCCAGTGGCTGCTCATGCGCGACACATGCAGACTTCTGCGGCCATTTGAGGAGATCACCAAACTGGTCAGTCGCAGCCATGGCGCCATCAGTGACATGGTACCTTATGCCTTCTTTCTGGAGCGTGCATTGCGTCGTGTCATTGATCAGGCTGTGGAGGAGCAGGAGCGGGAAGATGAGGAAGTCGCAATGCTGGATGAATTCCCAGGGGGGGCTACTCTATCTGAGACAAGTCAACAACAGGAGTCTGATGAGGAGTCAGAGGAGGATGGTGCCGGGGCGGATGAGCAGGAGCAAGAAGAGCATGCTTTAAACCTTTCTGGGATCCCTGTTGTGCGAGGATGGGGAGAGGAGAATGAAGAGGACGACATTATCCTGGATGATGAGCAGGAGCCAGGCCACCACACCGCTTCCACTTTAGTGCAAATGGGGGCCTTCATGCTCCAGTGTTTTAATAGGGACCCCCGTATAAAAAGCATGAGGGTCAAGGACCAGTACTGGGTGGCAACGTACTTAGACCCCCGGTACAAACACAAAATGGCGGAAATGTTACCGCCGTCGCAGAGGGCTGTCAGAATGCAGCACTTCCAGGCCTTGCTTCGAGAAATGCTGCATTCTGCTTTTGCGTGCGCTGGCAGAGGAGCAATTCCCACTCCCAGAGAAGGATTTGCGGGTACCAATCCAACAGCGCCTGCAAGAAGAGGCCGGTTTGAAGATGTGTTGGTGACTTCGGATATGAGGTCATTCTTTCAGCCGACCCATCGACAGGTGTCATCCGGATCCAGCATCAGGGAACGCCTAGACCGTCAGGTGTCCGACTACATTGGGTTAACGGCCGATGTGGACGCTCTGAGGAGTGATGAACCCCTAGACTACTGGGTGGGCAGGCTTGACCTCTGGCCAGAGCTTGCCCAATTTGCAATCGAACTGTTGGCTTGCCCCTCATCCAGTGTCCTGTCCGAAAGGACGTTCAGCGCAGCAGGGGGGATTGTGACCGATAAGCGTACTCGCCTAGCTCACCACAGTGTTAACTACCTCACATTTCTAAAAATGAATGAGGCATGGATCTCGGAGGAATTCAACACATGTGACCAGTAGACCATGTATATGTCTATAAACTATTTTTTTAATCAAGCACACAGACCTTCTTAATTCATTTGGCTCACTTCCTTGACCCAAAAAAGCACACCGTACTATATGCCCCTACCCTCCTCTTTGAAGAGGTTGAGCGGTGTCATATTTCTACTGGGGCTGCTTATGATATCCCTGTGCTGTGCTGACTTCCTCCTGGGGGTTCTTATTATGAAGGGATCACACTATCCCTGTGCTGTGCTGACTTCCTCCTGGGGGTTCTTATTATGAGGGGATCACACCATCCCTGTGCTGTGCTGACTTCCTCCTGGGGCTGCTTACGGTGCTGCTGTCAGTGCTGTATGTCACGGTGCTGCTGTCAGCGCTGTATGTCACGGTGCTGCTGTCAGCGCTGTATGTCACGGTGCTGCTGTCAGCGCTGTATGTCACGGTGCTGCTGTCAGCGCTGTATGTCACGGTGCTGCTGTCAGCGCTGTATGTCACGGTGCTGCTGTCAGCGCTGTATGTCACGGTGCTGCTGTCAGCGCTGTATGTCACGGTGCTGCTGTCAGCGCTGTATGTCACGGTGCTGCTGTCAGCGCTGTATGTCACGGTGCTGCTGTCAGCGCTGTATGTCACGGTGCTGCTGTCAGCGCTGTATGTCACGGTGCTGCTGTCAGTGCTCTGTATTACGGTGCTGCTGTCAGATGCCTCTATCACGGTGCATGTGTCATTCCGGTATGTCACGCTGCTGGTGATCATCTCCTGCACCCTCTTCTTTGCCTACCCTGGTCCCTGACCTTCCCTCTCCTCCATTGCCTTCATTAGCTCCATAGTCCTGAATTGTTAGAACAATTTCCCAAATAAAATAAAAATGCTTGTAGTTATCGATCCCAAATTCACCTCATACATGTATTATGTCATTGTCCAGATGGTGGGACTACGTTTTACCCCCTAATAATTACCACGTGGCCGCAAATTCGACATGAAGGTTTGCAAAGTTCGCCTCCCATTGAAGTCAATGGGGCCCGCGGCGAACGGTCGGTTTCGCGAACGTTTGGGTCCGTTCGCATTTCGCGTTCGCGAAACGTCCCGTCGGAAGTTCGTCCATCACTAGGTGTCAGTAGTTATTTATGCTTCTTATTTTATTTTTTTATAACTGTTTACCATTTTATTTGTATTTTTTTCCAATCATTAGGAGCCTCATGGGGGGGGGGGGGTGGGCTTTGGTAAAATATTGGGGGTCCAAACAGACCTCTGATGTCTCACTCTTGAGACAGAAAAGCTGCACAGAATTAATGGACAGAAACAGTTCTGTACTGAGCTTCCCGTTAATTCACAAACTGAAGCTTACTGATACGGTACCGATCACTGACTCTGCCCATTTATAAAAGAAAAGGGCCAGTAAATGACATATTAACCTGCCCCTTCCCCGCTCTCCATCCTGACACATCCTCCATAGCAGCCGGTGGGAGAGGGAAGGGGGAATGCTGGCAGACCTGCAGAGGAATGAGGGGGGCAGAGCCCAGGGGCCCAGGGGGCAGCAGAAAGAGGAGGAAGCTGCATAGGATGGACAGCAGGGGTGGCTTAAAGAGGACCCTATCCCCTTCATTTTCCTATTGCAGCCAACGAATGCCTGTGGGATGGAGAGGAGAAACAGGCTTTCAGTTTCTGCAGGAGGAACATTAAGGGGATCGGTTCCTCTGCTGCCCCTCCTATCCAGATATACAGGAGAGCCACTTGAACCCCCTGGAGGTCGCCATTGTTACTCCCCTGTACCTACATGTTGATAAGGCTGCACACCATATCATCAGTAGCAGATAGATTGGGACCTGTGCACTGCAACTGATTTATCCACAGGGGATAGTTTAGATTGTAGGTTTACTTTCATCATTACTTTTTTTAATTAATTCCCCAGGGGGCCAAATGCATATAGCATTTGGTCCCGTTGTGATCAGTGGCTCCCATTGTCCCATATACACACCTCTATATGCTGGTTATAGCTCCACCTCCTTTTAAAACCCAAAATATGGGCGTTCCTGTTGGGGGAGGTATAGCCAGCACAGAGCCCCATTCCTTCTCTTAGCTGAATGATCTTTCATTCTTATGAATGTACAATCAGTGCTGCATTTATAATAGTAAATGATCATTCAGAGCTTTGTCTCTGTGTGAAGCATCTGCCCTGTGTGTTTGTGAAAGCAACCACAGATAGATCACACAAAGCCACAAATCTGAATGATCCTATTCTGTTATTCAGAATTCAGAAAACTTTATTGATCCCAAAGGGAAATTATTGAACTGACATAACTGTCTCTCAGAGCTGCTTTTACACATACACAGCCTGGTCAATGCACCATAGAGTGCTGCAGGGCTTTGTGAGCTTTCACTTTTATGAATGAACAATTTGTGATGTCAGGCCAGTGCTATGTATAACACAGCTTAATATTGCTAATTGCTCATTCATGAAACCAAAAGATCACTCTGTGCTGCAGCTCTATGTGATTCATCACCAAGACCGTGAATGTGTAAAAGCAGATGCTGATAGATACATAAAGCCTGCAGGCTGTTTGATCTTTTTTTCATCCAGCCCCTGCTGCCAGAGACCAGGCCTGTCAGCATAGGCATGCGCAAGGGGTGTGCCAGGTGTGCCTGGGTACACCCTAATCCTGGGGTTGGCATTCCATCAATGGCGATCTCTCCAGTGATCATGGGCAGGTGACAGGTAAACTGCAATCCTTTCTTGCTGACCCCAAGAACTTAGACAGGAGGTGCAATTTAGTGGAACCAAACTATATTTTCCTCCTGCAGCAGCTGAAAGTAGGCTTCTCCTCCTCTCTCTCTCACCGACATTCAGCTGTCACAGGAGGAAAATACCAATACCATACCAATATATGCCACTCCCCTGTCCCTGTTCTTTCTGCTGCCTGGGTTCCCATGTGAGCTCCCTTGCTCCCCCCTCACCCCCATTGCTTCAGGAAGGAGAGTTGGGAAGAGGCCGATAATTATGTCACACATGCATGTGTGTTGGAGCTTTGAGGTGCACACCCTAATGCAATAGGCTGCGCTGCGCACCTATGCCATTCAATCACAAATCTCTCTTTTTCCTATCAGTGTTGTTGTATGGGGGGGGGGTTTCAGACCTGTTTAACCAAGCTGCTTGGAAAGTAAGGAATAGATCTGAAGGGGATCAAGTGCTATATGTCTTGGTTGAACAGGTTTCCCACCATACAACAACACTGATAGGAACAAGAGATATTTGTGATTGACAGACATGCAGCCTATTGCATTAGGGTGTGCACCTTAAAGCTCCAACACACATGCATCTGTGACATATTTACCGGCCTCTTTCCAGTTAAACAGCAATAAAAAATGTGAATTGGATGTGTGAGAAACCCGCATCCAATTCGCAATAGTGTGAACCCAGCTTTAAAATGTATTTCAAGCCCAATTTTTTTCCACGTTTTGGATAGAGTTAAAACCTCTGTGAGGTGTCTGGGTTAATTGAGGGATTTTCACTTATTTATTGGTCATAGCAACCATTGTCCCTGGTACAGAAAGTGTGGGGAAATCCAAAATGTTTGATTTGTTACAGGAATAGGAGAAGAAATCTAAAAATAGGGACAACTGTTTCTCCAACAACTGTCTACAAGGGGTTATCTCCCTTCCCTACTCCCTACTAAATTGGCTTTACATGCACTTTAAATCTTGTGTATTAATAAACTTGTATTTAGGGTATTGCCAATGCATGTTAGCTTGTATATTAGCTTGGGATTTTTACTTATGTACTGTGGTGTATATCATTACTTTTATTCTGACGCAAGTAAATAGAATACATTTTTATATACCTACAGACCTCGGTGTCCATATGTGTTTTCAGTAATAAGTGTGCAGTGACAGCTCTCCCTTTATGAGAATATGCTACCATTTTCCTAAAGCTCTTAGCAGCACATGAACAACCAAGGACATAATATGCTTGAATAACCTGACATAACCAGGTACAGTAAATCAGTCTAGAAATGTTCCTGAACTAAGCAAATGAGCTTGGGGATACTTTAAATGAAGCTTAGTTGCTCCGCTGTATTGGGAAGACAGAGCACGTCACAATATAACTCCATCAAACCATAATGAAGCAGGGCGCAATGGATCTCCTGCTAATAACATCAGATGCTTGGAATATCTTTTATATCAAACATGGCATTTTAGCAGAGCTAAGATAATTACTGATGACAAACCTCTGTATGTTTGCCAATAAATAAAACTTAAAATATACTGCAAGTGGTATGTCAAAAAATAAATAGCAATTTTCTTTTTTAAGATGGTACGTTGAGTTTCAAACATACAGAAGCATTCTTTTAATAAACACTCTACAACATATCACAAATTGTATATGACACCTAGACTGTGGAGAATTGTGGCAGTTTGTAAAACATTGGTGCACCATTGGTGCATAGTGCCATAAACTTAAGCAAGGAACACATATTAGCGTTTATTTTTTTACATTTTACCAAAGGTGCCCTACCATTCTTTTATTGGAGAACTTTGCATTTAAGGAAAATTCACATATTTTTAATAAATGCCATAAAATTTTTAATGCACTTAATCAATGTAGATCTTTCAATGTACAATGGCGTGTGTGCTTGTTTGTTAAAGGATAAACACGGCTCTAACAAAAGGATCAATGTTCCCTCTTTGTATCAGTAATCGCTGTGTAATTACAGAGCTCAGATGTAGTTAAAAGACAGTTGCCCCCGCACAGTGTTAGGAACTGGTTCAGCTTTCTTTTGTCATTGCTGACCTTTCATCTTCTAGGACACGGCCATACAAAATGATGGCCTTTGACCTAACGCAAGTGTCAATATGAAGAAGTGGGCTGACATTATTCCCTATGGCCCCGGTACATCAAGGCTAAGTAAACAAACTGGGCTTTAAAGTAATATTAAAGGTTCCGCATTTTTTTTCTTTAAAAATAACAAACATGTTAAACTTACTAGGTATTGCACAGAGCAACTCCAATCCCCGTCTTCTTGGGTCCCCTGTTGGCACCCCGTCCCCTCCCTTTTGCACAGTGCCCCATAGCAAGCAGTTTGCTATGGGGACACCTGATCAGGCTCGCTCCTGAGCCGATGATCTTTGTGTCTTATCACACCTGAAGCGCAGCTCGGCCCCACCCCTGCTCACTCCTCATTGGCTCACTGACTCTGATTGATAGTAGTGGGATCCAATAGCTCCCGCTGCTGTCTCAGCCAATGAGGAGGGAGAGACCTGGGAGTGCAGAGGCTCCCGTGCACTGCGCTGGTGGATGATCGGGCTTAGGTAAGTATGGGGGGGAGGGGGCTGTGGTGGCTTCTGCACACAGAAAATGTCTTTCTCTTATGCATAAAATGCATGAAGGTAAAAAACCTTAAACCAAAAGTGAGCAATTGGGAACTACATTATGTAAGTCCTAGAAACTGCTAGTCTTGTCAATAAAAATTGTCTTTTTTAGCTTGAGCTTATGCAATTATGCGATGCTTACTGAGGCCGAAACTGTTGGGGAAGAGGTCATTTTATAGCAGCCAATCTTATAAAAGAAGCATGCACTAAATACCAATCTCACCTGAAAATGTTGGTTTTATGGCTATTGTGATGATCCAAGCCTTTAGTCCAAAGAACTCTAACCTCACTTTGTTTTTACTGCCTGTATGTTTATTTCAGGTTAGTGAAGTTTTAAATTTAGAGACAGCCAGACAATATACTTTCTCAGGAGAAGGTCAGTAATTACTACTTTTACTTATTATCATGTATATCAATATAGTAGCTATCTTTGCAGACTATCTAATCAGTGCTCATCTCTTAGCCACTACACTAGCCAATTATCAGCAGAGGCACTTGGGTCAACTGGTTGCATTATTAATGCCGCGTACACACGACGGGACTTTCTGGCAGAATAGAATCATTCCATCAGATAGTCCAATCGTGTGTATGATAGTCTGATCGTTTTTCTTTAAAAAATTCAGACGGACCTAGAAATACAACATGTTTTAAATATGTCCGATGAACTCAATTCCTATCGGGAAAACCATTTGTCTGTATGCTGGTCTGACGGACCAAATACGACGCAAGAGCAGCTATTGGCTACTGGCTATTGAACTCCCCTTTCTAGTCCTGTTGCACGTCATCAGGTTCTAAACGAATGGACTTTAGTCAGTTTGTGTGTGGGCAAGTCCATTTGTTCGTAAGTCCATCATAACTCCGTCGGGAAGACCGTTGGACCTTTTCTGCCGGAAAGTCCGGTCATGTGTACGTGGCATTAGTGAAATAAGGTATGATCATGCTTATAGATGATATGTATTCCAGGTGAGCTTTGCTGATATTGTTGATATGTTCTTTCAGGCTGCCACTGCATTTTTCATCCTATAAAGCTAACAATATGCATTACCTTTTACAATTAACCTGGGTATTTTTTACAACCTAAACTGGAGAGAAAAAATAAAAGCTTGCAAACTTCCAAGAGATATATTATAGGAACTTTTGATTTACTACTGCATTAAATAGATGCAATGCTTTTCACTTGCCATAAACTGATGTGCATAAAATCTGTGTACAGCTGCTCACCCGTTTTCAAATTAAATCTCAGGGTCAGAACAAATACCACCAGTAAACTTAGATATAGATTTTGCAGAGAAAAGCAGCCTTTTGGTAAGCATTGTAAGGTATTGTAGGTGTCAAAAACAAAAAAGAAAACTGACAGACAGCCTTACTGCAGCCAATTTGTTGTTTTTTTGTCCAGTTTTAATCACAGTGGGAACGGGTTCAATTTACCATCAGTTTTTCATTTCTGTTTATGACCCCTTTGAAAAGATGTTTCCTTTCTGTCCCTGTGATGTATGTACAAGAAATCATTACCAGAATTCTGTACCCATCCATAATCATAAATGTGTTTTTGTTTTTGTCTTTATATTTCCACTTGGTAATGCTGGACCTATTTTCTTTGGGAAAATAAATTAAAATTCCCAAACATAATAAAATGTTTCCCAATAGCTATAATATGTCAGGAAAAAGTATTGTTAAGAAAAAAAATGGCTATAACTGTTGAGATTGCATGACACCAAACACAATATTTATGTCTGAAAAACAAAATTGACTAAGGTTCTGGTTGGATTCTATATTAAACTGTATTTTATGTATTGTTTTATGTACAGAATCTGTACAACTCGTAACTCTCTGTCAATACTGCCTGTTAACATTCATAGAGCAGACAAGGAGATAAAACCTCACTGATCCTAGTTTAGCTATGTAGGCTTTTAAAGCAGTAAGGTCATTCATTGCTGCAGATTACTAGCTTGAAATACCTGATCAGCATTATATTTATTAGAAAAGGTTGGCGAAGCCTATATTTTTGAAAACCATGTCTTCTGTCATTTAACCAAGCAAACATATAACACTATGAAGCTAAATTAAATTTTTTTTTTAATTACTTCAAGAACAGCCTGTTTTACCCCCTTCCTGCTCAGGCCATTTTTCAGTTTTCATACTTTGAATGGCAATTGCTCAGTCGTGCCACTTTTTATCCAAATGTATTATATACATTTTTGAGACAGATTTCTTTCGGTGGTATTTAATCACTACTTTTTTTTTTGCTATATAAATGAAAACATTGCTGGCTTACACTGTCCTGGTGATACTGTGACTGGTGTGGCACAGGAACACTGATTCTAGCTACACTGCTCTGGCAACACTATGGGGGTTATTTACTAAAGGCAAATCCACTTTGCACTACAAGTGCAAACTACAAGTGCAAAGTGCACTTGAAATTGCAATGAAAGCACACTTGGAAATGCAGTCGCTGTAGATCCAAGGGGGACATGCAAGGATAATAAAAAACAGCATTTTAGCTTGCACATGATTCCATGATAAAATCAGCAGAGCTTCCACTCATTTGAGATCTACCCCTTATATTTCACAGACTGAACTTCCAAGTGCACTTTCAGTGCAATTTCAAGTGCACTTTGCAGTTGTAGTTTGCATTTGTAGTGCAAAGTGGATTTGCCTTTTACAAATAACCCCCTATGACTGGGGTGTTGGTGATTGGAGACACTGTGGGGGTTATTTACAAAAGGCAAATCCACTTTGCACTGAAAGTACACTTGGAAGTGCAGTTGCTCTAAATCCAAGGGGTAGATCTGAAATGAGTGGAAGCCCTGCTGATTTTATCATCCAATCATGTGCAAGCTAAAATGATGTTTTTTATTTTCCTTGCATGTCCCCCCAAATCTACAGCGACTTACTTCCAAGTGCACTTGCAGTGCAAAGTGGATTTTCCTTTAGTAAATAACCCCCTGTTACTGGCTGCACTATTAGGGCTCATTCACACATGAGGCCTGGGGGCAGTAAAACCTTGCACTGAGACACAGTTTTACTGAACCTCATCTGCTACTCCCTTCAGTTTCATTGGCCCTTTGCCGTGTGACCGCTGTGAACAATAACAGCAATTGCAGTAGTAAACAAAGCCATGATGAATGGAAGCCTTTTACTACTACTGTGATGTCTGTGATTGGTCACAATGATCACATAGTACAGGGCCAATTAAAATTGGGGCCAGATCTGTGATCCGTTCTGTCTGAGCGACACTGTGATCCCAGATTAAAATACTACATGATCTTAGGGCAGCTGAGAGGGGAGAATGGGGGGATGTACCAATACATCATCCTGAAATTGATGATGCACCCACCAGGCCGTATATGTATAGTGGCCGGGCGGGAGGTGCTTAATAAAGTGAGTATATAGTAATTTTGCACATATTATAGTCATATTAAAAGATACTGCAGATTTTTTGTCATGTAAATATTAAATATTGCATGTTTATATTTTAAGTCCTGCTTTTGAGCCAGCAGATTAAACTTTAGTCTCCCTTTCACATGGTTAGCTGTTTCAGTTTTCAGATTTTCTAAAAGAAGCCCAGTGTTAACAAAACAATTTCCAGCAGTGTGGTTCTCTCAGGATCCAAAAGAGGATGTCTCCAATGATCTCAGTGCATTGGTGGATCCGTGGTCCCCTCACCTGGAACTGGCAGTGACAGAAGAGTTGATGAGGGTACTTAGTTGATTGTATCTGGCTTCACAAGGTTAGGGGGGGGGAAATGCGTTGTAAGATGGGTTAGAAGGGGGTAGGAGGAAGGGAAGATAAAATAAAACAACAAATCCTGCCTCAAGGCAGCCTGAGCTGTCTATTAGGGGAGATGAACCAGAAGGATAAATCATTTAGATACACTGTGGGCCTGCTTACACAGACATCTGTCCACATACAGATTGTGATCTCTGAAATATCTACCGGATCATGTGCTGATATTTAATGGGTGTGGTTCCCAATCTGCTGTGCACTCAGAACATCCAAATGATGCAGCTTTTGTGCCTTTTGCTTCTAAATCTACAGAATGAAATTGAAAACATTTATTTAAAAATAAGTATAAAAAAAAACCCGAATGTGACTGGCTTGCAAAGTTATAATATGCATGCACGCTAAGCTAAACAGCATGTAAAAAAAACCCTGTACACTATGCTGTCATAGAAATTAAACACAGCATGCGTACATGTAATCCTAATAGATTTCTCTATTCCAAAACCGTGCACAGAATAACAATCCTGCATGCTCAGTTGATTGTGGCTTTTTGCAAACTTGATTTTATGACAGTCTCTTTGAATGATAGCATACGCGCATTTTTATATTAGGCACACCATGGATTTGCTGGCATATGTTAAAGCGGACCTTCAGTCATTTTATTCATCTTTCCATCTACTACATTTTCTGCCCTTGTTGTTTTAACTTTGGATAGTAAAACATTTTTTTTCTGCCAGTAAATACCTTATACAGCCCACTTCCTGTTTATTGTCTGGTAAAAAGCATATCATGCAAAGCTGCAGAGCTGGAGGTGTGTAAATCCAGGAAGTGAACAGGCAGCAGCTTCAGCTGCCCACAGTTAAAATAGTTTCACCCAGATGCAGTGGAGGGAGATTTCTGCAGCATATTTGGTAATTACAGAATCACAGTGTATATAAAATAATAGGCAAAGGGATTGGGGGAAAGCTTCAGAATGACAGTTGTTTTTATTACAAATTATGTGAGCAGACTGCAGTTCCTCTTTATCTGCTTGTCGCCCGCTCACTGTCAAATGACGGCAGGGCATTGCAGCTCTTGTTCTGGGACACCGTCATATGATGGCGGCCCAGAACGGCCACTCTCACGCGCCCACGGGGGGCACGCAGCAGGGTGATCGTTGTCACGCTGTGCTCCTAGGGCATGGCATGACCCTGATCTGTGTAAAGAGCCGCATTCGTGGTTCTTTAACCATGTGATTGGCTGTCTCCAATCACAGGCGGTGACATGTAAACGCGGATATGCTGGTAATTGGCTCTCCTCGCCCCACACTGACAGAGTGTGAGGAGAGCTGATCAGAGGCATCTCCTCACAGGGGGAAATCTAGGCATGTAATCAGGGCACTGATCATCAGTGCCCTGATTACAATTAAGAAAGAAAGTGTAACAATACAGTGCCCACCAATGCCAGCATACAGTGCCCACCAGTGGCAGCAATCAGTGCCCACCACTGCCCACAAGTGCCACAAATCAGTGCCCATTAGCCATGTCAGTCAGTGCTGGCAATCAGTGCTGCCTATCAGGCTGCCAATCACTGCTGTCCATCAATGCCCAGTGTTGCCCATCAGTGACACCCATCAGTGCCCATCTGTACCGCCTATCCATGCTGGCTATCCATGGCCCAACAGTGCCACCTATCAGTGCCACTTATTAGTGCCCATCAGTTCCACCTAACTGTGCCCAGTGCTGTCTATCAGTGCCCATAAGTGTGGCATATTAGTGCCTCCTCATCAGTGCCACCTCATCGGTGCCCATAAGTGCCACCTCAGTGCCCATTAGTGCCACCTCATCAATGCCCACCATTTCAGCCTATCAGTGCCCATTGGTGCCGCCCCATCAGCACACATCAGTGAAGGTGAAAAATTATTTAGTTACAAAATTTACTGACAGAAAAAAAGTAAAAAAACGTTTTTCTCCAAAATTCTTCGTATTTTCTTTTTAAAAATAAAAAACCCAGTAGTGATTAAATACCACCAAAAGAATGTTCTATTTGTGTGAAGAAAATGATAAAAAACGTTGTTTGGGGACACTGTAGCATGACCGCGCAATTGTCATTTAAAGTGCGACAGCGCTGAAAGCTGAAAAATCGCCTGGGAAGGAAGGGAGTGTTAGTGCATGGTAGGCAAGTGGTTAAGAAGCTGGAGTGTACATTCCAGTGAATAAATAATTTGTTGGCAAATTCCACATATATATGCTGTAGCTTAGGCAGAGGCATTCATGCACATCGTGAATGCATGGTAAATTCCGTGGCCATACATTATTCCTGTTCTCACATTATCAATACACTGACGTATGCACATATCCTTTAGTAAATCAGGCACACTGTTAGGTACATGTATTATTATTTCTGTCACAGCAAGGCGATGCTAAACAAAAGTTAAGATAATGAAATTAGGTTTATTTATTTATTTTTCCACAAATGTTTTAATTTATAAAGTAAAATAAAATAAAGATGTATAACAATACCTCAAAGTTCTCTTAGAACTCTGGGGTGAATACTATCAGCGTACATTGCTTTATTAAGCTTTAACTGAGTCAGTTTCCCTGCTACTTCTGTCTCCAGAAATCCTAAAAATAACCCGTCATTACTAGAACCAATATGATTCCCCAACTTGTTATTGTTAGCTTCTCCTTTTAGCCCTGGTTCATATTGATGCAATTTGGCATGCAATTTGATCAATCGCATGCCAAATCGGTAGCAATTCAATTGCTGGCAATGGCAGCGTCTGAATCTGTGCGATGCCGCACCGATTCCCAAAAGTAGTTTCTGTACTACTTTTGGCAATTTCGCAGAAACCCGCACAGATATCTCTGAAATCGGCCCGAAGTAGGGACTGACATACGGAAATGAAATTGTGTAAGTTCAGCAAAACTCGCACAATTTCATTCCCGCAGCCAGTGTGAACCTAGGCTAAAGGCCCATACACATGATATGAAAATGTGAAGCAAAATTTCGTCCGACGAATGATTGTCTGATTTTCAGATTATTAGGTGCTTTTGACAGCCGTTTATGTTTTTTCTTCATACAAAAGCTGGATGTGCAGACTATAAAATTTGTCATACGATTTTCGTTTAATTAGTATGGTTTTCGTACAAAAGAAATCGTAAGAGCAAGACTAAGCATGCTCAGAAACAAAAGAATACATACAAAACTATTCAACACATGACATCACTTCTGAAGTTGTATTCTGTCCTACGAGAATTTTCGTATGGCGAGTAGCCTCTTCACTTTCGACGTGAGACTAGCCATGCAACACAAAACGGTTGAACGGTCGTCCGAAAATTTGATTGTGTGTATGAGTCTTTACTGTCTAATCACAGGAGAAGATCTGCAAGGGAAAGTGCAGCAGAGAAAAATCAAGTCCCCTCCACTGCTAGACAGGACTTCAATGTGTAACAGAGTTGTGTAAATCTCAGGGTGCAATGTGCAGAAATACACATACACACACTATTGTCATGGTTTTCCTATTTCAATCTGCTAGAAATACTAACAATCATATTAGTTGTGCTAAAGGTATTTTCAGGCAAAGCTGATCTTTCTAAATGAATCTGAAAACTGTTCCAGCCACATTCATTGGACATTAGATCTAAACCAGAATAATACTTTGCCCCTCAAGTCATATTAATACCTGCATGAAAGTGTTGTATCTAATAGCGTTTTTAGCTGACTGACTCTGTAATTGACATTGATTAATTAGTCAATAAGATACAGAATGTGCTAATCTGCAAAAGTATCAAACATATTCTCCAAATCAATTACCTTTCTTAACCTCTGCTGAACTCTATAGATAAGAAGTAACAGTGTGCGATGAAGCAAAGCCTCTTCAAGTATTACTTGCCTGCGATAAAGCCTGAAAATCATATGCAGTCGGATTTCCTTTAAATGTAAAATAATAAATATGAGTTTATTTTTAACCACTTTATTTTTCTAACACCTTAGAGAATACTTTTTTTGAAAAAAATACACTTTTTTGAAAATAAGACAACAGTAACGTTAGCCCAATTTTTTTATATAGTGAATGATAATGTTACAGTAAATTGATACCCAACATGTCACGCTTCAAAATTGTGCCTGCTCATGGTATGGCGACAAACTTGTACCCTTAAAAATCTCCATAGTTGACATATAAAAAAAGTCTACCGGTTGCATGTTTTGCATTACATAGGGGGTCTAGGGCTAGAATTATTGCTCTTAGGCCGCGTACACACGCGGGGACTGTTCGCCCAACTTTGTCCGTCAAACAGTTTCGGCAAACAGTCCGCTCAAAATTAGCATGGACGGACATGGCCACACACGACGTACGAACAGTTTGCTGAAACCGTGCGCGATGACGTGAACGACACGTACGACGGGACGAAAAATACGACGTCCTATACACTGCATTATAACTTTCGGCGTGTAAATCCTTTCTGAGCATGCGCGGAACTTAGTTTGACGAACAAGCCTACACACGAGCGGACTGTTCGCTGAAACAAGGTTTCAGCGGACAGTTTTTCGGAAATTCCGAAAAACCTTGTTCGTCAAACTGTCCGCTGAAACTGTCCGCTGAAAGCCCACACACGAGCGGACTGTCCGCCCAAACACTGTTCAGCGGACAAAGTTGGGCGAACAGTCCGCCCGTGTGTACGCGGCCTCACTCTAACGATTGTGGCGGTACCTCACATGTGTGGTTTGAACACTGTTTTCATACGCGGGCGCTACTCACGTATATGTTCGCTTCTGCACATGAGCGCGGCAGGACGAGCTGTGTTTAAAAACATTTTTTCTTATTTATTTTACCTTTTATTTTTTATTTTTACACTGTTTTAAAAAAAAAAGTGTCACTTTTATTGCTATTACAAGGATTGGAAACATCCCTTGTATAGAAAAAAGCATGACAGGACCTCTTAAATATGAGATCTGCGGGTCAAAAAGACCTCAGATCTGATATTTACACTAAAATGCATAAAAAAAAATAAAAAATTGTCATTTAAAAAAAAATGGCCCATAAAGAGCTATGGGCGGAAGTGACGTTTTGACTTTGCTTCTACCCTGCAGTGTCATGGAAACGGGTGGGGGCCATCTTCCCCTCACTTGTCTCCATGCACAGCTAGGGAATGGACACGATCGCCTCCGCCGCTGCCAACAGCTCCGGTAAGCGGTGGAAGGCACCGGATCGTGGCAGGAGGGGGGGGCCTCTCCCGCCACCGATAAAAGTGATCTCACAGTGAATCCACAGCAGAGACCATTTTATCTTATAGCGGACCGCCGGCCGAACAGGGGGATACCGGGGTTACGGCAGCTAGCTGCTGCTATAACAATGATATCCTCCTTCAAAATAGGAATGTACATCGGCGTGCGGCGGTCTGGAAGTGGTTAAGTCTATTAGCTGCATTTTGGACAATCAGGTGTAAAGTTTCAATTGCATTTTGAAGCATTTCAATTTTACATTTTGAAGGCTAAGTTCACCCTTAAAAAAATAATAAATGCACATGATTTTGCAGGTAAAAAAGTTAGCATTTATAACATTTTTTTACATTGCAGCCTGCAAAGCATTGCATCCGCGATCAGTGGGGCATGGGTCGAATGCCGGGCTAGTGCAGACACTCAGTACAGTTGTCTGCCTGTACCTCCCATTTGGGCAGACAGTTACTGAAGTGCAGGAAGTGTCAATGAACTATGAGGGTGCCAATCAGCACCCTCCCATTTCATTGAACTACAAACCTTCTGCAGCACTGGAAGATGGGACTTGTAGTTTATTAATTCACAGAACTCTGTGAATGTATGATATGGCTGTGCGGGTGAAGCTCTGCACAGCTGCAGTCATTTTATAATGAAACAGTGGCTGCCTGCAGAGGATCCCCACACCTTGTCTCACAGAGGGTGATTGTGAGGGTTGTGGGCAGGTGCTTTAGTAACATACTAGATGTGTAGCACTCTCCTAGATAAGCTAGGTAAATCTAGTTACTGCCTAACTGTAATTCGCTGAGCTGCATGTGATTTGTTTGGTCTGTTCTGTCATTTGTGGTTCTGACTGCTTCTTGTCTGTCTGGAAAGGTTTTGGAAGATAGTTGGAATCAAATCAGCAGCTGAATATGTATCCATCCCTGGCCAATCCATGGGGAGAGGTACCTAGATGGGGAAAAGACCTTAAAAACTCTGAGACCTGGAGCAAAAGTGTTCTTTTCCACAGGAGAAGAACCTTGAATGTGAGTGCTGCTGCCCTCCTGGACAGACTTGCCATGCGTCTGCTGTCCATTGAGGTCCCAGCTACGCTAGCATCAGGGCCTATCCTTCTAAATCCTGGACCTGACTGAGGGACTTTTGCCTGGGAATCTGGTCTGTTATTGTTGGCAAAGGTGTCTGGAAGATATTGGAAGAGAAGTCCAACTATCTAAGCAGATTAGTGAGTACATACCGGAGAGAGAGGTCCTTAATGCCACGTACAGACGATCCATTGATTTTTTCCTGACGGATGTTGGCTCAAACTTGTCTTGCATACACACGGTAGCACAAATGTTGTTGGAAATTCTGGTCGGCAAGAACGTGCTGACATACAACACATACGATAGCGCTAGCCATGAGAGACGATTCGTGCTTTACAGCCTTTTCAGTTTGTTACTGCTCTTCAGTTTGTGCTTGTGGGTTCGTATCTGTTCTTCATTGCATGTTGTCAGTTCATATTTGTTTTTCAGTGCATTCTTGTCTGCTCGTTTCTGATTTTAAAATCATTCTTCTCAGGTTCTTTCTGATTTTCAGTGTGTTCTGTTAGTTTGTTCTGACCAGCCGACCATTTGGAAGCCATGTTGCGGGTATGTACTCATCATACAGTTTGTACTGTGCAGGGGCTTGGTGTTGGAGTTCTTACTTTGACCCAAGCCCTATCCATGAACAGGACGAGGAGGAGTTCATAGACGAAGAATTGGCTGCTCCAGTGTGACCAATTTTCACACATGCCTTTGTTGCGGGAGATCCAGGAGAATAATCCTGATGATTTCAGGAATTATGTCCGTGTGACAGACCCCGATTTTCACCGTCTTAGCTTTTCTGTCCCCTTATATAATGAAGCAGGACACCTGCATGCGGTAAGCCATCACTCCCAAGCAGAGGCTCGATGCCACCTTGCGGTACTTGGCAATGGGGAGAAGTCTGCAGGACATCAAGTTCTCGACAGGCATCCCCCCCCCCCCCCCCCCCAGGCTCTGGGGATCATTATTCCAGAGACCTGTTCTGCCATCATACAGGTCCTGTAGAAGGACTATAGGGTAAGTTTTATCCTTTAAAATCACATTCTATGTATTTATTGTTTGTTAATGTATTGTATTTATTTTATCATTCCATAAATACCATGATTGCAATATGCTGTGAATGTCCTCTTGTCCTCATACATGCTGGAAGCTTTTAAAGTTCCTTTTTTGTCCTTCATGCATATTTGCCTTCTCTAACCTCCCCAGCATGCTATCCTGGGCCCATACACACCTAGCCTAGTCACTTAATAATGTTTTTTTTCTCAGCTCCATTGTAGTGCTTACCCTAAACACCCCCTAAAATGTGTTTAAATGTTATTTTTGTCCTTAAATTCAGGCAGAGTGCAATTTTTTTTTGGGTGTGGGAAACTCATTTGGAACCCCCCTGCCCCAAATCACTAAGTCAGCTGATACCAATCCTCTATCTGCTGACTTTGCCAAACCCATACACACTATACCTAACTCTTATGTATTCATATTCATGGATGAATTCACCAAAGCATGGAGTGCAAGGGCCTGCCTGAATACTTTCAAATGGTAAAGTTTTGTCCTCCTATTATCTTGATAGGTAATTGCAGAATATACAAATGTGCTTCATTTTGTACAGTGTATATTCATATTTTTGTATTATGACACTTCTTACCTGTCCAGTGGGCTGCCAATAGTGTAAGTAAGGAGGGGCTGGCCAAAGTAACACACATTATTTATGCATTCAGCTCTCAATGAAGTGGAGAGGGTTACCTGTCCAAAACACCCACCCCTTAAAATTTTTGCAATGGGCCATCAGACGGGGAGAGGAATCTGATAAGTGGACCTTATAATTTTGTCTTTAAATACACATTTCAATAAATGTTATAATTATGTTGGCAATGAATGTTTGCGTCTAATTTGCTTGCAATGTTATGTGCAAAAGTACTGATTATTTTTTTTCTTGTTTGACTCCACAGTTTCTTTCATACCCACAGGAATGGCAGACTGTGGTCTCCCAGTTTGCCCAGCTCATGACTGTTGCAATTTGAATGTGTTAACAAATAGAAAAGACTATCCTTCTGACCCCAGCATTTTTCATTCTTGTCCCAAACATTTTTGGCTACTTCTGTCTATTGATATGTAAACCAGTTTGTTAAATCAGAAAGTAGTGATCAATAATATCATCTAGTGAACATCATTAATTTTTTTGACAAGAAATATGTTGAACAATGCTATACCTGGCTCAAGCTGGGCTCTTCCACTTCTTAGTGGGTGCAAGGCCCAGGTTGGACTTCAGAAGCCTCAACTGAGGTGGAAGGAAGTGTGGAAGGAAGGGTTGAGAGTGATGGCCTGATTTCAGTCTGGTCTGACAAAAAACACGGTCTGTCATAGTACCAGAGCCCGGGAACATAAATGTTATCTGCTGCTGCTCCTGATCTCATGGAATCCCCGACCTTCTTACGCTCGCTATTATTAGTGGCTCCTCAGGCCACCAATTTTGCACTTCAAATAGGGGATGGTTGCCCTGGGAATCACCGGCTGAATCAAGTTTGCATTTCATTCTAGTTACAAACACATCTAGACAACAACATCTTTTAATTCAAATAGGCCTGAACAAATGTAGTTAACCTGAACCTGCCAAAAAAGTTGTATTAGTGGGTGAATGAACGATGTTTACTACGAACAATTACTGTACCCATGACCCTGAAACGAAGAATACAGGTGCCCCCATTGGAAGATTCCCCCTTCACTTCTTGTTTGGTGACAATTTGAATTTCACCTCAATTTCTTTTGCAATGACAATGGTCACTATTACAAACAGAGGCATAAATAGCAAGCAAGATTTTCACATTAGATTTTTTTTTAATCAACTAAAATGTTGACAGAAGAGGCAACATATTATTAGAGTGTTCAAAGCACATAATAATGAAGAACAAAAGAGTGCCTAGATTCACATGCAATTGACAGGAAGTAGGTCACTGAAAATTTACATATTGTATGGTGACCACTCTGAATATATTACACCATTTTATAGATAAACACTACCAAATGTACCAGGAACATTTCATACATATTCACTAAAATTAGTAAACGAATCATGGCTCCCAATGTGTACAGATTTATATTCTTTTTTTTAGTACTTTTTGTTTGCTCATGTATAATTAACTGTATTTTTTTTTTCATTTTTCAAAATAGTATGTGTGGTGTGAAATATATTTAAAGCAAAATTTCAATATTGTTTCCTATTTTTTGGACTTTTCCCATGCATAAAAAGCACTCAAGCTCTACATAATCTTTTCATGCTCCAGTGAAGTCTACATCTTCCCCTTCAGTCCAACGCCGCTGGTACTCTTCACACAGAACAGCAATCAATTGGCATTACTCTACCCATTTCTTGTGAGACCAGCCTGTCATTGGGGGGGGGGGGGGGGGGTGGTCAGGATATAAGTGTTCACTGTAGTAAGGAGAGTTGCTTTATTGTAATGCCCCTACACTAGGATGAATTTAAAAGTTTATTTCAACATATAATCAATTTACGTTCTCGTATAACTGGCATGACTGCTTATTTCTTTCCTCCTGTGAAATTGGATTGCAATATTATATACATATGTAATTTTAGCAATTTAAATTCAAAAGCATGCAAGTGCTAATAAAATACAATGTCGACAGAGAAGAAATAAGGTGACTGAAATAATTTCTGAAAGGTTATGTTATTTTCCAAACTTATAAAACAGCATACTGCAGGTTTTTTCTTATGAAATACAACAGTATATTTTCACTTTCCCAAGGACAGGCCTGACAATAGACATGCAAAGACATTTTCATAATTAAAGAAAAGAATTGTATTTTGAACTTGAGATTTGTTGTTCGGATTTTATTCATATTGATGACAATGTGATAAAATAGTTGCAAAAATGCAGTTGTTCAAAATGATCCATTTTAGTTTTGACAGATTTCTGTTGACATATATTCTTGAAGTGGCGTACAAGCAATCACACTGTCAGGGCTATCTGAATTACTGTTATAAAGTATATCTAGCCTCAACATAAAACATTAGCACTCTTATTTAAAGTGTCATTTCACTCAGAACAAGCTGAAGCATGCTAGGGAGTTAAAGCATATAACGGCTCTTATGTTTGTAATCAAGGTCTCTGCATTTGAGATGAATATTTAATTTGCTTTATATCATCAATAGGGATGAGCCGAACACCCCCCGGTTCGGTTCGCATCAGAACTTTCGAACAGACCGCAAATTCATACGAACTTTAGAACCCCTTTGAAGTCTATGGGACTCGAACGTTCGAAATACAAAGTGCTAATTTTAATGGCTAATATGCAAGATACTGTCCTAAAAAGGGGTTGGGGACCTGGCTCCTGCCTCAGGGGATATGGGTCCATGCCTAAAATGTTTTTAAAAATGTCAGTTTTGGCGGGAGCACTGATTTTAATGACGATTAAAGTGAAAAAAAAGTGAAATATTCCTTTAAATATCGTGCCTGGGGGGTGTCTATATTATGCCTGTGAAGTGCCACGTGTTTCCCGTGTTTAGAACAGTCCCTGCAAAAAATGACATTTAACAGAAAAAAAGTAATTTAAAACTGCTTGCATTTTTAATGTAATATCTGGTTCCGACAATATGGATGGAAATCATTGAGAAAAATGGCATGGGTAGCCCTCCCTGCCCATTACCAGCCCCTTTGGGTCTTGTACGGATATTAAGGGGAACCCAGTACCCATATTAAAAAAAGGAAAGATGTGGGGCCCTATATACTCAGAACAGCAGTATACAGGCAGTGCAAACAAGACAGGGACTGTGTATGTTTGTTGTGTTAAGTAGAAAATGTTTGTAATTATGAACTGGTACATTTTTAAAGTGTAGCTCCAGTCAAAAAATCTATTTTTAAGCTTTTTGGAAAACATAGGGAAGGGTTATCACCCCTGTATAATTTGTTTTGCCGTCCGTCTTTTTTCATCTCACTTCCTGTTGTCTCCTTCCGTTTGCAAGTAGGAGACGTTTGTAAGTTGAATGTTTGAAAGTAGGGGCCTGCCCTATATGCTCTGCAGAAATGGCGGAACAAGGTGTTGGTGTTGCCACAACATTGTAAGCCCTCAAAGTGACTCTTGGTGGGTGCTGGAGCTCCCTACTGTGAACGATTATATCAAGAATTGTAATTACATGCCATTGTTGAACAGTGGTAGAAAAATTGGGCCTTTGGTGGTTGTGGTGCTGGTGCTGGTGCCACAACACTATAAGTCCTCACAGTTACTCTCGGTGGGCACAAGAACGGGCCCTGCTGTGAAATATTATATCAAGAATTGTAATTACATGCCCCTGTTAAACAGGGGCTGAAAAATTGGGCCTTAGGCACTGGTGCTGGTGCCACGACACTGCAACCTTTCCCATATACTCTAGCTGTAGTGCAGGAATGAGCCCTGCTGCAAAGCATTGCATCAAAAATTGTAATTAAACGCCCCTGTTAAACAGGGGCTGAAAAATTGGGCCTTAGGCGCTGGTGCCACGACACTGCAACCTCTCCCATATACTCTAGTTGTAGTGCAGGAATGAGCCCTGCTGCAAAGCATTGCATTAAAAATTGTAATTAAACGCCCCTGTTAAACAGGGGCTGAAAAATTGGGCCTTAGGCACTGGTGCTGGTGCCATGACACTGCAACCTCTCCCATATACTCTAGTTTTAGTGCAGGAATGAGCCCTGCTGCAAAGCATTGCATCAAAAATTGTAATTAAACGCCCCTGTTAAACAGGGGCAGAAAAATTGGGCTGGTGGCATCACCCAGAACCAAACATGTTCTTCCAACATATCAGCGGAGGAGGAAGAGGATAGACAATCAACATAACAGGACAGTCACTCAGCATCAGCATAGGCAGTCTTGAAGGGATGTGATATTTCCCAAAAAAATTATTCGGTTACATCATCTTCAGGTGCTTGGTAGATGTGGGTGATCCAAGACTGATTCATCTTGATGAAGGTCAGTCGATCAACTGATTCGGTGGAAAGGCGCACCCTGTGATCGGTAACAAAGCCACCAGCAGCACTGAAGGTGCGTTCCGAAAGAACCCTGGATGCAGGACAGGCCAGTAGCTCAATTGCATGCTGTGCAAGCTCTGGCCAGTGATCCATTCTCTAGACCCAGTAATCCAGAGGATTTTCGGTGGGAAAGGTGTCCAAGACTGACCTTGCCCCTAGGTATTCCTGCACCATGTAAATAAGACACTGGCGATGGTTGCTGGAACCGATCAACCGACAAAAATTGTCTGAACGCATCGGTCAGACGGCCACCTTCTCTACCGCTCCTTCTGATGCCTCAGCAACATGTTGTCCAGGACCAGGAGTTTGTAACCTCCCAGTCTCTGGGAACGCATTGCACAGACCTTTCTGCAAGGCCTCCCGGAGATGTCTCATCCTCTGCTCCCTCTGCGACGGCAAGATAAGGTCGGCAACCTTACCCTTGTACCGTGGATCAAGGAGAATGTCCAGACAGTAACGGTCCCTCTCCTTGATCCGAAGAATACGAGGATCCTTCCGCAGGCTTTGCAGGATCAGGGAGGCCATGCAGCGTAGGTTAGCTGAGGCATTCGGTCCGGAGTCCTCTGGGTCACTAAGGACAACACTAAGGACAACATGATCCGCAGCTACCTCCTCACAGCCACGTACAAGTCCACGCGTTTCTTGGGACTGTAAATCATCCCTACAGGACTGCTGCTGATGCTGAGTGCCAGCCTCCAACTCCATGCTGACACAATCATCCTCCTCCTCCTCCTCCTCCTCCTTGTCCTCTTCCTGTGTGATGGATGGGACAGCAGGAACACTGTCTGGATAAAGGGGGCCTTGAGAGGCAAGGAAGTCCTCCTCTTCCTGCCTCTGTTCTGCCTCAAGTGCCCTGTCCATTATACCACGCAGCGTATGCTCCAACAGGTGGACAAGAGGTACAGTGCCACTGATGCATGCACTGTCACTGCTCACCATCCTTGTGGCCTCCTCAAATGGTGACAGGACAGTGCATGCATCCCTGATCATGCCCCACTGGCATGGTGAGAAAAATCCGAGCTCCCCTGACCCTGTCCTGGTGCCGTAGTCGCACAAGTACTCATTGAGTGTGCAGCTGCTGCAGCATGGCCAACGTTGAGTTCCACCTGGTGGGCATGTCACATATAAGGCGGTTCTTGGGCAGGTTGAACTCCTTTTGGAGCTCAGCCAGCCGAGCACAGGCATTAAATGATGGGCGGAAATGCACACAGACTTTCCTGGCCTGCTTCAGGACATCCTGTAAGCCCGGGTTCCTGCGCAAGAACCGCTGCACCAACAGGTTAAGGACGTGAGCCACACAGGGCACATGGGTCAGTTGTCCCTGTTGGAAGGGCGGACAGGAGGTTGCTGCCATTGTTGCAAACCACCATTCCTGGCTTAAGCTGGCATGGCGTCAACCACCTCTTGGCCTGCCCCTGCAGAGCTGACAAAATATCTGCCCCAATGTGGCTCCTGTCCCCCAAAGAAACCAGCGCAAGCACGGCATGGCATCGTTATGCCTGCATATTTGCGTAGCCCCTTGAACACCTACGGAGCACCACTGGTTCTGAGGACAGAGCACTGGAAGAGGCCATGGAGGAAGAAGAAGAGGAGGGGGTGGAGGAGAGAGGTGTGTCACAACCAGTAGTAGCATTTTGGAGGCGTGGTGGCGGAACAACCTCCAACACTACTGCACCTTGTCCTGGATCCTTCCCAGCTGCCAGAAGAGTGACCCAATGGGCCGTGAAAGACAGGTAACGTCCCTGTCCATGAATGCTGGACCATGAGTCAGCAGTAATATGCACCTTACCGCTGACCGCCCTGTCCAGTGAGGCAAGGACATTGCCTTCCACATGCCGGTAGAGAGCCGGGATCGCCTTCCGTGAGAAAATGTCTTTTGGGGACCTGCCACTGAGGAACCGCACATTGTACAAACTCACGGAAGGGGGCCGAGTCTACCAACTGAAAAGGCAGCAGTTGAAGTGCTAGCAATTTAGCCAAGCTAGCATTCAACCACTGGGCATGTGGATGGCTGGGAGTGAACTTCTTTCGACGGCCCAGAAGCTGGGGCAGGGAAATTTGTTTGGTATAATCAGACATGGGTGTACTGCTAACAGAGTGCCCGAAAGCACTTCGCTGTGACACACCTAATTCTACACCTTCATTCCTCTCAGAGCAGGTTTCAGAGAGGACTGAAGGTCTAGTGGGCTTGGAGATCCTAGCTGATGAGGAGCAAGGAGAGGTCCGCTTTGTTCTTTGGTGTGGGTCTTTGAGGTACGCTTGCCAACGAGCTGCATGGCAGGTCAACATATGTCTGGTCAAGCATGTGGTGCCCAAGCGGCTGCTGTTTTGGCCATGCGAGATACGCTTGAGACATATGTTGCAAATAGCAGCGGTGCGATCTGATGCACTCGTCTCAAAAAAGGGCCCCACCAAAGAACTTTTAGAATAACGCGCAGAGGCAGCTCTGCGGTGTGAATCAGTCGGTGTGCTGCCCCTAAGCTGGCCTCCGGAGGGCGTCCTGCCTCGTTGGACATGTGCCTCCTCCTCCTCCTCCTCCTCCTCCTCTCTCCTACCAGGCACTCACATGGAGTCAGTGCCCTCATCATCCCCTCCCTCTTCATCGCTGGAGAAAACCTGGCAGTATGCTGCAGCTTGTGGAACATGACTGCCAGATTGCTGTCCTTCTTGAGCATCCCCTCTCTCTGCGCTCACGCTACTGCCTTCCTCTAGCTGAGTATCATCATCAGAGCCTACAAAACACTGGATATCCTCCTGGAGCATGTACCCAACACTGTGCTCAAAGAGTTCCGGGGACTCCTCAGGAGGACGCGATGGGTCTAGGGAAGGAGTCACTGATGATGACATTGAGACGAAGGAAGACGATGCGTTGGCAGCTGCTTTGCTAGTACCCTGAGCCTGGGTGAGAGAGGATGAGGAGGGCTTGGTCATCCACTCTACCAAGTCTTCGGCATGATGCGGCTCAACACGTCCAGCTGCCGAAAAGAAGGACAAGCGTGTCTCATGGCCATGTGCTGATGATGACGATGCACCGCGTCCACGACCAGCACTGTTGTCTCTAGACACAGAGCCTGCTTGCCCTCTTTTATCGGCTCGCGCCTGTCTGCCTCTCCTTGTTGGCTTTCCAGACATGGTAATGGCCTGAAGGGAGATGGGAAAACCAGCAATTGGGTAGTGTATATTGTGCTGGAGGCACACAACACCCACTAACTCATGCAGATTCCTTTATTATAGAACAGGAATTAAAGGGTAGATACTGGTGTATACTGTGCTGTGCTGGAGGCACACAACACCAACTAACTCCTGCAGATGGTTCAATTAGAGAAGAGCTATATAGGTGGATAATGGTGTATACTGTGGTCAGGGCACACAGACAACACCCACATCTCCTACAGCTGACTGAAAACTTTATTACAGAAGAGCAATATAGCTAGCTATATAGGTGGATATAATGGTGTATAGTGTGGTCAGGGCACGCAGACAACACGCACAATCTCCTACAACTGACTGCAAGTTCTATTACAGAAGAGCAATATAGCTAGCTATATAGGTGGATATAATGGCGTATACTGCGGTCAGGGCACGCAGACAACACGCACAATCTCCTACAATTGACTGCAAGCTCTATTACAGAAAACCAATATAGCTAGCTATATAGGTGGATATAATGGTGTATAGTGCGGTCAGGGCACGCAGACAACACGCACAATCTTCTACAACTGACTGCAAGCTCTATTACAGAAGAGCAATATAGCTAGCTATATAGGTGGATATAATGGTGTATAGTGCGGTCAGGGCACGCAGACAACTCGCACAATCTCCTACAACTGATTGCAAGCTCTATTACAGAAGAGCAATATAGCTAGCTATATAGGTGGATATAACGGCGTATAGTGCAGTCAGGGCACACAGACAACACGCACAATCTCCTACAACTGACTGCAAGCTCTATTACAGAAGAGCAATATAGCTAGCTATATAGGTGGATATAATGGTGTATAGTGCGGTCAGGGCACGCAGACAACACGCACAATCTCCTACAACTGACTGCAAGCTCTATTACAGAAGAGCAATATAGCTAGCTATATAGGTGGATATAATGGTGTATAGTGCGGTCAGGGCACGCAGACAACTCGCACAATCTCCTACAACTGACTGCAAGCTCTATTACAGAAGAGCAATATAGCTAGCTATATAGGTGGATATCATGGTGTATACTGCGGTCAGGGCACGCAGACAACACGCACAATCTCCTACAACTGACTGCAAGCTCTATTACAGAAGAGCAATATAGCTAGCTATATAGGTGGATATAATGGTGTATACTGCGGTCAGGGCATGCAGACAACACGCACAATCTCCTACAACTGACTGCAAGCTCTATTACAGAAGAGCAATGTAGCTAGCTATATAGGTGGATATAATGTGGTATAGTGCGGTCAGGGCACGCAGACAACACGCACAATCTCCTACAACTGACTGCAAGCTCTATTACAGAAGAGCAATATAGCTAGTTATATAGGTGGATATAATGGTGTATACTGCGGTCAGGGCACGCAGACAACACGCACAATCTCCTACAACTGACTGCAAGCTCTATTACAGAAGAGCAATATAGCTAGCTATATAGGTGGATATAATGGTGTATAGTGCGGTCAGGGCACGCAGACAACTCGCACAATCTCCTACAACTGACTGCAAGCTCTATTACAGAAGAACAATATAGCTAGCTATATAGGTGGATATAATGGTGTATAGTGCGGTCAGGGCACGCAGACAACACGCACAATCTCCTACAACTGACTGCAAGCTCTATTACAGAAGAGCAATATAGCTAGCTATATAGGTGGATATAATGGTGTATACTGCGGTCAGGGCACGCCGACAACATCCACAAGCTCCTGCAGATTGCTAAAAGCTCAATTACAGAAGAGCAAGAACGCTAAATCTGCCGATAACGAATGGTGTATACTGTGTTGAAGGTACACAGAGGACACCCACTAACTCCTACAGACGCCAACACCCTACACAAGGCCGCCGCGCTGGTGGCCTTATATAGTGTGGGGCGTGTACTACACAGCCTGAGCTATGATTGGCCACAGGCATCCTGCCTGTGGCCAATCTGGCTCTCCTCGCTGCCGAAGCTGTGATTGGCCAAGCATGCGGGGTCACAGTGCATGCTTGGCCAATCATGAGCCAGCTATGCACTGCGATGTTGCAGTGCATTGTGGGCCATTAGCGCCACACTAATTTGGCGCGAACGGCCCATAACGTTCGGTATTCGCCGAATGTGCGAACGGCCGATGTTCAAGTCGAACATATGTTCGAGTTGAACATCAAGCTCATCCCTAATCATCAAGGATCCAATAAGAAAATGATGAACACATCAGACTCAAAACTCCAAGTAAGGTAAAACAGAATAATTGGCAAAGATAACCAACAGATAAAACATTTTCAGAGCCTTGCCCATAGCCTTGTACTTCAAATATGGCCAGAGTAAGAATTACTGGTAAGATTGGGAACACAGCTATCTAGTTTGTGCATTGCCGTTTTAATGGTTCAGAAGATTCAGATTTATTCAGCTTCTAAAAATAAATTTAGACCACAACCCAACCTCCCCATCCCATTTTTCGCGTGCAGTGCCTTGAAAAAGTATTCACACCCCTTGAAATTTTCCACATTTTTCATGTTACAACCAAAAATGTAAATGTATTTTATTGAGATTTTATGTGATAGACCAACATAAAATGGCACATAATTGTGAAGAGGAAGGAAAGTGATAAATAGTTTTCAACATTTTCTACAAATAAATCTAGCGGCTATAACCCATTGCAGGGCAGCCTTGACTTAATGGGCTTACCAGTTACCTTCTCATGGCCTGCTCTTCCACGTCTAGGGGTTCCCAGGGTTGATACCCAACGACTTGAACATTGACACAGATGAAGTCCTCTTTAAATGGTTTCATTTTTCAGTAAGAACTCTCAAATAACACAGTCTCTTAGGGAACAGAGGGCACAGGTGAAGAACTCAGGCACCTTAAACTGCAGGTCTAGCAAAGTCTCTATTTCCACCCAGAGAGTAGCCACTCGAAGCTGGGTACTTCAAGAACAGATCTCTAGCCAGAGATCATGGCAGTCAGCACGTTGACTCAAATTTGATCAATTAACTAAGGGTGAACAGGAACCCTTTCCGCCATACCTGGAACGTTTCCCGTCTCCTCAATTGTACTGGAAAAGTGTGAATTCGTCAATGTCCTTACCAACTCTGTAACCAGGCACTTCTTAGGATACCTCCTGCCGGCCCTCCTCTGAAGAGTCCTCCCCCGGTCACTTCCACGAGCTCCGGTCTCCCTCCAAGCCAAGAGCACACCCGAACACTTTGAATCCTCCCTCAGTTACTGCGCCTCGGAATAGCAGATTCCGAGACTCAGGAACAGACGGATCCCTACCCCAGACCAGGCAGGTCTTTCAGGGGCCACTAACAGGAACATGTTGCGGGATGTCGAACACCCCGTGACCGGGACCCCTCACGGGGCTACCCGGTCCTGGAACCAGAACAGACCACACGGGTCTCACCAACACCTCTTCTCCAACCACGTGACCCATACCGCTTAAGAACCCCCTTCCCAGACTCCTCAGTAGGCCCCGACACTCCCACTGATTGGCTCCGAGAAGGCCGATACCCAAACATCCAACCGGACCTGGTTCTGGCCTGTCATGTGCACCTCACCGTCCACATGACCAGGCAAAACTTCTAAACACAGCCTGGCCAGACTGGTGTTAAGGCCCACCTACATAATTAACACTCAGAAACTTTATTGTTTTACGCAAAAACTAAAGGCTGGGGTAATATATGGACAGGCTAGGGTAGTATATGGACAGGCTAGGGCAGTATATGAACAAGCTATTGTAGTATATGGACAGGCCAGTGTAGTATTTAGACAGGCAAGGGTAGTATATGGACAGGCTAGGGCAGTATACAGGCAGGCTAGGACAGTATAAGGACAGGTTAGGGTACAATCAGCCTGCCCATAGATGTTTTGAATCTCAGGTGGTCCCTGCTGAACTATTCAAGATTTGAACTATCTATGGCCGGATTGAGGATGCATTTCACTGTCCTTCCTTTAATGATCATCATCATTATCATCATCATGATAATCACAAAGCATTGATGATAATGATGATGATGATCACATTTGGCTGCTCCCTGCTGTATATTGGTCAGGACATGAGGAAAGGTGTGTGCTGTCATGACTGTGTCTTTTCTCTAACTTCTGCTCTTGCTGGAAATCCCTCTGTGTTCACTGCTTGGCTGGCTGCTGAGCTGCTATATGGACATCACATCGACTCTGCTGCCTCTGCCTGTACTGATTGCTTTCAGTTCCAGCCAGGTGTCCCCAGCCTGCCAGTCCTCCTCTTCTGCCTAATTTCCTCAGCACTTACTTGCTGCAAGAATCAGGCAGTGGGCAGGGACAGCGGAATCACTTCACCAAGCTGGTAGCAGGGACTGAGAGCCCTGGGGCGTCTATCGCAAAAGCGACCGGCCAGGATAGTGTAAGACCGCAGGTGCCTGAAATTGAAAAAAAAGCCCCCCTATACATTATTAAAAAAAGGGTACGCCACTTGCCCCCATCTATAGCTGGCTATCAGTAAGAAGCATTGGAGGGCTAACAACAGTTATAAACAAGACCAGGGATAAATCCAAGGAAAAAACCAAGCTTATCTTACCACCATCCTGCAGACAACCAAGTAAACCTATCTAACAGTATGCGCTAAAAGCAGGGGTTTAGTCTGCACACATTTGCAAATGCATGCGTAAGCCACAGAGCCTCATCAAGGCACCCTGGTATCTGTGATAACTAACACTAACTTATAAGTGTCCCCACAGTGGAGGCCCATGCATTCTGAGGGATAGGTAAGAGCAGGTGGACTGACGGGAAGCCACCCCTTCTTAAAGGTACAGTGGTACACTAAACACCCAGCATATAGCAAAATGGCTGCAAAGGTGTCAGTGTGTTGCCTTACCATAAAACACAACAGTGATAAAAAAAAGGTACGCCACTTGCCCCATCTATAGCTGGCTACCCCCTCCCTCCTTACCTGAGGACAGGACCAGGCAGAGACAGCAGAGAGCACACAGAGCGGGGAGCCCCATGTCCAGCCAGTACAGGGAACTTGCTGTGCATGGCAAGTCCCACCCCTCCTCTGCTCACTAGCCATTGAGATTCCTTCCCTGGCTCTACATCCCGTTTCCTGGAGGCAAACTAAAGCTTCCATTATGCGCCCTGTCTTCTATAGGGCACAGGTTGGAAGTTTTAGTTTGCCTACTGGAGGAACAGACAGGTATTTTAAAAATTGAAATCCCCAGTGAGTGGCTGGGGATTCAGATTTTTCCACCCCCCCTACCCGGGCGCCCTAGGCAGCTGCCTGGCCTGCCTATTGCTAGCGCCAGCCCTGGATGGATGGAGCCAAACACCGGTCAATCTTAGAAGAAAACCTGTTAGAGTCTGCAAAAGACTTGAGACTGGGACAGAGGTTCACCTTCCAGCAGGGCAATTCCCCTGTCAGGGCTGGCTTAGCCCTTCCTCCTCTGGGCTGGCCGCTCAGCTGTCGACTAATTGCCAGCTCTCTTCTCTTTCCACAGTTACCAGCTGTTCCCGATGATGCTTGTCTGACCTGCCTATTTAAAGCCTTCCTACTCACTTTTTCATTTGCCTTTGCGTTGGTCACATCACAGGGAACCATCTCCTGCTGTTTGTTTCAAGACTGGCTTGCTGACATTCCACCTGGCTTCTTATCCTGCTTGCGGTTGCTCTCCTTGGATCCCTGACTTCCGGCCTGGATGATTACCCTATCTGGTTAATGAACTTTGGACTGGCTGACTACCCGATCTGGCTACAGGACTCTGGCTATGCTTGACTACGCTTTTTCTATTTACCTTTTTATTTTTATTAATAAACAAGCGTGATTTGATTGTACTTCTGTCTCAGTCTGTTTCATGGTTTCTGACAGTACGCGAAGGCCATGAATTCAGAAGATACAGTCAATCCACTTGTTGGTAATATTTTTTCCAGATTGGATGAGCAAGATCACCGCATGGATCAGTTTGCCTTGGCGTTCCTGAATCGCACGGCTCACCTGGAATCCCCCACGGTGGCTGCTCCGGTACAACCTGAGTCGCAGGCCGTCCCTGCTGCTGCACCAGTCTCTGTGCAGGCGCAGAGGTATGTCTGGTTCTGCTCTGCTTCCCCAGCGATTTGGGGGTGATCCAGTTCAATGCAGGGGGTTTCTCAATCAGGTTGAGATATACATCGAAATGCTGCCCCAGGCGTTTCCCACGGACAGAAGCAAAGTAGGTTTCGTGATATCTTTGCTTTCTGAGAGAGCCTTGGCCTGGGCTAACCCTCAATGGGAGACACAAAAACCTGTTGTCTTGAGTTACCCTCAGTTTGTGGCCTCCTTTAAAAGGATTTTTGACGTTCCCGCACGCTCCGCTTCTGCTGCCAAGTGCCTCATGTCCATCAAACAGAGTACGAGAACTGTTGCCGACTACGCCATTGAATTCCGTACTCTGGCAGCAGAGGTTGCTTGGAACAATGAGGCCCTCGTGGCTACTTTTTCTCATGGTCTCTCGGATTCCATCAAGGATGAGATAGCAGCCCGAGATATACCCACTGAGCTGGAGAGCTTGATCTCGTTTGCCATCCTCATTGACTCCAGACTCAGAGAAAGACTTTCTCTTAAGGAGCGCTTGTGGAGGCCTCCTGTACGTTTGCCTCCGAGCTTTGTAGCCCCACCCATGCCTCCCTCACCTCCCATGCCTCCATGTACCAAGTTGGTCAGTGAAGATGAACCCATGCACCTGGGCTTCACGCGTCTCTCTGCGGATGAGAGAGCCTTTAGGAGGAGGGAGAGATTGTGCCTTTATTGTGGCCAGGCAGGTCACTTTTTGAAGTCTTGTCCTACCCGTCCAGGGAATGCCCGAACCTTAAGGTCCTGTCATGGACAGACCTTAGGTGGCATTGTTTCGTCCTCAGTTATCCAGAAGGATAAGCCCCTGGTTTTGGTCACCCTTTCTTGCGCTTAGTTGTCCATCGAGATACAGGCTCTAATCGACTGGGGCTGCAGGCCTGTTCATTGATGCTGCATTTGTTTCGCAGCACTCGATTCCGCTGCAGTTGCGTGACACTCCACTTGCCATTAAGGCTCTTGACGGGAGACCTTTACATCCTGCCTATGTGACTCATGAGACGGTTCCGTTGTCCATGGCCGTAGGGGCTCTTCACCATGAGATAATCCAATTCCAAGTTATTTCCACACCCAGATTTCTGCTGGTTATTGGTTATCCTTGGTTATAAAGGCACAACCCCTCTTTTGATTGGTTCCGTGCTGAGGTTCTCTCCTGGTCACCACAATGCAGTGAGACACGCTTCCTGAAGGTATCCAAGGTCCTATTCACCGCTTCACTCCCTTCCTTGCCGGAGAAGTACCGTGATTTTGGCGATGTCTTTGATAAAGGTCAAGCTAGTAGTTTGCCTCCACACCGGCCTTATGATTGCGCAATTGACCTTCAGCCTGGTGCCATACCTCCTCGTGGCCGGGTTTACCCTTTGTTGGTCTTGGAGGATAAGGCCATGGAGGAGTATGTTGCTGACGCACTTTCTCGAGGTTTCATCCGCAAGTCCTCGTCTCCTGCTGGTGCTGGTTTCTTCTTTGTGAAAAAGAAGAGCGGTGAACTGAGACCTTGTATAGATTATAGGGGTCTCAATCGTGTCACGATTAAGAATGCCTACCCGATTCCATTGATTACGGAGTTATTTGACCGCCTCAAGGGAGCAACGGTTTTCACAAAGCTTGACCTGAGAGGGGCATACAATCTCATGTGCATTAAGGAGGGCGACGAGTGGAAAACTGCGTTTAATACCAGAACAGGCCATTATGAATACCTGGTAATGCCTTTTGGCCTTTGTAACGCCCCGGCAGTTTTCCATGAATTAATTAACGATGTCCTCCGAGATTTGTTGCAATTGTGTGTGGTGGTTTATCTCGATGATATGCTGATATTTTCCAAGTCCCTGGAGAGCCACCACACAGATGTCTGTCGTGTGCTTCAGAAACTAAGAGAGAACACTCTCTATTGTAAACTGGAGAAGTGCGAGTTCCATCGTGAACAGGTTACATTCCTGGGTTATGTCATTTCCACTGCTGGTTTTTCGATGGACCCAGAGAAACTGTCGGCAGTCCTACAGTGGCCTCGACCCATGGGTTTATGTGCTCTGCAGCGTTTCCTGGGCTTTGCCAACTACTATCGGAAGTTTATTCGTAACTTCTCGTCTCTGGTCAAGCCTCTGACTGATATGACCAGAAAGGACGGTAATCCACAGAGTTGGTCTCCAGAGTCCATTAAGGCCTTTGAGACTCTCAAGGCTGCCTTTGTTTCTGCTCCTGTGTTGGCACATCCTGATCCTACGTTACCTTTTATCCTAGAAGTTGATGCTTCTGAGACTGGAGTTGGCGCCCTTCTGTCTCAACGTCCTAACTCTGAGAGTGCTATGCATCCGTGTGGCTACTTGTCACGTGCTGAGTGCAATTATGAGATTGGTGAAAGAGAGCTGTTGGCGATCATTTTAGCCCTGAAAGAATGGAGACATCTCCTTGAAGGTACCACTGTGCCCGTTCTTATTCTTACTGACCATAAGAATCTTACATTCGGGTGCGCATGTGCGGAGGAACCAAGATGGCTGCTTAGCCTCGGTGCTCCGCGCCGCCCCGGACCCACGGCGTTCGCTGCGCCTGATTTTGCCGCTTCTCCCCGACAACGGACCGCTCTCCTCCTCCCCGCAGACCTGGAGATCATCCCTGTATGCTCCGTTCGGGAGCCAGATGTAATTTGGGGCCTGAATTCGCTAGCTCCACCCGGGCTGGGTGGACCAAGATGGCCGTCGCGGCAGCAGCGTCTCCTCAGCCGCAGGCTCAGGCCTCAGAATCTACACAGGATCACAGGCAAGTCTTGGCTCCAGCACACCTGACTTTTACCCCAGGCATACAGGGGATGGCTCAGCAACCTTATACCCCCTCCCCGGCCTCCACTGAATCTCTCCTCAGCCACACCATGCGGGACCAGGCCTTCACTCAGTCAGGCCCTCATGGCAGTTCACACAGTGACTCCTCTCCTCAGGGTGGTCTAGGCCAAGACCGCTCTTTCAATGCTGCAGACTTGTACCTAAAGCTCTCAACTCTCCTGGAGACAGCTCTGGCTACAACAGCTGCAAAAATTACTGGAGAAATCAAAGCTGACCTCCAGAATATAGGCTCCCGGATGGACGCCATTGAAAATCACTTAGAAAAGACAACTACGGTAGCCCACCAGAACACTGGCCTCATCTACATCCTCCATGAACAACTTGATGTAGCCCTCTCCCGCATAGATGACCTCGAGAACAGGTCCCGCAGGTATAACTTTAGGATCAGAGGCCTGCCTGAATCGATCCTAGATGTGGAGCCGGCTACTCAGGACCTCGTGAAATCTCTGATCCCCAACATCCCCGCCTCCCGCCTGGAACTGGACAGGGTCCACTGGGCACTAGGTCCCCCCAGGAAAGATGGTTCTCCTAGGGACATTATTGTAAAGCCCAATTTCTACACGGTCAAGGAAGCCGTCATGAAGCAGGCCCGATCGATGCCACAAGTCCTCTGCCAGGGCCATCCTGTGCAGATATTTGCAGATCTATCTCCTTCTACTATACAACGCAGGAGGTCCTTAAAGCCGTTACTACTTGCTTTAACCCAGAAGGAAATCAAATACAAATGGGCCTTCCCATTTGCAGTAAAATTCTCCTACCAAGGAAAACCCCAGACCTTTTCTAGCTTTACGACAGGAGAACAGCTACTCCTCCAATTAAAAATCATTTTGCAAGAGGCGGACATGGACACTTCCACTGCTTCTGCGGGTCAACACAAGCGACCCCCTCCGAACAGATTCAGAGGGAAACTCATTAGGACCCTCGCAGTGCTCGATGCCCTAGCATCGCTATCTCCCATTCATATGGTCATTTCCAATGTGACTCTCCCTTTTCCCCCCTTTTTTCCCCTTCCCCCCCCCCCCCCCCCCTTTTTAAATTTTTTTTTTTGTTGGAACCCGCAGGATCAAAGGAACACTTTGAACATTTGGTAGGCGAGGGGGATACCCCAGTCCCCTACCATGGTTGATATAGCAGGGATCTCTGGGTCTCTTGTTCTTGTTTTTTATTGTTTCTACTGTTTTGAATTGTGAGACCCCCCCTCCCCCCTAGGAGTTTGGGAGGGAGACTGGGGGATATCAACATGGTTTAGGTCCCTTTTTATTCAGGTAGCTTGATGTGCCTTGAATTTACTATTTACATGGCGCCCTGGTCCGGGGCGGTTCCCATGCGCCTCCTCCTACCTCATGAACACCGGCTGGTCTTCATGGGCTAGGACCTCCAGAGTTTTTCTCTTGGAGCATTTCCAACCCAGGTTTACTCTCACGTCTGTCCGTGAGATGTTCTTGAGGACCCTATCTCTGCCCTGGGGTTTGTTTTCCCCCTGGCGGGGAGGTCCTCCTTTCCCCCTCTTTCTTCTTTCTGTTCTTCTTTCTCTGCTTTCCTGTCCTGGGCATCGCCTAACCATATCTTTTCTTGTAGAGGTCTTCCTGAGTGGGCTCGTCCATCCCTTCAGTGGCACCAGGATCGGTGATAGCTGCGGCCCTGTAGTCCAGGGTCTTCAAAGGACTTCACAGGTAAGGGACGTTTTTGTTTGCAATCCGCCCCCCCACTGGTACCATGGCTGAACACGTCCTAAAGACCTTAAAGGTCGCCACGCATAATGTGCAGGGTCTCAATTCTCCACTTAAACGTAGAAAACTGTTTAACACATATATATCTTCCAAACTTGATATAGTTTTCCTGCAGGAGACCCACTTTCCGAGTCGGTACAGTCCTAAGTTTCTCCATTCACATTTCCCCAATTTCTATCTAGCTAACGCTGTTAACAAATCCAAAGGGGTGGCAATTTTGCTCTCTAGATCCTGTAAATTCGCTTGTCTAACTGAAATAAAAGACCCAGAAGGCAGGTTTATTCTAGTAAAGGGTACGATTGATGGCCATCTATTCTCATTGGTGTCCTACTACATCCCCCAATAAAGGGCAGACTGCCTTCTTTAAACAGCTCTTCCAGACCTCGAACCCTAAGCTAGAAGGTACGGTCATCTTCGGAGGGGACTCCAATACGGCGTTTGATCAAGGTCTGGACAAGACCAAACCCCAGTCGGTACAACTTACAAGGCCCACTAGGGAGAGCTTGAAGTTGGCAAAACTTATCCATGCTCAGGGTATGTCTGACGTATGGCGGGAAATGAACCCGACGAAACGTGATTACACTCACTTTTCGCACCCACATACTCACGTATCGATCACCTTTTGGTGCCTAGCCAATCCATTCATCTAGTGGTCAGTTCTCACATTAAGGATACGGTTCTGTCAGACCACTCCATAGTTCTTATGTCCATCCGGTTTACGGGGCCCAGGCCAGGCCAGAGACATTGGAGACTCAACAAATCTCTCCTGTCTGATCTGTCCAGAGTCTCTCAGCTAAACCAAGCCTTGAAAGAATATTTTATTCTCAATAATGTGGAAGGGATATCCGCGGAAACCCTCTGGGCGGCCCACAAACCCTTTATCAGAGGTGAAATAATTTGTATATCAGCTCAGATAAAGAGAGAACGGGAGATTGACCTGCAGAAGTTGGAGGAACGGTTTGCCTGACTGAAAGCCCTGCATAAACTGAATGCCTCCCCCAACACGGTTGAACAACTGGATAACGCTAGGCTTGCACTTAATTTAGCCCTAACTGCCAAAGCGGATAAACAAATTTAATGGAGTAAAAACAAATATTATGCTCATGGTGACAGGCTGGGAACCTTGCTGGCCTCTAAACTCACCCCCCGTGGTCAGTCCTTCGTAATGCCCAAAATTAATATTCCGGGACAGGGTGCTACTTCTACCCCTTCTAAAATTATGGACTCCTTTCAGTCGTTTTACACAAACCTTTACAGCTCCCACGCTTTGGGGAAGGATACTTCCCTTCAGAAAGTATTAGATAACCTCCCCATCCTGGTTCTCTCCCCAGCCCACAGAGCAGAATTAGAAGCTCCGTTTACTGAGGAGGAGGTTCTGGGAGTAATCAAGGACTTAAAATCTGGATCTGCCCTGGGCCCAGACGGGCTTTCAAACCCGTACTATAAGGCATTTGCGGATACCCTCGCTCTCCCTCTTACTAAGTTTTTAAATTCTAAAACCAAGGGAAACCCTCTTGATCCCCAACTTAACACAGCCTACATTGCTGTTATCCCCAAGCCAGATAAAAACCCAGAAGAAGTGGGTAACTATCACCCCATCTCACTTATAAACAGTGATCTGAAAATCCTTACTAAAATGCTAGCGAAACGATTGGCGGCCTTCATTGGCGCTTATGTACATAAAGATCAAGTGGGGTTTATCGGGTAGACAGGGCCCGGACCAAATTAGGCGGGCGATAGACATCGTCTCCGTCCTTCAATCAAATTGGCTTGGGGGATCCAGACAACAGGGAATGCTCCTGTCTCTGGACCTCCATAAAGCCTTCGACTCCGTGTCATGGCATTACCTTTTTGCAATCTTAGAACGATGGGGGTTTGGCTCTCGCTTTATGGGCCTGATGCGAGCCCTATACTCTAACCCAACGGCGCATGTCAGACTGCAGGGGTGTTACTCAAATTATATCCCCATTCAGAAAGGCACCAGGCAGGGGTGCCCTCTTTCCCCACTCATTTTTGCTATAGCAATTGAGACCCTGGCCATCTCTTTTCGTCAAAACCCGAACATAAAAGGGGTCTCGTGTGGTCCCCAATCACATAAATGCGGATTATTTGCTGATGATATCCTCCTCTTTGTCACCTCACCCGTCACCTCCCTACCGAACATATGCAAGACCCTGGAAAACTTTGCTCAAATATTGGGTCTGAAAGTAAACTACGCCAAATCTCAAGCGCTTAACATATCGCTTCCGGCAGACACGGTCTCCCTTCTGAAACAATCGTTCAAATTCACCTGGAATTACACTTCAATTAGGTATTTGGGCATCAATTTGACCCCTAGAATTGAGTCTCTCTCTACGCAGCCAATTATCGCCCCATGTATAGGAAACTGGAGGTGGACTTAACTTCTTGGTCTAAGAGTAATTTATCTTGGTTAGGAAGAGTTAACTCAATAAAAATGACCTTGCTCCCTAGACTCTTATATCTCTTCAGGGCTTTACCCACTTCATTACGGTACGACCATTTGAAATCTTTTCAAAGTAAGGTGCTGAAATTTACTTGGGGGAATACAGGTTACAGAATACCACAAAGGATGCTATACCTCCATAAGAGACGAGGAGGCCTTGGGCTTCCCCACCTCTATAAATACTACCAGGCAGCCAGGTTAGCACAATTATCAGTTATATATTCTAAGTATGAAAAGCCTGACTGGGTATACATAGAAAAACTAGCCACCCCTAGGCACACACTATATTACCTGTTGTGGACCCCTCAGAAAGAGCAGCCCCCAATTTTAGCTCCTACCCTTTCCCACTCTTTTGCTCTATGGGATAAACTACGCTCCTCTCCGGAATTGGTCTCGGAATGTAGACCTTTATTTCACCTCTTTAATAACCCGAAATTTTACCCTGGGTTGGAGATATCAGCTTTCAAATGGTGGTTAGAGAAGGGACTGTACCGAATTGGACACTTCTTTACCGCAGCTGGTCCCCTCACTCTTCAAAATTTTGTCAAAAAATTAGACATGCCAGTTTTGGAACGATTCCGGTTTCAACAAATTACCCACTTCCTTAAATCCCTTTGGAGGGATCCAACCTTCCTCCCGAAATTCACTGACTATGAATTATGGTGTGGACAAGCCGTGGTCCAGCGGGGGGGGGGTATCTCTGTGATATATTCGTCCCTGACCTCATCGTCCTCCAAAGAGGCATATATGTGCGCTTGGGAATCTGACCTTCAATTCAAATGGGACTTAGATAAATGGCAGTTGGCCTCCTTAAAATCCTTCAGGGGTATTTTGAATACTACTCTAACTGAAGCCAGTTTGAAGGTAATCTCAAGGTGGTACTACACCCCATCCAGACTTGCCCTAATCTACCCTAAGGCTGACCCCCTATGTTTTAGGGGCTGTAATCATGTGGGGTCGATGGTCCACATTTGGTGGGAATGTCAGAGAATTCGTTCCTTCTGGAAACACATCTTTAATCTAATTGACAAGCTAGTGGAAGGTCAGATTCCCAGAACTCCTATGGTGGCCCTATTAAATGATCAAATTCCCTTGGTGATCAAACCCCTCCAGAGATTAATCCACTTCATCCTTCTAGGAGCCAAGCTCACTATAGGCAGAGCTTGGAAACAACAGACGGTGTCCTTCTCTGCGGCCAAAAGGAAGATCTCATGGATAATGGCTCAGGAAAAACTCACTAGTATACTTCTAAACACCTCTGATAAGTTTGACAAGATTTGGGGACCCTGGGCCCTTCTGATGGTGTTTTCCCCGGGGCCTCTCTCAAGGCCAGGTTAATCTAACTATAGAGCTTTAGGTGATGCTCTCCTCCTCCTCCTCCTTTTCCCACTCTCTTGAGTTTTCCTTTCTTTTCTTTCTTTACTCACTCTCTATTCCCCTTTCCCTTCCAGGCCTCTCTAATTTAGAGGTTTAAGGATATAAGTTTAAGTAAAGCCGTTTTGGTTTGTTTGACGTTTGGTACTTTGCGACTCAGGGGGCTTCAAACCAGCTGATCTAGTAAGATCTTCCCTGGGGGGGGAGCTGGAGCTTTTGGTATAGGGTGGGGTATGTTGGCACAGCACAGCTTGCTCCCATATGGGGTGCCGGGTTGGGCATGCCTCATTCTGGCCCTGTCTCAGCCCTTAGGGAATTACTGAAGGTTGCATTTATACCAATTTACGCTTTTACTGACTATCGAAGCTCTACTTATTCAGTTTTATAAGAATGCATAAACCTTTCTGTGTTTGTTATTTGATGCTATACGTAATGTGTATACGCTCTGTATATGTAATACTATCTCTTTTCTCTTATGAAAATAAAAGCTTTGAAATTAAGAATCTTACATTCTTGTCTGAGGCTAAGCGACTCTCTCCCAGAAGGGCGCGATGGGCTCTTTTCTTGTCGAGCTTTAATTACATTGTCTCATTCTTACCCAGTACTAAGAATGTAAGGGCTGATGCCTTGTCACAACAATTTTCCTCCACTTCCAAGTCGGAGTCGGTTCCGGTTCCTATGATTCCTCCTGATCGTATCTTGGCTACGGTTCGCACCAGTCTTACTTCTCCTTTGGGTGACAAAATTCTTGCTGCTCAGGTTCATGCTCCTCCTGATAAACCTTGTGACCGCTGCTTTATCCCAGAGAGTCTCTGTACTGCAGTGCTCCAGACTTACCATTCTCCCAAGGCAGCTGGCCATCCTGGGAAGAATCAACTTATTTGGGCCATCTCCCAACAATTCTGGTGGCCTAGTCTACGGGCTGATGTTACTGCCTTCGTAGCTGCCTGTCTCGTGTGTGCTCAGAGTAAGACTCCACGACACCTTCCAGTGGGCCTCTTACAACCCATACCCAATGGAGAGAGGCCCTGGACTCACCTGTCTATGGATTTCATTGTGGAATTTCCCAACTCCCAAGGCAACACTGTTATCCTTATGGTGGTTGACCGGTTTTCAAAGATGTGTCATTGTATTCCACTTAAGAAGTTGCCCACCTCTAAGGAACTGGCTTCCATTTTTGCTCGGGAGATCTTTCACTTACATGGGCTACCCAAGGTGATTTTCTCGGATAGGGGCAGTCAGTTTGTCTCTCGGTTCTGGCGAGCCTTTTGTGCACAGTTGGGAATCCAGCTTGCGTTCTCTTCTGCGTATCACCCGCAGTCTAATGGGGCCCCAGAACGAGCCAATCAGTCCTTGGAGCAATTCCTACGTTGCTATATTTCTGACCATCATAACAACTTGTCTGACCTATTACCTTGGGCAGAGTTTGCTCACGACAGTGCCTTGAATTCTGCCTCCCGATTGTCTCCATTTATGGCAAATTATGGTTTCCAACCTTCCATGTTGCCTGACTCGTTTGTTCCGCAGAGTATTCTTGCATTAGAGGAGCATCTCCGTGGTCTTCATTCCACTTGGGTACAAGTCCAGGAGGCTTTGCTTCATGCTAATGTTAGGTACAGACTCCATGCTGACCGCAGACGCCTGCCTGCGCCTTCCTACCAGGTTGGGGACAGGGTCTGGCTGTCATCTCACAACCTCCGGCTTCGTGTTCCCTCACTGAAGTTTGCACCTTGGTTTATTGGGCTGTTCCGTATCCTTTGCAGGATTAACCCAGTAGCTTACGCGTTGGACCTTCCTCCTAGTATGCGCATCTCTAATGTGTTTCATGTTTCCTTATTGAAACCGTTGGTCTGTAACTGATTTACCACCTCGGTGCCACGTCTGCCACGTCCTCACCCTATTCTGGTTGAGAACCATGAGAAGTATGAGGTACAATCCGTTGTTGACTCCCGTAGGTTCCGTGGGCGCATACAGTACCTGGTGCATTGGAAGGGGTATGGTCCGGAGGAACGTTCCTGGGTTTCAACCTCTAATGTTCTCCTCCGTGAGTTCCATAGATGGTTTTCCCTTAAGCCCGGTGGCCCTCCGAGGGAGAGGGGTCATTGAGGGGGGGGGGGATACTGTCAGGGCTGGCTTAGCCCTTCCTCCTCTGGGCTGGCCACTCAGCTGTCGGCTAATTGCCAGCTCTCTTCTCTTTCCACAGTTACCAGCTGTTCCCGATGATGCTTGTCTGACCTGCCTATTTAAAGCCTTCCTGCTCACTTTTCCATTTGCCTTTGCGTTGGTCACATCACAGGGAACCATCTCCTGCTGTTTGTTTCAAGACTGGCTTGCTGACATCCCACCTGGCTTCTTATCCTGCTTGCGGTTGCTCTCCTTGGATCCCTGACTTCCGACCTGGCTGATTCCCCGATCTGGTTAATGAACTTTGGACTGGCTGACTACCCGATCTGGCTACAGGACTCTGGCTATGCTTGACTACGCTTTTTCTATTTACCTTTTTATTTTTATTAATAAACAAGCGTGATTTGATTGTACTTCTGTCTCAGTCTGTTTCATGGTTTCTGACAGACCCTTAACATACTGCCACATCTACAATGGAATGGTTTAGATCAAAGCATATTCTTGTGTTAGAATGGCCAAGTCAAAGTCCAGACAAAAATCCAATTGAGAATCAGTGGCAAGACTTGAAAATTGCTTGTTCACAGACACTCTCCATCCAATCTGACAGAGCTTGAGCTATTTTTCAAAGAAGAATGGGCAAAAATGTCACTCTCTAGCTGTGCAAAGCTGGTAGAGACATCCCCAAAAATACTTGCAGCTGTAATTGCAGCGAAAGGTGGTTCTACAAAGTATTGACTCAGGGGAGCTGAATAAAAATGAGTGACACACTTTTCAGATATTTGTTATTAAAACATTTTTAAAACCATCTATCATTTTCCTTCCACTGTACAATTATGTGCCACTTTGTGTTGATCTCGCACATAAAATCCCAATGAAATACATTTACGTTTTTGTTTGTAACAAGACAAAATGTGGAAAATGTCAAGGGCTATGGATACTTTTTTAAAGCACTGTACATCTTTGAGATGAATATAAAGCAGATCCAACAGACACAACAATTTTATGTTTAATCCTCGCTGCACCTTGCTGACCTCAGCCTGGGACACTGGAATCCACTAGCGCCGCCAGACGGGACTGTACAGTGCTTAGTGTCGGTTTACACTACCTCAACTGACAATCCGACTTGTCAGACCTCAAGTCTCCCCAAGTCGCTTGACATCAGAAATTCCATTGAAGTGAATGAGAGCCATCTTAATGTACACTACTGAAGTCGCTCCGACTTCAGAAAAGGTTCCTGTACCACTTCAATCCAACTTCTAGGCAACTTGTACCCATAGATTTCAATGGAAGTCGCCTCCAAAGTCAGATTGTATCTTAACTGAAGCAACAATACAGGAAGAGAAAATTGTTTTCTTAGGCAAACCCCTCCCTCCCACAGAGCTGATTGTTGTTTGAATGGCCACTGGAAAGTCGCCTGTCCTGGAGGCAACTTGAAGTTGCCTTGTAAATCGCCCCAAGTCGCCTTGTAAGTCGTGCTGTGGTGCGCACTCAGGTCACGTCCAGGTCGCCTCGCAAAGTCGTGTTGCCCCTGTGTGAACCCGCTCTTTAGGATTATCTTTTCTGGAGCCCCATCGCCTATTATATTGCCCATCTGGACTTCACCATTAAGATGTGCCTGTTTTTAACTAACACAGAGTGAGTGCATTTAGATTACAATCAATAAAACGTGTGTTATATTACTGCATTTAGGTTGGCGCTGCTTGTTTCTCTATTTCATATAAAGCAGATCTAAACTCCTCCCAACCCCCAACCTATCTTAACACCCCCACCTTTCATTTTCATGTTGAGTGAAATATTCACAATATAATTGTGACGCTTGCTCTACTGTTACATATAAAACTACAGTATGGAGTGCTGGATTAAGAGCATCATGGGCCTGGTGCTGATATCAATCATTTTTACACTGCACACAGAGCAGGGCTGGGCAGCATTAGTGACTCACACCACTGGGCTGAGCCTATCTTAAGGAAGGGGCCTGGAGCTGCAGTGCTGCAGCTCTACTAGCCTATATGTTAATCTGGCCCTGACAATATGTACAAGACTTGTCAGATTATTTGATGCCAGGAACTGTGAATGTAAACAAGCTTTCTACAAGCTGTAACTTAACTTTGATCATGTCTGCATTACCAAAATGTTAACAAAAAATTATTGAAACATAAAAATAAATAATGTACAAAATCAATGGTAAAGTGTTTAATGGCATGAATCAGCAGAGTATATTTAAATATCATGTTTAATTCAACAAAATTTAAATCCTAAATTGCTGTCATGACTTACCACATTCTGTAAATTAAACTGTATCATTAACTGAAACTTTTTTTTTATAGATTAGGGTGCAGCTGTCTAAGAAGGGATCTTCTTTCATTTTAGGGAGATTTTTCCTGAGTTCCTGTTCTGTTTCCAGTACAATCTCCCCATAAGGACAGAGTAAAAAAATGACTAGATTTTACCAAAATCTACTTAATACAAACTGTTCAAATCTAGGAAGAAAAGGGCTAGCTATATGCACACTTTAATGTTTCTATTATTTTTCTATTTTCTTGATCCTGTTATATTTCTTGGAATCCCTTGATCTCTTATATAAGCTCATCATACCATTAGTTATTATTAACAAAGATTACTATTATTTTCCTCTTTTCTTTTGATCTTGCTATACTTCTTGGACCCAATTAACCTCTTATATAAATTCATCACACCATTATTTAGTATTAATAGGTTACAATTATTTTCCTTGAAGGTACACCATAATGAATGGGTAATCTAACTTATCATAAATATTCATTTAGGCTTGGAAAAATTGGGTGGGAGAGCTTATTATCAATAGAAAATGGTGGCACAATCCCCAAAAAAATATATTTTTAAAAGAGCATAGGGTATCCCCGAATTTCCTACAAAGGGTTTGATCCTACCTTCAGGAAGAAGAACCTTGCCTCTGTTGGTATTTTTTCAGTGAAAGTGGAATCAAACTTTTCTCTCCTGCTCTGTCATTCAGTCACTATCACAGTATGCAGAGTTGAAACTCAGAATATTGAGGGTAAACATAACTCAATTTTTATGTATTGTATAAGACCGACAAATAATGGTCACTAATTTGCCTCAGAATTTATGACAATTGCTGTGCAATAAAGCTAGCTCTTTTGCTTCCAGTATCTGGTATACAGAAGTACTATCTTTTCATATCCAGGAGTAAAAAGTATAACTTTACTAATCACCAATCGCCTTTTTTAAAAACAAAAATGCAGTTCTGGATATTACTTAAGCTGGCCATACATTATACAATTTCCTTGTTCAATTTGCTTTCAATTTACGTTCAAATATGTAGTGCAAGGGCCTCCCTGATTCCATACAAATTGAAAGTGTTTACGTTTGAGCTCATATCATATGTTTTTGGAAAATCTAAAGAAAAATTGTACAAAGAAATTGTATAAGGAATGGCCAGCCTTAGTTTTAGTAAATCATAGATGAAAGAGCTGTATGAATGATATGAAAATTACATGGGCTTTGTTTAGATTGTAATATTTGCATTTACAAGTATTTAAGATAACCGAGACTCATAACACTTCTCATTACTGAACCACACTCCTTCCACATATGCCTTCAAAATGAATGGACTGCTTTAAAACATAATAACATACTGTTAATGCTTTCGCACAAGATTCAGACAACTGTTACCCGGGATTCTTACATTTTCCAATAAAATACAGTTTGAAAAATGTCTGAAACCGTATTCATAATAGGTCTACATACAGTCACACAGAGCTGTAATGGTTTCTCTTTGCTGCATAAAGGACATAATTACATTGGCAAAGGCCGTTTTCCAGGCAATGGCCTGCAATCAGTTACAAATTGCCCTGGTCAATTGTGGCTCATCAGCAATGTTACATGTCTGCTCACATTCCTAATGGGTAGTTTCATTTAAGATTTGTAAGATGTGGAGTGTAGAATAGTTTTCTATGAGTATAATTTGAGTGGTCCATAGGTATGTCCCCTTGTCTCACTGCTGACTTCTCAGATACCTTAGTGGGCTGTAATGTTTACCCTTCTCATATTTTTAATAATTATTTAGGCTATCTCCAGTCCACAGTCCATTACTCCACTGTCACTCATGACATGTGTAAATGTACTCAGTTGAATTATATCCCTGCAGCAAAGAAAACAAATGTTAAACACGTTAACCATCGTAGTTTGCTTTTCTCTTTTCTATTTGCATTTGACAACTAAACATATCTTATGTTTCCTATTAAAAAAAAACTGCCTTGTTGCCACCTGTCTAGTGCTGTATTGGGCAGACAGGGGCCTGGTGGGTGTGTGGTGGAAGAAAAGTGGAAGTCAGGCTTTTATAACATTTTCTGTGGCAAAACTGTGCAGTAGTGCATTCAAGAGAAACCCTAAAGTGTTGCAATATGCAAGAGAGGTGCTTTCACAAACTAGGCAAATGCTGTATATTCTCCATAACTCTCCAATCTGGATTAGCCAGAAATGGTTTAAGAAGATTGAATCCCTATTTAGAGATTTAAGTTGGGAGAAGGGCCATGCCCGGATTAGTTTGCAAATAATGCAGCTTCCTGTTAGGGAGGGAGGGATGGCGATACCACACCCGAGACTATATTTCTTGTCAGCCCAGCTTCAGCACTTGGTGGGTGGTGGAATTCTATGGGGGGAGAGCCCCAGTAATAGAATGATGTTAATGGGAGACCCCCATAATTTATTAGTCGAGGTGTTGGAAGGAGACTAATTTATCCATAGGTGTCCGACGGTTGATTTAATGAGTAGAGTAAGGCAGGCGCTAATGGGATATAATGTGGTAACTGAATATACCCCTCTATGGTATAATAAAAACTTAGCTGAAATAACATAGAAAGACCCAGAGAATGGGAAAGACAGGGTATCTGCCAATTAATTCAGCTATACGAGGGTAACCTTATGAAGCCATTTGAAGATTTGAGATGAGAATTTAATATCGCAAGTAAGGTATTCCATAAAAATCTACAGATTAGTCAAGGAATTCAAGCCCAATTTAGGTCTTTAGCCATTGAATGGTTAAAGACTCCTTTACTCCAAAAAATAATTAAACTTGGTCCAATGAAAGGTTTAATTTCCAAGCTATATGCTGGGAGATAGAATTATGAGCGACAAGGGACTCTATAAGAGCAGAATGGGGTGGGTGAGAGATATAGGACCGATAACCTTAGAACAGTAGGATAAGATACTAGAACAGGGAAGCCTGGTTTTAATATCCCCCTCACAGAGGGTTTCCCATTTGTTTCTTATTTATAGCCTATTACAACCCCCAAAAAATGTTTACATTTGGTAGGAAGTCTAATGATGAATGCCCTAGATATAAGGCGACAGGAGATCTTATCCATATGGTGTGGAAATGTAGAAAATGATTTAGATATTGGATAGAATTATTGGAGAGGATAAATAAAATCTTTAAGACTACATTGAAACCCGAGTTTAAGATTTGCCTTCTAGGAAGCCTTGAGGAAGGTAGAATCTTGCCTCTTACAAAGGTATCCGTGTTGAGATGTTTGTACCAGACGAGGAGATTAATAGCGCAGAACTGGCAGGCTAAGACCCCCCTCTCTGATGCTATGGACCGAGTCTATTAACTCTATGATATGGAGTGAGAGGGCGATGTACATTAGGTAAAATAACTTAAATAAGTTTGTAGGCTTATGGAGCCCCTGGCTGAGTGAGATGGGCTGTTCATTGAGGGGGGGGGGTTGGCGGCGCCGGGGGGGATAGAGTTCCCCCCCGTTGTTGCCCCACCCACGAATCTCTTCTGTATAGCTCTTTTCCCACCTACACCTCGGGGTAAAATTTGGGCCCTTTCTCTCCTTTTTTTTCTCTGGTATTAACCAACGAGTAATTTGACTAGTATAATTTAAGACTAGAAGGTGTGTAGTAGGGGGATGGATTTGGGAGGGTTAAGCGGGTAGAAAGGAAGGTATGAAAATAATAATAGCCTTTTTCTAATTTGTACTACCTGTTGTATAACATTTTAATAATGTATGTTGTTAAGTTTGTCAATTTGAAATTTAATACAAAGTAAAGAATTTAACAAACTAGGCACATATAAATAAAAGTCTAATTTCAGGGATCCCATTTAAACCGTAAAATAAATCAGAATGTGCACCATTTGAAAGTGCAATAAATGCAGAAATCTTGCTGTCAGAGACACAACTTAATGAAGACAATGGAGGTTATTTACAAAAGGCAAATCCACATTGCTTTACAAGTGCAAAGTGCACTTGAAATTGCACTGAAAGTGCACTTGGAAGTGCAGTCGCTGTAGATCCGAGGGGGGCATGCAAAGAAAATAAAAAACAGCATTTTAGTTTGCACATGATTGGATGATAAAATCAGTAGATCTTCCCCTCATTTCAGATCTACCCCTCAGATTTACACCGACTGCACTTCCAAGTGCACTTTCAATGCAATTTCAAGTGCACTTTGCACTTGTAGTGCAAAGTGTATTTGCCTTTCGTAAATAACCCCCTATATGTCAGTTTCTACATGCAGCCCATAAAGTTAATGCTGCAAATAACATTTTTGAATGTTGTTGTAGAGTCGCAATAGATAAAAAAGAAATGATCAGGCCTACTGTCAAAAAAAGAATGATTTAGGCCACCATTCGCCTCCTGTTGGCAATTTATCAAACAGACTATTAGTGTTGTGACTACAGTCAGATCCCACAATCCAAAATACTATAGGTAAGCTTGCCAGTATGAAAAACACCATCAAGTATCTGTATTCCTGACATCTACAGTAGTATTCATGCTGGCAGTCTTCTCTGTTGATGGTTTTATCAGGTAGACTTGCACTGTGGTGAATGGGATGCCTGTCCCAGATGATCAATTTAAATCCTTTTTTTCCTCAGGGACCAAGTCTCAGAAGAAAGAAGACTCAACAGAGCTTCTCAGTGTTCAGCATGGTCATCACGTTAATCAGTCATGGCTTGCCATTGCCTACTTTATGATGCTACAAAGTCTTTGGGGCTGTTTAGTGAAGACTCCACTCATCTACATACCCCCTCCCTATCGAGCCTAAGAGGCACACACATTTTTCCCAGGTCACATATGGGGTAAGGAAGCCGGTAGGGGAATGGCTTGGACAGTGGAGATTGGGCGGAGTGAGGAGGGTTTTCAGAGTTGGATCACCTTTTATCTTTTTTTATTAAAAGGTGAACTTATTCTTTAAGATTTCTGACACTTGTAACAAATTCAAATAGCTCTTATGTGTGCCACTTTAAGAATATGTTAAAAAAAAAAATCAAAAAGTAATTACTACCACTTCACAGATAAGCAAACTAGTGGTAATTAAGACAGACTCTAAGTTGGCTTATAAAGATACACCAATGTTCAGAGTTAGGCATGTTTGGCATTCATGACAGCTTCCTGAGCAGGGTTTGTGGGTTGGGTCATCCCCTGTGGGTGGGACTTCATCAGCGGATCATTCGCTGATGAAGTCCCACCCACAGGGGATGTAACATGTATGGACGGATGTGACGTCACCCGCAGCCATTGCAGATCGTTTGTTTACATACTGTATTGCCTAGCACTTGGCTTAAGTGCTATTCTTGTGAGTTTTTATTCATTTTTATCGCATATTCAATTGTATATATGCAGAGAGCACATGCATTGCTTTTTATTTTTTGATACATGTGACTCTGGAGTGGACAATGCTGATTAATACATTCATCCAAGAGGGGACTGTCTAGGACATATGTTCTGATTTCATCATTTAATACCCCAAGTGGGAAGGCGTATGAGACCCTTTATAATCAAAGGGTCCATTCAGTTAGGTGAGCGGCCATCTTCTACTCTGGTGGAGGTTTTGATATTCCCACGAAGTCACCTGCATGCTATTACCTGTAGTACATCACGGAAGACTGCATGGATTGTCTTTTCATTACAAATTTTGTTTTTCATTTTGGACTTATTTAGCGCTGCTCTACCTGTTTTATGATTTTACCTCAGGAATTTGAAATTTTGACCCTTGGTGTTCAGCAGCTTTCAATTTGTGATATTTTATTGCGCTGATTAGTTTTTCTTTTTGGGCTGAACATACATTGATGATATAGTGTCCAGTATGGACACTCCAGCTACATGAGTCTGTCTAGGACACCAACATTCGTCATGTGCAGACACATGACACATTTACAAAGAGTGCATATACCACTTCTTTATGAATTCCAGTGACTCTTGTATGAGAAAGGAGATAAAGGCATCAACCCTGTGCAAGCTGCAAGCTCTCACTTCAACCGAAACAGCGCTTACACAAGGTTTGGGCCCCTGCCTTGGATAATGGAAAGTTCAGTGGATGGAAGCTGATTATCAATAATCATTTGGATCTGAATGAGAAAAGTGACAGAGTATCTTTTATCATATACTAAGCATAATCCATTGAAACACAACGTTGATTGTCTGACCCAAAAATGTGAACTTTTAAATAATAGTCTTCCTAGTTAAACCATAAGAAGAACATCTATTCAGGCGGCTGAGAGCCAGATAAAGAGGAACTCAATTCTGAAAGCTGCACCCAAAAAGGAAAACAGGAAAATGGATTAGTCGCCATTTTTACCAGCTGTTCTTTTCCACTTTACTAATTTACCTGTTGATCTTGATTAAGACAGTACAGAGGGGGTCCCTAGCACACTTTTATCATATGCCAGCAATTAATAAATAAATAATAAAAATAAAAAGCGAACCTGTTTCAACTACATCAACTGCAAATGCAAATGCATCTTGGTAGAGATAGGGATTTGCTTCCTTGTGCTAATCTCAAGCAGGGAGAACAGTGATATGCACAGTAATGGGGTCATCAAATCTTATGCCAAATCTTCGCAGATTAGCAGCCAAAGGCAGCAGTGCCTTAAATCTCACACTGCAGATATAGAACTATGAGTCTATAAATAAGCACAGGAGTGCCCAGGTAGAATAACATATAAGAAAGAACACTGTTATCTTTTAGCGGTATATCCAGATAAAATGTACATTTTGGGGTGCTAATTAGACACAATAAACATTTCTAGATGTTCCCTATAACAAACAAATCTTCACTTTTCAAGCCAGGTCCGCTGAAACCACCTCCCTACTGCCGTATTGTAAAAAAGTGGTTGGGAGGTGAAGTCTGTTTATGGAATGCCATTTATAAATGGCACTGTACAAATAAGGCATGGATGGCCAGTGTCAAATGTCTTTCATGATCTTTGACAATCTGTAATTAGACAGCTCAGATCACATAGAAAAGGCACAGAGCCAAACCAAGTGGCTCTGTGCCTTGTTATTACAGTTATCACAAATATAAACACAGATGGTATATACATCTGACAGCCTGCCCCTTTCTACTCTGCTACTGATCCTCTTCATTCTTCTTTAGCAGGCACATCTAGCCTGGTTCTGTGCATAAAAATGCTCCTACTGACCACCAATGAAGGGGGAGGGGGGAATTGATTAGCAAGCAGGGGAGGTGGGCACAATGATCACCACTGCAAGGGGGCACACAGGGTCATGGAGATTTTTTTTCATAATTTCTTTTATTTCTTAAATAACAACAGACAAAACAAGACAAAACAAAACATCATACACATTGGAGCAAAATATTAAAGCAAGTTCAAGATCCAAGCACATTACCTATAGTATCTCACAAATGTGAGTACACCCCTCACATTTTTGTAAATATTTTCATGTGACAATGCTGAAGAAATTACTCTTTGCTACAATGTAAAGTAATGAGTGTACAGCTTGTATAACCGTGTAAGTTTTCTGTCCCCTCAAAATAACTCAACACATAGCCATTAATGTCTAAACCGGTGGCAACAAAAGTGAGCACACCCCTAAGTGAAAATGTCCAAATTGCCCCCAAAGTGTCAATATTTTGTGTGGCCACCATTATTTTCCAGCACTGCCTTAACCCTCTTGGGCATGAAGTTCACCAGAGCTTCGGAGGTTGTCACTGGATGACATCACAGAGCTGGTGGATGTTAGAGACCTTGCATTCTTCCCCCTTCCATTCGAGGAAGCCCCACAGATGCTCAATAGGGTTTAGGTCTGGAGACATCCTTGACCAGTCCATCACCTTTACGCTCAGCTTCTTTAGAAAGGCAGTGGTCATCTTGGAGGTGTGTTTGGGGTCGTTATCATGTTGGAATATTACTCTGTGGCCCAGTCTCCGAAGGGAGGGGATCATACTCTGCTTCAGTATGTCACAGTACATGTTGGCATTCATGGTTCCCTCAATGAACTGTAGCTCCTCAGTGCCAGCAGCACTCATGCAGCCCCAGACCCTCCCACCATCATGCTTGACTGTAGGCAAGAACATTTGTACTCCTCATCTGTTTTCTGCCACGCCATCTGAACCAAATAAGTTTATCTTGGTTTCATCAGACCACATGACATGATTCCAGTAATCCATGTCCTTAGTCTGCTTGTCTTCAGCAAAGCGTTTGCGGGCTTTCTTGTGCATCATCTTTAGAATGCAGACCAGCCATGCAGACCAATTTGTTGCAGTGTATGGCGTATGGTCTGAGCACTGACAGGCTGCCCCCCCACCCCTTCAACCTCTGCAGCAATGCTGGCAGCACTCATATGTCTATTTTCCAAAGACAACCACTGCATATGATGCTGAGCATGTGCACGCAACTTCTTTGGTCGACCATGTTTTGAGTGGAGCCTGTCCTGTTAAACCGTTGTATGACCTCTGCCACTGTGCTGAAGCTCAGTTTCAGGGTCTTGGCAATCTTCTTATAGCCTAGGACATCTTTATGTAGAGCAACTATTCTTTTTTTCAGATCCTCTGAGAGTTCTTTTCCATGAGGTACCGTGTTGCTTTCCAGTGACCAGTATAAGAGAGTGAGAGCAATAACACCAAATTTAGCACACCTGCTCCCCGTTCACATCTGAAACCTTGTAACACTAATGAGTCACATGACACCGGAGAGGGAAAATTACTAATTGGGCCCAATTTGGACATTTTCAATTAGGGATGTACTTACCTTTTTTGCCAGCAGTTTAGACATTAATGGCTATGTGTTGAGTTATTTTGAGGGGACAGACAATTTACACGGATATATATATATATATATATATATATATATATATATATATATATATATATATATATATATATATATATATGGGTAAGTCCATAAGATGTGTGTGAAATTCCCCTGAACCGCACCACACTTCCAACACTCGGATGGGCACACAGGATTTATCTTTTGAAGTCTGTGTGGCGTAATATATGCTCTATTTACCAATTTAAATGAAATCATACAGTCTCTCCAGGATAACAAAGAACGCAGAGGGAAATTCCATGCACTCTTCCAGGCTTCTAAATCCAAATCCAGTATGTCTCACATCCAATTAGCTCTACGACCCTCCAATGGCAGGAGGGAAATTAAGGTTAAATGAGAATATAATCTGGAGGTGGACCTCTCCAAACATTCAGACCTAAGTACTGATTCTAGAGTGGGTTGTATAATTATTAAACTATCTTGTGGAAACTGGGCATGAAAGGTATGAGAAAGCTGAAAATATCTAAATAAATGAGAACTAGGCAAGTTAAAAATTGAAGCAAGTGTAGAAATGGTAAAAAGTTTTCGATCAGTGACCACCTGAGAGTGTAATTTGATATTATAATTAGTCCATGCAATAGGCTCAGGTAATTTATAAAATTGAGAAAGGGTAGGTTTTGGTGAGATTGCATCCTTAAAGCGGGGTTCCACCCTAAAGTGTAACTTCCGCTGATCGTAACCCTCCCCCCTCCGGTGTCACAATTGGCACCTTTCAGGGGGGAGGGGGGTGGAGATACCTGTCAAAGACAGGTATTTACACCCACTTCCGGACATAGACTCCTGTGGGAGTCTATGCCATTTCCTGTCCTGCCGCGCTGTCTGCTGGGACACACGGGTCTCAGAGACAGCGCGGACAATTCCTATTGCGCTGCGCGACTCTCGCATGCACAGTAGGGAACCGGGAAGTGAAGCCGATTCGCTTCACTTCCTCATTCCCTCACCTAGAATGGTGGCGGCAGCAGCCGAGAGCCGAGCGATCGATCGGCCTCGGCTGCCGGCATCGCTGGAACCCGGGACAGGTGAGTGTCCATTTATTAAAAGTCAGCAGCTGTAGTATTTATAGCTGCTGGCTTTTAATATTTTTTTGTAGGTGGAATCCCTCTTTAAGATAATACTCACATCTAAGGCCAGCCTCCCAAGCTCGAATAGTGTTGAGCATTGAAGCAGTCAACTGGTAAGGTGCCCTGCGGCCCCTGAATACAAGTACCTTAAGAGCTTCAATAGAACCTACCACCGCTAACCAGTCGCTAAAAAATATTTAAATAAATATGGAAAAGCTAGACCACCTTGGTCACAAGGGTGCATCAGGTTGATTAATTTATACCTGGGGTTCTTTGATCCCCATAGAAAGGATGAGAAAAGTTGATTTATTTTGTAAAAAAAAGGAGACGGAGCAACTGAGGAGAGTGTCTACATCAATTTTGTCTACTGGGTATGAAGTTCCATTGGGTGGTGACTTGAAGGTTCTTGCACCGTTACAAGATCTTATGTACTCGATGTTCCATATTCCTACTATCTTGGCCACCTACCACTGAGGACTGACCATTCATTATTGAAGGGACATTTTCTCTCCTATATGATTTATGCCTTTTTTCAGGTTATAGACATATACATTACACATTTTTTTAGATCCATATGACATGTTTATCATGGTCTTCTACACTTATTTATGCATTTAGATTGTGTTGTTTTGATCACTTCACTGTCAGCATTTTACAGTGTGCTCTGTACTGTAAAAATGTTTTGTCTATTTATTCACTGGTGAGTGAATTTATTTACTTAGCATTGCATTATTTTGTTCACTATTTCTATGCAATCGTTTTGTTGTTGATGCTGGCTGCTACATATATATATATATGTAAGAAGGCCAGTATGGTGGCCTGAATTTATGGGAGGAGCCCGGGGGGTACTTAACCAGCCCACTCGCCTGTGGTCTTTGTCGGTTTCCTGTGCGCAATACTACGTCACTAGGCCGACTACTCGAGTTTCGTTGCCATTCGGATAACTTCTCTCTACTAGAAGTCTCGTGGTTTTCGTTCCCGTTCGTGTTTTGTACAACGTCTCTGGCTCGACTGCCGCAGGTAAGGGTCTCGATTGATCTTCCTTTACTAAGAAACATTTTTATTTTTGAGTATCGTTAAAACTTGAAATATCTCGAGTCATTCGTTATGAAACCGGGTCGTTTATCACTCAAAATGCACCATTTTCGCAGCGCCCTTCATTTCCCGGGCCTAATTTCAGTAGGAATTGCTCGAAGAAAAAACTGCACTGTTTTCGTAACTTGTTGTGTTGTCTTTAAATGAATAGGAACGTGTATCTGTCACAGGGTGGTGTCTGTGGATACACTGGTTAAACAAAATGCCACGTCCTGTTTATCACTTAGTAAATATAGACATTAATAGGAATGGGGAAAAAATTGGGGAGAAAAAAAATAAATATGAATGAAAGAACCTTACACATAAAAGACCTCAAAAAGAAAAAATGTGTAGGTTCAATTGGACTTTTTAGGCATAAAAGAAGTTGTAAACACAACCAATATAATCAAGAGAGTTTATCTCTATTAAAAATAAAAAAATATAAACAGCCAATAAGATAAGATAAAAAAACTGAATTTTTTTATTTTTTTATATAAACACAGAGAAATATTGTTCCTCCTTATACATACACATTTATGACCTAAAAGATATCCTATCAAAGGTAGTACAGTCCACTCAAAATTTCCAAAGAGGAAAAAACAAAATACATATGAATATAAAATAGAGGATATCAACCATACAGTCAGAAATTACATATGTTTTGGTGCTCTACATGTTTCGCGTCTACTAGATGACGCTTCTTGAGGAGATGATAAACATGTTCTATATTGTAAGGAGAAAAAAAAGGAATAAAATAAAATGAGAAAAAAAAACACATATATATGTATACATGTAAAATCATAAAGACACATTAAAAACAAATGTATCCAAATAAACATAGTATATTTCATTCTACCACCTATACAAATGCTGAGGTGTTTCATGAGACAAAAAAAAGGGGGGGGGGAAAGGTGGGTGGGGGGATTTTGTGGGAGGGAGGTGTGGTTGGAAGTGGGGGACAGGGAAGGATATCACAGTGTGGGGGTGGATACAACATTCTTATTTAAAATCTTTTGATATTCATCAATGATTACTTACATTTCTTCAAATATATCCCAGGAATAGGGAACTCAAGCCAGCAAGGCAGGCACAAGGATTGACAAAAATTCAGGCACCCATTTTTCCAAAAAATAAGGAAAAAACAAAGGGGGCAGGGTGAAAATTAGATGGTAGATGAAGAAATAGATTTACAATTGGTGGGATCACTTCAACATTATGTTGAGCCCTAGAGCTTCAAACATACAGTTTTAGTAGATGTTTAACCACTTGCTTACTGGGCACTTAAACCCCCCTCAGTCCCAGACCAATTTTCAGCTTTCAGCGCTGATGCACTTTGAATGACAATTGCGCGGTCATACAACACTGTACCCAAATTAAATTTTTATCATTTTTTTTCCCACAAATAGAGCTTTCTTTTGGTGGTATTTAGTTACAGCTCGGAGTTTTATTTTTTGCTAAACAAACAAAAAAAGATGCAAAAAAAAAAAATCATGTTTTAATAGTTTGTTATAAAATTTTGCAAACGGGTCATTTTTCTCCTTCATTGAAGTGCGCTGATTAGGCGGCATTGGTGGGCACTGATGGGCTGCATTGGTGGGCACTGATAGGCTGCACTGGTGGGCACTGATAGGCATAGTTAAGGCGGCACTAATAGGCACAGATAAGGCGGCACCGATGGGCACAGATAAGGCGGCACTGATGGGCAAAGATGGGCACAGATAAGATGGCACGGATGGGTGGCACGGATAAGTGGCACGGATGGGTGGCACGGATGGGCACTGATAGGTACCACTGATAGATGGGACTGATGGGCACTGATAGGTGGCACTGATAGGTGGCTCTGATAGGTGGCACTGCTGGGCACTGATGGGCGGCACTGCTGGGCACTGATGGGTGGCACTGCTGGGCACTGATGGGCGGCACTGGGGTGCAGCACCTTTGAGGCAGATTGTGGGCACTGTGGGTGGCACTGTGGGTGGCACTGCTGGGTGGCACTGTGGGTGGCACTGTGGGCACTATGGTCACTGCTGGGTGGCACTGACGGGGGGCACTTACTTTTATTCAGGATGGCACTGCAGGGGGCAGGTGGGCACTGGCAGGGGGTAGGTAGTCGCTTGTATTGCTGGCCGTGATCGGGACTGATGTCCCGATCACGGCCGCCGGTGATCGGCTTTTTTTTTTCTCCTCGCGCTGTCAGCGCGAGGAGGAATAATAGCCGATTACCGGCTCCGTTCTATCACATGATCAGCTGTCATTGGCTGACAGCTGATCACGTGATAAGGGGTCGGGATCGACCCCTTGCACGGATCAGTGATCAGGCGAGTCTCATGGACTCGCCGATCACAGAGCGCGCCGCACGCCCCCCCCAGGGGGCGCGCAGGCCGCTCGTACACGGGCCGACGTCAATAGACGTAGTCCCGGAAAAGTAGGTCCGCGCTAATGCCGTCATTTGGCAATAGCGCAGATCCCAAGTGGTTAAAATCTGTAGGTAGCCAGATGGTAAATGGTGATAAGTACTCTGGGTATCCCCTGAGCTGTAAAAAAAAGGCATAATGGGAAAGGTATTTAAAATTTAGTATGAGACAATCCAAATGTAAAGTATATATAAAGAGTGAAACGGATTAAAGTTTATTCATGGGGTGAATTGTTGATTGTTTAAGCCTCAACAGAGGCAATAAGAGGAAGAGCTTAATAAAAGCTTATTTTATAGTCTAAAAATAAGGAGTGAAATTTTACCAGTGCTTTAAGGGAAAATAGTAGTGATAGTTGGGAAAAAGTTAGGAAATGTCTCCAGTAAAAGTTAAAAAGTCAAAGTGAAAATATAATTATACAGGTTGATTACCTTTAAATATAGTGATCCCCTCCAAAGACACAAGACGAGCCAAGTTCCCACTGGGTAAAGAGGGAAGAGGAAAGGGGGAACCAAAAAGGCAGACTCCTCAGCCCGTTCACCCCTATAGTATTGATTGTTTTGTAAAGGTTATGGCCGCTGCTCATGGACACCAGCCACGTGTGTCCTTTTATGAGCGTCCATCCCGGTAGTGACGTCATTCCGCATTGAGCGGAAGTGACGTTCATCTACCCGACCAGCGTCTCCACCGATACATCTGGCCGGCCAGGACGCCGCAACCGGAAGTGCGGTGTCCGCGCATACGGCGCATGCGTTGGATCGCGGTCCAGGCGAATGCCCGGCCACAGTCACAAAACCTGTACCGGATCAGGGGGGAAAAATATCAAACTAAGTTCCCCCACGATCTGCGGAGTTGAAAGGGACCTAGTGGGATGCATCGGGCGGGGACATACCAAGGGGGAATGTAGATGGCCAACAGGTCCCCCATGGTTGAGCGCAATTACCCCACGTCCCAATTGGGAAACCCATAGGGTCATTAGGGGTCGCGCTCACGTGGTCGCACACTGTGAAAGAAAAAGGGGGGAGGAGGGGGGAGGGGGGAAAACATGGGGGAAAAAAGAAAAAAAGGAAACATAATATTAGTTGAGGAACACCTGAACATTAATAAGGTAGTGGTCACAATAAGCATACCATAATCATTACAAATCCATTTTAGTTATTACAGAAAAGAAAAAATCCTAATTAATTAACAAACCATTTCTTTAATAATAATAATTACTAATAAAACCCTGATGCAATGTAAATACAATTCAAAATGCAGCAAAATAAACATCCACATGTTAAAATTAGCTGAATTACACATCAGGTTATTATTTTCATAAGCGAGAGAGAAAAAAAAAAGGGGGGGGGGAAGGTTTGTATTCTACAAGAACGATTTGTATGATTGAGTCTCATTTAAGCCAGGGGCTTGAGTAGCATTGAGTTTCTCAATCCAGATCATTTCACGTTTCAGAATGCGTTTATCCCAATTTCCTTCACGTGGGTCCTTTGGTACAATCTCCAAAATACTGAAAAGAACACAGGTTGCATCGAAAGCGTGGCATAAGTCGATATGTCTACTCACTGTTGTTAACATTTTTCCATTGGAGGATACATATACATGATCCTTAATGCGTTGCCAAAAACATCTCATAGTCTTTCCGACATAGAAGGCTCCGCATAGGCATGTCATTAAATAAATAACGCCTTGTGTTTTGCAATCTGCTCTGGACTTTAGATAGATAAATTCACCATTTGGAAGTGAGACTTCCGCACCCTGTTTCACCCAGGGGCAAAAGTCACAAGTTCCGCATTTATATAGGCCACTACAGTTTTTTGTCTCTTGTCCTTTTGGTGAGTAAAAACTTGATACTAGATGATCTCTCAGTGAGGTGGTACGTCTGAATGTTAGCTGAGGTCTTTTACCTATATATTTCTTGATTATCGAATCTTGGTGTAGAATATGCCAATGGTTAGTAAGAATACTACGGACTTCTTCATGTTGGGATGAGAAGCGTGCTATCAATCTCGTGTTAGTTTGTATTTCAAGGTTACATTGTTTCTTTGAATATAATAAGGTGTTTCTAGGTTTCCTGCATGCGCGGTTATACGCCCTTCGTAGTTGGGATTTACTATACCCTCTGGATAGCAACCGTGTACGCAGGAGACCCGCCTCTCTGTAGAAATCATTAGCATGAGTACAGTTTCTACATAGTCTAACATATTGTGCATAGGGAATGTTTTTTACCAATGAGCTAGGATGAGCGCTTGCTGCATGGAGTAGAGTATTTCCTGCAGTTTCTTTGCGATACAATTTGGTGGCCAGGCAGTTGTTCTTGTCTTTAAAAATTGTTAAATCTAGAAACGTTATTTTTTGAGGATCCATATTTAGGGTAAACTTTAAATTATATGTGTTGGTATTGAGGGATTCGATGAAGTCTGTCAGAACCGTCCATATTATAAAAATATCGTCAATATATCGCATCCACGACATCACACAATCGGTAAATGTTGATAGAGCTTCATTTGAAAAAATTTCACGCTCCCACCCCCCCAGGTACAGGTTCGCATAGGCCGGTGCACAGCACGTACCCATGGTGACACCCTGTACCTGGAGGTAGTGGGATCCGTTGAAACTGAACCAATTATGTGTAAGAACAAAATCAAGGAGGGTCAAGATGAAATCATTATATTTCCAATTGGTCTGTGGTTCTTCATGGAGGAAGGTGCGTATCATCTCGACGCCCTTCTCGTGAGGGATACTGGAATAAAGAGCTTCCACATCGAGAGTCACGAGAAGGGCGTCGGGAGGAACCACCAAACCTTCCAGTTTCTTCAGAAGATCAAGGGTGTCCCTAGTGTATGAGGAAAGACTTATGACATGTGGCATCAATGTTGCATCTATGAGTCTACTGGTATTTTCAGTTAGAGAACCAATCCCTGAAATAATAGGGCGTCCAGGAGGGGGTGTAACTCCTTTATGTACTTTCGGGAGAGCATAAAAAGTTGCTTCTCGTGGATGTGCATTATTTAGATATTTGTATGTGTCCTGGTCTATCAGGCCTTGTTCATATCCTTTGTTGAGGATGTTGAGAAATTGAGCTTTGTATCGAGTTATATTTAGGGATGAGATCTTTTTATACCAGTTATCGTTAGTCAGTATGTCATATTGTAATTTCGTCAATAGGACGATATTTCCTCCTTTATCTGATGCTTTGATAACTAGGTCAGGATGTTTCTTCAAATTTTTTATGGCTCGTTTTTGAGGGTTAGTCATATTGGACTCATATGGTAAAATTTGCATTTGTTTGATGTCACTTACTACACTAATTAAAAAAGTCCAGATGAATGCATTCGTAGTTAGATCGGGGAAGTTTTGAGATTTAGGCCTGAGGGTGCCCCTCCTTTTATCTGGTATTGAACAAGGTTTTTTTTCCCCAAATATTTGTGTAGCCTCAACACTATTTTCCTTTCCTTCGTTTTCTTCCAGGAGTAAAATCAAGTCCCGGAGGACCCTAAACTCAGCCATTGAATAATGTTTAATACTTTCGGAAAGTTCACGTTCCTGTCTGTTTCTAATGACTTCTGAGTCATAGATGTATCTATAGGTGAGGCTACGTGCGAATAAGTAGATATCTTTAATAAGCTCATACTTATCCAGATTAGTGGAAGGGCAAAAGCCCAGGCCCAAACCCAAAACCTCCAATTCAGTGTTTGAAAACTGATAAGGGGTTCAATTTATTATGTCAAGCTTTAAGTTGGATATATCACTGGTTCGGCTATCTGAAAATTTGATGCCAGAGACCCTGTCTGTGTTAGATGGGGGTCTAGTGTTGTTTGTTTCGTGCCCGTTTGGGTCACATTGGTAGAAGTGTACATTGGACCCAAAGGGGCATAGTGTCCATTTAGAACGCCAGTTGCAGCTATATTCGTGGGAGGAAACCCTGTTGGTGGTAATGTCGGGGGAGGGAATCGTGTTCGTCCATTTATCATGGCTTGTTTGTTAGTTCCGGGGGAACTTTTTTCAAGTCTAGAAGGTGATATCCTTCGAGGTGTAGGTTGACTGTTCATGATCTGTTCGGCTTGTTGTGCCAGTCCCCCCATATAAGTACTATGTGGCTTCGTTCCTTCATAACTTTCATTATGAGGTACAATATGATTTTGTGGTCTCTGTTTATTTTCATCATTAGTTGAACGTTTTGCATATGGTGGGTGATGTCCCCCACCATGACCCCGCTTACGTGGTCCTGAGTTGGTATTAGTATATGTTGATGTTGGTCGTTTTATATTCGGTACTGATGGAGTAGTTGATGCTGATGAATCAGATTCAGTATCTTCCTCTGTAAAATCGAAATCATTATTGACATTTCTAAAACGTGAGTTAGGCCTAGAACCTCTCGTTTGTTGGGAGGTCTGCCATTTATAAGCAAACCCCTCTAAGAATGCTAACCTGTACTTTGACATTTTATTTTGTTTCTTAAAAATTATATCTTTAGTAATTTTAGTGATGTATTCTTTCAAATCTTGCCATCGTTTCATATACTGAGCATGGTTTTTGATTGCTTCATTTGTTGACTGTAACATTAGTATATCTTGATCCAAACTATTCAATTCTGCTTGGTATTGTACAATAAGTAATTTCATAAGTTCCACACTACATTGTGTGAGAATTTTTTCCCATGTTTTTTTAAAATCCATCGTTGGATTTTGAAAAGATGGATATACATGGGTATGAAGACCAATAGGACTAATGTTTTCTCTTATATATTGTTGCAAAAAATCAACATGCCAGTATAGGTTAGATTTCTTTTTTAACCACTTGGGATCCGCGCTATTGCAAAATGACGGCAATAGCGCGGACCCACATTTTCGGGACTACGTCTATTGACGTAGTCCCGGTTACGAGTGGCCTGCGCGCCCCCTGAGGGGCGCGCGCGGCGCGCTCTGTGATCGGCGAGTCCGTGAGACTCGCCTGATCACCGATCCGTGTAAGGGGTCGATCCCGACCCCTTATCACGTGATTAGCTGTCAGCCAATGACAGCTGATCATGTGATAAAACGGAGCCGGTAATCGGCTAGTATTCCTCCTCGCGCTGACAGCGCGAGGAGAAAAAAAAAAAGCCGATCGCCGGCGGCCGTGTTCGGGACATCAGTCCCGATCACGGCCAGCAATTTAAACGGACACCTGCCCCCTGCCAGTGCCCACCTGCCACCCGCAGTGCCATCCTGAAATAAAGTAAGTGCCCCCCTGTCAGTGCCCATAGTGCCCACAGTGCCACCCAGCAGTGCCCACAGTGCCACCCACAGTGCCACCCAGCAGTGCCACCCACAGTGCCACCCACAGTGCCACCCACAGTGCCACCCACAGTGCCACCCAAAATCTGCCTCAGGTGCTGCACCCCAGTGCCGCCCATCAGTGCCCAGCAGTGCCGCCCATCAGTGCCCAGCAGTGCCGCCCATCAGTGCCCAGCAGTGCCACCTATCAGAGCCACCTATCAGTGCCACCTATCAGTGCCCATCAGTCCCATCTATCTGTGGTACCTATCAGTGCCCATCCGTGCCACCCATCCGTGCCACTTATCCGTGCCACCCATCCGTGCCATCTTATCTGTGCCCATCTTTGCCCATCAGTGCCGCCTTATCTGTGCCCATCGGTGCCGCCTTATCTGTGCCTATTAGTGCCGCCTTAACTATGCCTATCAGTGCCCACCAGTGCAGCCTATCAGTGCCCACCAATGCAGCCCATCAGTGCCCACCAATGCAGCCCATCAGTGCCCACCAATGCAGCCTATCAGTGCCGCCTAATCAGCGCACTTCAATGAAGGAGAAAAATGACCCGTTTGCAAAATTTTATAACAAACTATTAAAACATGATTTTTTTTTTTTTTTTTTGCATCTTTTTTTGTTTGTTTGGCAAAAAATAAAACTCCGAGCTGTGACTAAATACCACCAAAAGAAAGCTCTATTTGTGGGAAAAAAATGATAAAAATTTCATTTGGGTACAGTGTTGTATGCCTGCGCAATTGTCACTCAAAGTGCATCAGCGCTGAAAGCTGAAAATTGGTCTGGGACTGAGGGGGGTTTAAGTGCCCAGTAAGCAAGTGGTTAAAAGCCTTTTCATTTTGTTCATATATTGATTAATATTGATCTCTGGTTCTGTATCCACATTTACATTGGTTTGAATTTCATTCATATAACCTGTCCATGCTGTTCCTATAAAGTCCATAATGGATTAGGAGAAAGGGAGAAAAAAAAATAAAAAATTTATAAAAAATTAATCTCTCGCTTATTTAACAGTCAACTTTTATGCATAGTTAACTTAATGCAAATAATATTAAATGATTCAGAAAAAAAAGTCAAGAGGACAATATCTTGACCTTTGTTCACAAAAAGGAAAAAATTGAATACATTTTGTGTATAAATAAAATTCCACCTAGAGGTCTTTTTGTATATATATATGGGGTGCTTCCACCCTAAAATCATTAGTATTTAAATGAATAGGAACGTGTATCTGTCACAGGGTAGTGTCTGTGGATACACTGGTTAAACAAAATGCCACGTCCTGTTTATCACTTAGTAACTTGAAAGAACCTTACACATAAAAGACCTCAAAAAGAAAAAATGTGTAGGTTCAATTGGACTTTTTAGGCATAAAAGAAGTTGTAAACACAACCAATATAATCAAGAGAGTTTATCTCTATTTATTAAAAATAAAAAAAATATAAACAGCCAATAAGATAAGATAAAAAAAACAGAATTTTTTTTTTTATATAAACACAGAGAAATATTGTTCCTCCTTATACATACACATTTATGACCTAAAATATATCCTATCAAAGGTAGTACAGTCCACTCAAAATTTCCAAAGAGGAAAAAACAAAATACATATTTATATGAATATAAAATAGAGGATATCAACCATACAGTCAGAAATTACATATGTTTTAAATACCTTTCCCATTATGCCTTTTTTTTTACAGCTCAGGGGATACCCAGAGTACTTATCACCATTTACCATCTGGCGACCTACAGATTTTAAACATCTACTAAAACTGTATGTTTGAAGCTCTAGGGCTCAACATAATGTTGAAGTGATCCCACCAATTGTAAATCTATTTCTTCATCTACCATCTAATTTTCACCCTCCCCCCTTTGTTTTTTCCTTATTTTTTTGAAAAATGGGTGCCTGAATTTTTGTCAATCCTTGTGCCTGCCTTGCTGGCTTGAGTTCCCTATTCCTGGGATATATTTGAAGAAATGTAAGTAATCATTGATGAATATCAAAAGATTTTAAATAAGAATGTTGTATCCACCCCCACACTGTGATATCCTTCCCTGTCCCCCACTTCCAACCCCACCTCCCTCCCACAAAATCCCCCCCCTCCCACCCACCCTTCCCCCCCTTTTTTTTTTTGTCTCATGAAACACCTCAGCATTTGTATAGGTGGTAGAATGAAATATACTATGTTTATTTGGATACATTTGTTTTTAATGTGTCTTTATGATTTTACATGTATACATATATATGTGTTTTTTTTTCTCATTTTATTTTATTCCTTTTTTTTCTCATTTTTTTTCTCCTTACAATATAGAACATGTTTATCAGCTCCTGAAGAAGCGTCAACTAGTAGACGCGAAAACATGTAGAGCACCAAAACATATGTAATTTCTGACTGTATGGTTGATATCCTCTATTTTATATTCATATAAATATATATTTTGTTTTTTCCTCTTTGGAAATTTTGAGTGGACTGTACTACCTTTGATAGGATATCTTTTAGGTCATAAATGTGTATGTATAAGGAGGAACAATATTTCTCTGTGTTTATATAAAAAAAAAAAAAAATCAGTTTTTTTATCTTATCTTATTGGCTGTTTATATTTTTTTATTTTTAATAAATAGAGATAAACTCTCTTGATTATATTGGTTGTGTTTACAACTTCTTTTATGCCTAAAAAGTCCAATTGAACCTACACATTTTTTCTTTTTGAGGTCTTTTATGTGTAAGGTTCTTTCATTCATATTTATTTTTTTTCTCCCCAATTTTTTCCCCATTCCTATTAATGTCTATATTTACTTGTTGTGTTGTCTGCCTCATCACCGTGTTCCGCAGACAAATCGTTGCCAGTCGCATCACACGGCACAACGATTCGTACCTCTGCCACAGCTGGCTCACGTAGGTCATTTCATCATTTCACTCATTTCTGTCACTCACTGCGCTCCGATTCGAATCCAGTCGCATCCGCTAAATGCGCCGATTCGTTCCGGTGTGCCCCAGTTGCTCGGCCTCATTTCGGTACATGCTCCAGAGCCCGCTCGTTGCTAATCGATCCGGGTCTCTGTCATGGGAATCATTTCACTGTCACCTATTACGTTCCGAATCGAAACCAGTCACATTTCTCAAACGCACAGGTTCGATCGACGTGTCCCAGTTGCGTTGGCCTCATTTCAGTACATGCTCTAGAGCCCGCTCGTTGACGGTCGCAGGCTGTGTCCTCTCCGATTCGTAGCTCTATCATGGGAAACATTTCATTGTCACGTAGTGCGTTCAGTTCAAATCCGGTTGCATCCCTGTGCATCGATTCGTCCGGACGGCCCCAGGTATTTTTTCAGCCTCATTTCAGTGCATGCTCCAGAGACCGGTTCGGTTCCAGTCTCAGTTCGGGGCCGGCCGATCCAGGCCTCTGTCATGACAGAAGTTGTTCATTTCATTTCACTGTCACGCTCCGCGCTCCGGTTCGAATCCAGTCGCACCTTCACATGCACCGATTCGTTCCGGTTCGCCCCAGGTTATTGCCCACATTTCAGTACATGCTCCAGAGTCCGCTTTGTTGTCAGTCGCACTTGCGACACGACCATTTCGTGCCTCTGTCATGGCAATCATACTTCATTTACTGTCACTTACAGCGCTCCGACTCGAATCCAGTAGCATCCGTGATGCATCGATTCGGTTCAGCGTGCCCCAGAGGGAACGGCCACATTTCACTTTCTCCACAGGTTGCCTTATTGTACGGTCACAAATCCAGCACTTATTTACGCTCCCGCATTGGACACAGGTCATCCCATCCTTCATGCAAATGATACGTCGGATTGGGACAGCAAAAAAAAAAAAAAAAAGGGGGAAAATGAAGAACAAATGGTGGTGATAATGAAAGGAATTACGACGAAACTGTCTACTCACCGGTGCACCTCGCTCGTATTAGCCAACCGTTTGCGTCACTCTTCAGTTTACTTGTTAGGCTCCTCACCAGTTTGATATCTGTTATTTCTCTCTCCAGGTCAGTCAAGTTCAGTAGGTCCACCCTGCACCAGCTTGGACGTTATCTTCCCAGGTAAAAAAAAAAAAAAAGAGAGAGAGAGAGAGAGAGAGAGAGGGGAAGGCGTAAAAATGCAACAGCAACCATGCTGGCATACATATATATATATATATATATATATATATATATATATATATATATATATATGAAGGCCGTGACAATATATATATATATATATATATATATATATATATATATATATATATATACGCATTCGCTCCCGCCTTGGCACTCAGCAACAGGTGGATTCACTTGGTAAAATAGAGAAACAGTCTTGACTTATGTCACCCTCTATAGGTTCCGGTCGTCCATCCTTCGTCCCCAGAGAGATAGGACATCACTCCTAGGGCACGATTCACCTGGAGCCATGTCCCAAGTCGGCAGCGAAGACTTTACCACCCCCTTGTCTCCTCACCCGCCTTCAGTGAGCGACAGCGTACAGTCCTACAGGGGTTGGACTATCCCCAGGCTGACGGCAGAGCTGAGACGCAAGGGCATTCCCTTCCCCGCTACCGCTAGGAAGGCAGAGCTTTTCAGGCTCCTCTCCACCCCTCCGGCTACAGCCGGGCCCAGTACCCCACCTCAGGCTTCTCTTCAGTCAATCTCAGCGGCTATTTCTCAGCTGCACTCAATGGTGTCGTCCTTAAACAACACGGTCACGGACGTCCAGACCAGAGTGACGCTTCTAGAGGCTCACCCAGCCACAGCCGCCCCTGTTCCAGTTACAGTCCCGCTACCACTGTCGACAGGTAACGCAGGGACATGTCCCGTTGTCCACCCAGCACATCTGGTGCCGGCCGGCATAAGGAAGGACATCTTGGATGGCAAGGATATCAACCTTGCCTCCCTGCTTATCTCAGTCCACGACCTTGCTGAGAACAAGGCCTACACATGGGGAGACATCTCCGTAGTCCTCAAAGCCAAGGATCCCAGGCTGAACCGCAAACTTTCCATCCCAGAGTTTGCCCTAACTTGTACCTCCACACAGTGGTGGACCTAGGTTACAAATACGGAGGCTTCGCCTTCTATGATTACCATCGCTCCTTTTCCGCCAAAGTAGCCGCTAAACTGGCACAGTTCCAATCACCCACGGACTGGAGCCTGATGGACACCGAATTGTTCTGCCGGCATTTCGCCGGCCTTCGTTCACCTCTGTGTGCCATCTGCCAGTCCTCCACCCATACCGCCCCCTGGTGCGCCAACGTCACGGCTAGCCGCCCGGTAGAGTTGCCCTCCACCTCCGGCACAGGCCAAGGCCCATCAGGCCCTACACCGAAAACACAAGTGGACAAGTTTGGGCGTTCGGTCCGAACCATGGGGGGTGCAGCCATTTGTAATAATTATAACTACGGCTCATGTAATTTTAGCCAGTGCCGCCTATTGCACGTCTGTGTCATATGTCACAGAGCGCACCCCAGAAATCTGTGTGAGGTTAAAGCTCGCAAGGGCTCATGACTGAGCCGCATAGACGTCCTATGCCTGGGCTTCTACCTCTCCATGCACCCCACTCCTTCACTAGCCACTTTCCTCATCAGTGGCTTCACTACAGGCTTCCATACCGGCCTCATCTCCCTGCCCCACACAACCTACGAGTGCGGAAACCTCCGCTCAGCAGCTTCCGACGAGCAGGCCATTGATCAGTTGCTGCATACCGAGGTGGAACGAGGCTTCGTCATAGGCCCCTTCACACAGCCCCCCTTCAATATGTGGAGAGTTAGCCCTATTGGGCTTGTCAAGGGCAAGTTTTCTAATAAAAATCGTTTGGTGTACAACCTGTCGGCGCCTCGTTCTTCCCACATTCCCAGCCTAAATTCCCTGATTCCTTCAGAAGAATTTTCATTAAAATATGCCTCCGTGGACATGGCGATCCAGGCCATCCTTGAAGTAGGCACAGGTGCGTGGCTGTCCAAAGCCGACATATCCGATGCCTTCAAACTGTTGCCTGTTCACCCATCCCTCTGGTGCTGGCACGGCATTAAATGGAGAGATCAATATTATTTCGCCACTAAGTTAACATTTGGCTCCAAGAGCAGCCCCTGGCTGTTCGACACGTTCGCACAGTCTCTTGCTTGGATCCTTCGGCACAAGGCCTCTTGTCAGCAAGTTATCCGTTACCTGGATGACTTTCTATTGATTGAACAGCCAGGCGTACCTCATGGGGACCTTGGTAAGTTAAGGACCGTCTTTGGGAATCTCAACGTCCCCATCGCCGAACATAAGGTTGACGGGCCCGCACAATTTATCACCTTCCTCTGAGTCAATCTCGACACCAGCGCCATGCAGGCCAGCCTGCCCTACGACAAACTGACCCGCATCAGGGCAGTCCTCCACGAATTCACCTGCACCAGGGGATGTACAAAGAGGCAGCTACAGGCGCTACTAGGCATGCTGAACTTTGCCATGCGAATTATCCCACAAGGTCGCTCCTTTATCTCGCGCCTGTTGGTCTGCCTTTCTCAGGCACAAGACCCGGATCAGGTCCTTAGCCTGGATGTCGCAGCTGTAGCAGACTTAGCAATGTGGCACGAGTTCCTGTCCTCCTGGAACGGTATCTCCCTGTTCATCCCGTCCATCTCACCTCTCTCACCACAGGTAGTAACAGATGCCGCAGCCTCCACAGGATTTGCGGCTATTTTTGGCCACCATTGGTTCGCCAGACCCTGGCCTTCTCAAATTCTCTTGATCCCTGGGTTTAGTCAGTCTTCATCCCTTTTTGAGCTCTACCCCATTGTAGCAGCCGCCCAGCTCTGGGGTCATACCTGGACAGGACAAACCGTAGGTTTTACCACCGATAACCAGGCCACGGCCGAAATTATCAACAAAGGCAGGTCTAAGTCTCTCTCCGTGATGTCCTTCCTTCGCAGGCTGGTGCAGCTGTCTCTGCGACATCAGTTTAATGTGTACTGCACGTTTATCCCTGGAAAGCACAACCTTGCCGCTGACGCACTGTCCCGTTTTAATTTCCTGTCCTTCTTCCGGCAGGTTCCCGGAGCAGATACGGTGTCAGCGCCTATCCCACACTGGTCTCAATTGACCCTGGACTAGAGCCGCATCTACACGGAGCCACTCGGCTCATCAACCAATCACTCGCAGACAACACTTTGAAAGCCTACCAGGTAGCCTGGAAAGCGTTCAATACATTTCTGGTTGCCTCCTCAGTAGGCACCCCAACTGATGCCAGGCATATACTAGCCTTCACCTCGTACTGCCATAGTCAACTGGCCTTGTCCTTCAACACCATCCGGTTATACTTAGCTGGCATACAGCACTACCTCTCATTACAGGATCCTACCAAACCGTCCATCTTCTCATCTCACGCTATCCGAGCCGTCCTGCGCGGCATTCAGAAACAGCAACCACCACACAAGGTCAAGCGGCTCCCCATCACCAGTTCCATCTTCAGGGACATGTCCAACATGCTTATCAGCTACCCCTTCGGTGTTCTCCCCAGTATGGTCATACAGGCGGCCATTTATCTAGCCTACTACGGCTTTCTACGACCCAGCGAATTCACCCATAACAACACACACAGTCCAGTCCTTCGCAGACGTCATCTGATCCGTCACCAGGACCACTTCATTCTCCACCTCCCGGTTACCAAGACTCAGCAAGCAGGCACTGGCGTAGATATCCACCTCTACAAAACCAACAACGCCTGGTGCCCGGTCGCTGTACTTTCACAGTTGCTCTCTCTTCTACCCGAGCTCCCGGACTCTTGTCCTCTGTTGCCCTTCCCGGTCAAACCACTAACGAACCACCAGTTCATCAAGCATGTAAGGGTTCTTCTCCGCAATTTGCTCCTCAATCCCGGTGAGTACTCCGGTCATTCCTTCCGCATCGGAGCAGCTTCATCTGCATCCCGCCACGGGGTCCCGGACCACGTCATCAAAAGATTGGGCAGGTGGAAATCGGCCTGCTTCTCTCGATACATCCCTAACCCACAGGTAGAAATGTCTCGGGCATTCTCCCAACTGTCTCAGTAAGATAAAGCTGAAAACAATAAAAATCTCTTACCCCTACCTAAGTGTTTTTGCCCCCTTATTTTGGTATACCGTCCATTAGACCAGGGCACACTTTCAGGTCCATTTCATATAGGGTATCTTATCATAGACTTGTATTGCTCAGATACGTATCGGACATAGGGCTTCGACCATAAGTAAGAAGGCCAGTATGGTGGCCTGAATTTATGGGAGGAGCCCAGGGGGTATTTAACCAGCCCACTCGCCTGTGGTCTTTGTCGGTTTCCTGTGCGCAATACCCACCCTCCCGTCCCCTTTTTTAAGGCATTTCTCAAAACATTTCTCTTTAAACTCATTTATTTCTAATCACTGGGTATGCCCCCTTATTTTGGTATACCGTACATTAGACCAGGGCACACTTTCAGGTCCATTTCATATAGGGTATCTTATCATAGACTTGTATTGCTCAGATACGTATCGGACATAGGGCTTCGACCATAAATATATATTTTCACAGATTTTTGGTAGCGCAATTATAATTTTATTTGGTACATACACATTAACAACTATGTATCTCTGGCCCCACAGGAGAAACACAGACAAAACATAATTACCCTGGGGTCCATGGAGCTTAACGGGGCATGCTGACCGGTAATGTTATGGGGGGAAACACAGCTGATCACCAATGTTATGAGGGAAATCACCACTGACTACCAATGTTATGGAGCTCTTACCATTGATCACCAGCATTAATGTGGGGAAAACACCACTGATCACCAACATTTAAAGGAGTACTCACCACTGACCAACATCATAAAGGAAGCTAACTTCTGACCACCAAAATCTGCAAGCTGTCCTGTGCATTACATAGTCCTGACTCCTGCACTCTGACTGCTGCACTGTATACCTTACGTCCTAAACTAAACCATTTTGGAGACATTTTAGAAATGTTATACTGTACAACAGTTCTTCTTTTTCTTCATATGGTAAAAAAATTAAAAATAGGTGGTGCATGACCAAGTAATTGTTAGTCAAACTATCACAGCATTGAAAATGAACCCTTTCATGACTAAGCCTATTTTTGGCATTTGGTGTTTACAAGTTAAAATCCATATTTTTTGCTAGAAAATTACTTGGAACCTCCAAACATTATATATATATTTTTTAGCATTGACTCTAGAGAATAAAACGGCGATTGTTGCAATATTTTATGGCACACGGTATTTGCACAGTGGTGTTTTAAAATTAGCCCAATTTTTTTGCATAATGTGAAAGATAATGTTACGCCGAGTAAATAGATACCAAACATGTCACACTTTATAATTGCACGCACTCGTGGAATGACAACAAAATACGGTACCTAAAAATCTCAATAGGGGACACTTTAAAAAAAATTTACGGTTACCAGGTTAGCGTCACAGAGGAGGTCTAGTGCTAGAATTATTGCTCTCGCTCTGACGATCGCGGCAATACCTCACATGTGTGATTTGAACACCGTTTACATATGTGGGCGCAACTTCCATATGCGTTTTCTTTGCTTCGTGAGCTCACTGGGACGGCGGGCGCGTTAAAATTTATTTTATTTTATTTATTTTAAAATGAATAAATTGTTTTTAAAAATAAATAAATAAAATTTGATCACTTTTATTGCTGTCACAAGGAATGTAAACATCCCTTGTGACAGTAATAGGTGGTGACAGGTACTCTTTATGGAGGGATCGGGGGTCTTTTAGACCCCCGATCCCTCCTTTACCCTTCAAAGTATTCAGATCGGCGAAAACTGCGATTCTGAATACTGTATATTTTTTTTAAACCGGCACCATTGGCAGCTGAGTAAACAGGAAGTGACATCATGATGTCGCTTCTGTGTATACTATTAGGAGGCTGGAACGAAGCCGATTACTACTTCGTTCCAGTTCCTCCCCAGCACCCGGAGGCATCAGACAGTGCATCGGTGCTCCCGATTGAACGGGAGCACCGGTAACAGCGGCGGGAGGTGGCGGGAGGGGGGACGTCCCCTCCCGCTCCTCCGGCATAACAGCCGAGCGGCTTTTAGCTGCTTCAGTTGTTATGGCTGGATAGCCAATTGCCCGCTGTAAAAAATGGTACCGGGATGATGCATGCAGGTGCCGGCATCATCCCGGTATACCCCTGGAAGCAGAGTACGCACATCTGCGTACGCTCGGCGGGAAGGGGTTAAAAGATAGCCTAGTGACAAAAGAGTACATACAGGCTAGTAGTCAAGTGGTTAAGGTTGAAGTTTAATATGCTGTCTTTGCCTTTCTTGGTTCCTAGCTCCCTGCTTCATCAACATGCTAAAAAAATGTGTATCTTATTTTAGACCCAGTAATGCTATCATTGGGGTTCTTTGCTTCTATATGCAATGCATATTGTTGTACATAGCTCATTAAAAATGTCACAGCACTCGGCCCCAGTAGTGCTCTTACAGTGGTTGTAAACCTTTACAACCAACTTTGACCTACAGGTAAGCCTATATTAAGGCTTACCTGTAAGTCCAAAAAATATCTCCTAAACCTACACGGTTAAGGAGATATTTGGCGAAAGACAGGCACCGCTGTCTATGGCGCATGCGCCGTAGACAGCGGCGTGCAGGTGCACCAAGCGCGCTGTGGTCAATGGCGATATGCCGCGAGTGGCGGCTCCCGTGCGCATGTGCGGGAGTGACATCATTGCGGCTTCACCGAATGACAGCGGCGGAGCAGCGAGACCCACCGAGAAGATGGATGCGCCGGACTACAGGGGACAGCGGTGACTTCGCTGGCTCCTGTGTCAGGTAAGTGACACATAATGGGCTACTATGCGATGCATAGTAGTCCATTATGCTTTACCTTTGCAGGGAATGAAAGAGGAAGTAAACTCATCAGGGTTTACTTCCTCTTTAAGAGTCCTTAGGTATCATGGGTCTGTGTCAGTCTGGAGAAGTGGACTCTATCTGACTTATTGTCACGGAATTATGATATATTTGTTTTCCCAAGACTACCTTCACACTGAGGCCTGAAAACTGCCTCCCATTCATTTCAATGTGACTTTTCACACCGGGGCATGCGCGTGCAGCACATTAGGAAAAGTCCTGTAAGCAGAATCTTTGGGGCAATTTGGGAGCGCTTTATACAGCACTCCCAAAACGCCCTGTCCATTGAAATGAATGGGCAGTGCTTCCAAAGTTGCTGAAAAAACGTGCGGTGCTTTAGCACTAACGGCTGGGCGCTGCCCTGGAGCCGCAGTGTGAAAGTAGCCTAAGGCCGCGTACACACGAGAGGATTGTCCGTTCAACTTCCGCTCGTGTGTGGGCTTCAGCTGACTTTTTCAGCGGACAGTCTGGCGGACTAAGTCTTTCGGAATTTCCGTAATATTGTCCGTCCAAACTTGGTTTCAGCGGACAATCCGCTCGTGAGTAGGCTAGTTCGACGGACTAAGTATGGCGCATGCTCAGAAAGGATTTACACGGCCGAAGGTTGCATTGCAGTGTATTGGACGTCGAATTTCTAGTCCCGTCGTACGTGCCGTACACGTCATCGCGCAAGCTTTCGGCGGACTGTCTGTTCATCGTGTGTGGTCAAGTCCGTTCATTCAAAAGTAGGACGGACTGTCTGTCGGATTGTCTGACGAACTTAGTTGGCCAGACAATCCGCCCGTGTGTGCGCGGCCTAACTCTTAATGAGGTCGTGTTTGCAGCGCTTTTCGGCCACTAGCGCAGCGCTTTTAACCCTTTTAAGGTAAAGAAACCAGTTGGTCACTACTGGTCCACTTTTGTGAATGATAGTGGTGTAAGCTGTAGTTCATGCTATAGAATTATGATATTTTGTCCGTAGGTGGGGTAAATTTGGATACAAGTTTGAAAACTTTTATAAAATGTAGCCTTCATTTCTATTACTTTTGACTACTATTGGATTCAGACTAGCCTAATAATGCTGTAATGGATATGCCCTTAAATTGAAATAAAGTTGTATTTGAACAGCAAGTAATATAATAAACACACCAACCTTCAAATTATATTAGTGACTTAGGGCAAAGAAATTCATAACAGTTCTGCTTTCAGTCCTGTCAAAACCTTTTTAAACATAATAATATTACTTGATAAATGGATAATCTCAAATAGAAAGACATGAATTATTTAGATAACATTAACTTTATACTCAAGTGGGATTCATAATCCTTTAAAAGCTTTAGCAAGGTGCTTTGTATCTATAGCAATTACACTTGGATAACATTATGTTATACTTAAAGGAGAGCTTAAGCCAAAATATGTTATCTTATGCTATAGTAAATACTCAGACGCATTGTCTATGATTTTCCTGGTTACTAGTATTGATCTGTTTATCAGGAATCCACTTCAGAATCCTGCTAGAGCACTGAAGCGATCATTGTAGGTCAGTATTATTGGGCCTGTTAAAGCTCTACAGATCTCCCTGTTAATGAAGATGAAACACCTTAGCTGCCATGGAAATCAGCCATTTAAGATAGTGTGGTAACTTTATTAAAAAAGTCACTTAATTGCAATGTATTGAAAGAAAATGAATGTAATCCATTTTAACTGTAACCATTCTTCACCTTATTGGGACTGGCAGCACTAATTGCTGAAATGCGAGAGAAGACAGATATCAATAACAATTGACAGGAATTTCTATCTGTGCTCCAACATCCACAGCTGTGAAAGAGTCACATTTCAAGTTCAGTAATGTATATAAGTTTCAGTTTTTACAGTCTTAAGCCTCGTACACACGATCGGATTTTCCGACGGGAATTGTGTGATGACAGGCTGTTGGCGGAAAATCCGACTGTGTCTCCATCAAACAATTGTTGTCAGATTTTCCACAGACAAATGTTGGATGGCAGGCTTTATAATTTTCCATGGACAAATGTCTGTTGTCGGATTTTCCGAGCGTGTGTACACAAGTCCGTCAGACAAAAGTCGAACGCATGCTCAGAAGCAAAGACGAGCCGGAAGCCGTCGGTCTTGTAAAACTAGTGTTCGTAATGGAGAATTCACATTCGTAATGCGGAAAATTATGAAATCTAGAAATGCAGCGCACATTGGGGGTTATTTACTAAAGGAAAATCCACTTTGTACTGCAAGTGCACTTGAAAGTAAAGTCACTGTAGATCCGAGGGGGACATGCAAGGAAAATAAAAAACAGCATTTTAGCTTGTACATGATTGGATGATAAAATCAGCAGAGCTTCCACTCATTTCAGATGTACCCCTTAGATTTAGAGTGTCTGCACTTCTAAGTGCACTTGCAGTGTAAAGTGGATTTGCCTTTCGTAAATAACCCCCCATTGTCTTCTTCTTTAATGGGATAATAATGAAGCTGCTTTGCTGGGGATACTGACGGAGTTGTGCAAAACTTATTTAACCAATGATTTATGGTCTGGACCTGGTGATTGTTCCTATCAAATGTAAACCTTCCCCTGTCTTTGTAAGTGTAAACAGACAGGAGAAAATTATGTCATCTCTCCTCATGGAGACTATTCAATTCTAGTCAGAGGAGAGATAACATCTAACCATGAGTTGCGCAACACTACACTAATACCAGTACACACAGGTACACTTACCACACCGATCTTCCCACCAGTTAACCCCTTCACTCCCTGGCACTGGGGGTTATTTACAAAAGGCAAATCTGCTTTGCACTAAAAGTGCAAAGTACACTTGGAAGTACAGTCGCTGTAGATCTGAGGGGTAGATCTGAAATGAGGGGAAGCTCTGCGGATTTCCTCATCCAATCATGTGCAAGCTAAAATGCTGTTTTTATTTTCCTTGTGTTTCCCCCTCGGTTCTACAGCGACTTTACTACCAAGTGCACTTTCAGTGCAATTTCAAGTGCACTTTGCACTTGTAGTTTTCACTTGTAGTGCAAAGTGTATTTGACTTTTATAAATAACCCCCATTGTGTCACCAATTCAGATTTTTCACTGATCACTGCATTGGTGTCATTTGTGACTGAAATAAGTGTTAGAGCAGTTAGTAGTAGGTCCCGTTGAGTCTAGGTTACCCTCCTAAACCTCCCTAAAAAAGGTTTAACCCCTTGATTGCCCCTCAGTTAACCCTTTCATTCCCTGTCGCCAGTGTCACAAATCGATTTGTGTCACTGGTGACAGTTATCTGATTAGATTCACAGTCAGGTTTTTATAGCATCAGGTACCCCCATATACTACCTAATAGAGGTTTTAACCCCCTGATTGTCCCTAGTTAACCCTTTCATCCACTATCACAGATGATCACCGTATTAGTGTTATGGGTGACACTGGTTCATTATTTTGTTTTTATAGCATCAGGGGACCCGCCGTACATTACCCAATAAAGGTTTAACCCCCTGTTCGCCCAGCGGGTAATATTAGTTAGGTTTTTAGCGTCAGAGTCTGCATCACCCCAGGCAGTGTCAGATTAGTGCCGGTAGCACTAACACCTAAGAGTGCACCATACACCTCCCTTAGTAGTATAGTAGTATAGTGTCTGAATGGATCAATATCTGATCTTATCAGGTCTATACTAGTGTCCCTTGTAGTTTAGGGTTCCCAAAAAAGGGATCAGCCCAGATACCGGCTAGCACCTGCGTTTATCCCCTCCGCCCAGCCCACCCAAGTGCAGTATCAATCGATCACTGTCACTTACAAAAACACAATACACATAACTGCAGCATTTGCAGAGTCAGACCTAATCTATGCAAATGCTAATGTCCTGTAAACACGGTCAGACATTTCAACAACAAAATCCGTCGGATTTTGGCCCAAACTTGTCTTGCATACACGTGGTCCCACAAAGTTGTCGGAAAATATGATCATTCAGAACGAGGTGATGTATAACATGTACAATGGGACTATAAAGAGGCCAGTAGCCAATAGCTTTTGTCTTGTAATTTATTCTGAGCATGCGTGGCACTTTGTGCGTCAGAATAGTCTACACATGATCGGAATTTAAACGATCAGATTTTGTTGTCGGAAAATTTTAGATCCAGATCTCAAACTTTGTGTGTCGGAAATTCCGACAGAAAAAGTCTGATGGAGCCCACACACGATCGGAATTTCCGACAACACAGTCCGATTGCACATTTTCCGTCGGAAAGTCAGACCGTGTGTACAGGGTATAACAGTTTTTTTGGTAGTGTTGGAATCAGTCGCTGACAGTCAGGAGCTCTTTTTCCTGTGAGTCTTATTAGCGTACCAGTAAATTTAGAGACCAAAATGTCAAATCGAAAGTATACTAGTGAAGAAGCCTACACATTTCCGAGCATGACAGATAGTGAAGAGGAAGTCACTCATCTGTCAGATTCAGGCTCAGAATACAATCCTGTAGACAGCAGCAGCACCCTAACAGATAGCTCTGACGATGGAGTTGTAGTCCCTGCCAAGGTCAGGTGTTTGCGACAACGTTCTTCTGCTGTCGTTGAGGTGCAAGAAAATGCAGGGCTCTCGTATGGAGCAGAGAGCTAGTACAAGTGCCTTCTGGTAACCCCCAGTGGCCTAGTACACCCTGGTTGTAGTGAAAGCAGCACTGCAGTAACACGTAATTGGGAGCCCACCACTTCTGCAGCACACGTACTTCCCCCATTCACTGGCCAACCCAGAATTAAGGTGGAAACGGTTGATTTTACGTCACTTTATTTTTATTCGCTGTTTTTCACGGAAGATCTCTATAGATCTATTTTGGACCAAAGCAATTTGTAAGCTGGTCAATTAATCACTGCTAATCAGACGGTGCTGTGGCCCAACTTCCCAATCCAAATACAGTAAGCCAGCTGCATGAGAAGCATTTTCCGTATGTCCTCCCTGGTACCCCTACCCAACGAGCCCCCCAAAGAAAATGTGTCTGTAGAAAGCGCAGATGTAGACGTGACACCTGCTATTATTGTCTCTTCCTGTCCTGACCACCCTGGTCTTTGCATTGGTGAATTTTTTGAACGCTGCCACACATTAGTGGGGTATTAGCGTAGGGTACAGCACTGCATGGACTAGGACACACTTACACAGGGTCTCCAAAGATGCCATCGCATTTTGGGAGAGCCGGACCTGGAACCAAACCGGTACAACTGTTACAGTTACAAATAAAAGTGTAAAAAAACAAAATATATATATATATTAAAAAAATTGTTGTTGTTTTATTGTTCTCTCTCTATTCTCTCTCTATTGTTCTGCTCTTTTTTACTGTATTCTGCAATGCAATGTTTTATTGTTACTATGTTTTATCATGTTTGCTTTTCAGGTATGTAATTCTTTTATACTTTACTGTTTACTGTGTTTTATTGTTAACCATTTTATTGTTATTGGGTATGCCATTCAGCTGCAGCACTGATTTATTTATCTTGACAGCAACAGCGTTTGCTACCATGATACGTAAATCAGCTACTCCAGCGCTGTCAGTTAACAGTTAAAAAAAAGAGCATACATGCCGAAGCATGGGGACAGGGGTGGAGGAGCGATTTGCTCCTAACATTTGGGGCAGATTGCCCCCATGCTTTGTCATATATTTTTTGGGCACAGATTGAGTTAAAAAAAAGTTTTATTTTTACTGTTTTATTGTATTTACTTAGCAGGTATGGTAAGTCTTACTGTTATACTGTACTGTTACTATGTTTTATTGTTAACCATTATTTTCTTAGCAGGTACGTCAATCAGCTGCAGGACGGGTTTATTTATATTGACAGCAACAGCGTTTGCTCCCAAGATATGTAAATCAGTGACTCCAGCGCTGTCGGAGGTGATTTCACCACCACAGTTTTATAATAGACCCCAAAAAGAAAAGAGTACCTGTCACTACCTAAAAATGATAAAAAAAAAATAAAAATGCAAGGAACAGGTTAAAAATATAATAAAAAAGTGAAATAAAAAATAAAGAAAGAAAAAGCACCCCTGAAGCCCCCCCCCCGTGCTCACATGCTAAGGCGAACACATTCGTCGGTCTGGTGTCATATGTAAACAGCAATTGCACAATGCATGTGAGGTATCACCGCAAAGGTCAGATCGAGGGCAGTAATTTTAGCAGTAAATCCAAAATCTGTAAAGGCTTTTAAAGGCTTTTTAAAATGTATGTAGTTTGTCGCCGGTGCACAATTTAAAAGCATTTTGTGTTTGGTTTGCATGTATTCGGCATAAAATTATCTTTTTTATTCCATCACTTTTGGGCAATATAGTGTGTTTTAGTGCAAAATTTTAAAAAGGTGCTATATCCCAAAAAAATGCATTTTTCCAAAAAAAATGCATCGCTGTGCAAATACTGTGTGAAAAAAAATTGCAACACCCACTATTTTAATCTGTAGGGCCTTTGCTTTAAAAAAATATATAATGTTTGGGTGTTCAAAGTAATTTAAATAATTCAAATAGCTTGAAGTGTCTTCTTTCTAAAATGGGGTCATTTAGGGGGGGGTTCTGCTATCTTGTCATTTCATGGCCTCTGAAACTGTGATAGGTAGTGTGAGGAAGAGAAATTTACGCCCTTAGAAAGCCTGAAGGCCGTGGTTGGTTTTTGGGGGCCTGTGCAAGGCTAGGCTCCCAAAAAGTCTCACACATGTGATATCCCTGTATTCAGTAGAAGCAGCAGAATATATTTTGGGGTGTCATTTCACATATGCCCATGACATGTTTGAGAAATAGATTATTAAGTGACAACTAAGTGCAAAAAATTTTTTTTTTTAATTTTCCCACAACTTGTGGCAAAATATAAAATATTCCATGGACTCAACATACCTATTAGCAAATAGCTTGGGGTGTCTACTTTCCAGGCATTGGCATTTTATGGCCTTCAAAACTGTGATAGGTAATGAGGAGTGAAATCAAAAATTTACACCCTTAGAAATCCTGAAGATGGTGCTTGGTTTTCGGGCTCCTGTACACGGCTAGGCTCCCAAAAAGTCTCACACATGACATATCCCCATACTGAGGAGAAGCAGCAGAATGTATTTTGGGGTGTAATTCCACATATAACTATGGCACGTGTGAGAAATATACTGTATTATTTAGTGACAACTTTGTGTATTTTTTTTTTTTTCAATCACTTGTGACAAAAAAATAAAATATTCAATGGGCTCAACATGCCTCTCAGAAATTTCCTTGGGGTGTCCACTTTCCAAAATGGGGTAATTTGGGGAGGGGGCATTGTACTGCCCGGCCATTTTAGTAGCCCAAGAAATTAGATAGGTAGTCATAAACTTAAAGCTGCGTAAATTCCAGAAAATGTACCCTAGTTTGTAGATGCTATAATTTTTGCACAAACCAATAAATATACACTTATTGACATGTTTTACCAAAGACATGTGGCTGAATAATTTTGGCCTAAATGTATCACTAAAATTGAGTTTATTATTTTTTTTTATTAAAAAAAAGTAGAAAATATCATTTTCTTTCAAAATTTTCGGTAATTTTCCGCTTATATCGGAAAAAGATAAAAATCGCAGAGGAAATCAAATACCATCAAAAAATAAGCTCTATTTATGGGGAAAAAAGGAGTAAAATTTTGTTTGGGTACAGCATTGCATGACCGCGCAATTACAAGTTAAAGCAGTGCAATGCCAAATTGTAAAAAGTGTTCTGGTCATTGAGCAGCCGAATCCTCCAGGCTGAAGTGGTTAAAAATGTTTTTCTTTTATAGTGATATCAAGAAGAAATGTTTTTTTCGGGGGTCAAGTTACCACAACACCATTATCCCATAGTTTTTAAGATTAAAAGATACAACTATGTTGGTGTACCTTGTTAATTTTACATTGTATTTTTTAAATGTACCTGCCTACTCCCAAACTGTCATTTTAAGTAAAATATATAGCCAAGTATTTTTCAAATTAATATTTTTTTTATTTAATAGGGATCACAAGAATGTGAAATAAAAATCAAGAGAAAGGCAGCGATGGAGAAAAACTGTTGGAATTGGTGATGCCTTTCTACCCCAGAGCAGACCTCAGTTCTGTAAAGAGCAAAATTGGGAACCTGAGGAATACATTTAAAGGGAGCAAAAAATGTCTTGGACTCCAAGAGATCGGGAGAAGCAGCAGATGCGGTTTTTGACAGACCAGACCGAACCCAGGCCATCGCTGTTGAGAGTACTTAGTAAAGGGATATTACAGCGCACGCATGCAAAAAAGACATTTAACTCCAGCAAGGCCCACTCCTTCACTAAGTACCTCTCAGTAGTGTCCACCTTTTTCATGGGGGGAGACCTCAAGTTCTCACATATAGAGAAGTGTATGGCTCCCATGGTTCAGAGAAGCAGGATCTCCCAGTCTATGGATAGTGTAGGACCCACTAATCATGGGGTACGTTGTCGCAGTAAGTGGGCTTAAGCACCATATAGCAATATGGTGTGACCAAATCCATATATTTTTTGATAATGGTTTTTTGAAAATGTCTAGGCGTTTTAAATAAGCCTTGCTGGAGGTAAATGTATTTTTTTGCATGTGTGCACTGTAATATTTTGTTCTGTTGTATGGTCTTATGGCTGCACCATCTTTAACCACTTAACAACCGGCCCATAGCCGAATGACGGCTACAGGGTGGTTGTTTAACTCTGAGAGGCCGTCATATGACTTCCTCCCAGAATCCCGCTATCGCACTATCCCTGGGATGCGCACTCGAGAGCATCCACGGCCGTTTACCACATGATCGCTCCGTCAAATGACAGAGCGATCACTTGTAAACAAACCGACGTCATGTTATGATGCCGGTTCCTCCCTCCCCTCTATGTACGATCGGTACAGCGGATGGGGAAGAGATTGGTGTTAGCAGCGCTGTGGGCTGCATCTGCAGTGCCCACAGTGCTGCTCACCGAAAATTAACCCCTCAATTCCCTGCCAATACTCTGCAATACCCTGCAATACTCTGCAATACCCAATACCCTGCCAATACTCTGCCATACCCTGCCAATACCCTGCCAATACTCTGCAATACTCTGCAATACCCTGCAAATACCCTGCCAATACCCTGCCAATACTCTGCAACACCCAATATCCTACCAATACTCTGCAATACCCTGCCAATACTCTGCCATACCCTGCCAATAATCTGCAATACCCAATACCCTGCAAATACTCTGCAATACCCTGCCAATACTCTGCCATACCCTGCCAATACCCTGCCAATACCCTGCCAATACTCTGCAATACCCAATACCCTGCCAATACTCTGCAATACCCTGCCAATACTCTGTCATACCCTGCCAATACCCTGCTAATACTCTGTAATACCCAATACCCTGCCAATACTCTGCAATACTCTGTCATTTTTTTATTTTTTATTTTTTTTATTTCAGGCTTCCCAGCCTAGAGGTGAGATGTGGGGTCTTATTGACCCCATATCTCACTGTAAAGAGGACCTGTCATGCCATATTCCTATTACAAGGGATGTTTACATCCCTTGTAATAGGAATAAAAGTGATCAAAAAATAAATTTTTGTGGAAAAAAATGTCAAACTAAAATAAATAAAGTAAAATGAACAATAAAGAAAAAAAAATGAAAGCGCCCCGTCCCCATGTGCTCACATGCAGAAGCGAATGCATACGTAAGTCCCACCCACATATGAAAATAGTGTTCAAACCACACATGTGAGGTATCTCTGCGAACGTTAGAGCGAGAGCAATAATTTTGGCCCTAGACCTCCTCTGTAACTCAAACATGTAACCAGCAAAAAAATTTAAAGCGTCGCTTATGGGTATTTGTAAGTAGCGACGTTTGGCGCCATTCCACTAGCGTGTGCAATTATGAAGAGTGACATGTTAGGTATATATTTACTCAGCGTAACTTCATCGTTCACATTTTGCAAAAGCATTGGGCTAACTTTACTGTTTTGTTTTTTTAAGCACAAAACAGTTTTTTTTTTAAAAAAAAAAAACATGTTCGAAAAATTGCTGTGCAAATACCGTGCGTGATAAAAAGTTGCAACGACCACCATTGTATTCTCTAGGGTCTTTTCTAAAAAAACATATATAATGTTTTGTTTTTTGGGGTTCTATGTAATTTTCTAGCAAATAAATGAGGATTTTTACATGTAGGAGAGAAATGTCAGAATTGGCCTGGGTGCTCCAGAACGCCTGAAGGTGCTCCCTGCATGTTGGGCCTCTGTATGTGGGCCGCTGTGTAAAAGTCCCACACATGTGATATCGTCGCACTCTGGAATAATAGCAGAATGTGTTTTGGGGTGTAATTTGTGGTATGCATATGCTGTGTGTGAGAAATAAACTGATAATATGACAATTTTGTGAAAAAATAAAATCTTGATTTTGCAAAGATTTGTAGGAAAAAATGACTTAAAAAAACTCATCATACCTCTTACTAAATACCCTGGAATGTCTTCTTTCCAAAAAGGGGTCATTTGGGGGGTATTTGTACTTTTCAGGCATGTTAGGGTCTCAAGAAATGAGATAGGCCGTCAGTCCTTTGGGTGTGATACATTTTCAGATATTGGCACCATAGTTTGTGGACTCTAAAAACTTTCAGAAAGACCAAATAATATCCATCAATGTGTACTTATTTTTACCAAAGATATGTAGTAGTATAAATTTTGGCCAAAATTTATGAAGAAAAATTACTAATCTGCTAAATTTTATAACAAAAACAAAGAAAAATTATTTTTTTACAGAATTTTCAGTCCTTTTTCTTTTATAGCACAAAAATAAAAAACCCAGCTGTGATTAAATACCACCAAAAGAAAGCTCTATTTGTGTGAAAAAAAAGGACAAACATTTCATATGGGTACAGTGTTGCATGACTGAGTAATTGTCATTCAAAATGTGAGAGCACCGAAAGCTGAACATTGGTCTGGTTATTAAGGGTGTTTAAATGCCCAGTGGTCAAGTGGTTAATGCATCTTTTAGGGTATGCCCCCCAAATATCTTGTTTGTCTATTGTATGGATTCTGACCAAATCCTTTTGGGTGAGGAGCACCCCACTCCCTAACTAAGTACCTCTCATTAGTGTCCACCTGTGTCATGGGTGGAGACCTCAAGTTCTATATAGAGGAGTGTATGGCTCCCATGGTTCAGAGAAGCAGGATCTCCCAGTCTATGGATAGTGTAGGACACACTAATCATGGGGTACTTTGTCGCAGTAAGTGGGCTTAAGCACCATACAGCAATATGGTGTGACCAAATCCCTATATTTTTTGATAATGTTTTTTTGAAAATGTCTAGTTGTTTTAAATAAGCCTTGCTGGAGGTAAATGTATTTTTTGCATGTGTGCGCTGTAATATTTTGTTCAACTTATTTGCTGTCACACAGCCAAATGCCTCAGCTGCATCTGGGGCCATACTGATGGCTGTTGTTGTGTGGCTAAGGAAGGCAGCTGTAGCCTCGTCCAGGTTCCTGCTCTTCCTGGCCCTTTTAGCAGGAGGGCGTAGGGGAGGGATCAGGGATTATGTGTGGCTGCTGGCCACTGGTTCCTCCAAACTGCAGCTTTCCTGTGTATGAAAATGGGACATAATTCTTTTTTTTTTTTTTGGTCATCAATCACACACAATTTTGAGCTCATGACTGTTGCAAATTGAATGTGGAGAAATAGAAAAGTCTATCATTCTGACCCCAGCATTTTTCATTCTTGTCCCAATCATTTTTGGCCACTACTGTCTATTGATATGGAAACCCCTTTGTTAAGGCAGACATTTTTTAACAAGAACGTCTAGTTATCATAATTAAATTTTTGCATACAAATATGTTCAACAATGCTATACCTGGGTCATCCTATGTTGGACCAGGGTGGACTGCAGGAGCTGTGGCCTCACCTGATGTGGAAGGGATTGTTGAGAGTGTTGGTTTGGGTGGGGTTTGATCGGACAAAAAATGCAGGCTGTTGTAGTACCCCCACGCCGTTTTTTTGGTGTAGGGGATTCCCCTTAAAATAAGAAGCCTGTCGCCAGGAACCAGCGCTGGAAACACAATATCAGCAGCACCTACTGTACATCAACCTAAACTGATTTAAGTTAAGTTTTTTAACCACTTTAAGACTGGGCCTCTTTTTTAGATGTGGTGTTTACAAGTTAAAGATATTTTTTTGCTAGAAAATTACTTAAAACCCCCAAACATTATACATTTTTTTTTCTAACACCCTAGAAAATAAAAAGGTGGTCGTTGCAATACTTTCTGCAACAGGCTTGGTGTTTTGACATCACTTCCACCCTGCAGTGTCATCTTCATGCACAGCCACAGAAGGATCCGATCGCCTCGGCCGCTGCTGACGTCTCCAGTAAGCGGCAGAGGGCACCAAAAATGATAGCCGTCCTCAAAGTAGGGACATACATTGGCGTGCGGCAGTTTGGAAGTGGTTAAAAAATAAATCTGGGATATTTACTATAGCAAAAGTAAAAAATATATATATTTTTTTACATTGTCACTCTTTTTTTGTTTATAGCGCAAAAAAAAAAAAACCCTCAGAGGTCATCAAATACCACCAAAGGAAAAAAAAAAGGACGCCAATTTTGTTTGGGTACAACGCCACAAAGTTAAAGCGACGCAGTGCCGAATAGCAAAAAATTCTCTGGTTATTAAGGGGGTTAATCCTTCAGGGACCAAAGTTGTTAACTTTCTTGCCGGCCTCATAGTCCTTAATGATCTTAATTTTCCCTCCATTTTATTTAGTACAATAAAATATACAATACAGATATATTATATAACGTATAATGACAAATACAATGTTGTTCAGGGTTAAGAAATTTGTTAAGAGTATAAACAATTAATAGACAATTATATATATGACCAGATGTATTATTATCAACCTGTTAGAGTGTGGTCGTAAAAATGTGAAAATTTCCTGAACAAACTAGCGTTGTGCGGCGTCTATATGTTCCGAAGCTATAATTTGTAATTTGAGGAGCTTCAAAATCCTATAGAGACAGAATAGAAAGGAGGAGAGTGAAGAGTAAGGAGGGGTCCATCAGGGTAATCCAAGAGTCTCAATCAGGCATAGTATGATCAATAGTATGATCAATGTAACTTCAAATCCTCTACCACGGCATTAGAACTATTTGACTATTGACTAATATTTGACTATTGACTAATATTGACTATTAGAGTCGTTGAAAGATGGCGGTAGGTAATGTTTAATCTAAGGCTGCCATATTTTATGAAATTTGGGGACATCTTTATGTTCAATAGCAATCCATTTTAACATGTATCATAGCATTGTTCATTCTTTTTTTTGTCTTAGCCAACGCCAAAGAAGGAGTTTTCCAAGCCTTTGCCACTGTTTGTTTAGCCACTGTGAGAAGATAGATAAAAAGTTTGAATTGGGCGTGAATCAGACTTTCTGGTTTGAGGTTAAGCAATGCCATGGTGGGGCTAGGTTGTAGGGTTACTACAAACATTTTGGAGGCGTATGTAAATATTTATTTCCAGAATATCTGTACTATTGGACAGGACCACCAAATATGCATATGCGTACCCAATATTGCACAACCTCGGAAACATTGATCAGAGACGAGTAAGTAGGGACATATTTAGCTATTCTAGCTGGTACCAAGTACCAGTGGGTTAGTACTTTATAGTTGGTTTCCATAGCTTTGATATTGGGGGGGGGGGGGGTGACTTAGTTTTAGACCAATTTTTCGACCATTCTGCATTATCTAGGGTGTGTTCCAGATCCTCCTCTGATTTCTGAGTGTAAGTTGGTTTATCTATATCAGATTTAACTAGTATTTGGGAATAAAGGGGAGAAATTAGTCCCTTAGCATGTGGGTCATTCTTGCAAAATGATTCAAAACTAGTGAAGTGATTTAGGGGTACATCAGTATTAGTATTAGGTGTGAAGACATTTTTAATTTGGGGATATCGGAAACAATTCCGATTGGGGTATGCCTTGGGTTTCTCAGAGAGATGAAATGGGGATAAAGGATGAAGAGGTGACAAATGTGTGCATTCTTAATACATCTAAGGATGACCATACTTTAAAAGATAAGGGATAGATCCATGCAGGGTAGGATGTTGGGTTTTTAAGGAAGGAGAGGAGAGGGTTGGGTGGAGATTGTAAATGATGTCTAAGTTTGAACCTATCCCAAAGGGATAGATAATCTTTGGTTATAGGATAGCACCAAAGCCTTTGTCGACACCCACAAAGGAATTTCCTGTGTGGCATGGTATTTAGATAAGCTGACTTACTATGTGAGCTGCTCTGTAATATGTAGCAACATTTGGTACTCCTAGACCTCCTGAATTTTTAGGGAGATTTAAAGCGGGAGTTCCGCCGTTTTTTTTTAAAAGCCAGCAGCTACAAATACTGCAGCTGCTGACTTTTAAAATAAGGACACTTACCCGCCCAGCGTGCCCGCGATGTCGGCACCCAAAGCCGATCTCTCGATCGTCTCTCGGGTGCTGCCGCCGTCATCTTGGGTATGGGAATCAGGAAGTGGAGCCTTGCGGCTTCATTTCCCGGTTCCCTACTGCACATGCGCGAGTCTCGCTGCGCAATAAGGATGGTCCCCGCAGTCTCTGGGATCCGTGTGTTTCCCAGCAGACAGCGGGGGACCTGCGGAAAGGGGCGTAAATATCCGTAGATTCTGCGGATATCTATGCCGGAAGTGGGTGCAGATACCTGTACTGTACAGGTACCTGCACCCCCCTCCCCCCTGAAAGGTGCCAATTGTGGCGCCGGAGCGTGGGAGGGTTCCAATGAGCCAAAGCTCCACTTTAGGGTGGAGCTCCGCTTTAATCTGTGTAAGGGTATATGTGGTTTTGATGAGCCCCATATAAAAGTAGACGATCTTTTCTGAACAAGACGTAAGTAGTGGGAAGGAACTGTAATCGGTAATACTCCAAATAAATACAGTAATTTGGGTAGGATAGTCATTTTAGCAACATTTATTTTCCCCATCCAGGATATAGGGAGATGGGACCAGTGCTTCGTTAGGTTTGTGATGAGTTTCAGAGTGATAGGGTAATTAGCAGAATACAAGTCTGAGAAAGGCTGTAAGGTGAATCCCTAAAAATGGGATTGATTTTTCTGCCCAAGTGAAGGGTAATGCTATTTTTGCTGAAGTAAGTTCCATTGTTGAAAGGGATATGTTTAATGCTATACATTTCTTGGGGTTAATTGTTAATCCTGATATACTGACAAACTTGTTAAGGATGGGAAAGAGGTTAAGGTCTGAAACTTGGGGGGACGATAGAAACAATAAAATATCATCTGCAAATAAGCAGAGTTTATGATCTGGCTATATGTGCCAAAAGAACAGCTTGGCACACATTAACACTTGCTTGCCTTGTAGGCATACAACCAACATGATCATTATGTATCAGTTTGTCGATTATCTTGTTGAGGCGTGTTGCGAAGATTTTTGCTAGAATTTTTATATCTTGATTTAAAAGAGAAATGGGGTGATCATTTGTGCAGGATGTGTTATCCGAATGAGGTTTAGGGATCATACAGATAATGGATATTAATGATTCTCGTCTGAAGGAGTAGCCATCTAGTAGAGTATTAAATACATCTGCTAGGATAGAAGAGAGAGTTTCCGAGAATGTTCAGTAATATGAGGCTGAATAGCGGTCTGGGCCAGGCCCTTTGTTTAATTTTAGTTCTTTTATAGTTTGAGAAACATCTACTATTGTGATATGTTCTTCAAGTAAGCTTCTTTGGGTGTGTGTTAATACAGGCAGGTTTAATTTAGAAAAGAAGATGTCAGCTTCAGCATGGTTAAATTATTTTAATGTTGAGTATAACAAAGCTAAATGGGTACGGAATTTTTTAACAATTTTGAGAGGATTACTAGTGTAAAGCCCCATACACACAATCAGAATTTCTGCTGAATTTTGTAAATTTTTTGTCATTTTTATCAAAACCATAGAATATGAGGTCAAACCTTAGGAGTTTCAATTTGTATGCAATCAGGCAGGCCCTTACACTACATGGTTTTGGTAAATCTGAAGACAAAAATCAGCAGAAAATCTTATAGTGTGTATGGGGCTGAAGTGTTATTTGATAGTTTGAGTCGGATAGGTTTGGATTGTTTGTCAATGGATTTCAGTGCACGTGCCAGGAAGGTGTTTGGTTTGTTTGATTTAATGTAAAAAGCTTTTTCTAATTGTATTTTTGCCATTGAACTAGGAATATTTTGGAAAGTTGAAAAGGCTTTATTAAAATCATTTTCTAGTTTACACGCTAGAATTTTCCGTTCACGTTTAATCAGTGCCATTTGTCATTGAATTACTCACAGGCTTGTGTGCTTCCCATAGGGTAAGTGGGGAAATGTCTGGATTAGAGTTGTATGCTAAATAATCTTTTATGGCTTGTTCAATTTTTAGGCAATAGGATGGGTTTTTGAGGAGAGATACCATGTTGGGTCATGGGCTCTAGGGATTGTGGAGGATATAGTGGTATAAACTGCATTATGATCTGACCAAGGAATGGGAATTATGCTTATATACACATATACATACATTCACATATATAATGCATTCTAAGCTTAGCTAAAGGAGAAGAAGAGTATCTATGATCTATATGTTGTCAGATCATGGCTTCTTCTTTCTCTTCAGTCCATGGTGTCTTCTTTATCTGGGGGGGGGGGGAGTCAAAGCAGCTTCTTTTGTGAATGAAGATGTTTTCCATTGTTTTCTGAGGATTTGGTAGGGTTTCGTGGAGAGGGTGATGCTGATCTTCTGTGTGAGGTACTGATGTTGGGAGTGGCTTCCACTAGATGTAGATCTTCTAGGGTTTGCTGTAATTCTTCCGCTGATCTACAGGTTTATTTAGAGACTTGATATGCAAAGCGAATGGAGAACGGAAACCCCCATTGGTAGATTATGTGATGATTTTGTAGTGGCAAAAGCTGGGGTTTCATTGCACGATGCTTGGTTATAGTGAGCTGAGAAAGGTCAGCAAATAGTTGGTATTTATATCTCTGAAAAGATAAATAGTTTTTTTTTTCCCTATCTGCTGCCAGTAATTGTTCCTTTGTACGGTAAAAATGAAATTTTGCGATTATATTGCGTGCTGGGCCCTCTACCTTAGGCGTAAGAGTGCAATGAATTCTATCCATTTCCAAACGTTCTATTGTTAATGCAGGCTGGAGTTCCTGAAATAAGGCTGTTATAGTAGATTGTAAATCAATTGCTGACTCTGATATGTCTCTTATGTGAAGGTTGGAGGGCTATTGAAAGCTGTATCTAGATGAAAGTTGAGTAAATGAAAAAAGGTTTTTTTTGGGACTTTGAATGAAGCTATAACAAGCTAAAGTCATGTGTCTCCATCCCTGTATCTTAAATTAAATAATGAGGAAGTTTGGAACTTTCACCACTTGCCGACCGGGCCAGCATGGTTGGATAACTCTGGGAGGACTTCTCATGACGTCCTCCCAGAATTTCACTCCCATGCGCCCTCTGGGGCATGCACCTGAGAATATCTGTGACAGCGGCCCTTTACCACGTGATCACTTTGTCTAATGACGGAACAATCAGTTGTAAACAAGCCAGCGAATGCCCACTTCAGCTTTTCCCCTCTTCATACTGACTGTTACAGTGTGAGAGGAGAGGGGAGAGATCGGGTGCATCAGCGCCGGAGACTGGATCTGTAGTGCCCACAGCGCTGATCTCTGCCCATTCCTATCCCCATCCATGCTCAGCCATCCCATCCATACTCAGCCATCCCATCCATACTCAGCCATCCCATCCATACTCAGCCATCCCATCCATGCTCAGCCATCCCCATCCATGCTCAGCCATCCCCATCCATACTCAGCCATCGCATTCATGCTCAGCTATCCACATCCATGTTCAACCATCCCCATCCATACTCAGCCATCCCCATCCATGCTAAGCCATCCACACCCATACTCAGCCATCCCCATCTTTATTCAGCCATCCCCATCCATACTCAGCCATCCCATTCATGTTCAGCTATCCACATCCATGCTTAGCCATCCCCATCCATGCTCAGCCATCCCCATCCATACTCAACCACCCCATCCATACTCAGCCATCCCCATCCATACTCTGCCATCCTCAGCCTTCCCCATCTATGCTCATCCATCCTCATCCATGCTCTGCCACCTTCATCCATACTCAGCCATCCTCATCCATGCTCAGCCATCCCCATCCATGCTCAACCATCCCCATCCATGCCCAGCCATGCTCAGCCATCCTCATCTATACTCAGCCATCCTCATCCATGCTCAGCCATCCCCATCCATGCTCAACCATCCCCATTCACAGCTCATCCATCACTATCCATGGCTCATCCATCCCCATTCACAGCTCATCCCCATCCATACTCAGCCATCCCCATCCATGTTCAACCATCCCCATCCATACTCAGCCATCCCCATCCATGCTAAGCCATCCACACCCATACTCAGCCATCCCCATCTTTATTCAGCCATCCCCATCCATACTCAGCCATCCCATTCATGTTCAGCTATCCACATCCATGCTTAGCCATCCCCATCCATGCTCAGCCATCCCCATCCATACTCAACCACCCCATCCATACTCAGCCATCCCCATCCATACTCTGCCATCCTCAGCCTTCCCCATCTATGCTCATCCATCCTCATCCATGCTCTGCCACCTTCATCCATACTCAGCCATCCTCATCCATGCTCAGCCATCCCCATCCATGCTCAACCATCCCCATCCATGCCCAGCCATGCTCAGCCATCCTCATCTATACTCAGCCATCCTCATCCATGCTCAGCCATCCCCATCCATGCTCAACCATCCCCATTCACAGCTCATCCATCACTATCCATGGCTCATCCATCCCCATTCACAGCTCATCCCCATCCATACTCAGCCATCCCCATCCATGCTTAGCCATCTTCATCCATACTCAGCATTCCCCATCCATGCTCATCCATCCACATCAATGCTCTGCCATCCTCATTCATACTCAGCCATCCTCATCCATTCTCAGCCATCCCCATCCATGCTCAACCATTCCCATTCACGGCTCAACCATTCTCACCCACGGCTAATCCATCACCATCCATGGCTCATCTATCCCCATTCACAGCCCATCCCCATCCATACTCAGCCATCCCCATCCATGCTTAGCCTTCCTCATCCATACTCAGCCATCCTCATCCATACTTAACCATCCCCATTCACAGCTCATCCATCACCATCCTTGGCTCGTCCATCCCCATTCATGGTTCATCCCCATCCATGCTCAGCCATCCCCATCCATGCTGAGTCATCCTCATTCATACTCAGCCATCCTCATCTATACTCAGCCTTCCCCATCCATGCTCATCCATCCTCATCCATGCTCTGCCATCCTTATCCATGCTCAGCCATCCCCATCCATACTCAGCCATCCCCATCCACAGCTCATCCATCCCCATTCACAGCTAATCCCCATCCATGCTCAGCCATCTATATCCATGCTCAGCCATCCCCATCCATGGCCCAGCCATCCATGGCTCATCCATCCCGATCCACAGCTCAACCATCCCCATCCATGGCTCATCCTTCCCCATTCACAGCATAGCAATCCCGATGCATGGCTCATTCATGCTCATCTATGGCTCATCCATCCCCATCCATGGCTCATTTATGCCGCATTCATGCCACATCAGTTCTTATACGTGCCACATCCATGCCATTACAGTGCCCATCGGTGCCACTACAGTGCCACACATAAGTGTAATAGGTAGTCAATTCGATTTTCAAATGTATGCCCCTAGTACACCTGATGGTGATCCCTGTATGTTGGGCCTCTGTATGTAGCCTGGCTGTGTAAAAGTCCCACACATGTGGTATCACCAACCTCAGGAGGAGTAGCAAAATATATTTTGGGATGTAATTTTTGCTATGTACATGCTATGTGTTAGAAATATTGTATAAATGGACAGCTTTGTGTAAAAAAAAAGGCATTTTAATTTTCTTTCCACATTTTCAAAAACTTGTGTAAAAAATGACATGTTCAAAGACTCATTATGCCTCATAGATTATGTGCTGGGGTGTTTACTTTCCAAAATAGGGTAATTTTTTGGTGTTTCCATTGTCCTGGTGCTCCAGGATCTTCAAAATGGCAAGAGGTAGTCTACAAATTATATGTGTAATTTATGCTCCTAGAACGCCTGATGGTGCTCCCTGCATGTTATGTCTCGGTATGTGGCCAGGCTGTGTAAAAGTCTCACATATGTGGTATCACCATACTCAGGAGGAGTAGTAGAATGTATTTGGGGTTTAATTTGTGGTATGCATATGCTGTGTGTGAGAAATAACCTGTTAATATGACAATTTTGTGAAAAAATAATCTTTATTTTGCAAAGAATTGTGAGAAAAAACACTTAAAAAAACTCACCATGCCTCTTAATACATACATTGGAATGTCTCTTTTCCAAAAAGGGGTAATTTTGGGTGTATTTGTACTTTCCTGGCTTGTTAGTGTCTCAAGAAGTTAGAGTGCCAGTACATCAGATGTGATCAATTTTCAGTGATTGGCACCATAGCTTGTATAATCTATAACTTTCACAAAGACCAAATAATATACACTAATTTGGGTTATTTTTACCAAAGATATGTAGTATACAATATATACAGTATACAATTACTAATTTGCAAAATTATATAAAAGAAACAAAGAAAAATATTTTTTTTACAAAATGTTGTTTCTTTTTTCGTTTATAGAGCAAAAAAAAAAAAAAAAACCCAGAGGTGAATAAATACCACCAAAAGAAACGTGTTGAACCTTCCGATGCAGCTATAATGTAATCATTCATTTATATCATATATATGAAAATTTTGTAATCTTGAATGACTTTTATTCGGTTTTTAATGTGATCTACGTATTTTTTTGTCAACACACCATACAAATCAGCTTGCAACAGTATGCTTTATAGCTTTACTTTTTTAGTATGTTAACCTGTGTATATATATGAATTAACCAAACTTAAGTCTGACTCGAACATCGGGTGTTCGCCTGTTCTGCGAACAATTTGGGGTGTTCGCGGCAAATTTGAAAGCAGCGAGAACACCCTTTAATAGTCTATGGGAGAAATCAAAAGTGCTAATTTTAAAGGCTTATATGCATGGTATTGTAACAAAAAGTGTTTGGGGACCTGGGTCCCACCCCAGTGATTTTAATAATGCTCAAAGTGAAACAATAAAAGTGTAATATTCCTTTAAATTTTGTACCTGGGTGGTGTCTATAGTATGCCTGTAAAGTGGCACATGTTTCCCGTGTTTAGAACAGTCCAAGAGCAAAATTACATTTCTAGAGGAAAAAAAGTAATTTAAAAGTACTCGTGGCTATAATGAATTGTCGGTCCTGACAATACGCATAAAAGTTAATTGATAAAAACGGCATGGGATTCCCCTACAAGGGAACCCCAACCTAAAATGTAAAAAAAAATGTGTGGGGGTCCCCCCAAATTCCATACCAGGCCCTTCAGGTCTGGTATGGATATTAAGGGGAACCCCATGCCAAATTGTAAAAAAAGGCATGGGGGTCCCCCTCAAAATCCATACCAGACCCTTATCCGAGCACGCAACATGGCAGGCCGCAGGAAAACACAATAAACATGCGCCACTTTACAGGCATACTATAGACACCCCCAGGTACAAAATTTAAAGGAATATTACACTTTTATTGTTTCACTTTAAGCATTATTAAAATCACTGCTCCTGAAAAAACTACAATTTAAAAAAAAAATGTTTTGCATTGATACATGTCCCCTGGGGCAGGACCCAGGTCCCCAAACCCTTTTAAAATCAATAAGCCTTTAAAATTAGCACTTTTGATTTTTCATGTTCATGTCCCATAGACTTTAACGGTGTTAATGTGTTCGAACAAATTTTTTGCCTGTTCTCATGTTATGCTGCGAACCGAACCGGGCTCATCCCTAGTTATCATGTACTAATCATTTTACCAGTGTTGTGCCACTTGTCTCATTTAAAGTCCCAACCTTCCTCATTATTTTATTCTAGATGAAAGTTTTTGTGCCTGGAGTTCAGATGTAACCCCTTACTGCCTGCCCTTGCATCCCCTTAAAAGTTCTAAACACCAGGGGACAGAACGGATTGGCAGTCATGTGACCACTGTGATTGGCTGCCACAATGGTTGATTGATTTTGAGTCAGTTCTATTGGCTACCAATATATGTACTGGACCAAGAGCTGTCTTTGACAGCTCAGTCTTTGTGCTGGGAGTGCACAGTCAGCCTGTTCTTAGCACAGAAACATCAGCTTCTCAGCAACACATATGTGTAGCATGTGGATATTAAAGCCCACCCTTGTGCCGGGTCGCATCTGTGTTATATATGTGTTATGTGGATAGCAGAATTTAAGTACCGTTTTAAACTGACCATTACCATCATTGTCACACTTTTGAGGTTAAAGCCGCTGTATAGCACAGTAAACACTGACAGGGCTGAGAATTGTTTCTTTCCAGTAAAAAAAAAAAAAAAATGATTTACTTTTCATCCCTTTTTTTTTTTGTGAAACTCTTTGTGACTTGTGTACATAGAGATCACCCAAGTCCCATCTGCATTGGATGCCACTTTACTATTTTGAGGAGTTTGCTGCAATGCTTTTCAAGAGGACATGTTGCTATTGAGATGCTTTGTACTGCATTTGGCATAACAACTATTCCTATAAATATTAGGTGAAGGACCTCGCTGACTACAACAAGGACAAACCAATATAAGAATGGATTAAACAGCCTCTTAAATGACCAAGAACAAAAGTCTTTAGTCTTTTCCTTTCTATATACTGTGTTGGGTTGGCATTTGAGGAGGTTATGTTCCAAACTCTATACTGAATTGTATTGACATGACATTGTGACTATGCCATTGTGAAAGTTACAGCATTAATAAAGCAATAGCGGTATTTGTAAAACAGTGACTAAAGTGACAGTTGATTAAAAAGACAGTCAATCATGTGTGCATCTAAGTAATAAAATGAAGAGTGCGCGTGATTGATGATATTCCCGCTTTATGTGAGAAGAAGAGACTATAAAGAAAAACTGTTCCTGTGAAGGCCTGGTCAAGAAACATTACAGATTGAGATAAATCTAGTAAAAGACCTGGAAAATATGACTGAACCATGCAATGTAAAAATCCTAGACAGCATTATGGGATTTTATCAGCATAAAAACTCCAACAATCTGCCTTGTTCATGGCAGCCATCCACCCTTCTGCCTGTCACAGCCAATGTCACTTGACACCTGGTAAAATCAATTAATTTTGTAGAAGACATCTGCAAATAATTCAGAACCGCACCGTAACACAAGAAGCTAACAGATACGCAATGACATCTGTCTGAAATCCCGTTTGAAACACAGAATGGAAAGTGACAGAAAATATTTCTTCTGAAGAAAATAAACTTACTTGTTCAGATTACCATCCTGTGAACAGAGAAGGGGGATGACTTTTTTGGACATTTTATAAACCACACATTTGAGTTTTCTTTTTTTTAATCTTGTTGGGTTGTACATGCCACTTTCGAGGTGTGATGACATACTAGTTTACTCAGTATTTGCTGTGTGTTGCCCTTTATTTTTTACAGTTTGAAAATGTACTGCAACTTACCAAAGGTAAAGCTTCCCTGCAGGAAAAAAAAAACTAACGACGAAATGGTCACAAAAAAACTGCTACCTGCTCCACCAAATGCAGCTCCATTTAAAGTATAACTAAAGGTTAAAAAAAAATTCTAGTTTTGGACAGAGTAGTGAAGAATTAGAATGCTTGTCTGTTTTTATTGTTGTCTGTGCCCCTCTTAAGGAGATTCTCCCTCTCTATTTGTTATGTTGACCATTATCATTAAAAGTGAGAGTAGTGCCGCGTACACACGATCTTACTTTTCGACCGGACTTGGTCCGGCGGACAATCCAACGGACTTTGCAGCTGAGGTCCGCCAGACTTTCAAACGAACGGACTTGGCCACACATGATCACTCAAAAAGTCAGAAGGATTCGAACATGATGATGTAGAATAAGGAAATTGATAGCCAGAAGCCAATAGCTGCCCTAGCGTCGGTTTTAGTCCGTCAGACTAGCACACAGTCGACCGGATTTTTCGACCGGATTTGAGTCCGTCGGAAAGATTTGAAGCAAGTTTTATTTCTAGGCCCGCCGGACTTTTGGGTAGAAAAAGTCCACTAGAGCCCACACACGATTGAATTGTCCGATGGATACCAAGTCCGTCGAAAAGTCCGGTCATGTATATGCGGCATAAAAGAAAATCCCAAATTTTAAGTTCCCAGAAAAGTAATAGAGGGCAGATCTTCCAATGGAGACACTAGTTCTTGTGACCTGGGGGTCACCAAGGAATTTCCTTGATTTGCAGCGATTTCTTCTCATAGTTACATAGTAGCCGAGGTTGAAAAAAGACACAAGTCCATAAAGTCCAACCTATGTTTGTGGTTTTATGTCAGTATTACATTGTAAATCTCTGTATGTTGTGGTCTTTCAGGTGCCTATCTAATAGTTTTTTGAAATTATCGATGCTCCATGCTGAAACCACTGACTATGGAAGGGAATTCCACATCCTAGCCGCTCTTACAGTAAAGTACCCTCTATGTAGTTTAAGGTTAAACCACTTTTCTTCTAATTTTAGTGAAAGGCAGAGTGTCTTATTAATTTCCCTTTTGCGGAAAAGCTTTATCCCTATTGTGGGGTCAACAGTACGGTGTTTGTACATTGTAATCATATCCCCTCTCAAGCGTCTCCACTCCAGAGAGAGCAAGTTCAGTGCTTGTAACCTTTCCTCGTAACTTTGGCTTTATGGACAGGAAGTGAAGGGAAATTTCCGCAATGGGACACAAATGGCAAAAACCCTCCCTTGCTCTATTTAAAATTCAAAAGTTTTTAATAGTTCTATTTTAAGAGAAATTTTCCTCTAAAGTTTTCTGAGAATCTGACACTTCTGGGAGTGTCGATCTCCCTTGTTCCCAGCAGTGCTCATCCTGCTAAACTCCACAACACTACTGCTACACGGGCAGCCAGAGAGGTATTTACAACCTTATTTTGCAGGTGCAGCTTTGTTGCCATTTTATTACCATAAAAAATACTTAAAATAAAAATAAAAATATCTTTATTTTTCATTTTTTAATCAAATTAGATATTTACAGCCATATGTTGTCTTGAATGAATCAAAGCAAAATATAAAAGTGTAGTAGACAAAGTAGCCCTCAGTATAACCTTTATTCACATATGGACCCCATACAAAAAAGAAAAAAATTAATCTGAAATTTCTGTTGTCTGTAAGCTAATCGACTGCTACTTTGCTAGAACTGGATGCTATGATGTAGCTAACTGCACCTTAAGACTATCCCTTATGCATTTGCTGCTTACATCTTGCTTTACTAACTGCTATTGTACTGGAGCTGGACGATTAAATGTGGCTAACTGCACTTCATACAAGACTATGCTTTATTGCTTGCTGCTTTCACCCTTGCATATTAACCAACGCATTATGTTTGCATGTATCTTAAGGTGGTAATGATTGTTACCTCTTAAGGAGGATTCTAATGCTTTAAATGCTGACCCATTGATGCATGAGGTTTTATTCATTTATCGCTTTGCCAACAACTCCATATGGTTCTGCTTAGCATATGTAGGGATTTTTAGGGCTCATGTATGGTCATATACTGTTTCTGTTCATCATCTACAGTATCTGCATGTGGATAGCATATTGGATGTCCATGACTTTGCCTTGAGAAGGAATTGGTTTTAGATCAATCCTTTTTTTTTTTTTAAGTGAAATTGCATGACTATTTTAGCATGAACACGTGCAGCAGTCCAATATAGGTATGGCAATTATTTTCCTAAGTAGTTTCTGGCAGCCAGAAAAAAATAGGCGTTTTGGGTGCAGAAAGGCTTTGGACAATATTGCCTTGTTTTATGAGGAAAGGGGATGTTCTTCCTTTTTTTATATGGTTTATATCTAAGTTTATTTTAATGAATAAACTTAGCATTGTATAATTGGAGTTATTATCATTGTGGAGTCCTGAATCACTGTTCTAATTTCTGTATATATTAGTATTTGCATCTGTCTGTCATCATACCGAGACTGGTTATTTCCAATAATATTCATTTAATTGAATGTACTGCATTGTAATACAACAGCTTACATATTGATGGTTGCCCATATTCATGCAATTGCATCTTTGACAAGAGTTTGCATTAATGTTTGTGGACTTTTTGCATGCATGTTACTGAGCTGCACATGATCACTGATTTATACGCAACATGAGTGCTCACGCATGGAGTCCTATATGCTGTTGTTAAGTATATAATATCACTAAGCAATTAATAATGAACATATGTACATTATTTCTGGCCTTTGGGAATTAGCTTTTATTAGGAATATTTTTAAGATTAAAGTTTAGAATAAAATCTATTATTTTATTTCTTAATTTTAAGTCATGTGTTCCTCTCTATATTTATTGATATTTAAAAATATACAGAATGTAAAGATAGATTTTAAAAGGTCTGCCTAGGAATTCTTTCATAAGAGCAGTTTACAGCTAAAGGAAGATGTCAAAGATTTCTTGGGAGGACACACATAGCACAGAGTAAACACATGGAGTAAATATAATATGGAAGCAGCCAACACACTGATCAAACACATAAACAAATGCTTCATTGATAAAGGTTGCCCTTCTTCTACATCCATCTGATCTGACAAATATGATATAAATGACTCTTCTTTTAGACTTACAGGCTTGATTATTGGTGTGAACTGATGAACTCTTTCTTGTCGTTTCCATAGTAAAAGGAAAGTAGACAAACGTAGGCCTGACAAGGTTTATCAGAAATCAATAAATTATAGCATTTGGAGAAATTGCTTAACAAGCAGACAAGGGACTCATAAATTAGATGTTAAATAGTCGCCATTCAAATGCAGACCTTGAGTCAAATGTCATTGAGCAGCTTATTATATGTCAACCTTTGGCACGTATAGAACACAAGCAGAAAATGTACCACAATAGAGAGGAAGAGACATTTAGTGAGTTAAAGTGGAAGTAAACCCATTTAAACAGTTTAAAAAAAAGGCATGCCGGGAATGCTAACTGCACATTGGTTGTGCTCTCAGCCAAACTATCAAACCATCCAATGGCTGGTGTCATAACGAATCACATGTGCAGCAGTTGAAGATTAAACAGAGGCAAAGATGGCAACTTCCTTGGCTGAAAACGATAGGGGAGTTTATTTCCACTTTAAATAGATGTTGGTGGCATGATCTTTGTACATCTTTGTGCTATTGCTGCATACACTTTATAACAGTAGTAAACTCTGCTTTCTGGCATGTACCTACAAGTAATCTCTTAACCACTTAAGGACTGGAAGAAAATTCCCACTTAATGACCAGGCCATTTTTTTCGATACGGCACTGCATCGCTTTGACTGACAATTGCACGGTCATCCGACGTTGTACCCAACCAAATTTGATGTCCTTTGTTTCCCAAAAATAGAGCTTTCTTTTAGTGGTATTTGATCACCTCTGTGTTTTTTATTTTTTGCGCTTAACAAAAAAAAAGTGTCAATTTGGAAAAATATTTTTTACTTTTTTCTATAATACATATCCAAAAAAAACGAAAAAACAAAAACAAACAAATGTATTCGTCAGTTTAGGCCAATATATATTCTTATACATATTTTTGGTAAAAAAAAATTGCAAAAGGGGAAAATATTGATTAAAAAAAGGAGAACGCCGCACACATACCTAAATACTATAAATAAATTAAATATAAACACTTATGAGTGATTAAAATAATTGATTGCAATAATAGTGAGAAAAATTGATCTACCCTTCTAATAAATCAGACATAACATAATTTATAAAAATAATTACAAATAACAAGTGTTAATAATGAAATTTGAAAAATCTAAGTGTCGTTATAAAAAAGTTCAATAAATGAAAAATAGCCCAGTGAGAAATTAATAAATACCTAAATTGATAAAAAGTAAAAATTCATAAGAATTTATGAAAAAATAGAAAATATTAAGTTAATATTAACATTAAAAATAAAAAATGTAAAATAATATATTAATGATAATAATAAAAAATATAGTGGTAATAATGAGTGTAATAATAATGTAAAAATAAAAAATAATAAATAAAAAAGTGTTCAATCTTCTGTGCAACTGAAAAACGCTAAGGATCGTGACCACCACCATATAAAATACGCGCTTACCAAAAGGCAAGCAATTTCATGCCCATAGTCAATCTCCACAGCACCTCCTCAGACCATGATCACAGTAGGCTCCCTTATTGAAAAAAACAGGCCGGAAACATCAACAGCAGTACATGAAGCAGAAAGGCAGTACTCGGGATCCCAGGGAAATCGAAAGAATAGTACAATGCACTGTTGTGTAGCGGGTGTCTCACTCTATAACCCGCAATCCCGCCAAGCTGGCCAAAACAATGTACACAGGCTTTCAAGCTTGAGTTAGGGAGAGCTGCCTGCTAGCAGTCGTAAGGGGGATTTTTTACCCCCTTCCTTCTTCCTGTTTTCACTGACTGAGTTAATGTAATGTGAGCTGAGACACACAGAGCTGTGCATTCTTTAGCCTTTCTTGTGCCCCGATTGGCTGGAAGAGGAAACCAATTAACCTCCCTGGCGGTATGTTTATTTCGGATTTTAGGTGCTGAAAGCGGTACAATTATTTTGCATGAAAATTTGGCGTTTTATGTTGTAGTCCTGTAATTCTTAGGAATAAATCACTTAAATCTGTCCAAACCAGAGTCTAGCAGACATCCTGGGTATGATAGAGTTTGAAAAATTAAATCATAAATTATAATATAATAAATAACTATAAATATTTATACCAAATAATAATATAACAATAATAAAAAAATATTCAATAATGTAATCAAATCAAAAACACTGAAATTTTCTCAGTTGCAGAATTGTCCCCACAAATTGATATCGCTCAATTCTGCGAGTGATTCCAATTTATTATCGCTGTTTTCTAGCTGGTCCAAAATCATTTTTGATGTAAAGGGACAGTTTTGGTTGCTATGGACAATCTCCAGTTTCCAGGCATAAAGAACAGTTTTTATAATATAAAACGGCATGCAGGACACTGGACAGAACACTAGGGACAAACGGGATGTGAAATAATTACATACAGCAATGTAATCTGTAAGATTACATTATACTCTATGTATACTGTGTGTTTTACTTTTTGAATTTGGTGCCGTTCTCCATCCCCGTGCATTGCAACGCTCGCAGGGAACGGAGCCCGGCGATGTGATGAATCGAGCGGAGGACGGCTCGCTCGTACAGCGGGGGGACATCGCTGGATCCAGGGGACAAGGTAAGTAACCTCTTCCTGGATTCAGCGATGCGGTCCCAAGTCTGACTCGGGGTTACCGCTAATGGTACAAAATTTTCACCCCAAGCCAGAATCGGGAATACCGCCAGGGGGTTAAAGGCACAGTTACAACAGCCAATGGAAGAGATTGTACTGAATTGTAGGGAGAGCAGCAATGGATTCTGGGACATGCAGTTCCCACATAAAATGGCACCCTAGATTGGTATACAGGGAGAAATACAAATCCCAGCAGACTTTGTTGTAAGGAAGGTAAAATACTCCAATTTGTGTCCTGAGGTAAAGTTCAGTCAGCCATGAATGAGTGAGGAGACCAGACCTGAGGGAGAGGTGCTGTCTCTCAGATGATCTCCACGCAATTCAGGCCTCCACCGCAAGTTGGCACATCTAGCCTGAGATGGGGGATCCCAGGTGAATATTGAGGCGTATCTCCACCAACGGTGAACCGTTCCAGTGTGAGGGGACCGGTCAGGTCGCCATAAAAGCCTGCCATCTGCAGGGAACAGAGACACTGCACTACAGAAAGAGTTATTTTAACACTGTATACAAAAATCGTTGCTGGTAGTCATCTTGCTGACACTTGTAGTAGTACAGAAATAAAGGATAAGGCTATCTATTTCTGGGGCATTGTATACAGACACCATTGTCCTCTCACCTTGTTGAACAAAATCCTTGTCTGTTTCACTTGATAATCTGGGCCAGTTATATTGTTTGCACTGCTACCCAGGAGTTAAAGTGCACCAACAAAAGTGGCTAGCTGAAAACACCAAAGCTTACCTTTTCTTCAAAATATGACTGAAGCTGTTGGGGCCATACGGATCCATACACATATTCAGGGCTCTGCATATTTATTGCATGTGTGGGACAATTTATTCTATTATGTTAAACCATTGTTTGTTGACTTGACTAGGTGTGTAAAGTTAGGCCTGTGGTGCAGGGAACAGTAGCGAGAGGCCTAACAAAAAAGGGAGTCATTCCTCTGCTCTCCTCCTGCCTGGACTCATAGAGCCAATTTGAGTAAAGGTAACCAATCTAATTTGAAGTGCCATATTGTGTTTTATTTACCGGTAAAATGTGCCTCTGCTCTTGGGGACATTCTCAGGTTTAGAAACCCCTGAAAGCAGATTGAATATAGGATTGAGAGCTCTATTGCTCTTAAATCTCATTTATTGATCTCTAGTTGATTACTTGACTATATAATGTTACTGTTACTGTTACTTCCACAGAAATATTGTAGTAAAGACAATTTCTGTGTTTTATTATAATACGTGTTTCTCATTGGTCATTGCACTTGCACTACTGCCAGGTGTGCCAGAGGGGGATGAGGCTATATTATTAGGATTGAGAGGCAGCGTAACGGACTGAACAAACTTAAGCACGGGAGTATCGATACACAATTATATCTGATCACTGTATTAGTGTCACTAGCGATGTCAGTGTGTTATTTAGTTAGTGTCTCTCCTGGCCAGTGTCTGTTAGTGCCAGATTGCCTGCTGCTCTATCACAGTCCCACTGTAAGTCGCTGATCATTTCCATTACAACATACCATCTATAGCTGTGTAAATTCCAGTATATATACCATAGTTTCTAAACGCTGTAACTTCCATGCAAACCAATTATGAGGGCCTCACCTCCAACTACCAGCCTCACAGTCCAGCCTTTGTTTCTGCAGTGTGTGCATCACCTCCAGTTATCAGCCTCACAGTCCAGCCTGTGTCTTTGCACTGTGTGCATCACCTCCTGCTACCATCCTCACAGTCCAGTCTGTGTCTCTGCAGTGAGGGCCTAACCTCCAGCTACCAGCCTCACAGTTCAGTCTGTGTCTGTGCAGTGTGTGCATAACCTCCAGCTACCAGCCTCAAAGTCCAGGCTGTTTCTCTGCATGGAGCACCTTACCTCCAGCTACAAGCCTCTCAGTCCAGTCTGTGTCTCTGCAATGAGGGCCTCAGTTCCAGCTGCCAGCCTGTGCCACTGCAGATTGGCAATAGTAAGGCTATAAGCCACCACTGGGAGATGTGTGGGGAGAGGTGCAGGGTGTGCTGGGCCAATACCCCAGGCTGAAGACCCTGCAAGCTGCCTGGCAGACACTGTGTGTAAGCTGTCTGCTGGTCTGGAGACCAGAGATTCATAGTACTGCCAGGGCTACTGCAATGGTGTAACATTAGCACAGAACAGACTTTGTTTCAGGGTCTGGGAGATGCGCCTATGGCCTTCGCGGCCTCCTCACACTTGTGGACATGATTCAGATTGTTTTCATATAGCTGAGTGATGTTTCAGTTTGGTGTTTCAGGCTGTCTTCTAAAGAGGCCTACAACTTCCATCAGGCTTACCAGAACAGTCAACCAATCAGGTCATCTCCTGTCTTGCCCTACTGCTTCCATAGGCAAGCCTCTAGCTTCGGTGTATACTTTCTTTCCTTCTAGAATCAGGCCTGGACAGATGACAGCTGCCACACTGAAGCTGAATAAGCTTCTCTCTACCATACTGATCTTGAACCATTTTGTTGCCACCATCATATTGACCCTGAGCCAGCTCATCACCGTTCAGAACCCTGGATCTGGGAACCTGGCTGAACCAGTAGGAAACTACTCGGAGCATATTAAGACTAAGACCTGAGTGCTATAAAGCCAGTGGTGCTGTTTATTTCAGAGAGGGTCCAGCCTAAGGAGAAGCTGTCAGGCCATGTCCAGGAAGTCACAGCCTGCCAGTTTGGGGAAGAAGTGATTTCAACTATATAACAAATGTTTATGGTCAGCAGTCCGGATCTCAACAAGGACACGTTGGTTACCTAATGCACTTTTATTTTTTACATTTTCTACAGAGATACTTAAAGGACATGCAAGATTTGCATCAGGGGGGAATGGGCACACAGTATGGCACACAGTATTGGCAATGGATGTTTTCACGTGGGCAACAGAGATTAGGGTCTAATTCTCAACTGAGCCAGTTTTCACACGATAACAAGGAGGGCCCTCACCCTTGGCAGCAGCTAACACCATTACAGTCTCAATATTCTCAGCAGCAATTAGTCCTCCAGGCTGATAGCCAATATCTGACTTATTTGTCCCAGTGTCCTTCCAGACAGCCCATGCAGCCCAATTTCACCCTAAAACAGCAGTTTCAATTTCTTACACCTTATTGTCAGCAACAGCAACTGGGTTCTATCACTCAGCAGCAAATAGCATCTACTTTTTACGATCATTATCTGATTTCTCTGTCCATGTCTTCTGGCAAGCCTGTACAGTCCAATTTAATTCAACAGCAGCAGTCCCCATCTCTTTCACTGTACATACAGCAATAGCAGTTGGGTCCCCCGAGCGGTTTGCAAAGTCAGTTCTCATATATTCAACATGATTCACAGTACTTGACTTTATTGAAGCAAGGATCATCTTCATCCTTTTCAGTATCAGGTGCACAGCAGAGGTGTACATATTTTAAGCAATGCTTAAATTATCATGGGATATTTGAGATCTTTGGCAAATAACATAGATGAGCTAATGGTGTTAGTTCAGAGTCAACATGAGTTTCGTGAGTGTAGAATTATGTGGCTGCACAGAGATATTCCCGATCACAGTGTAACCATAAGTGGTTTCCAGATTGTTAGAGCGGACAGGGACGTCATATGGAGTGGTAAGAGGAAGGACAGGGGGGTTGTTATTTTTTTCTAAATAAGAGATGGTGCAACCCTAGTCACATACCTATTAAGGAAAATGTTTGCTGCCCAGATATAGACTTATTGGTTGTAGGGCTTCAGCTTTATTACTTGCCCAAAGAAATTCCACATGTTATTGTTGTGGTGGTGTATAGTCCACCTTATGCCAACCCAACATTGGCAAGTGATGCCATTAATAGTGTTATTGCAAAACTTCAAACTAAGAATCACAATGCCCATATCATAATCTCTGGTGAATTTAATCATGTCACCATGGAGAAAACCTTGACTAAAGTCACACAGTTTGTGAGTTGCCCAACTAGAGAGAATAAGACCCTGGATTTGCTGTATACCAATGTGAAGAATGCATACAGCTCTTCTCCTCTTCCACCTTTGGGCAGGTGAGATCATAATTTGGTCTACCTCAATCCTTGTTATATGCCCCTAGTTAAGAGACAACCTGTGACTGCCAGATCAGTGAAAAGATGAATTGTTGCAGGGCTGTTTTGAGGGGACAGATTGGAATGCACTCTATGAGCTACATGGCAGCGACATTGATGGGCTTACTTAGTACATAACACATTCTATTAAATTCTGTGTAGATTCTTTTGTTCCAACAAGAATTATTTGTTGTTATTCAAATATTAAACCATTAAATGATTCATTGGGACCTGAGGATAAAGATTAGAGAGGCTAAGGAGAAATACAGAAGAAAGTAAAAACTCCAGCAAAACAAAGTGAGAGAGGTCTGGAGTGGCATGAGAACCATTACATGTCTTAAGCCAGTTGGTGGAGGGACTGTGGAAAATGTGGAGAGGGCAAATTAACTAAACCATTTTTTAATGGCTTTGATTTGCCTTGGCTTTGACTCTCTCAGATTTAATGCAGAGTTGAGGCAAGAACTCTCCACTCCTCATGCTAGATGTCCTTCCTTCTTTAGTGTGTGCTCTGATTCTGCCTATTGGATACTTTCATCAGTTGTTCTTTGTAAAAGAACAACTCTACTCCTCCTTCATGGGAAAGTGCATGAATGTATTTTACAGTTGATCAGGTGATTAAACAGATGGGGAGACTTAAGACAGGAAAATCAGCAGGCCCTGATGGCGTTAGCCCCAGGGTGCTCGGGGAATATGGATACCAGCAGGGGAGTGTGTCCTTCAACGGGTCTTTAACCTGAGCCCGAGTCTACAAAAGGTCCCTTTGTTGTGAAAGACAACTGTGAGGGTCTTGTTTTTTTTACTTCTCCAATGCTTTTGATACTATCAGACCTGATTTCTCTTGGGCAAGAAGCTAGCAGTAATATAGGTTAATGTTTACCTTTCTCATGAATTGTAGACTACCTGATTGGAAGACCGCAGTATGTGCATTTGCAAGACTGTGTTTCAGATGGGGTGATCAGAAATATTGGGGTACCACAGGGAACAGTTCTCTTTCCCTTTCTTTTTACTGTCTATTCCACTGATTTCAGCTAGCAGAGTCTTGCCATCTACAGAAGTTTTCTGATGTCTCTGCGATAGTGGGATGTATCAGCGATGGCAAAGAGACTGAGTTTAGGACTGTGGTGGAGAATTTTGTCACATGGAGTGAGGATAATCATCTGTATCTAAATGTGACAAAGACAAAAGAGCTGGTTGTGGATTTGAGAAGGAGGAAGGAACTGGTGACCCCTGTCTCAATCCAAGGAGTGGACATGGGTGTGGTGGAAAGTTACAGGTATCTGGAGGTGCACAATAAGCTGGACTGGTGCAAGAACACTGAGGTGCTCTATAGGAAGGGCCATATCCACCTCTATTTTTGTGAGGAGGTTGAGGTCTTTTAACATCTGCCGGATGATGCTGAAGATGTTTTATGACTCTGTGGTGGCCAGTGCTCCCCTGTATGTGGTGGCATGCTTGGATAGCAGGCTTAGGATGGCCAACACCAACAGACTCAATAAACTGATTTGCAAGACCAGTGATGTTGTTGGATTGGAGTTGGAGTCTTTAACACGTGTTGGAGAGAAAAATGTTGTTCAAGGTACATTCAGTCATAGACAATTCCTCCCATCCACTCCACAATATGCTGGTCAGTCAGCGGAGTACCATCAGTGACAGATTGTTACAACCACGATGCACCACCAAACGACTAAGAAAATAATACTTGACTGTGGCCATGAAATTCTATAATTCTTCTCTGTGAGTGCTGGATGTGCAAAGTGCACAGTCGATTTGCATTTAGTAAATCAACCCCATTGTGTCTTGTTCCGTTCATTATTGTAATCTTGTGTTGTCTTTGTTAAATATAACTTTATTATTAAAGTATTCTGAATCTGAATCAATATACACTTATTGGGATTTATAATGGATATGTTTTATAACAGAAAGCAGAAAAAATTGTTTGTTTTTTTTCCTAAATTTGTGGTCTAATAATAGAAATAAAATAAGAAACTCAATGGTGATCAAATGCCACCAAAAGAAAGCTCTATATTGTGAAAAAAAAAAAAAAAACGCTGAATGGCTCTGGCCATAAAGGGGGAAAATCTTCCAGAGATCAAGTGGTTAAAATAATTCTCTCATAATGTGCTAGATTGCATCACATGACATTAATGTGCAGAGGAATTTTTTTTTTTTTTTTGGGGCGAGGGTGCAATTTACTATCACTTTAAAGGGCTGTTACTCATCCTGTTGGATTTTGTTTGATTTCTTGAGAGGACAGATCTAGAACAGGATCTTTCCTTTCATAAGTCAAAACAGAGAAATTTTTCTTTGTGACAATGCAGAGACATCTGACTGTTTGTTTTATAACATCCGTTATATAAAGTACACTCCTAGTGATAACACTGTGATGCATTCAATATACATTCAATATAGTCCAGTGGTATAGAGTTAGAGTGCTACCAGTTGTGCAAAATACAAATCTAATAAGGTGCAACAGGTTATCCAAAGTCCAAAGGTCTGTGTCCATTCACTCCAAATTCCTGTGATTAAAAGTGCTTTCTGGATCCTATGAAGTGCTTTCAGTGCCCTTACCTCATGGGCTTAGGAAAAGCACTCTTATAAAAATCTTATCCAAACGTCAGTGAATATGGGTCAATCAATCTAGCAATACAGGTTAGGTATGGGAGACAAATGGTCACTCAAACTCCATAATGGTATCCACCTGCTCTGTCGCCAGATCCAGCAACGTCTCCTCTCTACGTCTCTCTAGGAAGTATTGTTTGCACCTTATTAGATTTGTATTTTGCACAACTGGTAGCACTTTATTTTTTCCCACAGTGAGTGCACTTCATGCACTTTATGAACATTCTATACCACTGGACTATATTGAATGCATATTGAATGCATCACAGTGTTATCACTAGGAGTGCACTTTATATAATGGATGTTATATTTGATTATTGTATGCACTGTTATTAATGCTCTTTATTGTTTATACACTTTATTCCTACCAGCCTTAACTATTGTTTCAGTGATTTATTTAATACATTTTGGCATAGGTTATGCGCTAAGTCACATACATTTTCATGTATTCAGCTCTTTTAGCTTTATGTGATTGGTGGTCGCTTTAGATTTGGCAGCATTTCTATATATTTTGTTTATTTTATTATTCGTTGTGTAGTAGCGCAGAAGTCCTTTCTTTATACTATTGTTTTGTTTTATATTATTACTCCCAAATGATGCAAACAATTCTGTGATACATAATTATGATTTGTTGTAAAAAAATGTTTTAGTAAGACAAGAATATGGCTTTTAACATAAAAGGGAACAGTTTATCCAAAGAAAGAACGCTCTGCAGGTGTGCAATAATGAAGAAAGAAACTAGTAGGAATAGTATTGGAACTATGTTAAAAAAACAACTTGTCTAACACAGGTATTTTGCTCCTACTTCCAGGCATAGATACCTGTGGCACCCGTGGGTATCTACGCCACTTCCCGTCCCCCCGCTGCCTTCTGGGAGACACACGGGTCCCAGGAGACAGCAGGGACCAGTGGAAACGCGCAGCGTGAGTCACGCATGTGCAGTAGGGAACCAAGAAGTGAAGCCACGAGTCTTCACTTTCTGATTCCCTTACCGAAGATGGCGGCGGCAGCACTCGAGAGCCCAGGGACAGATAGGCTTTGGGTGCCAACATCGCGAGCACCCTAGACAGGTAAGTGTCCTCCTTATTTTAAAAGTCAGCAGCTGCAGTATTTGTAGCTGCTGAATTTTAAAAAAATGACACACATGTGGTATCGCCATACTCAGGAGAAGTAGCAGAATGTGTTTTGGGGTGTAGTTGTAGGTATGCATATGCCATGTGAGAGAAATAACCTGTTAATATGACAATTTTGTGGGAAAAAAAAAACTTCATTTTGCAAAGAATTGTGGGAAAAATTAAAACACGAAAAAACTCACCACGCCTCTTACGAAATACATTGGATTGTCTACTTTCTAAAAAGGGGTAATGGGGGGGGGGGGGTATTTGTACTTTCCTGGCTTGTTATTGTCTCAAGAAATGAGATAGGCCGTCAGTACATCAGGTGTGATCAATTTTCAATGAGTGGAACCATAGCTTGTAGGCTATGGGGTTGATTTACTAAAGGCAAATAGATTTTGCACTTTGTCAAGCGCAGTTGCGCTTGCTCCAGGGCTTAGTAAATGAGATAAAGTTTCACTTTGCAAATAATACCCAATCACATGCAAGGAAAAAAAAGCAGCATTTATGCTTGCACATGACTGGGTGATGGAAATCAGCAGCTTCTGCTCATTTACTGGCTCATTTATTGGTTGTAGGGCTTCAGCTTTATTACTTGCCCAAAGAGATTCAACAGAGGTGTCAGCAGGACAGGAGTCGTATCGCAGCAGCCATTTTTACTTCTGGAGCATGTAACAGGAAGTTCTCAGGATACATCCATGAGGCCAGGGTGACAACACTCGAAATACCAGTAATTTAAGAGGTGGCGTGCGCATAGCCATTGAAGTAGGTGAAGCGTTGTGTGCGGTCTGCAGCTGAATACAGAGTATAAGTGATTGCCATATACCGGGAGAGTGGATGTTCCAGGCTGAGGAGTTGGAGGGAGACATCGCCCTGTGTGGAGGCTCCGGTCTGAGATATGCTCTATTGATCCTGAGATCTGGTAAGCGGCCACTCAGTCACATTTCACTTTCTCTGTAAAGCTGTTACCCGCTGGACCTCCGTCGGAAGAGAGGGTGGAAAGATAGTCTATCTTGCTATTTTATCAATATTTTTTTTTTCAATTTAATATTCTTTATTCCGTTTTCCTTCACATTTACAAAACATCAAAATATTTAATGCACATTAACATCATCGGTTTTTTTTTAAGCGGAAAAACACAGAGGCAATAATAAATCACTATTACAAAACTTGTATCTCATTACAATAATTCTTACCCTCTATATTCCGTATTACCTTGCATATCATCGGTTTATCCCTATCCCCTCCTTCCTCCCCCTCCCTTCTCAAAAACCCACCTTCCCTCTTTAGCATTGCCCTTCTACTACACTTTTTCTTTTCCTACTTTTAAGATATTTACTAATAGCTTAAATTAAAGTCTACCTTGCCTATTTTAAATTTAAGCTTTTATCTCTCCTACTCCTTTCTAATCTATAGGGTATCCCATCTCATTTGCCCAAGGCCTCCATATTTTTTTCCACTCTCTGAAATTACCCCTCTTTACATATACTGTCTTCTCTTTCCATATTAATTCACTAATGACTTGGGTCCATTCACTCACCAAGGGGGCCCTCTCAGCCTGCCATCTTTGCGCGATCATTCTACGTGCTTGAAATAGACAGCGTACAACTGCCACCGTAGTACTTTTTTGTTCTCCCAGCACCTTCCTATAGCCCAGCACACATAGAATCGGATCCATTACCAGTTCTGCCTCAAAGATTTTATTAATAGTTTCCACCACACCTCTCCAATACCGAATCAGCTTTGGACATCGCCACACCATATGCAAAAGGTCTCCCTGTCTCCGGCATCTAGGGCAACTGTCATCGGCTTTCCTACCAAACAAATATAATCTCTTAGGTGTGTAATAAGCCCTGTGTACTAACATCAGCTGTGAGATTTTTTTTGAGGGAGAGACCGATGTCATTGGCCCCAGCTCCATTATTCTCCTCCACTGCACATCTGATATTCCCCCAATATCCTCTGCCCACTTCCTCTTTAGTTTCAGGTGATCAATTTCCTGATAAAAATTCATACATAGCTGATTATAAACTACTGATATACACCCACTGACCTTATCCATTGTAAGTACCTTCCAAAGTAGAGGTGTTTTATCCCACAGTGGCATGTGTACCCCGAACTGTGCTGCTAAAGCGTGTCTCAACTGTAGATATCTAAAGAATAATTGTTGTGGTATATCATAATCCTTTTTTAGATCCAGGAATGTCTTTAAGACCTTACCATCATAAAGTTGGATCAATTTAGTTATGCCGTGCCTTTCCCATATTTTAACCTTCCCAATTGAAAGTAATTCCGGTAAGTTTTTGTTATCCCATAGAGGCGTAAATTCTGGCAACCCTGTGTATCCCATTATTAGTTTTACCGTTTTCCATACTTTACCCACCATCCTAGTTACAGAGTTATTATACTGAAAGGAGTCTGCCTCCAAGATCTCAGCTATGGATTAATGTAGGGCTCCTATCATCCTGATCCCTCCTTTTAGATTTCTTCCATGTCCCGAGTCACAACCCGCCAGATGCTGCAGCTGCACCGCCAGATAATAGTTCCTGGGGTGTGGCACCGCCAGGCCCCCTCTGTCTATTGGTAACTGCAACGTCTGGAGCCGGATCCGAGCCGTACCCTTCCTCCAGATAAGCTCCCGGAAGAGGGTTTCAAGCTTTTTAAACTTTTTAAAGCTTTTTGAACCACTTACACTTATCCATACCGGTGCATTATGTAGGACGTATAGCAATTGGGGCATCCATATCATCTTAATCAAACTACAACGACCCATCACCGATAACGGGAGCCTGCTCCAGACGTCACATTTTCGCTTAAATTTATTTAGAAGTGGCATTAAGTTTTTATTGATGTACTGGTCAGGGTTTACTGTCAAGTATATACCGAGATATTTCATAACATCTACCACTCTCACCTGTGGCACCCCCGGCGCAACCACAGCATCCAGGGGGTCGACCCGGAGCAGCTCAGACTTCCCCCAGTTTATAGCCAACCCTGTAAACTTTCCAAAACCTTCTACTAGACTGACTGCCTGCTCCAGAGACGGACCAGTATCCCCCAAAAAAAGGAGGACATCATCCGCATATAAAGCGATCTTTTCCTGTCTCTCCCCCTTCCTTTGAAATCCTTTTATCCCCGAGTTTGCCCTAATAGCTATTGCCAATGGCTCCATAGCTAGTGCAAAGAGCAGAGGAGACAATGGGCAACCTTGCCTTGTCCCTCTGCTCATTTCAATCTTTTCAGAGTACCTGCCGTTGACCCTTACCCTGGCACTAGGGGCATTGTACATCATTTTGATCCATCCAATAAAGGAGGGGCCAAATCCTATTTTCTCCAGCACACGCCAAAGATACTTCCACTCTAGGCTGTCAAAAGCCTTGGTTACATCCAAAGACATTATGGCTCTTGCCCCCATGTTCTCTGAGGGTATCTGCATGTTTAAAAAAGTCCTTCTAATATTCATACTGGTGGATCTTCCCAGGATGAATCCCGTTTGGTCAATATTTTGTCAATATTGGCTACTTTATTATCTGAAAAAAGAACTTTGTTTGAAGTTTAAACCTATTCGACCTGTGTGTCATATGGACTTAGAATTTCAAAATTTTTACTTGTTTCACGAGTTGTATAGTATGGACACTTTTTATTATTAATTATTGGTCACCATTTATTTATTAGTTTTTATAATTGGTCATTGGTTATAAGTTTATTTATTTATTTAGCAGGGGTGTTTGGCACATTAGTTCGGGCATGGAAGTTTGTATTTCTGGTGGCTCATTTATTTATTTATTTATATAATTGATTGATGCTTTGAGTTTCAGGTCTATTTGACCTGTGTGTCATGTAGACCTTTAATCCCACTATTTTGATTTATTTTTTTGAGTTGTGCAGCAGGACACTCTTAATAGTTATTTATCACTGATTATTTATTAATTTAATTTAATTTATTAATTGATTTTTTATTCAGTAGGGGTGAATGACACATTAGTCTGGGCACGGAAGTTTGTATTCTGGTGGCTCATTATTTTGCTTGATTGATTGATTCATCCAGTTTGTGCAATTGAAGTTTTCTTTCATAGGCGGTTTAAGTGCCCAGTAAAGAAAGTCAGTAAGGATTGAGAAATATAATTAAAGTGACTCTGAAGCCTTACAGTTTTTCACCTTAATGCATTAAGGTGAAAAGCCTTCAGTGCTGCAGCTCCCCCCAGCCTCCTCCTTTTTTTCCCTCAGCCCTATCTGATCCAGTGATGTGCACAAGCACAGCAGCTCCCACCTCTGTCTCCCTCATTGGACTGATTGATAGAAGTGGGAGCTATTGGCACCCTCTCCTGTCAATCAAAAGCTGTGACACAGACAGCGGGTCTTGGGAGAGAGCATGCACAGAAAGCAGCTTTCTATGGGGGCACCAACCAAAGATGAGGGGCCTAGAGTGCCAGTGGGGGATCCCCAGAAAAGAAGATTAGGGCTACTCTGTGCAAAAGCATTGCACAGAGCAGGTAACTAGGCATGTTTGTTATTTTAATTGAAAAAAAAAAACAAGGGTTTAATACTGCTTTAAGGTGACCCTGTCACCAATTACAAATTCCATATAAAACAGCTCCCTGTAAGGAAAATGTGAATTTATACCTCTCCTGTTGCCAGTGGTGTTATACACCTTATGTGAAGTTACTTCTAAGAACAAAACTTCTGGGAAATCCAATCTCCTTTCACCCACCAAAGTGCTCAATGGTACCTCCTGTCAACCCCTCTGTCACCGCTGTGTCTTCTAGTGACATGGAGGTCAGCAAGAGGAACCACTGAGCACTGTAGAATGTCCATTCCTGTTCACCGATGTAGCATTCAGAGGAGAAAGCAGCAGAAAAGGTAAATATTTACATTCATTGTTTAACCACTTCGCGCCCGCTCTATAGCCAAAAGACGGCTACAGAGTGGATGCTAACTGCCGGGAGGGCATCCCTGGACGTCCTCCTGTTTACTTCCCCGATGCGCACCCACGGCAGCGCGCATTCTGTGGAAGTTCTGTGTTGGCCGTATCCCTCGGACACAGCCAATCACAGATCATGCTAAATGGCCATTTAGCACTTGATCGGCCTGTCCAATGAGCAGTGATCTCATATGTAAACATATGAGATCATCTCTAATCGCCGGCTCCCCTCCTCACACAGAGCCTGCTTGTGAGGAGGGAGAGCTTCCGTGCTGCAGCGTCAGTGACAGTGAGTGTACACACACAGTAAAACACACACACACACAGTAAAACACACACACAGTGAAACACACACACATGCCCACCTATCTCCTGTGCCACCTATCAGTGCCATCTGTCCCCAGTGCCACCTGTCCGTGCCATGTGTCCCCAGTGCTACCTGTCCGTGCCATGTGTGCCCAGTGCCACCTATCAATGTCACCTGTCCCCAGTGCCATCTAACAGTGTCATCTGTCCCCAGTACACCTGTCCCCAGTGCCACCTATCCCTGCCACCTGTCCCCAGTGCCACGTGCCACCTGTCCCCAGTGCCACCCGTCCCTAGTGCCACGTGTCCCCAGTGCCACCTGTCCCTAGTGCCATGTGTCCCCAGTGCCACCTGTCAGTGTCATGTGTCATCAGTGCCACCTGTCAGTGTCACGTGTCATCAGTGCCACGTATTGGTGCCATCTGTCATCAGTGTCACGTGTCATCAGTGCCACATATTGGTGCCATCTGTCATCAGTGTCAGGTGTCATCAGTGCCACATATTTGTACCATCTGTCATCAGTGCCACATCAGTGTCACGTGTCATCAGTGCCACATATTAGTTCCATTTGTCATCGGTGTCAAGTGTCATCAGTGCAACATATTAGTGCCATCTGTCATCAGTGTCACGTGCCATCTGTGCCACGTATCAGTGCCATCTGCCATCAGTGCTACGTCGGTGTCACGTGTCATTGTCCTGGTGCTCCAGGGCCTTCAAAAGCGTAATAGGTAGTCAACAAGTTAGATGTGAAATGTATGGTCCTAGAACATGTGATGGCGCTCCCTGCATGTTGGGCCTCTCTAAGTGTCCAGGCTGTGAAAAAGTCCCACACATGTGGTATCGTAATACTTAGGAGGAGTAGCAGAATGTATTTTGAGGCATTATTTGTGGTATACACATGCCATGTTAGAGAAATAACCTATTACAATGACAATTTTGTGGGAAAAAAAATCAAAAACAAAAAAATCTTAATTTTTCAAAGAATTGTGGGAAAAAATGACAACACCAAAAACCTCACCATTCCTCTTACTAGATACCTTGGAATGTCTACTTTCGAAAATGGGGTCATTTGGGGGGTATTTGTACTTTCCTGGCTTGTTCGGGTCACAAGAAATGAGATAGGCCCCCAGTAGATCAGAGGTGATCATTTTTTTGTGATTCGCACCACAGCTTGTGGACTCTCTAACTTTCACAAAGACCAAATAATATCCACTAATTTGGGTTATTTTTACCAAAGATATGTAGCAGTATAAATTGTGGCCAAAATGTATGAAGAAAAATTAATAATTTGCATAATTTTATCACAGAAACAAAGAAAATGCGTTTTCTTTCAAAAATTTCGGTCTTTTTTCATTTATAGCGCAAAAAATAAAAAATCCAGAAGTGATCAAATACCACCAAAAGAAAGCTCTATTTGTGGGAAAAAAAGGACAAAAAATTAATTTGGGTACAGTGTTGTAAGACTGAGTAATTGCCATTCAAAGTGTGAGAGCACCGAAAGCTGAAAATTGGTCTGGACAGGAGGGGTGTTTAAGTACCCAGTAGGCAAGTGGTTAACTAGTTGCTGACCGCCGGCCGTCAAATGACGGCCAGGCGGCGCACCTATTGTGGTGGGAGGCCGTCATATGACGGCCCCCCGTTTAAACAGGGTATGCGCGATATCGAGCGCGCGCATCCCTGTTTCTTCGGTGGTGGGGGTGAACAGCCATTCGTTATGGCTGTTTACCACGTGATCGGCCGTGATGAAGTCACGGCCGATCACAGATGGTCACACCCCGAACGTGCACGGCGCATGCGCGTGATCGCGAGCGCGCTGCGCGTGCACGTCGGTGGCGGCGTGTTCCCCGGGAACACTGCTCGTCACCGATGCTGGTAAACAGCCATTGGCCGGCTGTTTACCCACGTGATCGGCTGTGATCCTTTCAGAGCCGATCACAAAAATGTAAACAAACTGCGGTAACGGGATGTTACCGGGTTCTCCTCCTCACACACTGATCGTGTGTGAGGAGGAGATTGCGGTAGCATCTCGTTACCGCATACAGTGTACACCAATCATACTGATTGCCCCCCCCCAATAAAGAGGACCTGTCACCACCCCTCATAGTACCTGTCAATCACAGTCCATCAGAGTACCTGTCACAGTCCATCAGAGTATTTGAGTACCTGTCACAGCACATCAGAGTACCCGAGTACCTGTCACAGCCCATCAGAGTACCTGTCAGCCCATCAGAGTACCCGAGTACCTGTCACAGTTCATCTGAGTACCCGAGTACCTGTCACAGCCCATCAGAGTACCCGAGTACCTGTCACAGCCCATCAGAGTACCCGAGTACCTGTCACGGCACATCAGAGTACCCGAGTACCTGTCATGGCACATCAGGGTACCCGAGTACCTGTCACGGCCCATCAGGGTACCCGAGTACCTGTCACGGCCCATCAGGGTACCCGAGTACCTGTCACGGCCCATCAGGGTACCCGAGTACCTGTCACAGTCCATTAGAGTACCGAGTACCTGTCACAGTCCATCAGGGTACCCGAGTACCTGTCACAGTCCATCAGGGTACCCGAGTACCTGTCACAGTCCATTAGAGTACCGAGTACCTGTCACAGTCCATTAGAGTACCCGAGTACCTGTCACAGTCCATTAGAGTACCGAGTACCTGTCACAGTCCATTAGAGTACCGAGTACCTGTCACAGCCCATCTGAGTACCCGAGTACCTGTTCCAGTCCATCTGTGTACCAGAGTACCTGTCACAGTCCATCTGAGTACCCGAGTACCTGTCACAGTCCATATGAGTACCTGTCACCGCCCTTCAGAGTACCCAAATACCAGTCACCAAACCATCAGAGTACCTGTCACCAGGCCATTAGAGTACCCGAGTACCTGTCACCAGGCCATCAGAGTACCCGAGTACCTGTCACCAGGCCATCAGAGTACCCGAGTACCTGTCACCAGGCCATCAGAGTACCCGAGTATCTGTCACCAGGCCATCAGAGTACCCGAGTACCTGTCACCAGGCCATCAGAGTACCCGAGTACCTGCCACCAGGCCATCAGAGTACCCGAGTACCTGCCACCAGACCATCAGAGTACCCGAGTACCTGCCACCAGACCATCAGAGTACCCGAGTACCTGTCACCAGACCATCAGAGTACCCGAGTACCTGTCACCAGACCATCAGAGTACCCGAGTACCTGTCACCAGACCATCAGAGTACCCGAGTACCTGTCACCAGACCATCAGAGTACCCGAGTACCTGTCACCAGACCATCAGAGTACCCGAGTACCTGTCACCAGGCCATCAGAGTACCCGAGTACCTGTCACCAGACCATCAGAGTACCCGAGTACCTATTTGCAGCCCATGTCTCATAGAATATACGTTGGGGTGTTTGCTTTCCAAGATGGGGTCATTTTGTGGGTAATTTCACTGTCCTGGTGGTCCAGGACCTTCAAAAGTGTGATGGGTAGGAATGAAATGAGATGTGTCATTTATGCTCCTAGAACGCCTGAACGTACTACTTCAATGTTCGGCCTCTCTATGTGGCCAGGCTGTGTAAAAGTCCTACACATGTTGTATCACCATACTCGGGAGGAGTAGCAGAATGTATTTTGGGGTGTAATTTTTGCTATATACATGCTATGTGTTAGAAATATCTTATAAATTGACAATTTTGTGTAAAAAAAAAATGCGTTTTAATTTTTTTCCACATATTCCAAAAACTTCTGGAAAAAAATGAACCGTTCAAAAGACTCATTATGCCTCACAGATTATACGTTGGGGTGTTTGCTTTCCAAAATGGGGTAATTTTATGGGAAATTCCATTGTCCTGGTACTCCAGGGCCTTCAAAAGTGTAATAGGTGGTTGAGAAATGAGATGCGTAATTTTTGCTCGTAGAATGTCTGAAGGTACTACATCAATGTTAGTGCTCTGTATGTGGCCAGGCTGTGTAAAAGTCCTACACATGTGGTATCGCCGTACTCGGGAAGAGTAGCAGAATGTATTTTGGGGTGTAATTTGTTGTATGCATATGCTGTGTGTGAGAAATAACCTGATAATATGACAATTTAGTAAAAAAAAAAAAAAAAAAAATCTTCATTTTGCAAAGAATTGTGGGAAAAAATGACAACTTAAAAAAACTCACCATGCTACTTACTTAATACCTTGGGATGTCTACTTTGTAAAAAGGGGTCATTTGGGGGGTATTTGTACTTTCCTGACTTGTTAGTGTCTCAAGAAATGAGGTACACCTGATGTACTGAAGGCCTGATCAGAAGTGATCAATTTTCAGTGATTGGCACCATAGTTTGTAGACTCTATAACTTTCACAAAGACCAAATAATATATACTAATGTGGGTTATTTTTTACCAAAGATGTGTAGCAGTATAAATTTTGGCCAAAATTTATGAAGAAAAATTACTAATTAGCGAAAATGTATGACAGAAACGAAGAAAAAGGCATTTTTTTCACAAAATGTACGTTTTATTTTATTTATAGCACAAAAAATAAAAAACCCACTAGTGATTAAATACCACTAAAAGAAAGCTCTATTTGTGTGGAAAAAAGGACGCAAGTTTCATATGGATACAGTGTAGGATGACTGAGTAATTGTCATTCAAACTGTGAGAGCGCTGAAAATTGGTCTGGTCAGGAAGGGGGTGTAACTGCACTGTATTGAGGTGGTTAAAGGAGCTGTTTCAGAGAGAGTTATTGGTGACAGCTTGGTCAGTGTGCTGGGAGTGCTCTGTGCTTTCCCTTCCTGTAAGAATGTTTGTAGATCTGGCAGTACCGTTCATGTTGCTGGTCACACACTGCAGGTGATGTATGATCTTAACAAGAGTTGATCCTTGCACAAGGGGAAAAAAAAAAAAAAAGCTGGGGGACATGGGGGACAAGGGGACTTTATATGAAATACAACACTCATGGTTGGCTGAGACATTAATTGTAATATAAATAGTGTTCCGAGGTGACAGTAATGGGCATAAAGCAATAATTCATCAAGTATTTAATTGAAATCAATCGATAAACAATAAGAAATAATTGATACAGATACAATATATTACTATGTAATTAAATCAATTGTATATTGAATAAAATATAATTAGTATAATATCTCACAACATAATTCTATATCATACAATATATCATAATAATAATAATATTAATAATAATAGGTATAATAACATAATAAATAATATATCACATAGTAAAAATAAATAGCAGCAGTACACCCAGAATCGTCACGACCATGATGAACATATTATAGTAAAAAATAAATAAATAATAAATAAATCAATGTCTCCACCCTTTAATATAACCCATGGTATAGACTATGGATACTGTGATATAGCAGCAGGGGTAAAATCTCGACGCGTTTCGTGGACTTATATCCACTCATCAGGAGCAGCTGGTTGGGAATATCTACAATGAATTATATGCAAAAAATGTATAATGGTTTAAAATCAATTGATATAGGAAAAGAGAGGGAGCAACACCTATGATCCTAGCCCTCTTACCTGCAGTAATATAATGTAATGGTAGAGAACAGGTAAAAAATAATAATACATAGTAATTGGTATTAAATGTATCGGGGAAGGATAAACCATCGTCTACCCGGGAGCTGAAGTAGTGACGAATGCGGCGGCAGGACAGAGGCATCCAAGGGACAAAAAAGAGAAAGGTGTGTAGACAGGATCCCCTTTCCAATGCAGCAGTATTCGATATAAATCATGAAGGTGTACTGTAACAAATAGTAATATATAATATGGTAAGTATATGGGTAAAGTAATACAAAAGTATAGGAGGGGGAAATAAACAAGGGGGGGTGGGAAGGAAATAATTGTGTGATAGGGTGCATAGGTGGACAGCTTCTGATATAGAAAGACTGAAATTCAAGTGCCAAAGGAGGGAAAGATGTGCCCCAAAAGAACAAAAAATGAGTTTGCCTATAATTAGGATAGATAAAGTGAAGGTGAAAATGCCACCGTGAATAGTTTAGAAGGTCTCTGGATGAGTGATGGAGAAAAGAGAAACTGACCTGCCAGCCCACAATAGTCAGCACCAACGCCATGTAGTACCGTGCTTTGAGAGAGGAGGCAGCCACAAACAGGCGGGATACCCGCCTATTTGTAGACACCCGAACCCCCCTCCATACGGTACACACAAGGTGGAATTAGCACGCCCGTACGGTGACCACAATCGCGTCAACCATGCGGGCGTGTAGACGTGGCGCCGTCGCACAGCGAGTACACGCTCCCAGCCCTGCAGTCATGGAGACGAGGGAGTGAGGGAATGACGCGGTGCGCGTCGCAGCTCCCGGAAGTAGACACAGGTCAACCCCCGGGTATTGGTAAATACAAAAATAAAAACCACAAGCAGGAAAACCATCCCAATGTTGCCAAAAACTGAAAAATATATATACATTGGCTCTTGGTGCATATCATACAGTAATCCATATGGTAAAACAATGTAAGTGAGTGTGTATTTCCATCCCTAATTCATTGAAATAAAAGGAGAACAAAGTTGGGACTTTATATGAGACCTTGGACATTTCGTACAAAGGTCTCCATCCCTAATCTATAAATGCACAAGGGGGAAAAAAAAAAAAAGCTGGGAGACATGGGGGACAAGGGGACTTTATATGAAATACAACACTCAGGGTTGGCTGAGACATTAATTGTAATATAAATAGTGTTCCGAGGTGACAGTAATGGGCATAAAGCAATAATTCATCAAGTATTTAATTGAAATCAATCGATAAACAATAAAAAATAATTCATACAGATACAATATATTACTATGTAATTAAATCAATTGTATATTGAATAAAATATAATTAGTATAATATCTCACAACATAATTCTATATCATACAATATATCATAATAATAATAATAATAATAATAATATTAATAATAATAGGTATAATAACATAATAAATAATATATCACATAGTAAAAATAAATAGCAGCAGTACACCCAGAATCGTCACGACCATGATGAACATATTATAGTAAAAAATAAATAAATAATAAATAAATCAATGTCTCCACCCTTTAATATAACCCATGGTATAGACTATGGATACTGTGATATAGCAGCAGGGGTAAAAGCTTGACGTGTTTCGTGGACTTATATCCACTCATCAGGAGCAGCTGGTTGGGAAGAGTTAATCCTTAACCACTTGCTGCCTGCCCACCGTCACATGAAAGCTGGGCGGCGCCACTCTCGTTCTGGGTGGACATCATATGACGGCCCTCTAGAACGATCGCTGGTGTAGCAGTGTCTGACACACTGCTACACCAATCTCAGTAAAGAGCCTCTGACAGAGGCTCTTTACCACATGATCAGACGTATCCAATCACGGCTAATTACAATGTAAATAGGAAGAGCCGGTGATCGGCTTTTCCTCACTCGCGTCTGACAGCTGCGAGTAGAGGAGAGCCGATCGGCTGCTCTCCTGACAGGGGGGTCTGTGCTGATTCTTTGTCAACTCAGCCCCCCTGAGATGCCCGCCCAGGACCACTAGGATGTCGCCAGGACCACCAGGGATTGCCACAACACTGAACCACCAGGTCTGCCACCCTAGACCACCAGGAAAATGACAATCAGTGCCCAGGCAGTTGCCAATAAATGAAAAGGAAAGGTGAGATTGCGCTATGGATAAATTATGAAGTAAGCCAAAATGCAATGGGTAAGAGCTGCCTCTACCAGTTGCCAATAAATGCCCATCCTCAATTCTAGCCAGTGCCATCAGTGATGCCTATCAATGCCATCTATCAGTGCAGCATATCAGTGTCCAGCAGTGCCTATCAGTGCCCAGAAGTGCCGCCTATCAGTGACACCCATAAGTACCCATCAGTGCAGCCTTCCTGTGCCCATCAGTGTCACCTATCAGTGCCCATCAGTGCCCACCAGTGCCACCCATAAGTACCCATCAGTGCAGTCTTCCAGTGCCCATCAGTGTCGCCTATCAGTGCCCATCGGGGCCCACCAGTGCCACCCATTAGTGTCCATCAGTGCCGCCTATCAAAGCCCATCAGTGCTGCATACCAGCGCCACCCATCAGTGCTGTCTACCGGCGCCCATCGGTGCCGCCTACCGGTGGCCACCAGTGCTGCCTATCAGTGCCCATAGTCAGTGCCCATCAGTGCCACCACATTGGTGCCACCTCATCAGTGCCGCCTTATCAGTACCTGTCAGTGCCGTCTTATCAGTGCCAATCAGTGCCCATCAGTGAAGGAGAAAACTTACTTATTTACAAAATTTTATGACAAACAAAAGAAAAACGTTTTTTATTCAAAATTTTAGGTCTTTTTTTATTTATTTAGCAAAAAATAAAAATGCAGAGGTGATCAAATACCACCAAAAGAAAGCTCTATTTGGGGGAACAAAATGATAAAAATTCTGTTTGGGTACAGTGTAGCATTGCCGTGCAATTGTCATTTAAACAGCGACAAAGCTGAAAGCTGAAAATTGGCTTGGGCAGTAAGGAGGTGTAAGTGCCCTGTATTGAAGTAGTTAAATATACATAATGTTGTGTAATCTGAGGCAAAGCAAGCATACCTAATATAAATACTTAGTATAACAGGGACTGCTGAGACATTTAAGGGTTGATTTACTAATAACAAATACAGATGCATTCTGCAAGTGCAGTTCCTCCAGAGCCTAGTAAATGAGGTAAAGCATCACTTTGCAAAAAGTACCCAATCACGTGCAAGGAAAATTTTAAAAAATTGCATTGTTGCTTGCGCACAGGGCTGCTGATAGGCCAGTACAACTGGCCCTGCTGTACCGGGCCTGACCAGCAGGGGGGCCCGGGCAACCTGAACTGCAAAATTTTATGTTTAAAAAAAAAAGTACCTCCTCCACCGATCAGTTTTTTTTAAAATGTGCTATGTGCTGTATTCGTTTCAGTATGCGGCTGCAGGGGAGGGACTCTTTCCTGTATTTCGGGCATGGAAGAATACGTCTTCTGTACCCGCTCCTAATGCTCCGCACACCGCACAAGTCCCGGCCAGCATATAATGATATGGTGTTGCGGAGTGATATTCCCAATCCTCTCTCTCTCTCTCCGTGTGACAAGAACTTAGTAGCAGAGTGAGAGGCGACTCAAGCGAGCAGAGAGAGCAGGGGCCGGGCGATAGAGTCGAGATCTTGTGGACAATTACAGGTGAGGTGTATGCTTGCTTGGGGGGGTCTTGAAGTTCAACATCTGCAATACATACCCTGCCAATACCCAATACTCTGCAATACATACCCTGCCAATACCCTGCCAATACTCTGCAATACTTACCCTGCCAATACCCTGCCAATACTCTGCAATACTTACCCTGCCAATACTCTGCAATAAATACCCTGCCAATACTCTGCAATAAATACCCTGGCGGTACTCTGCAATACATACCCCGCCAATACTCTGCAATACTTACCCTGCCAATACTCTGCAATACTTACCCCGCCAATACTCTGCAATAGGGATGAGCCGAACACCCCCCGGTTCGGTTCGCACCAGAACTTTCGAACGGACCCCAAATTCGAACGAACTTTAGAACCCCATTGAAGTCTATGGGACTCGAACGTTCGAAATTAAAAGTGCTAATTTTAACGGCTAATATGCAAGATACTGTCCTAAAAAGGGTTTGGGGACCTGGCTCCTGCCCCAGGGGACATGGGTCAATGCATAAAATGTTTTTAAAAATGGCCGTTTTGGCGGGAGCACTGATTTTAATGACGATTAAAGTGAAAAAAAAGTGAAATATTCCTTTAAATATGGTGCCTGGGGGGTGTCTGTTGTATGCCTGTGAAGTGCCACGTGTTTCCCATGTTTAGAACAGTCCCTGCACAAAATGACATTAAACGGAAATAACACCATTTAAAACTGCTTGCGGTTTTAATGTTATATCTGGTTCCTGCAATATGGTTGAAAATCATTGAGAAAAATGGCATGGGTAGCCCTCCCTGCCCATTACCAGCCTATTTTGGTCTTTTATGCATATTAAGGGGAACCCTGTACCCATATTAAAAAAAGGAAATGTGTGTGGCCCCCAGGCCCTATATACTCAGAACAGCAGTATACAGGTGGTGCAAACAAGACAGGGACTGTGTAGGTTTGTTGTGTTAAGTTGAATCTGTTTGTAATTTTCAACTGGTACATTTTTAAAGTGTAGCTCTAGTCAAAAAAACTATTTTTAAGCTTTTTGGAAAACATAGGGAAGGGTTATCACCCCTGTATAATTTGTTTTGTCGTCCATCTTTTTTCATCTCACTTGCTGTTGTCTCCTTCCGTTTGCAAGTAGGAGATGTTTTTAAATTGGATGTTTGAAAGTAGGGGCCTGCCCTATATGCTCTGCAGAAATGGCGGAACAAGGTATTGGTTTTGCCACAACATTGTAAGCCCTCAAAGTGACTCTTGGTGGGTGCTGGAGCGCCCTGCTGTGAATGATTATATCAAGAATTGTAATTACAGGCCATTGTTGAACAGTGGTAGAAAAATTGACCTTTGGTGGTTGTGGTGCTGGTGCCACAACACTATAAGTCCTCACCGTTACTCTGGGTGGGCACAGGAAGGGGCCCTCCTGTGAAATATTATATCAAGAATTGTAATTACATGTCCCTGTTAAACAGGGGCAGAAAAATTTGGCCTTAGGCACTGCTGCTGATGCCACCACACTGCAACCTCTTCCATATACTCTAGTTTTTTTGCAGGAATTAGCCCTGCTGCAAAGCATTGCATCAAAAATTGTACTTAAACGCCCCTGTTAAACAGGGGCAGAAAAATTGGGCCTTAGGCACTGGTGCTGGTGCCACCACACTGCAACCTCTCCCATATACTCTTGTTTGATTGCAGGAATTAGCCCTGCTGCAAAGCATTGCATCAAAAATTGTACTTAAACGCCCCTGTTAAACAGGGGCAGAAAAATTGGGCCTTAGGCATCACCCAGAACCAGAAATGTTCTTCCAACATATCAGCGGAGGAGGAAGAGGATAGACAATCAACATAACAGGACAGTCACTCAGCATCAGCATAGGCAGTCTTGAAGGGATGTGATATTTCAAAAAAAATTATTCTGTTACATCAGCTTCAGGTGCTTGGTAGCTGTGGGTGATCCAAGACTGATTCATCTTGATGAAGGTCAGCCGATCAACTGATTTGGTGGACAGGCGCACCATGTGATTGGTAACAAAGCCACCAGCAGCACTGAAGGTGCGTTCCGAAACAACGCTGGATGCAGGACAGGCCAGTAGCTCAATTGCATACTGTGCAAGCTCTGGCCAGTGATCCATCCTCAAGACCCAGTAAGCCAGAGGATTTTCGGTGGGAAAGGTGTCCAAGTCTGACCTTGCCCCTAGGTATTCCTGCACCATATAAATCAGACGCTGGCGATGGGTGCTGGAACCGATCATACCTTGGGGCTGCGGACTAAAAAATTGTCTGAAAGCATCAGTCAGACGGCTACCTTCTCCACCACTCCTTCTGACCGATGCCTCAGCAACACGTTGTCCAGGATCAGGAGTTTGTAACCTCCCAGTCTCTGGGAACGCGTTGCACAGACCTTTCTGCAAGGCCTCCCGGAGATGTCTCATCCTCTGCTCCCTCTGCGATGGCAAGATAAGGTCGGCAACCTTACCCTTGTACCGTGGATCAAGGAGAGTGGCCAGCCAGTAATGGTCCCTCTCCTTGATCCGAAGAATACGAGGACCCTTCCGCAGGCTTTGCAGGATCAGGGAGGCCATGCAGCGTAGGTTAGCTGAGGCATTTGATCCGGAGTCCTCTGGGTCACTAAGGACAACATGATCCGCAGCAACCTCCTCCCAGCCACGTACAAGTCCACGTGTTTCTTGGGACTGTAAATCATCCCTACAAGACTGCTGCTGCTGCTGCTGCTGATGCTGAGTGCCAGCCTCCACCTCCATGCTGACACAATCATCCTCCTCCTCCTCTTCCTCCTCCTCATCCTCTTCCTGTGTGATGGGTGGCACAGCAGGAACACTGTCTGGATAAAGGGGGCCTTGAGAGGCAAGGAAGTCCTCCTCTTCCTGCCTCTGTTCTGCCTCAAGTGCCCTGTCCATTATTCCACGCAGCGTATGCTCCAAGAGGTGGACAAGAGGTACAGTGTCACTGATGCATGCACTGTCACTGCTCACCATCCTTGTGGCCTCCTCAAACGGTGACAGGACAGTGCATGCATCCCTGATCATGCCCAACTGGCGTGGTGAGAAAAAACCGAGCTCCCCTGACCCTGCCCTGGTGTCGTAGTCGCACAGGTACTCATTGATGGCCCTCTGCTGCGTGTGCAGCCGCTGCAGCATGGCCAACGTTGAGTTCCACCTGGTGGGCATGTCACATATAAGGCGGTTCTTGGGCAGGTTCAACTCCTTTTGGAGCTCAGCCAGCCGAGCACAGGCATTAAATGATCGGCGGAAATGCACACAGACTTTCCTGGCCTGCTTCAGGACATCCTGTAAGCCGGGGTACCTGCCCAAGAACCGCTGCACCACCAGGTTAAGGACGTGAGCTACACAGGGCACATGGGTCAGTTGTCCCTGTCGGAGGGCGGAGAGGAGGTTGGTGCCATTGTCACAAACCACCATTCCTGGCTTAAGCTGGCGTGGCGTCAACCACCTCTCGGCCTGCCCCTGCAGAGCTGACAAAACATCCGCCCCAGTGTGGCTCCTGTCCCCCAAACAAACCAGCGCAAGCACGGCATGGCATCGTTTTGCCTGCGTACTTGCGTAGCCCCTGGAATGCCTACGAAGCACCGCTGGTTCTGAGGACAGAGCACTGGAAGAGGTCATGGAGGAAGAAGAAGAGGAGGGGGTGGAGGAGAGAGGTGTGTCACAACCAATAGTAGCATTTTGGAGGCGTGGTGGCAGAACAACCTCCAACACTACTTCACCTTGTCCTGCATCCTTCCCAGCTGCCAGAAGAGTGACCCAATGGGCCGTGAAAGACAGGTAACGTCCCTGTCCATGCCTGCTGGACCATGAGTCAGCGGTAATATGCACCTTACTGCTGACCGCCCTGTCCAGCGAGGCAAGGACATTGCCTTCCACATGCCGGTAGAGAGCCGGAATCGCCTTCCGTGAGAAAAAGTGGCGTTTGGGGACCTGCCACTGAGGAACCGCACATTGTACAAACTCACAGAAGGGGGCCGAGTCTACCAACTGAAAAGGCAGCAGTTGAAGTGCTAGCAATTTAGCCAAGCTAGCATTCAACCGCTTGGCATGTGGATGGCTGGGAGTGAACTTCTTTCGCTGGTCCAGCAGCTGGGGCAGGGACATTTGCCTGCTATAATCGGACGTGGGTGTACCGCTAGCAGAGTTACCGGAAGCACTTGGCTGTGACACACCTAATTCTACACCTTCATTCCTCTCAGAGCAGGTTTCAGAGAGGACTGAAGGTCTAGTGGGGTTGGAGATGCCAGCTGATGAGGAGCAAGGAGAGGTCCGCTTTGTTCTTTGGTGTGGGTCTTTGAGGTACGCTTGCCAACGAGCTGCATGGCAGGTCAACATATGTCTGGTCAAGCATGTGGTGCCCAAGCGGCTGATGTTTTGGCCACGCGAGATACGCTTGAGACATATGTTGCAAATAGCAGCGGTGCGATCTGATGCACTCGTCTCAAAAAAGGCCCACACCAAAGAACTTTTAGAATAACGCGCAGAGGCAGCGCCCTGCACAGGCGGAGCTCTGCGGTGGGATTCAGTCGGTGTGCTGCCCCTAAGCTGGCCCCCGGAGGGCATCCTGCCTCGTTGGACATGTGCCTCCTCCTCCTCCTCTCTCCTTCCAGGCACCCACGTGGAGTCAGTGCCCTCATCATCCCCTCCCTCTTCATCGCTGTAGCAAACCTGGCAGCATGCTGCAGCTTGTGGAACATGACTGCCAGATTGCTGTCCTTCTTGAGCATCCCCTCTCTCTGCACTCATGCTACTGCCTTCCTCTAGCTGAGTGTTATCATCAGAGCCCACAAAACACTGGGCATCCTCCTGGAGCATGTACCCAACACTGTGCTCAAAGAGTTCAGGAGACTCCTCAGGAGGACGTGGTGGGTCTAGGGAAGGAGTCACTGATGATGACATTGAGAGGAGGGAAGACGATGCGTTGGCAGCTGCTTTGCTAGTACCCTGAGACTGGGTGAGAGAGGATGAGGAGGATGAAGAGGGCTTGGTCATCCACTCTACCAAGTCGTTGGCATGTTGCGGTTCAACATGTCCAGCTGCCGAAAAGAAGGACAAGCGTGTCCCATGGCCACGTGCTGATGACAATGCACCGCGTCCACGACCAGCACTGTTGTCTCTAGACACAGAGCCTGCTTGCCCTCTTTTATCGGCTCGCGCCTGTCTGCCTCTCCTTGCTGGCCTTCCAGACATGGTAATGGCCTGAAGGGAGTTGGGTAAAACAGCAGTGTAATGGAGTCACACAACACCCACTAAGCCCTGCAGATGGCTCTATTAGAGAACAGCAATAAACGGTAGATACAGGTGTATATTGTGCTGGAGTCACACAACACCAATGGCGGAACTACCGCCATAGCAGCACATGCGGGCGCTATGGGGCCCGCAGTCAAATGGGGCCCGGTGAGGACAGGCGCTATGGCTCCGCGGGAGATAGCGGGCGGCTCCACGGGTGGCCCGCGGGCAGTCCGCGGCTCCGCGGGTGGTCCGCGGGGGGCTCCGCGGGTGAGAGCTGGCGGTCCGCGGGCGGCCCGCGGGTAGTCCGCGGCTCCGTGGGTGGACCGCGGGTGGCTCCGCGGGTGAGAGCAGGCAGTCCGCGGGTCCGCGGGGGGCTCCGCGGGTCCGCGGGGGGGCTCCGCGGGTGATAGTGGGAGGCAGATGAGAGTGGCCGGTCCGCTGGTGAGAGAGTGGGCGTGAGCGGGCTGGCCAATCAGGGAGCTGACGGGCGAGGGAGCATAGAGATGACATCATCTCTCGCCGCCCTCTCATCCCTGCAGTGCAGTTCCCCCCTCACTGTGCAGGCAGCCAGGAAGCAGAGAGATGACATTATCTCTCTGCTGCCTGACTGATAATCTGCTGGCTGACTCTGTGACACAGCAGGAAAGTGGCAGAGCAAGTAACAATCCATAATGTGTGGCAGGCGACGTGGCAAGTGACAACCCAGGACGTGGCAAGTGACAATCCGTAACGTGTGGCAGGTGACGTGGCAAGTGAAAATCCATGACGTGGCAAATGACAATCCATAATGTGTGGCAGGCAACGTGGCAAGTGACAACCAGGGACGTGGCAAGTGACAATCCGTAACGTGTGGCAGGTGACATGGCAAGTGACAACCTGGATGTGGCAAGTGACAATCCGTAACATGTGGCAGGTGACGTGGCAAGTGAAAATCCGTGACGTGACAAGTGACAATCCGTAATGTGTGGCAGGTGACGTGGCAAGTGACAACCCGGGACGTGCAAGTGACAATCCATAATGTGTGGCAAGTGACAATCTAGGATGTGGTAAGTGACAATCTGTAATGTGTGGCAATCTAGGACGTGGCAAGTGACAATCCGTAATGTGTGGCAGGTGACGTGGCAAGTGACAACCTGGATGTGGCAAGTGACAATCTGTAACATGTGGCAGGTGACGTGGCAAGTGAAAATCCGTGACGTGACAATCCGTAATGTGTGGCAGGTGACGTGGCAAGTGACAACCCGGGACGTGCAAGTGACAATCCATAATGTGTGGCAAGTGACAATCTAGGATGTGGTAAGTGACAATCTGTAATGTGTGGTAATATAGGACGTGGCAAGTGACAATCCGTAATGTGTGGCAGGTGACGTGGCAAGTGACAACCTGGATGTGGCAAGTGACAATCCGTAACATGTGGCAGGTGACGTGGCAAGTGAAAATCCGTGATGTGACAAGTGACAATCCGTAATGTGTGGCAGGTGACGTGGCAAGTGACAATCTGTAATGTGTGGCAGGTGACGTGGCAAGTGACAACCCGAGACGTGGCAAGTGACAATCTAGGATATGGCAAGTGACAATCCGCAATGTGTGGCAGGTAATGTGGCAAGTGACAATCCGGGACTTGGCAAGTGGACAATCCGCAACATGTGGCAGGTGACATCCTGCAACGTGTGACAAGTGACAATCTGCATCTGGTGGCAGGCGACGTGGCAAGTGGACAATCTGCAATGTGTAGCAGGTGATGTGACAAGTGACAATCTGCAATGTGTGGCAAGTGACAATCCAGGACGTGGCAAGTTACAATCCATAATGTGTGGCAAGTGACGTGGCAAGTGACAATCCAGGACGTGGCATGTGACAATCCATAATGTGTGGCAAGTGACAATCCAGGACGTGGCAAGTGACAATCCATAATGTGTGGCAAGTGACAATCCAGGACGTGGCAAGTGACAATCCATAATGTGTGGCAGTTGACTTGGCAAGTGACAATCCGCAACATGTGGCAGGTGACATTCCGCAACGTTTGACAAGTTACAATCTGCATCTGGTGGCAGGCGATGATGGCAAGTGACACGCTCAGGGATCCCACTGATTTTGCATTATGGTGAGTTGAACTATTTCATTTTATATAACAGAACAGAAATTGGTTAAAAGGCATGGAGGTCAGCAATGTGTTCCCTTCAGGGGCTGCATACAGTATACTGTATACTTTGTTGTTCAAAATTAATATAAGCCGTTGCCTGGGTACTGTGCCACATGGGTGTGGTAGTCTGTTGTTTAATGGCATTAGTTCATTTTTTTTGGTGGGGGGGGGGGCCCATACAACATTTTGCTATGGGGCCCTGTTATTTCTAGTTATGCCCCTGCACAACACCCACTAACTCCTGCAGATGCCTTTATTATAGAACACCAGAGATAAAGGGGTATACTGTAATTGAGTCACACAACACCCACTAAGCCCTGCAGATGGCTCTATTAGAGAACAGCAATAAAGGGTAGATACAGGTGTATATTGTGCTGGAGGCACAAAAAACCCACCAACTCCTGCAGATGCCTTTTTTATAGAACACCAGAGATAAAGGGGTATATACAGATGTATACTGTGCTGTGCTGGAGGCACACACAACTTCCAATAACTCCTGCAGATGGCAAGTGGGCTCAAATAGAGAAGAGCTATGTAGGTGGATATAGCGGTGTGTACTGGGTACAGAGCACACAGACAGCACGCACAAGCTCCTAACACTACTGACTGCAAGCTCTATTATAAAAGATAGATCACTAGCTATATAGGTGAGGTGAATATATCGGTGTATACTGCGGTCAGGGCACACAGACAACAATCACTACACAACAGCAAGATCGAAAATCGGCCGAAAACGATCGGTGTGTACTGTGTTGAAGGTACACAGAACACCCACTAACTGCTTCAGACGCCAACACACTACACTAGGCCGCCCCGCTGGCGGCCTTATATAGTGTGGGGCGTGTACTACACAGCCTGAGCTATGATTGGCCACAGGCATCCTGCCTGTGGCCAATCATGGCTCTCCTCGCTGCTGGCGCTGTGATTGGCCAAGCATGCGGGGTCACAGTGCATGCTTGGCCAATCATGAGCCAGCAATGCACTGCGATGACGCAGTGCATTGTGGGCCGTGAGCGCCACACGAATTTGGCGTGAACGGCCCATAACGTTCGGAATTCGCCGAACGGGCGAACAGCCGATGTTCGAGTCGAACGTATGTTCGACTCGAACACAAAGCTCATCCCTACTCTGCAATACTTACCCTGCCAATTCTCTGCAATACTTACCCCGCCAATACTCTGCAATACTTACCCTGCCAATACTCTGCAATACATACCCGCCAATACTCTGCAACACATACCCCGCCAATACTCTGTCTGCAATACTAACCCTGCCAATACCCTGCAATAAATACCCTGCCAATACTCTGCAATAGTTACCCTGCCAATACCCTACTCTGCAATAAATACCCTGCCAATACTCTGCAATAGTTACCCTGCCAATACCCTGCCAATACTCTGCAATACATACCCCGCCAATACTCTGCAATACTTACCCTGCCAATACCCTGCCAATACTCTGCAATACTTACCCGGCCAATACTCTGCAATGCATACCCTGCCAATACTCTGCAATACATACCCTGCCAATACTCTGCAATACATACCCTGCCAATACCCTGCCAATACTCTGCAATACTTACCCTGCCAATATCCTGCCAATACTCTGCAATACTTACCCTGCCAATACCCTGCCAATACTCTGCAATACTTACCCCGCCAATACTCTGCAATACATACCCCGCCAATACTCTACAATACATACCCCGCCAATAATCTGCAATACATACCCCGCCAATACTCTGCAATACTTACTTTTTCAAAATACCATTTTATTTATTCATTAATGGTTTGTAATACATATAGATATTAACAAGGTCTGTTCTCATCTGAAAACAGTATTTCTTTTGGATAATCAAACCTATATCTGTCTGGAGAAAAACAAATATCACTTGTAGACAAACCTACACTTTGTTTCAAGGCGGGGTCTGGGGAGGGGCAATGGGTGGGGCCAGGGGTGGGGCTGAAGGAGGGACCAGGGGCGGGGCCAGGGTGGAGTTGAAGGGGCCCCATCAGGTAGGCTGTACGGGGCCCCATGATTTCTATCAGCGGCCCTGCTTGAAGTCAGTAAAGCTTTTGCTCATTTACTAAGCTCTGGAGCAACTGCTCTTGCAGAGTACAACTGCACTTTGCAAAGTGCACAGTCTATTTGCCTTTAGTAAATCAACCCCTTAAACTGTAGCAAACCGACATTTTGGAAGCTTTAGCCAAAAAAGGCCAGTAGATGACATAAGGCTAAGGAAAGAGATGGTTGGCACTCAGGATGACATCCAAAATAGTATTCCTTTATTAAATACATGTACAGAGCTGCGTTTCAGACATTAGTCCTTAGTCATACACTTGTTTTCTTTATGTAGCGCCTGCTCCTGAATAGCACGTGCTATGTTTTTGAAATTTAACGTTACACCTGAACTGCAGTTTGGTTTGGGTATAATTATTCAAAATTTGGACCTCAGCATCAGTCTGACTGGACTATAGGGTGTTCAGCCTGGCCATAGGGGGCACTGTCTCTTCTGGCAGGCATGGAACTACAGTCTGGTTGGGTGCTTTAAGGTTACTTTCTCTCGGAGCCAGCCCAGTGGGAGTGTCACTCTTGCTGTGCTTTCTGGGAGAGGGTACTTAAGATGCGGATGTCACGTGGTTCGGGGTTCTGGTCCAGAAGTATGTTCTGACTCCATGGTCCTGGTCCTCCTGACCAGCCCCCAGGAAGGCTATGGCCTTGGGTACGGATCATGAACAAATCTCCTTCAACTAGCAGTCACAAGCTGCATTACATAGAAGATCTCATATCGCTGATATGCAGTGATTAGACTTTGGGCACATGAGTGCATTGAGCAGTGCACAGTCATTTTTTAGACGGAAAAGGAATGATTCATTCATTATTTGTCTTTACTTATTTTCTACTTTAAGGTAAACTTTAGTTTGTTTCACCTGCAAATTGTGAAGTATATTAGGTGAATCTTCCAAAATTTGTGATAATGTCCCTAATCTAGCCAAAGAAGAAACACATTACTTAGTGGTAGAAGACCCTTACTTTTATGATCATGTTATTCCTTATTTAAAGTGTTACTAAACCCAGAACCCTGTATTCACTATATCTGGTCTCCCAAATTACATAGAACATGGAAATTTAATTATTTTAGTAAATATAAACCGCTAAATACCTTTTCTCATCGGCAGTTAGAGCAATCTTGTGACTTCTATCAGTTCCTGCTTAAAACTTGTAGGAGGAGTTTCCATACTGCATTGAGCTGTCCTATCAGGATCAAGGACCCCTGACCCTCTGTCTGGACAGTGCTGATTGGCCCTGTGCTGATTACATGCACTCTCCCAAGAAAAAAAAACTCTCTACCAATACACACCAAACTATAGGCTACTGTGCAGCCTGGCTCCAGTAGCTCTGTTGTATCTGGACCTGGAGTCAGCAGAAGAAGAGGGGGATCTATACATACATGATCAAACAGCCTTTTTACAGAATGCCGTGGATTAACCCTTTATGTTCCACAGTGAGTATAGCAAAGAAGGCTTTACTACATCTACAGACTGAATTTACTGTTGTGGGTTTAGTAACAATACAAGTTTGAAGCGATATGTAAAAGGTATTGCTTTAGCAATAAAAAATATGTGTTAAATGTCATGCATAGAACTGTGGTGTGGCCATGGAGACAAGGCAGTTAAGAGATCTTCTAGGAGGGGTTGATTTATTAAATCTGGAAAGTGTTAAATCTGGTGCATCTGTACATGGTAGCCAAACAGCTTCAAACTTCAGCATGTTCAGTTAAGCTTTGGGAAAAAAAATAAATAAATTGGAAGCTGATTGGTTTCTATGCCCGTTGCATCAGATTTTGCACTCTCCAGTTTTAGTAAATCAACCCCCCTGAAATCCAGCCCTGCTTGCATTCTGAGTAATACATTTTTAGGAACCATTTAAAAGTAATCCATGTGATTGTCATAGCGCTAACTAGATTAAGCTCTTCACACTATTTACTTTATCTAACGTCATGAAGCCTCATTATTCAGAATGCAATTTTCTCAGCTATATGCGAGCTGTCTGCATCTCTCCTGATAATTGATAATTTAGATAAAAGTAAAATAAAAATTCAGAAAAAGCAAAAATAAAAGGGGACTTTTTATTCCCAGTTGGTTTCATGTTTTTTTTTTTACATCTGTTGATCTTTTGAAAGCTTTTACTGTCAAATTACTTCACTAGCTTTCATATTCTACACAACACGCTTGGTAGTCATTAATTTTTCCTGACTGGACTCTATATTTCTAGAAAACCTTTGACATCTGCAAATTTCCAATTTCACATTTCTTTCAAGCAGAAGCTACTCGCTTTTCTGAATATTTCTTTGTGCGCCAAATGATTTATATTGTCTACAAGATAGCCCATAGCCATTCGAAATGAGGCTCAAATAATAATGTAATTCCTATAGACTACATGTTTTGGAGAAAAAAATGCATGACATTAGCCAACTAGTGCCAAAGTAGTAAATAGTGATATCCTGCATTTTGGTATAACCAAAAGCATAAAACTACAACAAAGGATACTGACTCCAGATATAATACAATGCAACAGACCGTGCATTAGATGTGACCTGGTATAGCGGTCCTTTACCCTGTTTTCCTTATTACCATGCTGCACTGGTTCCAGATGGTTAAATTAAAAGAGAATTATGGGTTTGGGGTTTTTCCCCCATTATACTTACCTAGGTGGCTGCAGTATCAGTCTGATGCTGCATCTGTTCCCTGGCACCTCTGCACTGAAAACCGAGCGATCGAACGTTGCCGATTGCTCGGTTCTCACAGCTCCCTAGGCAGAGAGCTGCTGACTGTCAATCAGCAGCTCTCTTCTCTGCTCCTCCACGCTCACTGGAGCGCTGAGCTGTGGAGGGGCAGGGAGCGGCTGTCTCAGGCTCTCAGCGGTTCTCTGAGAGCCTGAGATGGGTGTCAGTCTATGCACCTGGCGGATCCAGACTCCCATTATCACAATTACGCAGTGCCTGGATGGATTCATTTGAGGTCAGCAGCAGGGAGAAGATTTCGGTCCACTCTCTGCTGAAAATGGGTCACAGGAGTGCAAAACAAATTGTATTCCTGTGACCCATAGGGGACTTCTCCTTTAACTGCCTGGTTTATTACAGGGCAATAATCAATGCCCTCAATCATTCAAGTTTATGAATTGCTAGAAGATACTGTGACCAATGCATTTGATATGAAAGCTGAACTAGACTCTCTCAATCAACATTAACTATTTTTAATCCTTATGCTACAGCTTTAGTAAATAGATAGAGTAGGTACAGTATATTATATATGCTTGTTTTAAAGGTTTTTTTACATTTCTTCAATTGATTTCTGACCTTGACCAAAACAATGTCATGTTTTCCATGAGACTGTATGGGGTATCTTTCATTCATTTGAGGGAGGGGAGGTAAGCACACCCTTCTGCCTGCTTGCCTGGGCAGATGGATTCTAGGAAGTAAATGTTACATGAATCATCTGCCCTTACTCAAAATGTCATGACCAGAAATGATATTGGGTGTTTTTTAAAGTTATTTCCCAGCAAAAAAAAAAATCATGGAAACATGGATGGATGACTGAATTTACATTGCATATTAAAAAATACATTAAACAGCGTTTTCAGTTTGTGGTGCTCAGATACAGTTTAGTTCTGCTTTAACTTATGTAATTGAATGGCAAGCTACCTTACATACATGAATGTCCCCCATAATACAATGAATATGTAATATGATTTTCATTATACAGTTCAGTGTAGGTCCTTTATTGAAATAATCTACATTAATATGGTGGCCAGGCTTATAATCTATTGGACAAAAATGTATCATGAGGTGGGAGACAGGATCGTTGTTTATGACAAATTGGTTAAAGCAAAAAGCTATTTGTGTAATCAGAATACATTAAAAAAAGCTGTGGTGGGAATATACAGTGGGTAAAATTAGTATTGACGTCACCATTTTTCTAGGTAAATATATTTCTGAAGGTGCTATTGACATGAAATTTTCACCACATGTTAGTAACAACCCATTAGAAACCAAAACAAATTAAGTTCAGAAATGAAGTTATGTGTAATAAAATAGAATGAAATAGTCCACCAGCCCATAACATGTAAAAGGAAATAGAGTATTTCAGTTTTTAAATAAATACTGACGCTATGTACTATACCATTGGGGGTCTATTTACTTTTACATGTTGTGGGCTGGCGGACTGGGTGAAGCATGTTAAGACCGCCGGAATGTGCTGTAACATTATGTTGAAGAGCTATTATTTATAGACCCATGTAGAAGAGATCCCACATGGGTGAATAAATAGCTCTTCAACATAAATGTTACAGCAAATTCCGGCGGTCTTAACATGCCTCAAACAGTCCGCCAGCCCACAACATATAAACGTTAATAGACCCTTAGCGCAGCCAGGCCTCCTTCTTTAGTGGTCAGAGGATCTGGTAAGCAGTTTGCAAATAGCGCTTTTTATTACCATCTGGGACTTTTTGCATCTTTTATGAAAACTTAATTTATTGGGGATTTTGTCTTGAAGATACACTACCCCTTTTGGTATATGGACTTTCTGACACAAAGCCCTTTATTGTTATATGTATCCACTAATTTTTTGTGAACACTTCTATGAATTCTTTGTAAATGTTTATGAGTTTGTATTATTTTCTTCCAATTTGTTATTGGCTGTTTTTATATGAATGCTGATTATGTCATTATATTGCATTCTTTTCTCTGGTTAAGCACTTTCGTTTATTGCAAACTTATTGACAGTTCAATACAATTTGATTATATGTTTGGCTTCATGCCTTACTTTATAGACCGTTCCTAAACAAAACATTTTTATATAGCTGTTGCAAAGTTTCTCTACAGCGCTTCCTGTTTAAGGCCAAGAACGCCAAGCCACTGCCTCTCAATTGTTAGCAGTGTAAGCCTGCTGTTCAAGCTCATTCATTTGTCTGTTGGGATGGCTATGCTGCTCCTAATTGCAAGACAGTAACTAAACCTCCCTGGTGTTATGATTATGCCAGATTTTTGAATCTCAAACGGTACAATGTTTGGCATGGAAATTTGGCGTTTTATATTGTAGGCTTGTAATTCTTAGGAATAACTCACTTAAATCTGTCCAAACAAGAGTCTAGTAGATATGATAAAGTTTGAAACACAAAATCATAAATTATAATAGATAACTATAAATAATTATAAAAAATAATAATATAATGATAATAAAATGTTTTCAATAATGTAATCAAATCAAAAACACTGAAATTTGCTCAGTGGCAGAATCGTCTCTGTCGTCACTTGCAGTATCTGATGACGAATTTCCCCACAATCACTATTACTCAATTCTGAAAGTGATTCTAATTTACTATTGCTCTTTTCTAGCTGGTCTAAAACCACTTTTGACGCAAAGGGACACATTGTGGATGCCATGGGTATTCTCAAGTTTCCAGGCAGAAAGAACAGTATTTATAAAAGTGCAGACATGACAGTGGACAAACCACTAGGGACAAAATGGATGTGAATTGATTTGATACTTACAGATTATAGTGTATTATGTGTGTTATGTGTTTTATACTTTTTGAATTTAGCACCGGACTCCGCCCCCTTGCATCACAATGCTCAAAGGGAATGGAGTCCAGAACAGTAATACATCAGCCGGAGAATTCGGCAGAGGACACAGAGGATTTTTCTATCCACACCAATGAGGTGAATGGAGGAATCCCTCTCACTGGGACGCTGTATTCTGATACCGGCAGGTATTCTAGGAGTGGCTGCAGCTACTGATCAAGGAATATTTTCCTACATGTCTCTTCTTTAGAGGTTAATGAAATTATCTAGTTATGCTCAGCGGAGGTGGCCGCACACTGATCGAAGTCCCATCTGAACCCGTGTATGGCCAGCTTTAGTGTTGTCAGACTGCAAATGAAAGTGCTGCCAATGGCGGAATCTCCAAGTTAGAAAAGCTGCAACAGAATAACAAAAAAATAACAAAAAAATATTTTTGGTGCATCTTTAAATTTTGGTGGCATTCATTATTTTGTTAATTATTTTATTTTATTTTTGCTGCCTTTGCTGATACATGTGTACCAATGTTGTATTACTATTTTGTATTCTGAAAAGGTTCTCAATAAACTTAGAATGAACACAGAATTACAAAAAATGATTTAATTAAGAAAACCGTATACAGTGGGGTAAATGCAAATCAACAAGAAGTGCTTTTTCTATCATGCTTCCAGATCAAAAAAATTAAATTTACTGTATATTTAGAAAAGAATATAAGTATGTATTATTTCACTAAATGCAAAAAATTATCTCTCTACACCTTAGTTCTTTTAGCATAATGAAAACTTACTGCTGTCAATGTTTATTTTGATCTCCATTCACAACTAAATGTCTAGTTTGGCGAACCTATGATGAATGGGTGAATGACTGTACAGGACACTGTGCACTGGACCTTACAAAGTGATTAACTTTGTCATTTTGAGAATACTTTATATGCACTACCTTTCCTACTGAGGAAGGCTAGATCCCAGTGTACTCTGATGAAGAAAAATTATGGATTTCAAAACCAAACTATTGCCTCCAGTACTGGACCACTAAAAAAAGATTATCACATAAGTTATGTGAGAAATCCATTTTCAATAGATAGAATGTTATATAAATGAAATGTCTAAGCATTTTGAAATAGAGTTCACAGAAAATAAATAGGTTTACAGTTTGTTTTTCTTTCATAAAAAGAGTCATTTCAGTAAGACAACACCATGTCTTCCTTTGCATTAGCTTTCAGAAAGTTTTTCTTTAGGCTCCATTCACATCCGAGTGTATCGATTACTGGTGTTTCTCAGGGATTTTTTTTTATTGTTCAAATATTTAGATAATGTATGATACAATAAAGGCAAGTTTTGGTCCAGGAATGGACTACAAATGGGTGCAAAACATAACCGTAGCCATAATCAACTAACATATGAATAGCTATGCATATGTGGGTGTGGAAAGCAGGTATTTGACACGAGGAGCCATATTTAAAAGGTCTGGTAAGCTAATTTGAAGGAGGCCATTGCTGGCCCGCATGGAAGTAGATTGTGAATAACCCGGTCTTTCCAAGCAAAGCAATAGTAAAACAATAAACTAACAATGCTTCCAAGTAAAGCCAATATTTGGTCACCTAATAAGTTGAAATAAAGAGAGAGAGATATAGAAAGGAAGCTTGGGGAGGAGGGGGGAGAGAGAGGGTGAAGAGAAGAGCAAGGAATAAGGAGGGGAGGAGTGGGGGCAGGGAAGCCCCAGGGGTCTCTAGGATGTGCTAAGTGGAGCTCATCAGGGACCATCACATTAAGGGAACTATTAATGGAAGCAGAAGAGATACATCAAGTGGATGTTAGAAAGTGTGTCACCAATACGGACTATGGGAGTTCATTATGGCAACTCTGTCTGTGATAACCGGTTCAATTTTCTCATGAATCATGGCTTGTTGTAACCTTGTTTTTAACTGGAAGGACACAGAGACCACTACCAAGATTTAGCGCTGATTTGTTTGGCTGTTGTTGTAACCTGCAGTAGAAGCTTAAATTGAAGTTGTGTTAAGGAAGATGGTTTTAGGTTCAGCAGTGCTATAGCTGGAGCTGGTGCTAGAAATGTGTCAAAGAGGGTGGAGAGCATGCCAAATATGGAGTTCCAATATGTTTGTGCTATTGGACATGACCACCAAATGTGAGGGTGAGTCCCTTGGTCTGTACAACTTCTAAAGCAAGTAGGGGATATTGGGGAATGCATTTGGTAATTCTAGTGGGGACCAAGTACCAACAGGTCATAACTTTGTAATTATTTTCAAGTGCCATTGTGATATTGTGAGGAGGATTTTGTAGCTTGCCACATATGTGACCAGTCTACAACATCTAGTGTAAGTTCCAAGTCTTTTTCCCATTTGGATGTATAAGAGGGGGTGTATGAGGAGCCAGTGTGTATTAGTTGGATGTAAAGGGCTTAAATTTGGCCCCGTTTGTGTGGGTAATTTTTGCATTTCTGTTTGAAAATGGAAATGGAATGGGCAGAGGCGTCCCTATTGATTAAAGGCTGGAGGAAGTGTTTAATTTAAAGGTACCTGAAAATTTCGGAAGGGGGAAAATTGTAAGACTCTCTAAGGGCAGGAAAGGGTGTTATGCTGTTGAGAGTCATAAAGTTATACACTCGAATAAGATTCATGGAAGACCATACTCGAAAGGAGGATGGTGAAGTCCAGCCTGGATAGAACGCTGGGTTGTACAGGGAAGAGAGAAATGGGTTACGGGGGGATCGGAGGCAATGTTCGGTTTTAAGATGGTCCCAAAGAGAGAGGGAGTGACGGGTAACCGGGTTGCTTATAATGCGACAATTAGATGGGCAAAGCCAGAAGAGATTGGCAACGGAGAGAGGGTCACAGTCAACTTTATTCTAAAGCCACCCAGAGGAGGATTTCAGTATGATATTTAGGCAACTGAGAAGTATTTACTAAATTGTTAACGCCTAGGCCACCGCTAATCTTTGGTAGATAAAGGGTTGAGCGTGGGATTTGAGGTTTAACGGTGTGCCAGATGTAGGAGGATTATCATCTCTGTAGCAAGCAGAGATACTAACTGGGAACCGAGATGGGTAGCACCTGGAAGAGATATAATATTTTTGGGAGGATATTCATCTTAAACCCTGCTATCCTACCCATCCAGGCTAATGGTAGAGGAGACCATTTAGTTATCAAGCTGGTAAGCTGTAAGAGCATAGGGTAATAGTTGGCTGAAAAGAGGTCAGATAGGTTATCAGTCAGTTGAATTCCTACATATGAGAGAGAGTGAGTGGAACAAATGAATGGTAGGGAGGTTTTCAGTTGAGCCAGATCAGTGGGTGGCATAGAAATATTGAGAGCTCAAGACTTGTGGGTTTACTTTAAGGCCAGAAACTTGGCCAAAGTCCTCAAGAAGTTTAAGAATATTGGGTGTAGAGGTCAGTGGGGATGACATAAAAATGAGGACGTCATCCACAAACATACAGAGTTTGTGATAATGTCCGCCAAGCTCCAATATCGGTCGTTTGTTTTTGCATCGTTTTACACGCTTTTATTAAAGTATTTTATAAGTGTATTACGAGCATTTTACAGCTTCAGGCATTTTTGTTTAGCCAATATAAAGCACTAGGGGAGTAGAGAGAGAGATGATTAGAGGCGGAGAGCTGCTATTTGAGCATTTTACAAGCATTTTACCAGTGTTTTCTCGTTCAAAAATGTTTATTTTATGTTAACATAAATTACATGTACAGATAATAAGACAAATTATGTGATACCAGAAATAAAAAGTAGACATATTGGAGTACGGATCATACAAAGCAAAGAAGAATTTCAAGATATTCTCGTGGGAATGACAATAAATGGCCTTATATATTTTAGAATTTGAAAACATTCTTATAGCTGAGTTTTAAACATTTTAAGCATTTTACCAGTGTTTTATGAGCGTTTTCTGCTCAAAAGTCAAAACAGGTGTTTCTTTTGAAGTCTATGAGGCCAAAAATGCTTGTAATCTGCCAAAAAGAAGCTTGTGTACTTTTTTTTTAGCTTCAGGTATATTGCTTCAGGCAATAAACTGCTCATATGTGAACAGGGGCCATTGAAATGAATGTGATTTTGCTTGTTGGGAGTTTTGGAGATTCAGAGTTGAATATTTTACAAGCTGGAAAATGCTCAGGTGTGAACGCTTAGCCAAAATCTTTGTCAAAGAGATGACATATCTTGGACGAGTTTCCTAATAAAATACAAAGGTACACATAATTGTTAATGTCTACTCAATTGTTAACAAGATGCACATAAAAGGTATGAAAGCCAAAACTTTTTTCTACATTTTGGATAGAACAAGAAATTTTTAAGATGCCTGTTAATTAATTTTTTTTACCGTCTGTGTCCTGTCAAGAAGATTTCAGTCCTGTCCCAGAGACACAGCAGGAGGTAAGAGGAGATCTATCTATAGATAAGAGATATCTACTCTTAGACAGTTATCACTAGAAAAGGTTTACATATTGAAAGATTTTCTATTATCATTTGTACCTGGAACAACTCAAACATTTAGGATATCTATGTTTTCTCTACTGGAAACAATGGCCACTTTGATCAAGGGAGAAAATGGCCAAAGGAGGCTCAGAGAGCGGTAAAACCAGACAAGGGTTCTAAACCTTCCATATTCTATCCAAAATTATTTAAAAAAAAGTTTAATACACTTCAGTTTGGGGTATATTTGTCTTTTTATCTCTGGTGAATTAGTCAATATGCATGGAATTGATGTTTCATAGTATTCATGATTTATAGGGAAATGGGTAGCTCTAAGAAGCTGAATTCTAATAACCTAGGGGTTTTCAAAAAATGTATTGAACCACCTGTGAGCAACAACTGCCCAACAAGATCTAATCACCCCAAGCTGAAAGATATAAACTAAAAAAATGGTCAGAATAATTATAAGCAGAAAATATTTAACTGGACATGTACAGGTAGGTGTTTTACTTCAAACATTATGAGCCCTCAGATGACATAGCGGTGTAAAATTTGCCAGCAGCAGGACAGTAATAAATTACATGCCTAGGCCATATTTACTAGAGACAAGGAGCAGAGATTGATGCTTTACTACAAGTATCAAGATACTGCGAAGAGTTTTTTCAAACATTTTTTTTTTTTTTAATTATACACTTTAATGAACTTAAAAAAACGCACAATATTTACCAAATTTTTTTTGTAAACTGTAAAAGATGATACTATGCTGAATAAATAGTTACCTAACATGCCATGCTCTAAAATGTGCATGCTTGTGGAATGGCGACAAACTACAGTACTTATAAATCTCTATAGGCGATGTTTTAAATCCCTTTACAGGGGTCTAGCACTAGAATTATTGCTCTTGCTCTTGCTCTACGCTTTACATATGCGTGCAGGACTTACATATGCATTTCTGTGCACGAGCACAGAGGGATGGGGACACTTTACATTTGTTTTTTTTATTTATATTACTTTTAGGATGACAGGTCCTCTTTATGGAGAGCTCTAAAGTCAAAAAGACCCCAAATCTCTTCTTTACCCTTAAAAGCAAAAGATCAAAACATTTTTTTGATCTTTTGCTTTAAAAAAAAAAAAAAAGGTTATACAATTTTATACGTATGACAATGCATAAAATATGGGCGTATGTTAAGTGTATTCTAGGCGTGATATACATGTGATTGTATAGTATAGTCCAATCAATGTCCATATCTTCTTAGTAGCAAGGGAACAGTTAAATGGGTGTATACATCATCTGACTGGCAAATAAATACTGTATTTATTGGCGTATAACACTCAGTTTTTCACCATGAAAATTGGTTACAAATAGCGTGTGCGTGTTATACGCAATACTTACATTTTAGCTGCTTCGGAGGGGACAGGGAGGGAGGCGGAACGAGCGCCATCAGATTACATCCAGTGAGAATCTCCTGTTTACTTGGCGGCCTCTGTAATAGGAAGTCCTGTCTCCTGGGCTGCCATTGGACCCCTGTTCTGTCTATAGGAGATTCTCACTGTATGTAATCTGTCAGAGCTCATCCTGCCCCCCTCCCTGTCCCCTCTAGGCTGCAGATGGGCATTGATCAGGCTGCACTGATGACAATGGTGAGGCTGCTGCATTGAAGGCAATATGGAGGCTGCATTGATGTGGACTGATGAGGCTGCATTGATGGCAATGGGGAGGCTGCAGATGGACACTGACCCAAAGTTCCTTCGTTAAAATTTAATTTTTTTTCCTGAAACTTCCCTCTTAAAATGAATATGCGTGTTATATGCCTGTGCCTGTTATACGCCAATAAATATGGTAGATTTCAGCAGTATTCTTCAAACTGGTTTTGATAAGGAAGTCATTTTGAGCAGCTTTTTGGGTTCTTATCAGTAGTTCGTGTCATCACATACCCAGTAGTATCGATTTCCCAGGAATTTAAACAAAAGAAAAGGAGAACGTTTAGGGAAAGTAAAGGATAGTGCATTATCAATTCTTAAAGTGAGATTATATATATATATATATATATATATATATATATATATATATATATATATATATATATATATATATATATCAACATTATCAGACCCCTATAATTTTACTAATTCCCCTCCTCTTGACCTCTATGGAAGGGTCACTACCATATCTTCCCTACCTAATATGATACCAGAGGGTCCACAGCACTACTTCACATCTAAGTGGAGCAAAGTTCTTCTTAGGGTGTATGTGGATACATATCTTTACTCATTCGTATCACCCATCTCGGCATCATACAAATCTGCTAATCTGACTACCTGATAACACTCTCTCGTCCTTGGGGTCATCTTCCTCAGTTCTAACCATCATTGTAGTAATCTTTTGTATTTTCCACATTTAGCACACCTAAAAAAAAAAAACAAGCAGTCCTATAACGATGATTCCCATGAGGACAAAAAAAGAAATAAAAATCAGTTGAATCCAGGAAAATGTACCATTTCTAAACAAAGTGTAATCTGAGTTTGTCATATTTCCTATCATAATGCCACATTATATACCTCTTTTCCTTACTAAACAAGGGCATATTCCCAAAAGCCTTAAGTTATATTTAGCATAACATGTATTTTCACAATAATAGAACATTTGTGATATTCTGGACATACTATTTTTTGGGCAGCCTTGTATTGCTTAAACTCAGCATGAATGTAAATGGGTACTAGGTGTGTGCCTTTTTTTTTTTTTTTGAACTGTCTGGCTTATGTGAACATATCTAGCAATTACTAAAATTACTCAAATTACTCCTTATGCCTGTTAGCATGTGTAATTTGTACAGGTGATTTTCCTCTATAGGCTTGACTGCTAAGATCAAGCAAATTCATAGCAGTAGTTTACTCATCTTTTGAAATTAGCTGTACTTTCTTGCAATGGCTGGCGTGTATCCCCGTCACTTTACAGCTGTAGCAGTTGTCAGGAGCACTTGGAAGGGTCCTTCAAACTTTGGTCCCAAAGATAATTTTGCATGTTTTTTACTAGGACCCAATCACCTGGCTGTAATTCATGTGTTCCAGTTATTTGATCTGGATTGGGAATTGAATCAAAAACAAACTTGTGCATCGCAGTTAGTTGCTTGTATTAGACAAATACATAAAAAAGTTAAATCATTATACATTACAGCACTCTAATGTGGAAAATACAACCCTGTCTTTGGTGGGCCCAGAAAACAAAATCTCATAAGGGCTCAAGTTCTTTGACCTATAAGTAGGGGTAGTCCTGATGCTGTAAAGAACCAACAGTTCTGGCTATTGTTTTTTTTTTCTGACCCATCTTCCTTTTCCTGCAATAATTTAGCTAGCCTGTCTTTAATGATTCCACTATATTTTTCTACCTTCCCTGAACTCCGAGGATGATAGGGACATGAAAGGACTCCTCAATTGCCAAGTCCTTACATATAATTTGTAAGGACTTGATTTATATGATCTGTCTAGTTCCTCTGTCACTCTCTATGGTTTCAGGGACTCCAAAGTGGCATATTATTTCAGAAAGGAGCTTCTTTGCTGTTGTCTTGGCATTTGCTTTAGCCACCAAGCAGGCTTCTGTTCAGCTTGAAAACATGTCTGTGCACACCAAAACATATTAATATTGGCCTGATTTGGGCAATTGGATGTAATCAATCTGAAGTCTTTGGAAAGGGAAAAGTGGCTTGGCCAAATGTCTTTGTGTTATTCTGGTCAGTTTTCCTGGTTTATATTTTGCAAAAATGATTCATTCCTCAACAAAGTCTTGACATGCATTTCTGGAGCATTGAATAAACCAATTAGCCTTGTTTGTGTTTCTCTCCATTGCCTTAGGGCCTACATGACTCAGGCCATAGGCTAGTTGCATGATCATCTTCTCCGTTTGAGGTGGGACACATATTCCATTTTCCTTGCACAAGATTCCATCTTGATCCTTCTTTACGCCATCCCTTTACATGATTTTATTTCAATCATCAGGTGTAGATTCTTGCAATTTCATAATCAGTTCCTTCGCTTTCTGTATTTGTTCTCTTCCTTTTCTTCAATCTGTTATGGGCTTCTTCTTATTCATTTCCTAAATCAGTGAGTAGTGTCATGATTGCTTCCATTGGTGTTTCAGCAGTTATCCTGGCAGTATGATCAGCTAACTGGCTTCCTTTTTCTTCCATGGTTTGTCCTCCAGTATCTGTCTCGACCTTCAGGATGGCTACTTCCTTTGGGAGGGTGACTGCTTCAAAGAGTTCTTTAAAATATTTCCAGTTTTGAATTGGTTCTCCTGCAGCAGTTATGAATCCTCTGTTCTTCCATATGGGTCCATAATCGTGGACTACTTCGAGAGCATACTTGCTATCAGTGTAGATGTTGGCTGTTTGATCCTTTGCAGTCTCACAGGCTCTTGTGAGTGCTACCACCTGTGCTGAAAGTGATGAAGGGAGTAGTTGAGTCTTAATCACTTCCTCCAATGTTGTCACCGCATATGTCAGTCTTGGAACTCCATCTTTGTACAGGCGCAAACCATCTGCAAACAGGATCAGATTAGAATTTTCAAGAGGAGTGTCCTTTTACTGGGGAGATTTTCTGCATTTCTTCTTACATAAGTTTTAAGCAGATGCGGTCACCCTCCTCTCCGAGGTCTTCTCGCTCTAGGAAAAAGCTGGCAGGATTGAATGTAGTACATATTTTCACTTCTATTTCTCCTAATTCCAGCAGTATTGCTTCTTACTTGCTCAGCCTTGCTGATAACAAATGTTTTGTCCTGGCTCTTTTCAAGATTTAATTTGCATATTTCTTCATAACATCCATTTGAAAGCTTATCTTCCCTTTTGTACAGCACCTCTGGCACAGGTTGCAGCTGCAGTTTTCTTTTTATGTTCTTGCCACAACATGGATCTTGATGCATTCACCAACCCGGATCTATTTTATACACGGGGGTTTGCGGTCAACAGGGCAGGATGAGGAGGTTTCACACCATTTAAGAATGCAGGATATATAGAAAATGTGACAACAATTTTCTGGAAAGCCAACCTCCAGAAGAAAGACTGTTCAGACAAATCGAACACCTCTTAGTTGAACTTAATGCTAAAATACTGGCACCAGTCCCATCTTTGCCTTCATCACTATCTTGTTCACAATGTTCTTTGGTAGCTGCTCTTCTTGGCAAGATGCCCAATTTTATTATAATTTAACCACTTGCCGCCCGCCCTATAGGCAATTGACGGCTGCAAAGTGGTTGCATAATCCTGACCGGACGTCATATGACGTGATCAGGATTATGAGCCGCTGCGCGCCCCCGGGGGCGCGCATCGCGGCGATCGTTGTTGCGGGGTGTCAGTCTATTTTTTTTTGTTTCAGTTTCAAAACTTTGTAAATAAGTACGTTTTCTCCTTCACTGATGGGCACTGATGGGGCTACACTGATGGGCACTGATAAGGCGGCACTGATGGGCACCAATGAAGTGGCACTGATGAGGTGGCATTGATGGACACTGATAGGCGGCACTGATAGGCGGCACTGATAGGCGACACGGATGGGCGACACGGATGGGCGACACGGATGGACACTGATAGGTGGCACAAATTGGCACTGATAGCTGGCATGGATTGGCATGGATGGGCGGCACAGATGGGCATGGATAGGCGGCACAGATGGGCATGGATATGCGGCACAGATGGGCATGGATAGGCGGCACAGATGGGCATGGGTGGGCACTGATAGGCGGCACAGGTGGGCACTCATAGGCGGCACAGGTGGGCACTCATAGGCGGCACAGGTGGGCACTCATAGGCGGCATTGGTGTTATACTGTACTAATGGATGCCAATCAGTGCCAAACAATAATGCATGCCAATCAGTGATACCCATTGTGGGCACTGATTGGCATCCATTATGGGCACTGATTGGCATCCATTGTGCTGACTGGCATCCCTGGTGGTCTAGGGAGGATTACCTTTTCCCTGGTGGTGTCCCTGGTGGTCCAGTGTGGGCATCCTCGGGGGGGCTGTGCTGATAATCGATCAGCACAGACCCCCCCTGTCAGAGGAGCAGCCGATCGGCTCTCCTCTACTCGTGTCTGACAGACGCGAGTGAGGAAAAGCCGATCACCGGCTCTTCCCATTTACACTGTGATCAGCCGTGATTGGACACGGCTGATCACATGGTAAAGAGTCTCTGTCGGAGACTCTTTACTGAGATCGTAGTTGCCGGGTGTGAGACTGACACCCCGCAACAACGATCGCCGCGATGCGCGTCCGGTCAGGATTATGAAACCACTTTGCCGCCATCAATTTGTAATAGGGCGGGCGGCAAGTGGTTAAACATTTCCTGGTTTCTCTTTGAAAAACACTTTATCTTCTTGAACCTCATCTTAGGCTATAAAAGCATTGAGTCTGTTGTCTTTTCTTTTCTCTCCTCTCTCTGGGCTTCAATGCCACTGTACACTTCTCTTTGCAAAGTCCATTCAAATCCTTGTTTCCTTATTATGGCAGTAAAGTTAGAACTCAGTCACATCCACATTTACGCTCTGCCATGGACTGGACACATTTAATGTGATCAAAGACATCCTCAGCCTTTTCTTGTCTCACATCCAGCAATCCTCATTAATAAATCTACAACAATCTGTCCACTTTCTAGTGCAATTCACTTTCGTGTTTCCTATCTACTTTTTTAAACCATCAATAACCTTCTGATTACTCTCTTCTGGCATGTGCTTCCTTCTCTAACTACTGCTTCTTAACTTGCATAGTTCCTTTAATATTCTAGCATGCTAAAATACTAAATCAACCCAGTCTTATCAGTGAGTGGAAGTTTTTCCCTTTTCACGCTCCGTTTCAGTACCTACAATATAACCCTTCTGTATTGTTCACTTTTCTCATTTACAACTTTATATAGTACTCAGATGTTCAAAAATCTCTGGCTTCTTTACACAGGAATTTGAAGGGAGGGGAACTTCAACTCTTTCTTCCTCATCCACATGTAGCATTATCCTTCTGCTTCTCAAACATTTAGACAATGCTTGCATTGTCTGGTCTAATTCTCTTTTGCTAGACCCATCAGAGATATGCATTAGAAAAAACTTTGACAGGCTCATAACTAGTTAAAGTTCTATCACGTTGCATACTTTCAAAAATCCAATATTGTACACATTTAATCCCCTTATCCAACTCTGTCAATCTGCCATAAAAACGAACATACACAGAAACCCAAGGTAATCATAACTCCTTCTGCAGGTATTGGATCTGGTCTGTTTTTGTCCAGCCTATAGTAGTCTTGGTGTCATTTCTTAATCACTGTCCACATCTGTCTGTCATGTCTGTCATATTACTTACTTTACTTGTGCCGCTTCTACCTCTCCCAGCTTGAAAGGTCCATGGGAGCACCGTACTCTCAATCTGGAGTCCTCACTGTCGAATCTCTACTTCTCATTAGTGATGGCCGAACGGTTCGCCCGGCGGTCGTTTCGCGGCGAATTTCGGCTGTTCGCGGTCCGCCCGCTCGGCGGACGATTGGCGCCGTTCGCCCGGCGGACTTCCGCGTTTACTGTGTAAAATAACTTTGACCTATGATGACACATCCATCATGGTGTACAGGACAGCCAATTGAGACATTACAGCACATGGACACTTGGACATTCCCCCTATAAATACACCCGATCTGGCGGCCATTTTGCATTCTTTCTTCTGTCACTATAGGGAGAGGTTGCTGTGTGGAGCAGGGAGAGATTACAGTGACCCAAATCGCTAGCTATTTGGTACACAAAAGTTCTTTTCAGGACTGGTATAGGTGTTAGGTGTAGTTCAGGATAGGCAGTGCTGTGCTAGTGATTGTTGCAGCAGCCTGAGTGTCTTTTGTCAGTTTAGAGAAAGGGACAGGGCGGTGTGTCTGCTGTAGGGACAGTCAGTTTAGTCATCATCATTAGCTGTTACTATCAGGTCCACAAAAGTGCTGGGTTGAGTGAGGTACAGTCTGCCATTCTATAAGGACTGGTATCGGTCCACAATACATAGGGTTGAGGTGCACTACTGCTGACCGCTGCCCTATACTGCAGCAGTCCTTCATCGGTATAGGGACTGACGTACAGTCTGCTAATCACTCACACACAACCTACTTGGTCCACAAAGGTCCTTATAAGGACTGGTAACTTGGTCTGTCTAGGGTGCTACAGTACATAGGGTTGAGTGAGGTACAGTCTGCTATTCTATAAGGACTGGTATCGGTCCACAATACATAGGGTTGACTTGCACTACTGCTGACCGCTGCCCTATACTGCAGCAGTCCTTCATCGGTATACTGACTGACGTACAGTCTGCTAATCACTCAAACACAACCTACTTGGTCCACAAAGGTCCTTATAAGGACTGGTAAGGTATAGGGTACTACAGTACATAGGGTTGTGTGAGGTACAGTCTGCCATTCTATAAGGACTGGTATTGGTCCACAATAGATAGGGTTGAGGTGCCCTACTGCTGACCGCTGCCCTATACTGCAGCAGTCCTTCATCGGTATAGGGACTGAGAGTTTTGTCACAGGGTCATTTAAAAAATGACAGGCAGAGGAAGAGGCAGGCCCTTCCGCAGGGGTGGTAGGGGTAGGGCAGGAGCAACAGGCTTGAGCCAAAGTGGGAAGTTGCAGAAGGTGCGTTCAATTACTTTAAAGGATGCACCAGACTTGGTTGAGTGGCTCGCTCAGCCTTACTCTTCTGCACCCTCCTCATCCTCTCGATCTGCACCCTCTTCTTCACTCTCTGCTATGTGCACCCCCAAAGACACTACCACCAACAACATCACCACCACCACCACCACATACCTTCCGCTTGAGTCACAGGAATTATTTTCCGATCCATATCAAGAGGACATTTCTGATGCGCAGCCACTCTTGGTATTGGATCAGGAAGAGGAGGTAGCAACAACCGCTACTCAGCAGTCTGACGACAGTACCCAGATCAGCCCAAGGAGGAGGTTGGTCCCTGGTGTTGTTGCCTACTCCGAGATCTCTACTTATAGCGGTGGGGAAGGTGACGTTGATGATGACGTGTCTAGTGATGTCACGTGGGTGCCCACAAGAGAGGAAGAGGAGGGGAGTTCAGAGGGAGATATGGACCAGCAGATAGGGTGGAGAAGCAGGAATAACTTACATTGCACAGGAGGGACAAAGCAGACTGCAAATGTATCAGGAGCGAGTCATCGACCATGTACGGTCACATCTGGCGCTCCCAGGACACCGGCACATGGCTCCGCAGTGTGGGATTTTTGTAACGTGTCCGCTGCTGACAATAGCGTTGCCAGCTGCAATCTTTGCAGTCAACGCATTAGTCGCGGTAAGCCCAACACTCACCTAGGGACGACCGCCTTAAGAAGGCACATGAGCAGCCATCACCGAGCCGAGTGGGAGCAACGGGACACACAAAGCCACACTGCAGGCTCTCACCGTCCAGCCTCGTCTTCTACTTCTCCTTCTTCTCTCTCCTCACAATTGTCCTCCACTCCACCTTCCATCACGCTAAGCTCACGTTTTTCTGCAAAAAGGCAGGCTTCCGTGGGCCTAATGTTTGAGTGTAAAAAAATGATGATGCCGGATAACCCTCTTGCCCAACGGTTGACGGCTGGCTTGTCAGAACTCATAGCCCGCCAACTACTGCCATATAAACTGGTGGACTCGGAGGCCTTTCGCAAATTTGTGGCCATTGAAACACCACAATGGAAGGTCCCAGGAAGGAGGTATTTCTCAGAGAAGGGCATCCCAGAGCTATATGACCATGTTCAGCGGTAGGGATGAGCCGAACACCCCCCTGTTCGGTTCGCACCAGAACCTGCGAACAGACCTAAACTTCGTGTGAACTTTAGAACCCTATTAAAGTCTATGGGACTCGAACGTTCACAATCTAAAGTGCTCATTTTAAAGGGTAATATGAAAGTTACTGTCCTAAAAAGTGTTTGGGGACCTGGGTCCTGCCCCAGGGGACATGGATCAATGCAAAAAAAAGTTTTAAAAACGGCCGTTTTTTCAGGAGCAGTGATTTTAATAATGATTAAAGTGAAACAATAAAAGTGTAATATTCCTTTAAATTTCGTAGCTGGGGGGTATCTATAGTATGCCTGTGAAGGGGCGCATGTTTCTGGTGCTTAGAACTGTCGCTGCACAAAGTGTCATTTGTGCAGGAAAAAAAGTCTTTTAAAATCACTTGCGGCTAAATTGTCGGGTCTCCGTAATACAGAGAACACTCAATGAGTGTTCTCTGTATTAGCCGACAATTCATTCATTCATTGATTAAAAAAAAAAAAAAAAAAGCGTGGGGGTTCCCCTAAATTCAATCAAAAGGCCCTTCAGGTCTGACATTGATATTAAGGGGAACCCCGTGTCAAATTTTAAAAAAAAATTGACGTGGGGGTCCCCCCAAATATCCATACCAGACCCTTCAGGTCTGATATGGATATTAAGGGGAACCCCGCATCAAATTTTAAAAAAAAATTGACGTGGGGGTCCCCCTAAATATCCATACCAGACCCTTTATCCGAGCACGCAACCTGGCAGGCCGCAGGAAAAGAGGGGGGGGGGACGAGAGAGCGGCCCCCCCTCCCTCCTGAACCGTACCAGGCCACATACCCTCAACATTGGGAGGATGCTTTGGGGGTCTGTGACCCCTCAAAGCACCTTGTCCCCATGTTGATAAGGACAAGGGCCTCATCCTCACAACCCTGGCCGTTGGTTGTGAGGGTCTGCGGGCGGGGGGCTTATCAGAATCTGGAAGCCCCCTTTAACAAGGGGACCCCCAGATCCCGCCCCCCCCCCTGTTTGAAATGGTAAGGGGGTACAAAAGTACCCCTACCATTTCACAAAGAAAGTGTCAAAATGGTTAAATAAGACAAACACACTTTTGAAAAATTCCTTTATTAAAAAAAAAAAAAAAAAAAAAAAAATTCCAGCGGTGCTAATCCACTCTTGCTATCCAGCGACGGGTCTCCGGGGTCCAGCGATGGATGATCATATCCAGCGACGGGGGATCTCTCAGTCCAGCGCTGTCCATACCTCCTTCTTCTGTCTCCACTGCGGAGACACTGCAGAGAGCCGAGCGCTGACATTTCTTATATTGGGAGGGCGGGGCCACCCGTCACCTGACCCCGCCCCTCTGACGCAGGAGAGGGAAGCCAGGGGTTCCCCAGTGACGTGTGGGTGACCCCGCCCCCTCTGATGTAACGCAGGTTTCCGTTACATCAGAGGGGGCGGGGTCACCCACACGTCACTGGGGAACCCCTGGCTTCCCTCTCCTGCGTCAGAGGGGCGGGGTCAGGTGACGGGTGGCCCCGCCCTCCCAATATAAGAAATGTCAGCGCTCGGCTCTCTGCAGTGTCTCCGCAGTGGAGACAGAAGAAGGAGGTATGGACAGCGCTGGACTGAGAGATCCCCCGTCGCTGGATATGATCATCCATCGCTGGACCCCGGAGACCCGTCGCTGGATAGCAAGAGTGGATTAGCACCGCTGGAATTTTTTTTTAATTTTTTTTATTTTTAATAAAGGAATTTTTCAAAAGTGTGTTTGTCTTATTTAACCATTTTGACACTTTCTTTGTGAAATGGTAGGGGTACTTTTGTACCCCCTTACCATTTCAAACAGGGGGGGGGCCGGGATCTGGGGGTCCCCTTGTTAAAGGGGGCTTCCAGATTCTGATAAGCCCCCCGCCCGCAGACCCTCACAACCAACGGCCAGGGTTGTGAGGATGAGGCCCTTGTCCTTATCAACATGGGGACAAGGTGCTTTGAGGGGTCACAGACCCCCAAAGCATCCTCCCAATGTTGAGGGTATGTGGCCTGGTATGGTTCAGGAGGGAGGGGGGGCCGCTCTCTCGTCCCCCCCTCTTTTCCTGCGGCCTGCCAGGTTGCGTGCTCGGATAAAGGGTCTGGTATGGATATTTAGGGGGACCCCCACGTCAATTTTTTTTTAAAATTTGATGCGGGTTTCCCCTTAATATCCATATCAGACCTGAAGGGTCTGGTATGGATATTTGGGGGGACCCCCACGTCAATTTTTTTTTTTAATTTGACACGGGGTTCCCCTTAATATCCATGTCAGACCTGAAGGACCTTTTGATTGAATTTAGGGGAACCCCCACGCTTTTTTTTTTTTTTTTTTTAATCAATGAATGAATGAATTGTCGGCTAATACAGAGAACACTCATTGAGTGTTCTCTGTATTACGGAGACCCGACAATTTAGCCGCAAGTGATTTTAAAAGACTTTTTTTCCTGCACAAATGACACTTTGTGCAGCGACAGTTCTAAGCACCAGAAACATGCGCCCCTTCACAGGCATACTATAGATACCCCCCAGCTACGAAATTTAAAGGAATATTACACTTTTATTGTTTCACTTTAATCATTATTAAAATCACTGCTCCTGAAAAAACGGCCGTTTTTAAAACTTTTTTTTGCATTGATCCATGTCCCCTGGGGCAGGACCCAGGTCCCCAAACACTTTTTAGGACAGTAACCTGCATATTACCCTTTAAAATGAGCACTTTAGATTTCTCCCATAGACTTGTATAGGGTGTTCCGGCTTTTCGAATTTGCTGCGAACAGCCCAAATTGTTCACTGTTCGCTGAACAGGCGAACAGGCAATGTTCGAGTAGAACATGAGTTCGACTCGAACTCGAAGCTCATCCCTATTCAGCGGCAAGTGAATGTATCTCTGGCACACAGTGTCGGTGCCAAGATACATCTGACCACAGACACGTGGTCTAGCAACACGGGCAGGGAAGATATATCACTTTTACTGCCCACTGGGTGAACCTTCTGACGGCCGTCAAACATGTAACCCGTGGCACCCATGTAGATTTGGTTTTACCGCCACGGATTGCATGCAGGCCTGACTCTTCTTCTCCTCCTCCTCCTACTCCATCCTCTTCCCTCTCCTCCTCAGCTGACTCCTCCTTTTCCGCTGCTAGCGTCTCTTCCGCTGCGCCGCCCAAGCTCCCCAGAACCTATTCGACATGCCAGGTGAGACGTTGCCATGCCGTGCTGCGTCTGTTGTGCCTGGAAGCCAAGAGCCACACTGCCCCAGCACTCCTTTCAGCTTTGCGTTCACAGGCAGATCAGTGGCTAACACCGCTCAATTTGACAGTTGGTAAAGTGGTGTGTGACAACGGTGCCAATCTGCTTAGCGCATTGAAACAGGGCGAAATCACGCACGTGCCATGCATGGCACACGTCTTAAACTTGGCCGTGCAGCAATTCCTTGTCAAATACCCTGGGGTCCAGGACATCTTGCGGCAGGCAAGGAAAATCTCGGCCCATTTCAGAAGATCTTACACGGCCATGGCTCGCCTTGCTGACATTCAGCGGCGACACAATCTGCCGGTCAGACGTCTTATTTGCGATTGCCCGACGCGATGGAACTCAATCTTCTATATGCTTGATAGGCTGCTCCAGCAGAAACATGCAGTTAACGTCTACCTGTATGAACTCTGCGGCAGAACCGGTTCTGGGGAGCTGGAGTTTTTTTCACCGCGCCAGTGGCTGCTCATGCGCGACGGATGCAGACTTCTGTGCCCATTTGAGGAGATCACCAAACTGGTCAGTCGCAGCCATGGCGCCATCAGTGACATGGTACCTTATGCCTTCTTTATGGAGCGTGCATTGGGTCGTTGATCAAGCTGTGGAGGAGCAGGAGCGGGAAGATGAGGAAGTCGCAATGCTGGATGAATTCCCAGGGGGGGCTACTCTATCTGAGACAAGTGAACAACAGGAGTCTGAAGAGGAGTCAGAGGAGGATGGTGTCGGGGTGGATGAGGAGGAGCAAGAAGAGCATGCTTTAAATCTTTCTGGGATCCCTGTTGTGCGTGGATGGGGAGAGGAGAATGAAGAGGACGACATTATCCTGGATGATGAGCAGGAGCCAGGCCACCACACCGCTTCCACTTTAGTGCAAATGGGGGCCTTCATGCTCCAGTGTTTTAATAGGGACCCCCGTATAAAAAGCATAAGGGTCAAGGACCAGTACTGGGTGGCAACGTACTTAGACCCCCGGTACAAACGCAAAATGGCGGAAATGTTACCGCCGTCACAGAGGGCTGTCAGAATGCAGCACTTCCAGGCCTTGCTTCGAGAAATGCTGCATTCTGCTTTTGCGTGCGCTGGCAGAGGAGCAATTCCCACTCCCAGAGAAGGAGTTGCGGGTACCAATCCAACAGCGCCTGCAAGAAGAGGCCGGTTTGAAGATGTGTTGGTGACTTCGGATATGAGGTCATTCTTTCAGCCGACCCATCGACAGGTGTCATCCGGATCCAGCATCAGGGAACGCCTAGACCGTCAGGTGTCCGACTACATCGGGTTAACGGCCGATGTGGATGCTCTGAGGAGTGATGAACCCCTGGACTACTGGGTGGGCAGGCTTGACCTCTGGCCAGAGCTTGCCCAATTTGCAATCGAACTGTTGGCTTGCCCCTCATCCAGTGTCCTGTCTGAAAGGACGTTCAGCGCAGCAGGGGGAATCGTGACCAATAAGCGTACTCGCCTAGCTCACAACAGTGTTAACTACCTCACATTTCTAAAAATGAATGAGGCATGGATCTCGGAGGAATTCAACACATGTGACCAGTAGACCATGTATATGTCTATAAACAATTTTTTTAATCGAGCACAGAGACCTTATTTCTTCATTTGGCTCACTTCCTTGTCCAAAAAAAGCACACCGTACTATATGCCCGTACCCTCCTCTTTGAAGAGGTTGAGCGGTGTCATATTTCTACTGGGGCTGCTTATTATGAGGGGCTCCCACCATCCCTGTGCTGTGCTGACTTCCTCCTGGGGCTGTACCTCTGCTGTGCATATTTTGAGGTGCTCCCACCATCCCTGTGCTATGCTCATTATGAGGGGCTCCCACCATCCCTGTGCTGTGCTGATTTCCTCATGGGGCTGCTTATTATGAAGGGCTCCCACCATCCCTGTGCTATGCTGACATCCTCCTGGGGCTGCTTATTATGAGGGGCTCCCACCATCCCTGTGCTATGCTGACATCCTCCTGGGGCTGCTTATTATGAGGGGCTCCCACCATCCCTGTGCTATGCTCATTATGAGGGGCTCCCACCATCCCTGTGCTATGCTGACTTCCTCCTGGGGCTGCTTACGGTGCAGGTGTCAGTGCTGTATATCACTGTGCTGATGTCAGTGCTCTCTATCACGGTGCTGCTGTCAGTGCTGTATATCACGGTGCTGGTGTGAGTGCTTTATGTCACGCTGCTGATGTCAGTGCTCTCTATCACGGTGCTGCTGTTAGTGCTGTATATCACGGTGCTGGTGTGAGTGCTTTATGTCACGCTGCTGATGTCAGTGCTCTCTATCACGGTGCTGCTGTCAGTGCTGTATATCACGGTGCTGATGTGAGTGCTTTATGTCACGCTGCTGGTGATCATCTCCTGCACCCTCTTCTTTGCCTACCCTGGTCCCTGACCTTCCCTCTCCACCATTGCCTTCATGCGCTCCACAGTCCTGAATTGTCACAACAATTTCCCATATAAAAAAAGAATGCTTGTAGTTGTCGATCCCAGATTCACCTCATACATGTGTTATGTCATTGGCCATGTGGTGGGACTATGTTTGCACAGCTATTAATTATTTTGTGGCTGCAAATTTGACCTATAGGTTTGCGAAGTTTGCGAATGTTCCGGTTCGTGAATGTTCCGGTTCGCAAACTATCGGCCGCGTTCGCGGTCCGCGTTCGCGAAACGTCCCGTCGGAAGTTCGTCCATCACTACTTCTCTTGTGAGTCGGCACCCAAACTTTCTCCTGGGCCACACACAGTAGCCATCAAATGGCACTTTATTACACTTGGCCACACAGGCCTGTATACTTGTCACATATGCATTACTCGCCACACAGGCTCACTACTACAGTCCTCTGGTCAGACTTTCTCACAAGTCGCATAAATCTATTGACACCCCAAGCATAGAAACCAAACATCAACATTGATAATTATTATCGGCTCTATTATTTCTGCAACAGGTAATGTAAAGGAGTTATTTGGGTCAAACTATGTAACATCAACATTACTCTAGTTTACACTCAATTCTACTTTAATTTCACTATCTCATCAACAGCATAAGAATTCTTCAGCCAATGGACCCCAGACACTGACTAATTACTCACCACATACAGCAGAATAAGTAAGAATAACAATTTCTTACCGTGGCCACTTGTCTGCTCACCATGAGTTTCACGTCTCTCTGGCTGGGAGCCCAGTAAATCTGAGTAGCAGGCACCATTCTGTTAAATCAGGTTATGGGGTCTCCAAAACAAGACATTCAGATGAGATAGTAGATCCGGATAGGTGCATTTTTATTCATTGCAGTGGAGAAATCACTGGGCTTTCACACTGGAGCTGTGCATTTGCAGGGCGGTCAAAAAAGTCCTGCAAGGCGTATCTTTGGAGCGTTGTAGGAGCAGTGTATTTACCGCTCTTAAAGTGCCCCTTCCCATTGAAAACAATGGGGCATCGCTGCAAACCCGCCTGCAAACTGCCACTGCAGCGGCTTTTTGTGGGTGGTTTTAACCCTTTTTCGGACACTAGCGGGGGTTAAACTGCCCCGCTAGCGGCTGCATAGCGTCGCTAAAATGACGGTAAAGCCGCCAGCGCCCGCAACGCTCCAGTGTGAAAGTAGCCTTAGTCTCAAGGTCAAACCCAGGGCATTTTTGATATAGGAACATGGAACATGGAAAATTGTCCATACATGAGGGTTTATGTAAATAGTTTATACGATCAGGACATTCCAGGGTCCCAAACCTATGATGAATCAAATTTAAAGTCCCTGCACACTTTGACAGAAGCATACATGTGTGCATAGGAGCAAAAAAAGTTTATTAAAAAATAGTCCAGAGAATAACTACTGCTATGTTCAGACAACGTGGACTAAAAGCAGCAGGATTGACCTTGTATCTGAGACTTTTATTAAACTCAATAGGAACAGATACTTAGTAGCAGTAAGGTAATGGAAAGTAATGGTGGCCTTGATAGTCATAGGGTTTCTTTTCTTCATTTTGCTGATACTTATGACTTGCATATTCATTAACATGTTGTTTTTAAAATGAAGCCTTTCACATACACATATATTCACTTAGCAGGATCCCATTTGAAAACATAATGTTGGTAGATGCAAGTCTTTCAATAATAAGCACGTATACCAGAGTAGGTTCATGAATGTATTGAACCATTATTAACCTTTTTATGGGGAACAAAAAAAATTGCTCACAAATGAAACCTGAATTAGGGCTTAAAAGCTCCTACAAAATCAGCACTAAATTACATTATCAGTAGGAGCACATGTATTTACACAGGAAACAGAAACTAATTTCTTTCTATTAACCACCTCAGTACTGGCATAACACCACCCCCCCTCCCCCAACACACTTCGTTAACAAGTTTTTTTGGGTTTCAGCACTGTGACACTTTGACTCACAATTACTAAGTCACTCAACAGTGAATTTTATATCTTTTTTGAGACTGATAGAGTTTCCTGTTGGTGGTACTCATTTACTCCCTTCTTGCCCAGGCCAATTTTCAGCACTGTCACACTTTGAATGACAATTGCACGGTCATGCAGAACTGTACACATATGACATTTTTAACTTTTTTTTTTCACACAAATAGAGCTTTCTTTTGGTGGTATTTATTCACCACAGTTTTTTTTTTTTTCTTACTAAAACAAATATTTTACAAAAAAATGTGTTTTTTTTATTTCTGCTATAGCGTATTGCAAATAAATAATCTCTCTTTATAAATTTAGGCCAAATGTATTTTGCTATTTCTTTGGTGAAAATAACCCAAAACAGTGAATTTTATTTAGTCTGTAGGAAAGTTATAGAGTCCACAAGCTATGGTATATATATATATATATATATATATATATATATATATATATAGATATATATATATATATATATATATATATCTATATATATAGATATATAGATATATATATATATATATATATTTGGGCTGTGATTGGCCCTGTCTGTACCATTTAATCACTGAGTCCATTAAAATAGTACACACGAATGGCATGAAACAAAGTCATTTATTGCGTACAGGTGTCATGTGACCACAGCAATCAAATAGTACCGGCAGTGGGCCGGTACAGTGGTCTGCCATCGGTTGTGTCCATATGACTTCCTCTCAGTATAATGGTGCTCCTGTCTGGCCTATGGTAATGTGACGGCCAGGTGGGAGGGGTTTATAACCACTGAAAAAAATTTTTTTCACCACAGTATATAAAAGGAAAAAAGACCCACAATTGGAATAAAAGTTTCCTTTCATTTTTATCAAAAAACACAGCAAATAAAAATGCCAGGAATGTGCAGGAAAACAAATGACCCATTTTGGAAAGTAGACACCACAAGGTGATCTGATATTTGCCACATTTTTTTGGGAAATTAAGGAATATTCTGATATTGAGGGGGGCGAGATCTGGGGTTAATAGACTCCAGAAGTCTCAGTAAAGAGTACCTGTCACTATCCATGCTATCACAAGGGATGTTGGTCAAAGTGGATAAAAAAAAATGTAATGAGACAATGTAAAAATAAAAAAATAAAAAATAATAAATGTAGCACTGACCCCCGAAGGAGTGTCTGATTATTTTTGAGCTTACCTTTACCTTCTTCACCTTGTGTACGTCTAGGGGTTACCCGAGGTAGATGGCCCAATGAACTGCAGAGACTGACACTTGATCCACTTTAGGGATTTTTATTTGCAAAAACGTGGAACAGAACACAGTCTCTCAGTAGCGAATAGAGGTTTTAGGTAAAAAAGCTCAGGTACTCTTGGAACTGCTGACACTTGAATATCTCTCTCTATGTAATCCAGGGAATAGCCATTCACAACTGGATATTACAACCATTGGATAAATCCCCTTTTTGTAAATTTAGCATCCGACAGGTGATTCAGATAAAGCAAAGTCTCTGTCACAGACTTGGTTGTAGAACTTTAGAATGAAAAGTCTCTCTCACAAACTTGGTTGTAACTGAAGGATAAAATTAGAGAATTCTCATACGGTACCAGTATGTTGCAGCCGGTCAGGTGATACCATACGAGCGTGGATTCACTTGGTGCCCTTTCCAGCTTAGCTTCCAGGCTCTTGCTGAGCAGCCAGCCTTCTGTGTGGCCTTCTTCTGAAGAGTCCTCCCCTGGTTGTGTTTTCAGTTGTTGGGCCTCTCAAAACCCGAGATGGCACCGGACCACCTTGGAACCCTCCTTCCAGTTACTAGCCAGCCCCGAGACTCGGAAGTGGATGGATCCGCACCCCAGGCCATGAGGGCCTCTGGGGGCTGGTCAGGAGGACCAGGACCATGGAGTCAGAACATACTTCTGGACCGGAACCTCGAACCACTTGACATCCGCATCTTAAGTACCCTCTCCCAGAAGACACAGCAAGAGTGACACTCCCACTGGGCTGGCTCCAAGAGAAAGTAACCTTAAAGCACCCAACCAGACTGTGTTTCCATGCCTACCAGAGGAGACAGCGCCCCCTATGGCCAGGCCGAACACCCCATAGTCCAGTCAGACTGATGCTGAGGTCAAAATTTGGAATAATAATACCCAAACAAAACTGCAGTTTAGGTGTAACTTTAAATTTCAAAAACACATAGCGCATGCTCCTCAGGAGCCGGCGCTACACAAATATTTAAAAAAAAATTAAAGCATCCCCGGGCTTGCGTGCAAAAGACAAATGCACATGTAGATCACGCACACATATGTAAATGTTTTTTGCACCATACATGTGAGGTATCCTCATTATGTCAGGTATCTATTTACTCAGCATAACATTGTCCTTTATAATTTAACAAATAATTGGGCATTATATTGTACCTTAACATTTATTAAAGTGTATTTTTTTTTTATTGTGTTTGAAAAAACCTTGCACAAATATTTTGTGACATAAAAAAACTGCAGTCACCATTTTATTCTCTCGGGCCTCTTTTTAAAAAAAAAATATTTACAATGTTTGTGGGTTGTAAGTCATGTTCTAGCAAAAAAAATGGAGATCTTTACTTTTATGCGAGAAGTGGCAGAATTGGTGTTGAGTGGTTATTGTGGTGACTGACTGACTTATAGGAAGACAAAGAGGTAGGTCTATTCTCAATTTTGCCGTGAAAAAGGTCAAGATTTCTATGTAAATTTAGCTATCTGTTTCTCTTCATCTACTAATCATTTTGACATAGCATTTTGTAACTTAACTTAATCTATTATTGTGCTTTGTAGCACTACCCCCACAGGAGCCATTTGGTATGATGGGTTCTCTGTTCTGCCAAGACTCTTTCAATAGGAGCTTCAGCCAGGTTTCCAAAAATTTTAAGTCAGAAGCTACATAAACTGTAGCTGCCTACTTTTAGTAAACACACACTCACCTGTCCAGGCATCTAGCTCCATCCCCATTCTGGTTGGTTCTTCGCCGATCCCAGGCACCGGCATCTTAACTTGTGGGAAGCTGGCTTCTTGAGGCTTCCCAGCCAACTCCCTACTGTGCATGTGCATGCCCATATCCTGCAAGTATATGTTTTTAGTGATCTAACTTACTGATTGACCAGAGTTGTTTTATAATATTACAAGCTTAGTATTCTATGCCTTTAGTAAATCAATCCTATTGCCTTCAGTCCAACTAAGAAGCAAAGAGGCTGTTCACTTTGCAAAATAATTTTTACTTTGAAAGGGAATTCTCCTTTGCTTACTGACTGAGGTGACATTTTGTTGACTTCTATCATCCATACATGTGCAAGTAAAAATACAGTTGTTTTCCTTTTGTATTTATAGTATAGTAATTTTTTACCACATTCACTACGTCAATGGAAAATCCTCTTGCAAAGTGAACAGCCTATTGTTTTTAGTAAATCAATTTCAGTCTGTATTACAGACAACAAATCTCTTTTCTTTTTTATCCTACAATATACTGTATAATAAATACTTTTAAAGTGTTACTAAACTCAGGACCCTGCATTCACTATATCAGGACTCCCGCAGTACATTGAACACGGAAATGCAAGGATTTTAGTAAATATAAACTACTAAATACCTTTTATAATCAGCAGTATATAGCAGTTTTGTGACTCATATTAGTGTCCAGCCAAGCACTGGTTAAAGCTTGTAGGAGGAGTTCTCTGACTGGGCTATGAGACTGCAGGCCCCCTGACCCTCTGTCTGAACTGTGCGGATTGGCCCTGTGCTGACCACATGCATCCTCCCAAGAAAAAAGAAAAAAAAACTATACAGCAATACACACCAAATCTGAGCATGTGCAGCCTGACTCCATAGACTCTGTGTTATCAAGAAATTATCAAGTGACATTGGAAGACGGGGAGGATCAGAGAAGACAGGATCAAACGGCCGTTTTACACAATGCAGAAGATTAACCCTTTAGGTTCCACAGTGAGTATAACAAGCATGCTTTACTGCATATACAGACTGATTTTATTGTTGTGGGTTTAGTAACATTTTAATGTCAAAAAGATTCACAATCGATCATTTAAACAAATATATAATGTATACTCTTCACATGTATTTAAATTAGCACTGAGGTTTTTTCCATTAAAGTCAAAGTTTATTTGCGAAATACAAAACATGTCAGAATGGAAATTGTCCAGTATCACATAAACAATGCCGAGCAGTGGAATTACAAGAATTACACATGCAGGATTAGGACATTGTCTATTCAGAACAAAACATATCATATTGTGGTCATATCAGCTGATATCTAGACCGAACCAGATAATAAGGCAAAATAAAGCTAAACAAAGTCAACCACCTTACTAATGGGGTTTCCCATTCATTGCGATCCGGGAAAGAGAAATTAAGGGCAGATAGAAAGAAAGAAAGAGGAGCAAGAGTGTGGGAGAAGGTAACGGTGTAAACCTTCCCTATTAATAACAAGGTGATTCTAGATGTGGGATCAGGTAGTCTAAAGGACCAACTATCGTGTGTCCAGGTGTAAAAGTCCTTTTATGCCCCAAGCTCCTACAAGATAGCCAAACAGGTCAAGTCTGTAGCAGCAGATCTGCATAGGCCTGAGAGTATCTGTATGCAAACCAGGGAGACCAGGTCTTGTGGTAGCGTGCTATCAGTTCGTTGGACTGGGCCGCCGTGTCTTCCATTTTACAGATGTAAAAAACCTTATTTAGCCAGTCCCTCAATGTGGGAATAGTTTTTGACTTCCAAAAGAGTGGAATGAGGGAATTGGCAGCGTTTATCAGGTGTCTTGAAAGCGAGTTTTTATACTTCTGAAAGGAGAAGTTTGAGATATGTAGTAGACAGCATGCTGCATCCAACCTGAGCCTGGTATCCGTGATCTGAACGATCGTCTCAGTTACCTTGGACCAAAATAGTGCCAGCCCCTCACATTGCCACCAGATGTGGAGTAAAGTGCCCCTTTCGGCGCCACATCTCCAGCATTTGTCAGGCGTTTGCGGGTACCACTTGTGGATTTTCACTGGTGTTGCATACCAATGGAACAATATCTTATGAGCGGTTTCCTGCATACGTGTGCTTAGAGAGCACTTATGAGACGGGATACAGGCTTTTTCCCACTGGTTATCAGTGATTGTGACTCCCAGTTCTTCTGACCATCTCTCTCTGAGTCTATTATCTCCTTGTGGTCGCAGGTGTTGTACCCAAGTGTATGAGGCTGATGTAGTTTTCAGGACAGGTTCGCCCTTCAAGCAAACCGATTCCAGTTCAGTAAGATCTCTCGTAAAGTGGACCCTGTGGTCCGCATAATTGTCATAGCTACGTATCTGGAAGTACGACCAAAGGGGCATGAGTGGAATCCTGTTGTCTGTTTTGAAAGGCGCGTAGTCTTTCATCTTGCCATCGGCAAAGCAATGCATTGCCAGGAGTGGCTTCCCCAGATCTGTTGGTCTTATGAGATGGTTATTAATACCCGGCGGGAAGTCTGGGTTGTCATGCAAAGGGGTGAGAGGGCTCAGGGGGGTGGAAAATTTGGAGTATTTGGTAAGCTTGTGGAAAATTCCAAGTGTGGTGCCTATAAGCGGGTTTACTGCTGTGGGGTATTTAGATGTGGGTATCCAGGGTGAGAATCGAAGGGGTACCACGCTCGCCTCACTCTCAATGGCGACCCAATCTTTGAATTGATGGTGGCAGTGCCAATCTATGATGCGGGCTATATGCGCAGGTTGGTAGTAGCCCTTGAAGTCAGGGATACCCAGACCTCCTTTGGCTCTAGGTCTAGTCAAAAGGGTGGATTTCAGCCGTACCACTGAGGTTTATAAACACATTGTCAACATTTTATATCTTGGGTTGTACAACCAGTTTGGCCATTACACAAAAATAACGAATCTGAATCTTGCTAATGATGTGATCAGTGCTTTGCTTTGTGCTAATTTTCCCTGAAAGCTTTTTTTGTGAAGGACAATAAAATTATCCTCTGTGAAATCAGACCTCTTACAGAAACAAAATTATGGGCTAGTATGAATAATTTAATTTAAGGATGCAGTGAATACATTTAAAGTATATAAAAAATAAGATATTCAGTATTTTGTCTTAACTAATTAGGAACACACAAATTAAACATTTTATTTACTATATCTGTCAAATTTGAAATTGAATTGTCTACAATGCTAGTAATACTTGAATTTGTTCTGCTAGCAATCACAATTTAACAAATTTCAACCTGCAATTCACTTTTAAGTTAGATTGTCTAAAATAGTTAATTAAATTACAGCAGTATTACCCCAAAAAGCAAGCTCCGTGAGTCAGGTCTCACTGAGAGGAAGAACGGGGAGATGCTAATGTAAACAAGCATCTCCCCGTTCTGCCTAGTGACAGTGTCACTGATCTCTGCTCCCTGTAATCGGGAGCAGAGATCAGTGACATGTCACACATAGCCACACCCCCCCCCCCCCCACAGTTAGAAACATGTCCCAGGGCACACTTAACCCTTACACTGCCCCCAGTGGTTAATTCCTTCACTGCCAGTGTCATTTACACAGGAATCAGTGCATTTGTATAGCACTGATTGCTGTTTTAATGACAATGGTCCCAAAAATGTGTCAAAAATGTCCTATGTGTAATGTCACAGTCATGATAAAAATCGCTGATCGCCGCCATTACTAGTAAAAAAAAAAAATGCATAAAATGAATAAAAATGCCAATGGTTTTTGCGCAAACCAATCAATAAACGCTTATTTTTTTTTTTTACCAAAAATATGTAGAAGAATACGTATCTGCCTAAACTGAGGAATTAAATTTTTTTTTATATATTTTTGGGGGATATTTATTATAGCAAAATTTTTTTTTTTCAAAATTGTCACTTTTTTTGTTTATAGCATAAAAATAAAAACCGCAGGGGTGATCAAATACCACCAAAAGAAAGCTCTATTTGTCTGAAAAAAAAGTACGTCTTTTTTGTTTGAGAGCCACGTAGCACGACCGCGCAATTGTCAGTTAAAGCGACGCAGTGCCGAATCGCAAAAAGTGCTCTGGTCAGGAAGGGTGTAAATTCTTCTGTGGCTGAAGTGGTTAACAGACCAAGTTGATCAGCACGAAAGTGGAAGTGGGTTGAAGTGGGTTGACTCAAACCATTTACCAGTGCCAGGAGTGCTTTCAATAGCCAACTTTTATACATTTATGTAAAACCTTTATCCTAAAAGGAAAACATACTGTTTCTGTAGCTGCTTAAAAAGAGTTACAGTGTCTTGAAAAATAGTCATACCCCTTGAAATTTTCCACATTGTGTCATGTTACAAACAAAAATGTAAATTGATTTTATTGGGATTGTATGTGATAGACCAATACAAAGTGGCACATAATTGTGAAGTTGAAGGAAAATGATAAATGTTTTTCAATTTTTTTTTTTACAAATAAATATCTGAAGTTAGAAGAACCTTAGTGAAGAAGTTAGAGAACCTTAGTGAACAAACAGCATAATGAAGGCAAAGGAACACACCATACAGGTCAGGGATAAAGGTGTTGAGAAGTTTAACGCAGAGGTTAGGTTATAAAAAAATATCCCAAGCTTTGAACATCTCACGGAGCACGATTTAAACCATCATCTCAAAATGGAAGGAGTATGGCACAACTGCAAACCTACCAAGACATGGCCGTCCACCTAAACTGACAGACCAGGTAAAGAGTGCACTAATAAGAGAAGCAGTCAAGAGGCCCATGGTAACTCAGGTGGGAAAATCTGTCCACAGGACAACTATTAGTCGTGCACTGCACAAATCTGGCCTTTATAGAAGAGTGGCAAGAAGAAAGCCATTGTGTAAAGAAAGCCATAAGAAGTCCCGTTTGCAGTTTGTGAGAAGCCATGTGGGGGACACAGCAAACATGTGGAAGAAGGTGCTCTGGTCAGATGAGATCAAAATTGAACTTGTTGGCCTACAAGCAAAATGCTATGTGTGGCGGAAAACTAACACTGCATATCACCCTGAACACACCCCACTGCGAAACATGATGGTAGCAGCATAATGTTGTGGGGATGCTTTTCTTCAGCAGGGACAGGGAAGCTTTTTAAAGTTGATGGGAAGATGGATGGAGCCAAATACAGAGCAATCTTAGAAGAAAACCTGTTAAAGTCTGCAAAATACTTGAGACTGGGGCGAAGGTTCACCTTCCAGCAGGACAAAGACCCTAAACATACTGTCAGGGATCTGCTGTGACAAGCCGAAGGTGTATGCGTGTGCACATGTGCACATGGGTACCAGTTAGACAGTGTCATGTGCACGATAGCTCATGCCGGGCGTGCCTGTGTGCACACAGGCGCACGTGCAAGAGAGCACGCGTCGGATAAACGCACATTAGATGCTGTTTGGTGCCAATAGGCCTTTAAAAGGACAGCAGCTGCACAAGTGCAGTGCTGTTTGATCTGCAGCTAGTGACTCCTGTATACCTGTACCTGCCTTCTGATCACCTGTATTGACTCAGCTCTGCTTGACTTACCTAATCTCTCCAACTCTGACCTTGGCTTGCCTTGACTCTGCTATAAGGACTTCCTTGCTGACACTCTGTTGCCGACCTCTGCCTGTTCATCTGACTCTGCTTCAGCTACAGCCCTACCTGCCTGACCACCTGTGTTTGACTCGGCTTGTCTCACCTTGCTCTTGCCTATTGATCCATACTATTTTATTACCTGTGTTTGACCTGGCTTTTCTCACTCTGCTCCAGTCTGCACCTGCCAGCTTATGAGGGGCTCCCACCATTCCTGTGCTGTGCTGACTTCCTGTCAGTCTATATTCAAACAGTCTATATTCCTGTAAAATAAATGGCATCACAACATGACTGCCATTTTTAAAGCATGCACAGACTAAATGGAAAATATTTTGTTGATAAATCAGCCTGCAATACAAGTTTTATCAGAGATGGCTGCCACAACATTGGTACTATTCAGTGAAGTTTCAATAGCTCACTTAGAGGGGAGCTTAGGCTTCCCTACACCTATTACTGCCTACTACTCATACCAATAACATTCTCATACATAAACACCATCAGAGTTGTCTGTTCTGCCAGCATTGACATATAATAAAAAGGATTTATGGGCAAATGCCATTTTTACATGGTAATGTGTCAATATTTTAAGTTAGCAAAACTTTGCGGTACTTTGAACACCCACTGGTTGAAACCCTGGCACACAGGCCTTGCACTCAGAAATGGTATTTACTCAGAAATCACTTATAATCTTGGAGGATAGACACGAGTTTGTGTACATTTGTCAAGGAACATGGCCAGGAGTTCTCCTGCTTGTGATCAGTCCAGCACAAGACATTCTCCTTTTGGAAACTATTTAAAGTGTCTGCTCATATCAGCTCTAATTGGAGTGCATTTCACAGGTTCTTTGCCTGCAATATAATAGATCTGTTTCTTTTCTTTCAAATGCAAAAGGTGAACTTGTTACATCCGCAGCCCTGACAATAAAGAGGCTTTAAAAAGTAAAGTGTATATTAATTTTAATTATTTATTTTAAAGCAGAACTTTCAACAAATATAAAACAATTAAGGATATTTTTATGCTTATCCGTTTTCCTACAGTAAAGCAGTTTTATTGCATGAAAATGCATTTTATATGGCAATCCTGTTCTTTCATATGTGGCTGGTTCACATCTTTATGCTGCAGTTTATTACGTTTTTACATATAATGGCCCATTCACACCTTTATGTACTACATGTGTATTGGGTTGAATTGGTTCTGTTTTAATTTAATATCCTTATTCTCCAAAAATAACCCATAAATATCTACTCCTTAATGGCACTGTAATAAATTTTTCATGAAATTGCTTCTTACTGTGTCTTTTTTACCTCCTTACAACATCCTCTGTGAGCATCCAAATCGCTCCCTACAAACCCCCCCCCACGCACACACACAGCCATTTGTTTGGAACGATCAGTGCACATAAGCTGTGGTCATGTGCATACTACAAATGTCACCATAGCCCAATGTCCCCAGTCCATCTTGGGAGCAAGCAAGAGAGGATAGCTATTTTCTTACACATAGTGGAACCATGGAGAATGGACATAGCCGTAATGCCCCGTACACAGGTTTGGAAATTCCGCCAGCAAAAGTCCGATGAGAGCTTTTGGTCGGAAAATGCGATCGTGTGTAGGGATGGCCGAACGGTTCGCCCGGCGGTCGGTTTGCGGCAAATTTCGGCTGTTCGCGGTCCGCCCAATCGGCGGACTATTGCCGCTGTTCGCCCGGCGGACTTACATGTTTACTGTGTAAAAAAACTTTGACCTATGATGACACATCTATCATGTGGTACAGGACAGCCAATTGAGACATTACAGCACATGGACACTTGGACATTCTCCTTAACTTATAAATAGACCCGATCCGACTGCCATTTTACATTCTTTCTACTGTCACTATAGGGAGAGGTTGCTGTGTGGAGCAGGGAGAGACTGCAGTGACCCAAATCGCTAGCTATTAGGTCCACAAAAGTTCTTTTAAGGACTGGTATGGTATAGATGTAGTTCAGGATATAGGTTTGAGGCACTGCTATTCAAGATTGTCTTTTCTCAGTGCAGATAGGGACAGACAGGACGCTGTGTGTTGCAGAGAGGGACAGTCAGTTTAATCATTAGCTGTTACTATTAGGTCCACAAAGGTCCTTTTCAGGACTGGTATGGTGTAGTAGTACAGGATATAGTTTTGAGTGCTATTCAAGTTATTGCTGCAGCAGCCTGTGTTTTGTCAGTTTAAATAGGGACAGACAGGAAGCTGTGTGTAGCAGTGAGGGACAGTCAGTTTAATCAGTAGCTGTTACCATTAGGTCCACAAAGGTCCTTTTCAGGACTGGTATGGTAATAGGGTTGTACACGTATAATATTCTTTCTTCCAAATATAGAAAGAATATTATACTTGACTGCTGCCCTTCTGCTGCAGTAGTGCTTTATGAGTATAGGGACTGAGGTACAGTCTGCTAATCACAACCTACTAGTTCCACAAAGGTCCTTCTAAGGACTGGTAAGGTATAGCGTACTAGAGTCTATAGGGTTGAGTGAGGTACAGTCTGCTAATCCTTAAGGACTTGTATAGGTCCACAATATATAGGGTTGAGGTACACTACTGCTGACTGCTGCCCTATTCTGCAGAAGTCCTTTATCAGTATAGGGACTGAGGTACAGTCTGCTAATCACAACCTACTAGTTCCACAAAGGTCCTTATAAGGACTGGTAAGGTATAGTGTACTACAGTATATAGGGTTAAGTGAGGTACAGTCTGCTAATCACAACCTACTAGTTCCACAAAGGTCCTTATAAGGACTGGTAAGGTATAGTGTACTACAGTATATAGGGTTGAGTGAGGTACAGTCTGCTAATCACAACCTACTAGTTCCACAAAGGTCCTTCTAAGGACTGGTAAGGTATAGCGTACTACAGTATATATGGTTGAGTGAGGTACAGTCTGCTAATCCTTAAGGACTGGTATAGGTCCACAATATATAGGGTTGAGGTGCACTACTGCTGACTGCTGCCCTATTCTGCAGAAGTCCTTTATCAGTATAGGGACTGAGGTACAGTCTGCTAATCACAACCTACTAGTTCCACAAAGGTCCTTAAGGACTGGTATAGGTGTACTATTTGGTGTGCCGTATATAGTTGTGTAATACATGTATAAAATACTTGCACATATCGAAAGCATAGTATAGTGTGGTTCCACTGTGCAGCATTGTGACTGCTGAGCGGTTCTGCAGCGATACTACAAAGAGTCACAAACGCAATCCAAAAAAAAGTATTGTAACTGGTGTGATAGACCAGTGGCCCCCAAAAACAACAGATTGAAGCGGGGTGTTATATACCTTCTTCCACATACATACTGCACTTCTGTAGAGAGTTTTGTCACAGGGTCATTTAAAAAATGAAAGGTAGAGGAAGAGGCAGGCCCTTCCGCAGGGGTGGTAGGGGTAGGGCAGGAGCAACAGGCTTGAGCCAAAGTGGGAAATTGCAGAAGGTGCATGCGATTACATCAAAGGAAGCACCAGAATTGGTTGACTGGCTCACTCAGCCTTACTCTTCTGCACCCTCCTCATCCTCTCAATCTGCACCCTCTTCTTCACTCTCTGCTATGTGCACCCCCAAAGACACTACCACCTACAACATCACCACCACCACATACCTTCCGCTTGAGTCACAGGAATTATTTTCTGATACATATCAAGACATTTCTGATGCGCAGCCACTCTTGGCATTGGATCAGGAAGAGGAGGTAGCAACAACCGCCACTCAGCAGTCTGACGACAGTACCCAGATCAGCCCAAGGAGGAGGTTGGTCACCGGTGTTGCTGCCTTCTCCGAGATCTCTAATTATAGTGGTGGGGAAGGTGACATCGATGATGACGTGTCTAGTGATATCACGTGGGTGCCCACAAGAGAGGAAGAGGAGGGCAGTTCAGATGGAGACATGGACCAGCAGATAGGGAGGAGAAGCAGGAATAACTTACATTGCACAGGAGGGACAAAGCAGACTGCTAATGTATCAGGAGCGAGTCATCGACCATGTACGGTCACATCTGGCGCTCCCAGGACGCCGGCACATGGCTCCGCAGTGTGGGCTTCTTTTAACGTGTCCGCTACTGACAATAGTGTTGCCATCTGCAATTTTTGCAGTCAACGCATTAGTCGCGGTAAGCCCAACACTCACCTAGGGATGACCGCCTTAAGAAGGCACATGAGCTGCCATCACCGAGCCCAGTGGGAGCAACGGAACACACAAAGCCACACTCCAGGCTCTCACCATCCAGCCTCATCTTCTACTTCTCCTTCTCCTCTCTCCTCACAATTGTCCTCCACTCCACCTTCCATCACGCCAAGCTCACGTTTTTCTGCAAAAAGGCAATCTTCCGTGGGGCTAATGTTCGAGCGTAAAAAAATGATGACGCCGGATAACCCTCTTGCCCAGCAGTTGACGGCTGGCTTGTCAGAACTGATAGCCCGCCAACTACTGCCATATAAACTGGTGGACTCCGAGGCCTTTCAAAAATTTGTGGCCATTGGAACACCACAATGGAAGGTCCCAGGAAGGAAGTATTTCTCACAGAAGGGCATCCCAGAGTTATATGGCCATGTTCAGCGGCAAGTGAATGTATCTCTGGCACACAGTGTCGGTGCCAAGATACATCTGACCACAGACACGTGGTCTAGCAAATACGGGCAGGGAAGGTATATCACTTTTACTGCCCACTGGGTGAACCTTCTGATGGCCGTCAAGCATGTAACCCGTGGCACCCGTGTAGATTTGGTTTTACCACCATGGATTGCATGCAGGCCTGGCTCTTCTTCTCCTCCTCCTCCTACTCCATCCTCCTCCCTCTCCTCCTTGGCTGACTCCTCCTTTTCCGCTGCTAGCGTCTCTTCCGCTGCGCCGGCCAAGCTCCCCAGAACCTATTCGACATGCCAGGTGAGACGTTGCCATGCCGTGCTGCGTCTGTTGTGCCTGGAAGCCAAGAGCCACACTGGCCCGGCACTCCTTTCAGCTTTGCGTTCACAGGCAGATCAGTGGCTAACACCGCTCAATTTGACAGTTGGTAAAGTGGTGTGTGACAACGGTGCCAATCTGCTTAGCGCATTGAAACAGGGCAAAATTACGCACGTGCCATGCATGGCACATGTCTTAAACTTGGTCGTGCAGCGATTCGTTGTCAAATACCCTGGGGTCCAGGACATCTTGCGGCAGGCAAGCAAAATCTCAGCCCATTTCAGAAGATCTTACACGGCCATGGCTTGCCTTGCTGACATTCAGCGGCGACACAATCTGCCGGTCAGACGTCTTATTTGCGATTGCCCGACGCGATGGAACTCAACCTTCTATATGCTTGACAGGCTGCTCCAGCAGAAAAGTGCAGTTAACGTCTACCTGTATGAGCTCTGCGGCAGAACAGGTTCTGGGGAGCTGGGTTTTTTTTCACCGTGCCAGTGGCTGCTCATGCGCGACGCATGCAGACTTCTGCAGATATTTGAGGAGATCACCAAACTGGTCAGTCGCAGCCATGGCGCCATCAGTGACATGGTACCTTATGCCTTCTTTATGGAGCATGCATTGCGTCATGTCATTGATCAAGCTGTGGAGGAGCAGGAGCGGGAAGATGAGGAAGTCACAATGCTGGATAAATTCCCAGGGGGGGCTACTCTATCTGAGACAAGTGAACAACAGGAGTCTGAAGAGGAGTCAGTTGAGGATGGTGCCGGGGCGGATGAGGAGGAGCAAGAAGAGCATGCTTTAAACCTTTCTGGGATCCCTGTTGTTGTGCGTGGATGGGGAGAGGAGAATGAAGAGGATGACATTATCCTGGATGATGAGCAGGAGCCAGGCCACCACACCGCTTCCAGTTTAGTGCAAATGGGGGCCTTCATGCTCCAGTGTTTTATTAGGGACCCCCGTATAAAAAGCATAAGGGTCAAGGACCAGTACTGGGTGGCAACGTACTTAGACCACCAGTACAAACACAAAATGGCGGAAATGTTACCGCCGTCACAGAGGGCTGTCAGAATGGAGCACTTCCAGGCCTTGATTCAAGAAATGCTGCATTCTGCTTTTGCGTGCGCTGGCAGAGGAGCAATTCCCACTCCCAGGGAAGGAGTTGCGGGTACCAATCCAACAGCGCTTGCAAGAAGAGGCCGGTTTGAAGATGTGTTGGTGACTTCTGATATGAGGTCATTATTTCAGCTGACCCATCGGCAGGTGTCATCCGGATCCAGCATCAGGGAACGCCTAGGCCGTCAGGTGTCCGACTACATCCGGTTAACGGCCGATGTGGACGCTCTGAGGAGTGATGAACCCCTGGACTACTGGGTGGGCAGGCTTGACCTCTGGCCAGAGCTTGCCCAATTTGCAATTGAACTGTTGGCTTGCCCCTCGTCCAGTGTCCTGTTCGAAAGGACGTTCAGCGCAGCAGGGGGGATCATGACCGATAAGCGTACTCGCCTTGCTCACGACAGTGTTAACTTTCTAAAAATGAATGAGGCATGGATCTCGGGGGAATTCAACACATGTGACCAGTAGACCATGTATATGTCTATAAACGATTTTTTTAATCGAGCACACAGACCTTCTTTCTTCATTTGGCTCACTTCCTTGTACAAAAAAAGCACACCGTACTATATGCCCGGACCCTCCTGTTTGAAGAGGTTGAGCGGTGTCATATTTCGCCTGGGGCTGCTTATTATGAGGGGCTCCAACCATCCCTGTGCTGTGCTGACTTCCTTCTGGGGCTGCTTATTATGAGGGGCTCCCACCATCCCTGTGCTATGCTGACTTCCTCCTGGGGCTGTACCTCTGCTGTGCATATTATGAGGGGCTCCCACCATCACTGTGCTATGCTCATTATGAGGGGCTCCCACCATCCCTGTGCTATGCTGACTTCCTCCTGGGGCTGCTTTTTATGAGGGGCTCCCACCATCCCTGTGCTATGCTGACTTACTCCTGGGGCTGTACCTCTGCTGTGCATATTATGAGGGGCTCCCACCATTCCTGTGCTATGCTCATTATGAGGGGCTCCCACCATCCCTGTGCTATGCTGACTTCCTCCTGGGGCTGCTTACGGTGCAGGTGTCAGTGCTGTATATCACGGTGCTCTTGTCAGTGCTGTATATCACGGTGCTGGTGTCAGTGCTTTATGTCACGCTGCTGATGTCAGTGCTCTCTATCATGGTGCTGGTGTCAGATCACTCTATCACGGTGCAAGTGTCATTGCTGTATGTCACGCTGCTGATGTCAGTGCTCTCTATCACGGTGCTGGTGTCAGATGACTCTATCACGGTACAGGTGTCAGTGCTCTATATCACGGTGCTGGTGATCATCTCCTGCACCCTCTTCTTTGCCTACCCTGACCTTCCCTCTCCTCCATTGCCTTCATGCGCTCCATAGTCCTGAATTGTCAAAATTGCACATATAAAAAAAGAATGCTTGTAGATCCCAGATTCACCTCATACATGTGTTATGTCATTGGCCATGTGGTGGGACTATGTGTGCACAGCTAGTAATTATTTTGTGGCTGCAAACTTGACCTGTAGGTTTGTAAAGTTCACCTCCCATTGAAGTCAATGGGGCCCGCCGCGAACTTTGCGGTTTACGAACTATCAGCCGCGTTCACATTTCGCGTTCGCGAAACGTCCCGTTGGAAGTTCGTCCATCACTAATCGTGTGTATGCTCCATCGGACTTTTGCTGGTGGAATTTCGGACAGCAAAAGATTGAGAGCATGTTCATGTCAGAAAAAGTTCCTAGCCGAAAATCCATTTGTGTGTATGCAATTCCAACACGCAAAAACTCACGCATGCTCAGATTCAAGTATGAGGCGGAAGCGCTCGGTCTGGTAAAACTACCATTCGTAATGGTGATGGCACATTCATCACGCTGAATTTTTTAAGATAGTTTAATGCAGAGCATTCTCTTCTTCTTTAGAATGTTAGAAGAATGAATTTGTTTTGCTGCTCATATTCACACAGAGTTCTCACAAACGTCTTTCTTTATTATTTCTCGTGATCTCATGAATAATATTAATTTATTTTTTCATCGCATCTCCATAATAATGTTTTTTTATTTATTTTTTTCTGTTCAAAGATTTTATTGGTGTTTATCACAAGAAGTATACAGTACAATGCAACAGAATAATAAATGTAGCGTTTGAAACATTAAGGAGTGTCAATCAACATAAAGTAACAATATCGAGTCTAGATATCAGACCTTATAAGCAGGACTCCTATCAAAGAAGTCTAGGCAAGAATATAGTGACAACAAGAAGGATGTATAGGTCCGGAAGCTTTTTTTTTTTTTTATCAAGATCTGCATAATATTTCTCGTTTTGTGTGTCACGTTAGCACAACACCATTATTATCTATTTTTTTAACTCAAGGAGGTTAGTGTTGGTGTTCCTTGTTAATTTGACCATGTATTTTTGAAATGTACCTGCCTACTCACAAACTGTCCTTTTTGAAGAAAAACACATAGGCAAGTATTTTCATATAAAAAAAATATCCATTTATTCTCGCCCATAACAAAATAAAGAGGAAGGCAACGCTGGAGAAAATGCTGGAGTTTGCAAAGCCTTTCTACCCCAGGGCACACATCAACTATTTGGAAAAAATAAATTGTTAGCTTGAGAAGTCCATGTAATGGGGAGCACAATCTGGTCCAGGACTCTCAGAGATCAGGAACAGTAGCAGATGACATATATGTCCCCAGGCTGTGGTATTAGAACAGCTTGTGTCTTCTGTCAGACCAGACTGAACCCAGGCCATCACTTTCTTGTCTTCTTGCAGCCTTCCCTCCACGCTTCCCTGCAGCCTTCCTTGGAGGCTGTGGCTCTGGAGGTGGACTTGTGGCAGGAGGAGGATGGGCGAGCGCACATAAGTGCATGTTATCACTGATTTGGCCACTCAACCCCTTCTGAATGGCCTCAAAAATAAATTTCTCACATCTGAGGAGTTGGCCCTCCTCCATTTTCTGCAATATAGCAGCCATAGGCCGCTTCAGCATGGGGGGGGGGCTTTTCAGGGCTGCATTAGCATCCTTAATGAGGCTGCCTCCTCTACGTTACTCCTCTTCCTGGGCCTTTTTGTTGTAAGGTGGAGGGGAGACACCTGGGATTGGGTGAGGGTGAGGCTACAGGGCCCTGCCACCTCCTGGCTGACACTTACCTCTACCTCCTTCTGTCTGCCCCATTCCAGAGCCTCGTCCTGGCTGAGGTCTCCCTGTGTATGCAAAAGGGACATGTTTTAGTTTTTGGTTCATCAATCCCACACAATTTTCAGCTCATGACTGTTGCAAATTGAATGCTAATAAATAGAAAAGACTATCATTCTGACCCCAGCATTTTTCAATCTTGTCACAGTCATTTTTGGCCCCTATTGTCTATTGATATTTCAAACACTTTTTGTTAAATCATTCATTTGTTATCAATAATAACACCTAGTTACCAACAATCATTTTCGGACAATAAATATGTTAAAAAATGCTATACCTGGCTCCAGCTGGGCTCTTCAACTTCTTCCAGGATGGAAGGCCCAAGTTGGTCCTCGGAAGCCTCAGCTGGTGTTGAGGGACACTTTGATGGAAGGGTGGATGGAAGAGTGGATGGAAGTGTTAAAAGTGTTAAAAGTGATTCCCTGGCTTCAATCTGATCTTCCAGAAACTGCATCCTGTTGTAGTACCACAGACTGGGTGCATACACATCCTCTGCTGCTGCTCCTGATCTCATAGAAGCCTGGACCTTATTACGCTCCTTCCTATACGTGCTTCTCAAGCTACCAATTTTCTTCTCCACAAACACGATGTCTGAGTCGGGGACCTGTGTCTTCACAAATTGCAGCAGTTTCTCCTATACATGTGTAGAATGAAGAATAATTTTTAGTTGTGTTTCGTTTCAATTCATTATTTAACTAAATGAATTTAGTTAAATTCGTTTTCGGGGATTCGTTTAGTTTCGTATTCGAAACATTTCGAACGCATTCTAAAAAACAAACAAATTTGAAAAAATTCTACCCCATTGACCAAATTTGAAAAAGTAAACTATATATAACCATTTTGTGAAGTTAGAAATTCATATAGAATGAAATCGAATTCCAATAGAAAAGATTAGAATAGAATAGAAAATAATATGAAACAATAGCATAGAAAAACAATAGAATCATAGAACACAATAGAAAAAAATATAATATATTGTAATCTTTTCTATTCTAATTCATTCTGTAACAAATTCCAATTTCGGAAGATTGTTATTTAGAATAGAGTAGAAAAGTATAGACTAGAAAAACAATAGAACAGTACAGAATCAAATGTAATATATTTTATTCTATTCTGTTCTATTGTTTTTCTAGTCTATACTTTTCTATTCTAATCTTTTCTATTCAAATTCAAATTCATTCTATATGAAATCATCTTCCAAAATTTTAATCGTATAGAATGAATTCAAAAATTCTATGCTATTTTTTTCTATTCTATTCTAAACTTTTCTATTCAAATTTGAATTCATTCTATACAATGTTTGAATTTCGGAAGATGGCTTCTGAAATTCAAATTTTGTATAGAATGAATTAGAATTTGAATAGAAAAGATTAGAATAGAAAATAATAGACTAGAAAAGCAATAGAACAGAATAGGATAAAATATAATATATATTATATTTTATTCTATTCTGTTCTATTGTTTTTTCTAGGCTATTCTTTTCTTTTCTATTCAAATTTGTTTCAGCAAATAGGAAATTCGAATTTCATAAGATGTTATATTAAGGAAAATTGTAGCCCATACTTACTGTAATTTTCCTTTCCTGGATCCTCCCCATGTCAGCCTACAATGGGTCAGCTCTGCCCCCTCTGACCCCTCCAGGACTTTTTTTCTAGCCCATAAAGGGCGGTTGTCAGACAGCACAATGTTCCAACACACTTCCTCGTGACGGATGATAGGGTGGGAATCCCCAGCTGACATGGGGAGGATCCAGGAAAGGAAAATTACGGTAAGTATGGGCAATAATTTTCCTTATTCTTGGACCTCCCCATGTCAGCCTACAATGGGATGTACCAAGCAACCTTCAATAAGGGAGGGAAAGAATAAAACACAGAGAACTGCTGCTAAACAAATTTAATGGCCAACAACCGCAGAAATAACAAAAGAACCAAACATTTCCGTAGGGGAGAGGGCTACATTTAGCCTATAATGCTGGATGAAGGCGTTGGGCGCGCCCCAACTCACTGCTTTGCACACTGCCTCAGGTGCCACCTTTGCATACGCTGCCCATGATGCTGCCATACCCCTAGTTGGATGCGCTTTAATCTCCATCAGGGAGGGAAGGCCCAAGGATTCGTAAGCGATCTGAATGATCTTCACAATCCAGGATGAGACTACCCCAAGGGTAGCCGCCATGCCCTTTTTAGACCCCATAGGAAAGACGAACAACTGATCTTGCTTGCGAAAACTCTTCGTTCGCTCCAAGTAACCTGAAATAGAGGAGACCAAGTCCAACTTCTTCCAATCCTCCTGAGACTGATTGATGGTAAAGGCTGGGAAGACAGACTCCCAATTCATGTGAAAAGCCATAGAACCTTTTGGTAGAAAGCTAGGAACCGGTCAGAGAATAATCTTTTCGGGGGAAAACCACACAAAAAGGCTCCTTGGATGAAAAGGCACATAATTCGGAAACTCGCCTAGCAGATGCTATGGCCGTCAGGAATACTGTCCTCAAAGTGAAATGAAATAAAGAACAATACGATGTTGGGCCAACAAGGCTTTTAAGACCAGGGTCAGGTCCCATTTTTGAAAGAAAGACTTTAGGGGAGGCCTAATTTTAATGGCTGCCTTCAGGAACTGGACCACAACCGGATCTAATGCCCAACTAGAATTTGTCATTGCCGAAAGGGCAGAGACTTGGACCTTCAGGGAATTATAAGCCAAGTAATCGTCCAGTTCCTGCTGGAGAAACTCCAAGATGTTTGAGACTGAAAGAGATTCAGGCTCCCAGCCCTTTCCCACAGCTATGCGTCGAAAAGCCTTCCATACTCAGTGATAGGTCGAGTTTGGAGATTTTTTGCGAGACCGTAACAAAGTGCTCAACACTGGCTCTGAGAGGCCCAAATTCTTCAGAGATCTCCTTTCAATGTCCATGCCATTAGCTTCAGGCTCCTGGGGTTTGGATGACACATTTCGTTCTGGAGCAGGAGATCTCGACAACACGGCAGCGGGATTGGTTGACACATCTTCATTTTCCATACCAGCGGGAACCATGGCCTTCTGGGCCAAAATGGTAGAATTGCTATGGCTGTCACCCTGTCCCTGTGAATCTTCAATAGGGTCTTGAGGATTAAAGGAAGCGGAGAGAACACATACACCAGGGGGAAGTCCCATGGTCTGAACAGAGCATTCTGCCCATGAGCTTGTGGATGGTATGTTCTGGAGAAGAAGCAAGGAAGCTGGGCGTTCCTCCCTGATGCCATGAGGTCTATTACAGGCAGGGACTACCGGGATCGTGGCTAATAACACTCCGAGATAGCACATGCATTCTCTCACTGCAAGAAATGAACAGCTCATTACTTTCCTGGTTTGGGTCTGAATGTCCTGAATTTTCCTCCTGAGGAAGAGAGACTCGACCCTATCTTGTGTCAAACTTTACCCCCAGGTATTCTAAAACCTGGGTTGGTTGCAGTTGGCTTTTTCGATGGTTGACTAGTCAGCCGAACCGAGCCAGCATTTCGCAGGTGAGAGACACGTGGTGAAGGAGAAGATGTTCTGAAGAGGCTAGTAGCAGCAGATTGTCCAGGTAATGAAAAACTTGAACGTCCTTGACTCTGAGGGTCACGATGACAGCTGAGAGCACTTTGGAAAATGTTCTGGGTGCTATGTAAAGGTCAAACGGGAGGCACTAAAACTGGTAATGAGAGCCTTTCACCACAAACCTGAGGAGACGGTGATGAGCCAGATGGATAGGAACATGTAGATAGGCATCCGCCAAATCGATGGAGGCCATCCAGTCTCCTTATTTCACCACGGACATGATAGTCTCCAATTATTTCATTTTGAAAGGCGGGACCCTCATATACAAATTTAGGGCCTTCAGATCTAAGACTGGTCTGAAACCTCCTGAGGCTTTTGTCACCAGGAAAAATAGGGAATAGACACCCAGACCTCGTTCCCACCTTGATACCAGGATGATGGCCCCCGCTGTCAGCAAACTGCCTATATAAGCCTGCAAACACTACCTCTTCTCTGAAGAGGTCAGAACTTTGGGTTCCATAAAGAGGGACTGCGGAGGTCTTGACCCAAACTTGAGACGATAGCCATCTCGAATTATGGACAACACCCATGCGTCCTGAATTTCGTTTGCCCAAACCCTCTCGAACCGAACGAGCCTTGCTCCCACCTGAGGGTCTCGGGCGGAGAAACCTTCAAAAGGTCTTATCGGAGGACTTGGGGTCTTGGGCCTGCTTGGACTTGGAGGCTTTTGGAAAGGAAGAACCAGCTGGCCTCCATTGCCTGGAGAATGGTCTACCAGGCTTGTAGGAACTTGCCTCCTTGAAACTCTCCCTGGACCTTCTTTCCAGGCGAAAAGGCTGCTGCTGCCTCCTCCTTTCTTGTGGGATTAAACCTGATTTGCCTCTGGACATACGTTGGATCGCTGACTCCAAGGGTTTACCGAAAAGTAGTTTACCATTGAATGGCACCAAACATAGGCTCTGCTTTGAAGAATTATCTGCCGCCCAGTGTCTTAACCACAATACTCTTTGGGCTGTCACGGAGTGGGCCATGATTTTCGCCATCATTCTGACCTGATCAACGGCTGCTTCCGCCAGAAATTTGACAGCTATTTTAACGAATTGAAGAGGCGAGGGACCGCCAGCTCCAAGAACAACCATCCAACTCCAAGACCCAAACTTTGAGTGCTGCTGCCACAGAGGTAAGGGCCAACGCTGGCCTGCACGCTGCCCCTGCCACTTTCAAATCTGTATCCCATCTCCGATCCATGGGCTCTCTGAAAGAGACTGAATCCTCTAATGGGAGAGTAATATGGTGAGCCAAACGTTGCTGTGAGGCATCCACCCTGGGGGTAGTGTCCAATAATTCCGCATCCTTTAAACTGAATGAGTACAATTTTGAATATCTGTTGTTAAAGCTAAACCTCCTTTCCGGCCTAGCCCATTCATCTTCCCGTATTTCCCGTATTTCAAAAATAAGGGGAAAAGACGGCAAGGATTTCTGGAGTTCCGGATTTCTGCTGCCTTTTCCAAAGAAGAGTCTCTTCCTGCCATTGCAATGCGTTCTTCACTGCCTCTGTCAGGTCACCTTGAGGCGAGATGATAGATGGACACCGTAGGGATCAGGAATGCACCGCAAGGTTGTGGACCCTACGGCTGACTGCTGCAGACGAGAGACAGGTCCCACTGGGGTTAGAGCGTAAGATTCCCTGGGGCGCGGAGTCTAAGAGCCAGCAGGTGTTCACTAGCGCCTCTAGTGGTGAGGATGGACTTGGCTGCAAATGGCTCCAGGTTGCGACCCCCAGGGTCCCCCAGCTCACACCCACAGTAGGCAACAGGAGGATAGGGATAGTGAGGGACAAAGCCAAGGTCGGGGCCACAAGCAGACAGAAATAGTCAGGGACACGCCAAAAGATCAGGATCACAGGCAAACAGGGATAGTCAAGGACACGCCAAAGTCGGTAACGGAACAACAGAAGAGCACACGGAAGGTAACAGGAAGCTAACACACAAAGGTTGATCAGCAGGGTTGGCCTGCAGTGCACAGGTTAATATAGAGCTCCCTGATAGGAGCTAGGGGGGAGCCATGCCAGAGGATGGATTACAAAAGCAGACAGGTGAGGGTCGGCTTGTCTCTAGATGAACGCATGGAAACAGGTAAGCAGACAAACTATTGCATAACCATGACACTCTACCAAGATGGGGACTAATGTAAAATTGAAGGTGCGTGACTTCGGGTCACCTCCAGCTTCTGAAGAATTGGAGTCAGACTCCCCGCCTGTCTCCGGATCTGCTGAAGAAGCTGGACGGCGATTCTCTTAGATGTTCCTCTTAGCCCTTCCCTGACTGCGGATCTAATACATGATTTCACCTGAAGAGCTTCAGATGTGTTATCCCGCACAGCTTCTTTAAGACAGGAAGCACACACACAATTTTCCTGGAAGGGCTTCAGCCGCACAGGTCCAACAGCCTGCTTCTTCCGATTGGCTCGGAGAGGAGGACCTGGATGAGGAGGCGAACTGCTCCCTGTGCTTGTGACTGGATCTGATTTTTCTAGATGTTCTTCGATGGCTTGAACTTTCCTGTCTCTGGTATGAGCGACCGCAATGAGGCTCCAACGAGGGAGATCTGGAGTTTTGGGATAGTTGATGAGACCGTTGCTGCATGCGACTCTGTGACTTGACATGCCGTAACTTCCACATGCTTTTACCAGGCAGCATAGCAGACTCAGAGCCTCTTTGCGGGCGTTTAGCTCAACTGGGCTTTTCTCTCTGTAAAAAAGACAGAAGAGGTGCTCTCTTGCTGGCTCGGTTCGGCTGACTAGTCAACCATTGAAAAAATACATAGGTAAACACCTGTCCATGGGTTCTTCAGTGCAAACAGGCAGGAACACAGGCAGGCAGATAGATCTGGGAGGAGAGAGAAAGGCTCAATCCACAGTGCACAGCGGTATGAGAAGGCAGCAACAAGTAAGTAAAAAACACAGTTTTCCTACCTTCAATGCAGAGCAGCACTAGCAGGCTGGGGCGCTCAGTGTAGCAGCAGGGAAGCCCAGAGTGTGGGAGACCCCCCCTTTAAGCCTGGTCAGCGGCGTGAGTAATCACAGAGCGTCCCGGCGGTTGCTAGGCAACTGGATGAGCAGGGAAGTTGCTGTGATGTCAAACACTGGCTCAGACGGCTTCTGAGAACACGAGGGCAGACTGCAGAGCCCAGCAGACCACTAGCCACCAGGGAAAGGTAAAAAAATTAATTTTATAGCACAAAGAGAGAGCCCTAACCGCCCCACAAGCCTGCTTGTTTCAGGGGGCTCTGGAGAACCCAAGGGTGGACTGCGGACTGCATCTTTCGAACTTCAGAAGCCATGTTCCGAAATTCGAATATCGTATAGAATGAATTTTAAATTGAAAAGAAAAGACTATTATAGAATAGAAAATAATAGAAAAGAAAAACATAGAAAAACAATAGGACAGAATAATAAAAAAAATGATATATATATATATATATATATATTATATATTCTATTGCTTTATTATTTTCTATTCTATTCTATTGTATTTTTAGAAAATCGTTTTCTATTTTTTTCGATTTGAATTTGTTTTCAAATTCATTTTTTTTTTCGGATTCATTTAAATGTATTACTTTTTGTAATTCGGAATTTCCAAATAATAAAAAATGTATCCGAATTTCAATTCAGAACGAAACGAAATGCACATGTCTAGTCTCTCCAGCGATGCCTTCCTAGCTGGTTTATTGCGATTTAAGGGGGTTTTTTAATCTCCCACAAATTTCGCATATCCCTGTATTTGTCTATGAAGTGGCCCATGAATTCAGGTTCTGAATTGTTTCTTATTTGCTGCAAGACAAAACACGAGACAAAAAAGCTAATATCAGGCTAAACTCTCCTAACCTTATCCCAATATAGGCTTCAATCTTGAATCAGTTTAGGCCACTGATGAACCAAAGTTAAAATGTTACCTTCGTTAGAATGTTCGTCCTCCTTCCTCAGCACATCAAGCGTACAAACGACACACGCGTGTTACTTTTATATACACTGCGCATGCTTGAAACTCCACCCACGTCGCCCGCCCTGATGTTCTTTCTCAAAGATTTCCCCATCCCATCTCTTTCATCGCAGTGGGAGAGGAACATGGTGGAGACCAAAGAAGGTGCTTACTACTAGTAGTAATGAGGAGGAAAGCCCAGAGGCCGAAACGTCCCGATCCAGGAGGTGGTTTAAGGCCTCCAATATGACCTTTGGTGAGATGGTGGAGATGGTCGACATATTGAAGAGGGCCAACTATGATGGCAAGCATGGACCATACCCAAATGTGATGCCAAAATCATGACTAAAGTTGTGAATAGTCTGGGCTGGAATTTTGGTGTACGACGATGCAAGGAGTAATTGAGGAAACGCTGGTCAGACCTCAAATTAAGGGAGCAGGATCAATACAGAAGGATCAAGAAAGTTCTTCTAAAAAGTAAATACTTGTTCGTGGGCACAATAATAATTCATAGGAAACATCATTCGTTTGCCAACTAAATACAATGTTTTTGGAAGATACAGTGTTAACTACATTTTAGTCATGCTAATTTGTATTAAAAGAAGTTTAGGACATCGTTGTCTATATGTCTTTGAAACTAGAATGAATTGCAAACTTGATTCAGTGTAATGTAAGGAGAGGACACTCAGCAGCTGTTTACACATCCAGACTCAGGAGCACTAGTGTGGGACACCAGAGCACATTTTTTAGGGTGTCCCACACAGGTACTCCAGTGGACACTTGGGGTGTCTCCATGTGTGAAACTTGTCCAAAAAAGGTACCGTATATACTCGAGTATAGGCCGACCCGAATATAAGCCGAGGCCCCCAATTTACCACAAAAAAACTGGGAAACTTATTGCCCCGTGTATAAGCCGAGAGTGAGACATCCCTGTGTCCATCCCTGTGTCCCGTCCATCCCTGTGTCCATTCCTGTGTCCCGTCCGTCCCTGTGTCCATCCCTGTGTCCCGTCCGTCCCTGTGTCCCGTCCGTCCCTGTGTCCCGTCCGTCGCTGTGTCCCGTCCGTCGCTGTGTCCCGTCCATCCCTGCCTACCTGTGCCAATCTGCAGCCTCTGTGTGCCATGCTCTCCTCGTCTGACAGACGGCGGCCATTCCTCTGTTCAAAAGCCGCGCATCCCTGTCTGTGATAGGCGGAACACTCAATTTCCCAGCAGTCAGTGTTCCGCCTATCACGGACATCCTCTCATCCTCGTCCGTAGTATGAGAATGAGCGGATGTCCGTGATAGGCGGAACATTGACTGCTGGGAAATTGAGTGTTCCGCCTATCACAGACAGGGAGGCGCGGCTTTTGAATAGTAGAATGGCCGCCGTCTGTCTGCTCGACACGCTGATCGGGCAGGCAGATGGCGATGACTCGAGTATAAGCCGAGGGGGGCACTTTCAGCCTCAAAAAAGAGGCTGAAAATCTCGGCTTATACTCGAGTATATACGGTAAGTGTTGCAGCTTGGTTAAGGGGATTAATCATTCCTCCCCCCTTCTGATGGCCCATTGTAAAAATTTTAGGGGGGGACGATTTGGACAGGTAACCCTCTCCACTTCATTGAGAGCTGAATGCATAATGTGTGTTACTTTGGCAGCCCACTGGACAGGTAAGAAGTGACAAAATACAAAACTTAAAAATACACAGTGTACAAATGGAAGCACATTTTTAGCATTTGAAAGTATTCAGGCAGGCCCTAGCACTACAAGCTTTGGGGAATGCATCCCTAAATCTGACCACAAAAGAGGTAAGTATAGTGTGTATGGGTTTGGCAAAGTCAGCAGATAGAGTATTGGTATGGGTTGACTTAGCGGTTGGGGGGAGGGAGGGTTCCAGATGATTTTGGGACCCCCCAAAAAAATGGGGGGTCCCATTTGAATTTAAGCACACACATAACATGTGTATACATTTTAGTTTTTTTTTTAGGGTAAAGCACTACAATGGAGCTGACAAAATACATTAAGTGACTAGGCTATAGGTGTGTATGGGCCCAGGATAGCATGCTGGGGAGGTTAGTGAAGGCAAATATGCATGTAAGCCAAAAAAGGAGCATTAGACAAATCCAGCATGCATGAGGATAAAGGGGACATTCACAGCATATTCCAATCATGGTAATTAGGGAATGATGAAATAAATACAATACATTAGCAAACATTAAACACCTACAATGTGATGTGATGTTAATAAAGGAGAAAACTTACCCTAATATAGTCCTTCTGCAGGACCTGAATGATTGCAGAACAGGTCTCTGGAATAATGATCCCCAGAGCCTGGGGGGTGATGCCTGTCGAGAACTTGAGGTCCTGTAGACTTCTCCCAGTTACCAAGTACTGCAACGTGGCGACTAGCCTCTGCTCGGGAGTGATGGCTTGCCACATGCAGGTGCCCTGCCTGCTAATATATAAGGGGACAGCAAAGTCAACAAACGGTGAAAACGGGGTCCGTCATCCGGAGATAATTCCTGTGAAGAGCGAGCTGGAAATCGGTAACGAGGGGACAAGAACGCACTGAAAAACAGATACGAACTGACTACATGCACAGAAAACCAGATACAAACCCACAAGCACAAACTGAACAGCAGTAAAACGGTCTGAAAAGCGCAAATCATCTCTCACCAAACTTCTACTAATACGACATCAGCAGAAGGAGCCCAAAGGGTGGCGCACTGGCTATTGAACTACCTTTCCCTAGTCCCGTCATAAGTGTTGCACGTCACCGCGTTCTTGACGGTCGGCATTTGGTGTGACCATGTGTATGCAAGACAAGCTTGAGTGGAATTCCATCGGAAAGACCATCATAGCTTTTTTTCAAACAAAAATCTGATCGTGTGTACACGGCATAAGAGAAATTCAGATCACACCAGAAAAAAAAGGAAATTGGGGAAGGTTGAGTACAATAGGAGGGGTTATTTGAGTTAAGAATATATACCTTTTTTTTAATTTTATTTATTAAACCAGAATATAGTGTCATTTTATTGCTTTTTTAACTTTTTCCACAATCCTATGCATAGCAAAAATCAAAATGGGAGGTTATGCGTTATGTGCTCATTAGACAGTACTTAGACAGTATTTTACAGCATTGCCATTCTAACATGTTGTCAGGCACTGGGGGCTACAGGCAGGGCAGGACTTAGGGTGGTGGGGGCCCCTGGACTTGAGTCGCTTTCCTGCCCTACCTTCTATACATTACCATATTTATCAGGCGTCAGGCATGTAACACTCAACCCCAAGTTTAGGAGGGAATTTTAAGGAAAAAAACTTTTAGGAGGGAAGTTTAAGCAAAAAACTTACATTTAAATGCCCATCAATGCAGCCTTATCAGTGTCCATCTGCAGCCTTGCCCCAGTGTCATTTGCAGCCTTGTCATTGCAGTCTTGAAGTTTAAAATGGCGGCACCGAGATACAGAGTCCTGTGTATCTCGGCGGTTATCAGGTCCTCTCGGCGGCTCTTGGGTCCTCAAGTAGTCCCGAGCGGAGACGAGAGTAACCGAGTGTACTTGGCTCAGCTACAGTCGCGCCCAGTCCCTGTGTTATGTCCATCATAGGGCGGGACTGAGCGTGACTGTGAGCTATGTATGTCGGCGGGGGCCCCTATTGGGTGGGGCCCATGGGCTTGAGCCCAGTCAAGCCCAAAGGTAAGTCCAGCCCTGGCTACAGGAGATTATGTTTAGGCAGGCTTGTAGGATGGAAGAGTGTGGGGTAGACCATAGTTTGATAAGCAGTCAGGTGACACAGGAAACTGTAGATCTGCATTTGTGAATAGTAGTGTCACCTGGCAGCCTATGCAGTGTAGTAGAGGTGAATAAATCCACATATCTCAAAACAGAGTTAAAAAACATTAAGACAGTCAATATAGTTCATGTATGTATTCAAACTGTGCTTTTTGGCTGGTGTTTTACTCTGAGAAAGTTTTGACATTGTTTTATAATAGCAGGAAACATCTGATTGTAATTTTGTATGGATTCGTGAGATCATTATTTTCATTATGTTTGTATAGCTTTGAAGTACTGATGACTTTTGCTGTCAGTAATTATAAATAGTGTGGAAACAGAGCTTGCTCATCCGCATCATCCATAGAAGGCAAAAGTGCTCCAGTTGTTGGTGGACTTAAGGGTATAGTCTCAGATATATTTACATGTTACAGTATGTACAAGAATGCTATTGTAATGTGAAACACTTGTAGAAATGCATCATTTCCCAAAAAAATAATGTTACTATTCCCAACAATGCTTTTATCTTCATTTATTCCCCAACGACAGTTCCAACTTTATTGGGGTATCATCAAGGGTGAGCAGCTATTTCCTGGAATCTGATGCTTCCAATGGATGGAACAGCCATGAAAATTCCAGTACCTGTGTCTTTTTGTTCTTTGCTGTGTTTATAATTGTTGCCTAATGTAGATCTTCCTGTTCCTACTTCTCACAAGACAGCTGTTACAAATGAATGTTATAAGCCGAGAATACAGAGAAACTGTCACTAAAAATGTGTAAGGTAAAGTCTACAGGCTTGGAAATATCAGTTTGTAAATGGATAGAAAACTGGCTAAAAGACCGAATTCAGAGAGTAGTGGTTAATGATTCTTACTCTGAATGGTCTAAGGTTATCAGTGGTGTACCCCAAGGTTCAGTGGGACCCAAGGGCGGACTGACCATTCGGGCACTGGGGCACTGCCTGAGGGCCCCATACCACCAAGGGGCCCCATCAGGGTTGCCAGCCTCAATAAAACCAGGGACAGTATGTATAAAATCTGTGTTTTAAAAAAAAATCCCAAGATTATAGCTGCCCCACCTCTACAGTACCTTTTCAGGGTGTGTATGTGTATTCTGTGTGTGTATACTGCGTGTGTATATTGTATGTGTGTGTGTGCGTGTGTGTGTATACTGTGTGGCCCCATAATCTATTGCCTGGGGCCCTCATAATCTCCTATGGCCTGGGGGCCCAATAATCTCCTATTGCCTGAGGGCCCCATAAACTTCTCCTATTGCCCGGGGGCCCCATAATCTCCTATTGCCTGGGGGCCCCATGAGTTGTCAGTCCGCCCCTGGTGGGACCCTTACTTTTTAACACCTTTATAAATGATATAGGGTCTGGGATTAAAAGTATAATTTCAATTACAATTTACAAGCCAACCTCAATGCACTAATGTCTAATTGGGCGACTATGTGGCAGGTGAGGTTTAATGTTGATAAATGTAAAGTTATGCATTTGGTGGCTAAGAAGATGCATGCATCATACATACTAGGAGGAGTACAACTGGGGGAATCCGTAGTGGAGAAGAATCTGGGGTTTTTGGTAGATCATAAGCTCAATAATAGCATGCAATGTCAAGCTGCGGTTTCCAAAGTGAGCAAAGTCCTTTCTTGTATTAAGAGAGGTATAGACTCCAGAGAGAGAGATATCATTTTGCCCCTGTACAAATCATTAGTAAGACCTCATCTGGAATATGCAGTTCAGTTTAGGGCACCAGTTCTCAAAAAGGATATAGGGGAACTGGAGAAAGTGCAGAGAAGGGCAACCAAACTGATAAGAGGCATGGAGGAACTCTGCTACAAGGAAAGATTAGATGAACTGAATTTATTCTCTCTTAAGAAGAGAAGATTAAGGGGGCATAGGATCAACATGTACAAATATATAAGGGGTCCATATAGTGAACTTAGTGTTGAGCTATTCACTTTACGGTCAACACAGAGGACAAGGGGGCACTCTTTAGGTCTAGAGGAAAAGAGATTTCATCTCCAAATACGGAAAGGTTTCTTAACAGTAAGAACTGTTAAAATGTGGAATAGACTCCCTCCAGAGGTGGTTCTGGCCAGCTCAGCAGATTACTTTAAGAAAGGCCTGGATTCTTATCTTAAATGTACATAATATAACTGGGTACTAACATTTACAGGTAAAGTTGATCCAGGGAAAATCTGATTGCCTCTCTGGGAAGGAATTTAAAAAAATAATAATTTTATGGTTGAATCGGATGGACTTGTGTCTTTTTTCAACCTGATTAACTATGTAAAACATCATGCAGACCTGTTAGTGAAAGAGCTGCCAGTACAGAGGACACATCACTATGTCATAGTGATGGTGGCGGAGAGACTTTAACGGAACCTGCAAGTAACGACAACCTTAAAGGGTTTTTTCATTTTTGCAGTCAAATTTAAGAAACCCAAGCAGGGGTGGACTGAAAACACTCAGGGCCCCTGGATGAAAAAAAGCAAGGGCCCCCTGTCAGGCCCCACCCATGACCCACCCATGAACCCATCCGTGACCCGCCCCTGGCCTCGCCCCCATATTTTGCACAACAGAGAGTACAAAGAAATATAATGGGACCTGGAGGAGGCCTCTTTCTAACAGAGTGCATAGTAAACACCTTAATTTGCTCTGGTCCTCACGGGACCCCCCCCCCCCCCCCTTGTGTCATAACTCTCACCCCTGTATATTACACATTCCTGACCCCTGAACTCCGTCCATTACATACTCCTGGCCCCTGCACCCTGTACATTACATACTCCTGGCCCCTGCACCCTTTACATTACATACTGCTGACCCCTGCACCCTGTACACTACATTCGTCTGACCCCTGCACCCTGTGCGTTACATATTCCTGAGCCCTGCATCCTGTACATTACCCACTCCTGACCCCAACACCCTGAACATTACATACTCCTCACCCCTGCACACTGTACAATACAGACTCCTGACCCCTAAACCCTGCACTATACACACTCCTGACCCCTGAACCCCCTACATTACATACTGCTGACCCCTGCACCCTGTAATTTACATACTCCTGACCCTTGAACCCTGTAAATTACATACTTCTGACCCCTGCACCCTGTACATTACACACTATTGGCCCCTGCACCCTGTACATTACATACGGCTGACCCCTGCAGACACAGGTACAAAACAAAGGGTGACAGGTCCACTATTGGCACTTCTACCATGCATGTGGATTCATTCAGACCCTGTGCCACTCACCCATCCCGTGTTGCTGCCATAGCCAGACAGACCAGGAATTGGAGATAAAATCTCTACTAAGCCAGCAAAATACAAGAAATACAAAGAAGTTTATTTAATTCAACAATATGAAGAATAAAACCATGTCCCAGGCTACTGAGAAATGGAATTACAATTACACTGGTTAGAGTTTATAAAGTTCCACACTGCTCAAATAGAGTGTGGAACACAGACAATTGACATACAGACAAATAAAGACAAATAGCAAACAAATAACAAGAAAAAGTCCGGACACCAGATTATCATACACACCGACATCACCGGCAGTGAATACCGCTTAGTGAGTGTAAAAAAAAAGGAAGTTCACAAATGAGAAATCCTATCTAGGCGATCTATGTGTATATGGCCCCCGGGGGTATGGGAAAGATGTAAATGTGGAAAGTCTGCCCATCATATGCAGCCACTTGTACCTGTCAAATGCAGCCACCTGTGCCCGTCAAATGCAGCCACTTGTGCCCGTCAAATGCAGCCACTTGTGCCCATCATATGCAGCTACTGTGCCCACGACCTCCCACTTGTGGGGCACGCGGCTCTCGTGACTCTGGCAGCACCCCCAACCCCCCTCCGCACGTGCGGAGGGGACTTACTGCAACAGCTTCCCTCCAATGCACTGGGGGTGACCTCCACTCCAGCGTGTCTCTTCCGCTCCTCTTCCTAAGTGCCAAGCATCCATTAGGGTGGCCTAGCTCTTCTGACACCATGCCTCCTGATTGGTGGGGAAGAAGGTTAGTGTGGAAATAGCAAAAATGAATTCACTATCGTCACACAACTGGGTGGGATCAGGCGCACTCTCTGCACTGCGAGCACACCCTATTTTGAAGCCTATTAGTAACACACCCTCCCACCCCTCCATGGGAATCCATGCACCCGGCGTCCTTGCAGTACTTTTTTCAGTGAACCATGCCCACTGCAATGTGATGGTGTGAACCAGGTATATAGGAGACAAGACGTTTTTGCCTTGTCCATGTGGTGGGGCTGCACTTGAATAGCCGCCCAACACAGCACCACCGCATCTGGTGTAAACCAACCCGTAGTGGACAGGAACACATAACAAACACATACTTGGGTTCAGGGGCGGACTGACCAGTCAGTCGGTTCAGCCGTGGTCCGATGGCCGGCCGCGGAAGGGGGCACGCTGGTGCTGCATGGTGGAACTCTAAGTCCAGCCCAGAAACAACAAAAACTTGTGGCCACAGGCCTGCGGCGATCTTCTCTCTTTCAGACCCTAGTGCCTATGCCTATTAATAATCAGACAGACAGTGACCAAGAGGACGTCACCATAGTTCCTGTGTGGTGAGAGGTATTTTGGCCACCCTAGTGTGTAATCATTGCTACTGTTTTATGGTTGTGAAAATTTCTGCCACAAGAGGAATGTAATAATTCTCTGCAGATTAAAATCTGTAATTTATGTGCACGCATGACACACAAAGTGTTAAGCCGCGTACACACGGGCGGACTGTATGGCCAACTTAGTCCGTCAGACAATCCGACGGACGGTCCGTCCTACTTTCGAATGAACGGACTTGACCACACACGGATACACAAACAGTCCGTCGAAAGCTTGCGCGATGACGTGTACAGACGTACGACGGGACTAGAAATAGGAAGTCCAATACACAGCAATGCAACCTTTCACCGTGTAAATCCTTTCTGAGCATGCGCCATACTTAGTCCGTTGAACTAGCCTACTCACGAGCGGATTGTCCGCTGAAACCAAAGTACGACGGACAATATTACGGAAATTCCGAAATACTTAGTCCGCCAGACTGCACGCTGAAAAAGTCCGCTGAAGCCCACACACGAGCGGACTGTCTGCTGAAATGTGTTTCGACGGACTAAGTTGGCCAGACAGTCCGCCCGTGTGTACGCGGCTTAAGGGTTACTCTTAGGAGTAGTAGAAACAGTGACTGTGACTTTCACCCAACATTTACTGGAGAGGTGAATCAATCACTGTTATTTAAAGCAAATAAATTGCAGCGAATTGTTGTTGAGATGTCAGATTAACTGCTTTATAAATATACCTCTTACAGTTACTAATTACTTTTCAAAGAGAAATCAGTACCCATGATGCCCTTATTCTCCAGAATTCATTGTTCTGGCTTCATCCAGGGACAGTATGTGCTTCCTGAACAGAGTTGCTGAACTATAAAGGACATAATTATGTAAATCCCAATGCTCACACGATAGTCTTTAAAATTCTTGGCTCTGGGTATGGACATTGTCTCACACAGATCCACTTCCTGTCACCTTGCAGGCTGTCAGAAAGTTACATTTTTACAACAGCCTCAGTAAATGATCAAGGCAGGAGGCTTGAATATCTTACAAAACATTTCTCCTAGGCCTAGGCACAGTCAAAGATCTGATTTAACAACCACACTTTAATAACAATGAAGGGCCTGAGAAAGTGGATTTCTGATACAATGTACGCAAGAAATAATAAACCTACAAATACAATTCTAGTCAAGTAATAACCATATAAATATTATGATAAAAAGTATTAGTAATAACTTTTGATAATATAATGATCAAAAGAAATATAAACTCAGTGTTGTTTCTGTAATGTGCTTTGTTACTGCTTCTGGGGAGTATTCTGATACTAGAAAAACAAACAGGGAGGGAATGAGTGACTTGTATAGCGCTACCTATGCAAACTCAATCGCCTCAGGGAGCGTCACCACTGCCATAGTGTAGCACAAAATGTACATTTTTTTTAATATGAAAAGGTACATTTTTTAAAATTACATAGTTACTGAATATTGAAACGTGTCTGTAATTAATCTAAGCAGACTAGTAAAGTTACTGAAAGGTAATTAATCTAATTAATCTAAGCAGACTAGTAAAGTTACTGAAAGGTCCACTTTAATGCATAAGTGTGTTGGGTGGGGTCATCTGCGCACATACACGCATGGGTACCTCTTGTGTGGAGCAAGCTCATCTATGCCCAGAGCCTGCAATTATGTAAAGAATCTAACATTAAAATGGATGTAAACCCACTCTCATCCTTTCTAAACTACTGCAATATTGGTTATCTTGAAGGATATACATGCCTCCTGCACGTATACTTATCTGTCAAAAGTTTCCCCTCTGTCTGCTATGAGACCCGAAAAACTGCAGATTTTGTGGGTGGGTCTGTTTTCCAGGGCTCAGTGGGTGGAGTCGAGATGTCAGTAGACTCCCCGCCCACCTCTACACTCCCCTAATCAACAGGCATTTTCTCCTGTGTATTTCTTACACTGAACTTCTGCTATGATCCAGTCAAAACCCAGAAAAATCCCCACATGACTTCAGCATGCCAAATCATGCTGAGGTGTGGAACAGCCAATCGTTGCAGAGCATCAGAAGAAAGGAGTGGCAGCGAATTAAAAAATAATGCATGTCTCTTAGGCTAGTGCACGAGATATGTAAATCACCTGTCACTCACAGCTAGGGGGAGGATTTGGCAAAATTTTTCTCTGTGTTTCAAGATTTATCTCACTGAACAATAAAAGAGGATTGCTCAGAGCTGGATTAACTCTTTGTGGCAAGACTGGGCTCAAATTATAGGAAATCGTATAGTCTACATTATGACATGAAAACAAATTTGGATTTACATCCACTTTAAGGCAGTTCCCCAATGAGCCGTCATTGTGTGCAGTAATAAAGTGCAAAATACTTCTGAAAATTGACACTTCACATGTCAGTACACACTGTAACTTGCATTGCATTAAGAGGGACATGTTGAGTCTGCACCCACTCCACCAGTCCAGCATACCTCTGTTATCTCACTCCCAGTAACAGAATGGGATTCCGCCGAGCACATAGCACAGACCTTAAGAGTGCTCTCCTTCCCTACCGCATCTCATGACCAGGCCATGGATCTCCGTAATGTGGGTTTGGGTCTAGTTGCTATTGGATACTGACCACTCAGGAGGGAGCCAGAACATTGACCCCCTCATTACTGGAGGACCTGTCACCTTTACCAGGTACCACGCCTAATGACTGGTTGTTTTGCATCTTGAACTTACACATGGTTACTCTCAGCAACTACACTTCACTTCTTGTCTTGCCAAGTTAACCCTTATGTAACAGTGTAACTTTGTACCCCATAGTGTTGTTACAGACTCTGGTTCTTTTAGATACGTCAGAACCAACATGCTCCACTTTAAATAACTTAAGACCAGACTCAAAATGGTTAATGAAACTTTACTGGAGAGATACAGCATAACAGTTCAATATGAATAACATCCTTTCTCTAATCCTGACTAGAATAATGTAGTGACCCAGGCTTACCTCTATGAGGTGGGAGTCCATTACCACATTGTCCATGGCGTGGATGTCTTTCCCGAGAACCCTGGTTCCTTCAGTAGCATCAATGACTGTACTCACAGATGGTGACGGAACTCTCTGGACCCACCACAACCCACCTTTTTGGACCTAAGCAGGCCCTGTTTTTATAGCACAGGTGGGCTGGCTAGGACCAAAAGCCCAGGAACTAAGCAAGAAACACTTTACCCTTTCTCCAGTCTGAGCTGGCTGCTGTTAATTTTGGCAGCAAATTTTGATTTAGTTTTAGTCTTAGGACTAAACTTACATTTTAGTTTTAGTCCAGTTTTAGTATACTGCAAATATTTTAGTTTTAGTCAAAGTCTTTGACTAAAATGTCCTTTTAGTTTTAGTCCCATTTTAGTCATCGTATTTTAGTTGACTAAAATGACACAGCCTCCCACCCTCAGCACAGTACACAGCCCCTCACAGTACACAGCCCCCCACCCTCTGTACAATACACAGACCCTCACAATTCACAGCCCCCACCCTCTGCACAATACACAGCCTGCCACAATACACAGACCCCACCCTCTGCACAGTACACAACCATCCCCAATACACAGCCCCTCACCCTCTACACAATACACAGCCCCCACAATACACAGGCCCCCACAATACACAGGCCCCCACCCACTGCACAATACACAGCCCCGCACAATGAACAACCCCTCCACCCTCTGCACAATACTAAGCCCTCTACAATACACAGCCCCCCTGCACTCCCAGGAGACTCCCAGCCTCCTGGGACAGCACTGCCAGCATACTCTAAAGTTACGAATAAATCATTGCCATGCCTTTCTCATACACTGCTCCTCCTGTGTCACTCTCATTGTAAATCAAAGTCTCTAAATATCTCAATAGTTCCGTTCTTTCCTTGGCCCGTCACATTACTGCTCTCCTCTGACCATTCATGGAAGGTCATGAGACCGCTCTCCTCCTTCAATCCAAAGCAACACTCAGAGGAGGAGCAGGAGGAGAGTGTCTGATCAGAACTGAGCTATTGAGGTATTTAAAAACTTTGTCTTACAATGAGAGTGACACAGGAGGAGCAGTGTAGGAGAAGGGGCTGGCAGTGATTTTTTTCCTAACTTCAGACTTTAGCTAGCAGTGCTGTCCAATGGCCAGGAAAGACCGGCCTGACACCCCCCCCCCCCCCCCAATATGTGGCACCCAGGGCGGACCGCCTGATCCCCACCCCCCTGTTGGTAGATAAAAATGTGCTGTACTTTTAGTTTCGTTTTCATCACAGTAAAAATGCCACTGACAAAATCTTTGACAAAAATGTTTTCGTTGATGGAATTAACACTGTTATTTACCTGCATGCAGAAGCCCTTTCTGGAATATTTATCCGTTGGGTCAGGTGACCTAGAGTACCTATATATAGGAAAGAAAAAAATTGTTATTCGTCAGAGTGGTGGTGACAGCTTAAGACATCTGTGTTCTTCACCGTGGAAATTTTTCTGCCTCAACCAGTGGCATTACTAGGGGGGTCAGAAGGGGCCCTGACCCCCCCTCCCCAACATTATGCTGTTCCCCCCCAATTAAAAGCCTTTTGTTTGTAGCGGGTGCCCCGCTGCCTCGCATCTTGCTCGGGACGCCACCAGAGTAACACAGGCTCTCCTGAGAGGGAGAGCGTCCCTGTCACTCCTGCAGGATATTTCTCCACTTTTCCTCTCCATGGCAAAGGCATGACCACCGAATATAGAGGATCTGGGGTCACAGGATGGAGAGAATTTCAATGCTATCATCACAGTTCTGTACTCCACAAAAGTCCTCTGCACCCATGTATCATCCCTGTGGGGGAGGGGCACTGTATATTGTTACATTGAGTTCTGTATAAGCTGGGGAGGGAGTAACTGCTGTCATTTCTTTAAACTTGGTAAGTTATGTCAAGTCAGCACAGATGAGGCAGGAATATGGGGGGAGAGGGTCAGTTGATATAGAGGGTGCTATTTGAGGGGTGTCTATATATTGGGGTATCAGTATATAGAAGAGTGTCAGTATATAGGGGGTGTCAGTATATTGGTGGTGTCAATATATAGAAGGGGTGTCAGGTCAGTATATAGAAGGGGTGTCAGTGTATTGGGAGTGTCAGTATATTGGGGTTGTCAGTATATAGAAGGGTGTCAGTGTATTAGGTGGTGTCAGTATATAGAAGGGGTGTCAGTATATAGAAGGGGTATCAGTAGGAAGAGGTGTCAGTGTATTGGAGGGAGTCAGTATATAGAAGTGGTGTCTGTGTATTGGGGTGTCAGTATATAGAAAGGGTGTCAGTGTATTGGGGGGTGTCAGTATATAGAAGCTGTGTCAGTATATAGAAGGGGTGTCAGTATATAGAAGGGGCATCAGTGTATTGGGGTGTCAGTACATAGAAGGGTTGTCAGTATATTGGGGGTGTCAGTATATAGATAGGGTGTCAGTATATCGAAGAGGTGTCAGCGTATTGGGGGTTGTCAGTATATAGAAAGGGTGTCTGTGTACTGGGGTGTGTCAGCATATTGAGGGGGTGTCAATGTATAGAAGAGGATTCAGTATATTGGGGGTGTTAGTATATAGAGGGGGAGTCAGTAGATAGGGGGAGGTGTTAGTATATAGAAGAGGTGTATACATGAGTGAACCCGATCTGCTCCCTCCACCTGCATCCTCATTGGCAGGGAGGAGAGCGACTTGCAGAAAGGAAGGACTCCAAATGTAGGAAGGAAGTATTTTGGGACATGTAGTCCCCAACTAAAGCGGCCCCACACAGCCTCCTATGGGGCAGGAAACTACAGAGCCCAGTTTTCTCACTGGCGAGGGGATTCACAAAGCAGAGGCTGCCTGGGAGAAAGTTGAGTTCCACAACGAGGCAGAGGAAGATGGACAGGACGAGAGAGGCAGGTGAGCTTACACTGGAGAGATACTAAAAAATATGTATTTATTTAAATAGGCAGAGGGATTTGGTATAGTGCACAGGTAACTTTTTTCTTTGTTTTTTATTGTATGTATTGGGCATTGTTGCGGGAGTACAGGGCTTAATATTGTATATTTGTATGCATTTGATACCCAGTGTCAGGATATATAAAGTTAAAAATTATATATATATATATATATATATATATATATATATATATATATATATATATATATATACATATATTTGTGTTTTATAGTTGCCCCCCCTACTTTTGCCCCTGTCCCCCACGTGCCCTTCCTAAATATGAAAGCTGGAGACGCCACTGGAGTCAGCTAATGGATTGGGCAGTGGAGCCTGGTGGGGACAAATGGGTGAAGCACTGCTGTGTCTATCCCTTCTGACTCCTATGGCTGGGCAGGAAGATACTCAATTTGTGTCCCCTGCAATCGTGTAATTTCCTGCAGCTGCTTCACCACCGGTTCCCCAGCACACTCTTTCTCCACCACAGGCATCAGGTTCCCAGCAGTTTCCTTCGCCTCCTGCTGCTTCATCAGTCCACCCTTCAGTGTCACTGGCTCCCCCTCCTGGTGTAGATGTCAGCCTGGATAGTGTGTGTCCTGCTGGCACATGCACAGCACAGTCACATAGGTCTTGGTCTGCTAGACTGAAGAGGAGCCCCAGGTTCAATTTCCCATCACCGCCTAGGACCTATGGAAAGGGTAAGGGATCAAAAATTGCTCTTTCCCTGCTCAATAAAACTACAAAACCCCCTTTAAAAAAAAGAGCCTGTTACTGTTCTGCCTCTGTTTCTACTTTGAATGTTCGTGCTGCCTTTAATGTTTTCTGTCATGCAGGGCAAATTGAGACACCTTTATATGTCCTGGCACAAGAACAGCAGAATCAGCAGGATTCCATTATGCCCATTGCTACTGTGTGATCACAAAGTCCGGGAGTTGAGTCTCGGAATCAAGGTGCTTTGCTTAATTTAATTGAAAACTTTTCTTCCTTTGCTGAACAATTTAAACATGTCAGGTCCACAGCTGCTTTACCGGCTGCTGATGTATTACATGCTTGGTCTAGTCCGCCTACTTCTCAAATATCTACTTTGGTTCAGCAACCTGTGTTGATTGATGATCCAGTATTGCTTACTCCTAGGCTTTCTATGGTTCCTGAGAATTGCTTTAAAGAAGCAATGACATGTGAAATGTTGCCACTAGGGTTCCATTTATGTCTGTTACAAAAGCTACCTCCGTTTTCTGGTTTAGGTTGTTAGTTGTTAAGAATTCGCCTTGCGTTAATAGGTATAATGCTGTGGCAAATATAATTAAAAAAGAGGTGCTAGAGTAGAGAGTTGTGGGTCCTTTCTAAATTCCCCCATTCCAGATTTTTATAATTTCACTTCTGGGTCTTATTCTTAAGAAAGAACCCAATAGCTTCCAACTATTGTGGGTCTTTTCTCAATTCCCCAATTCCCGAATTTTAGAATTTCACCTCTGGGTCTTATTCTTAAGAAAGAACCCAATAGCTTCCAACTATTTCATCACTTGTCATTTCCGGCAGGTAGTTCTTTAAATTATACTATAGAACCTGAAGCTAGTTCAGTGGCATATAATTCCTTTGATGAGTGTGTGCAGTAGGCAGGTTCGCTTGCTGGCAAAAGTTGACATTTAGTCAGCATTCCGCTTGTTACCGATCCACCTAACGCTTTCAATTTGTTAGGATTTTATTTTAAAGGGAGTCTTTACTTTGATCGCTGTCTCCCTGTGGGATTTTCGGTTTCTTGTTATTATTTTTTCAAGGATTTATCATCCTTTTTGGAATGAATGATTTCCCATGTCACTGGTGCTGGGAATTTAATACACTATAATGATGATTTTCTTTTCATAGGCCCTGCTTCTTCAACTGATTGTTTATATCTGTTCACTGTATTTAGGATAGTCTGAAGGTAGCTTGGGGTCCCTTGGGCGGAAGAAAAATCAGTTTGGCCAACTATTTCTCTTGATTTCCTGGGTATTGCGATTGATACCGATACAATGGAATTTCGTTTACCGTCTGAAAAAGTGTGTCGTTTGTGTTTTTTAGTTTCTTTTATTATTAGTAAACCTAAAATTACTCTACGCACATCTATATTGGGATTGTTGGCTGGTAGAATGTTTTCTAAGCGTTTATATAAGGCACTAGCTGGTTTCAAGAATCCTCATCATTTTGTCAGGATTTCTTCTGATTTAAGAGAGGATTTGAAAGTATGGGATTGATTTATGGCTTCTTATAATGCCTGTTCCTATTGGCAGACTCCTTTTTGTGATGCGTCAGTCATTTCACTTTTTACCGACCCTTCAGTATCTTTTGTGTACAGTGTTTTCTGGAATGGGCATTGGTCAGCTTCTCCGTGGACTTCTTCTTAGATAGATAAAAGTTTGAATATGAACATGGTATTTTTGGAAATCTTCCTATTTTGGTCACCCCTGAATTGTGGGGTGAAAGATTTTGTAATTCTCAATACTTTTTCAATCCGACAACAAGGTGTGGTGTTCGCTATTAACTGTATGTCTTTGAAATCCGTCCTGTCATAACTGTTCTCTGTCATCTTGTTTTTAATTGTCTTACTTTTAATATTTGGATTAAATCCAAATATGTACCAGGTCATAGTAATGCTACAGATGACTCATTGTCTTCATTCCAGCTAAATTGTTTCAGAGAATTGGGTGGATTTTCAAGGTCATCCATGCCCTGTGCAGCTTTGGTCCATAATCTAACCAATGTTCAGACAGCAGTTCGGAATTCATGGGCTCCTGCCACATGGGCAAATTATAATGCTGCGCGGGCATGTTGGTGTTAATTTTTGCGTTCTGTTAGTCAACATCCATTGGCTTATGGCAAAAAATGGACTCTATCTTTTCTTTACTTTTTAATGTCCTCTGCATATTCCAATTCACATATTGTTCAGGTCCTAGCTGGTATTTTCTTTTTTGTTAGGTTGTGAGACTTACGATCCTGCTCGAATGTTTGTCCAACAGGCTCTAAAAGGATATCACAGATGCACTTCTTCTAATAATTCAAGAGTTCCCATTACAGTTACTATCCTACAGGACTTGAATAGTGTGGCTGAATCTGTCTGTTTTTCAGCCTTTGGAGCTTTACTCTTTAAGGTTTCTTTTAGTATATGTTTCTTTGGAGCTTTCCGGATTTCAGAATTGGGGCCAAAATCTTCACCTGCCTCTAATGTTTTTTTTTTTTTTTGTTTTTTTTTACTCAGATTTAGTTTTGGAGCATACTTGTCTTAAGGCCCTTTTGCGATTCAGTAAAACTGATCAGATGGGGAAGGGTCGGTGGATATATATTTCTAAAATGAATGACAGTTTAATTTGTGCATTCCAATTGATGCAGTGACAGGTAAGAAGACATGCTCTCCCTCCCACCTGGTTGTCGCAGACTGATGTTGTGTGGTTTGGTTAAATCCCTTTGTCTGACAGGGACAGTTTATTGGTAAGTTATATTATTATTAGTTTGAGCTGTGATGGCTGGACTAATTTATGTGTAGTAAATGATTCAGTTAGGAAGTATATGGTTGATAATATTTAAGGATGATATGTATAAGCAATAACTTTATTATCATTAATACCAAAAATAACAGGGCTGCAGCCAATTAACCTGTTCCCATCTCCGCTATAGCCGAATGATGGCTACAGCGTGGACCTACATTGCTGGGAGGTCGTCAATAGACGTCCCTCCTTTCGCACCCTCACCTCGCGCCCCCTATAGGATGCACATGGCGCGCACTGTGATCACCGAGTCAATGATCCCGGCCCCTTACCACATGATCAATTGTCAGCCAATGACAGCTAATCAAGTGATGCAAACAGAAGATTGGTAATTTTTTACTGACACTGACAGCATGAGGAGAAAAAAAAAGCCGATCACCGGCTTCTGTGTAAGGGTCATTGGTCCCGAAGAAGAAGAGGCATAGCTGCCTCATCTGTACCAACCAGTACCGCCTGCCACCTGCCAGTGCCCACACAGTGTAAGTACGTAAATATCCGCGCTCAGTTAAACTTACACAACTAACAGCAGCTGAACACCATAACCCAGATACTGGGCACAGAAATGCAAAGAAAAAAATAAAGTGCAGCACTTGTTCAATAAATAATGATTAAATAATGACACAAGTGAAACGTGCAAAAATGGTGACAATCCAAAATCAAAATAAAGTGCCATTCAAATGAAATCAATATTAACATATAAATGTGCAATAAAAAATTAATAAAAATTCATTCATATGTGAGTCCATAAATCATAAATGAATGTCCATAGAAATATCAAAAAAATCCAACAGATAGTGTGACTTGATTGAATAAAAATAATAATAATATACTTGACCATGCAGGGACCCTTCACCTTTAATCACCACTAATAAATGGGGCTTACCAGATCATCAGCGACCCGCTGTTTAACCACTTTCAGACCGGACCATTTTGCTGGCTTAAGACCAGACCACTTTTCGTGATTCGGCACTGCTTTGTTTTAACTGACAATTGCGCGATCATGCGACGTGGCTCCCAAACCAAATTGATGTCCTATTTTTTCCCACAAACAGAGCTTTCTTTTGGTGGTATTGGATCACCCCTGCGGTTTTTATTTTTTACGCTATAAACAAAAATAGAGTGACAATTTTGAAAAAAAGCATAATTATTAACTTTTTGTTATAATAAATATCCCCCAAATATATATATAAAAAAAAAAATTTCCCTCAGTTTAGGCCGATACATATTCTTCTACATAGTTTTGGTAAACAAAAATCACAATAAGTGATTATTGATTGGTTTGCGCAAAAGTTATAGCGTTTACAAAATAGGGGATAGTTTTATGGCATTTTTATCAATAATTTTTTTTTTTTACTAGTAATGTCGGCAATCAGCAATTTTTATTGTGACTGCGACATTGTGGCGGACACATCGGACATTTTTGACACATTTTTGGGACCATTGTCATTCATACAGCAATCATTGCTATACAAATGCATTGACTCCTGTGTAAATGACACTGGCCGTGAAGGGGTTAACCATGGGGTGGCAGTGTAGGGGTTAAGTGTTCCTAGGGGCGTGTTACTAACTGTGGGGGGCTGGGCTTTGTGATAGTGAACACTGATCTCTGCTCCAATCAAATGGAGCAGAGATCAGCGTCACTTGTTGCTAGGCAGAACGGGAAGATAAGATGCTGTTTACAACGGCATCTCCCCATTCAGCCACCCCTTGAGACAATCGCGGGTATCCCCGCAAACTCACGACTGGACTCACAGGGGTCTCGACCGGCACGTGAGCGCGATGGCAGGGCGGCATTTAAAAATGGACGTACCTGTACGCCAATATGCCTGCCCATGCCATCTGGAGCCGGAATTTGTGACATTAAACGCGCTGGCTGACCTGGTAAGCGCCATCGTATAAGTGGTGATCAAAGGTGACGGGTCCCACGTGGTCAAGTATATTATTATTGTTTTTATTCAATCAAGTCACACTATCTGTTGCATTTTTTTAATATTTCTATGGACATTCATTTATGATTTATGGACTCACATATGAATAAATTTTTTATTGCACATTTATATGTTCATATTGATTTTGTTTGAATGCCACTTTATTTTGATTTTGGATTGTCACCATTTTTGCACGTTTCACTTGTGTCATTATTTAATCATTATTTATTGAACAAGCGCTGCACTTTATTTTTTTATTTTTTCAGTGCCCACCAGTGTATATCAGTGCCACCAATCAGTTCCAACTATCAATGCCCAGGGGTGTCACCTATTCAATGCTCACCAGTGGTGCCAATCAATGCCTCGTGCCACATAGCAGTGCTGCCTATCAGTGTCAACTACCAGTGCCCATCACTGTCCATCACTGCTACCCATCAGTACCCATCACTGCCACCTATCAGTGCCCATAAGTGCCAGATATCAGGGTTGCCTATCAGTGCCCTTCAATGCTACCTACCAATGCCCTTTAGTGCTGCCCATTAGTGCCACCTCTCAGTGTCCACCAGTGCTGCCCCATCAGTGCCCACCAGTGGTGCTTCATTAGTGCCCACCAGTGACGCCTTATCAGTACCCATCAATGCAGCCTCTCGGTGCTCATAAATGCAGCCTATTAGTGCAGCCTCATCAGCGTACATCAATGAAGGAGAAAAATTACCTGTTTGCAAAATTTTATAGCAAAATATAAAACTGTTTTGTATTTTTTTTTTCAAAATTTTCAGCCTTTTTTCATTTTTTTAAACAAAAAAAAACCCCAGAGGTGATCAAATACCATAAAAAATAGTAATTTGGGTACAGTGTAGCATGAGCGCGCAATTGTCATTCAAAATGTGATAGCGCTGAAAGCTGAAAATTGGCCTGGGCAGGAGGGGGGTTTAAGTGCCCAGTAAGCAAGTGGTTAATAACAAGTTTGGTTAATAGTCTTATAGCCTACATTTCAATATTTACAAATCTAGTTCTGTATTCATTCCCATGAGCCTGTCTGTATAAATCTAAGTGGATATTTGCATAGATAACAAGACATTTTTATTTACCGGTAACAGATGGTAAGTAGTCAAATGTAAGAAGGCTTTGTAGAAAAAATGCTGAAATGTCATGCATTGTGGATAGCTATGAATAAATGACAAAACGCTTTGCAAAATGTTATTGCATAAGCCCATAAGTTTCAATCATACTTTACATCCAGGTCTCTTTTTGAAGTTTTATAATGGTCATGTTAATGTAATACAATAATAAATAATAAACTAAGAAGTTTAAAGATATAATAGGCTTGGGTGGTGAATCCCAGAAATCTCAAAGGAATAATAAACTAATTATTTCTCAGCGCTATACAATGTGGCAACACATCAATAGATATAGCAGTTTTGTACAAAAGGAATCCTTGGATTTAGCTGTGCACACATTTATTCACCTATAGTGACCTCCATCATGCTCATTGTTTAATGGTAATGATAGCTACAACAATTACAAAAATAAAATATCAGCAGAATACAGCATGAAATCCCATTACATAAAAGCAATAAATTACAATCACACCATGCTATTTTGCTATATAAAGCTACAATTAAACATGACTATTGCACAGTTGTTTCCACGTATAGCGTATAGTTATTACAGTATGTGTAGCACTCTAAGCCCTTATACACACGGTCGGAGATTCCGACAACCAAATCCGTCGGATTTTGTCAGACGGATCTTGTCCGAAACTGTTGCATACACACGGTCGGACAAAGTTGTCAGAAAATCCAATCGTTCAGAACGTGATGACGTTATTTCGTTACGACGGGACTACGTTCAGGCTAGTAGCCAATAGCTTTGGTGTAGGAATTTGATCTGAGCATGCGTGGCACTTTGTCCGATCGGAATTCTCTACACATGATCGGAGTATGTCCAAGCGGACCAGTGTGTCGGAAAATATTTCCAGCAAGTTGGAAAATTTGGTCCGACGGATATTCCGATGGAAACAGTCCGATACATACCACACAGAGTCGGATTAATAGGACACATTCTGACGGATTCTCCGACCATGTGTACAAGGGCTAAGCGCAAACCAAATAACCTCTCCGTGCTCACAACCCAATTAGAATTAATCCAAGCTTGTTTCAAATGTAAATGTTAATCAAGCTTAAAGTTCTTAAGAGGCCCATGCAGTTTTGAAAGTATCTAAGAGTAGGATTGGATTTAAGGGTAAGTTCTCGAGGCACATGAGTGAAGTTCCCCATGATGGCCACATAGCCAAGGAGCTCCGCACTGTTCCAGCCCTTTGATCCTCACCGCAGCAAACAGACCCCCCTGGACTGAGCCCACTCCACCGCCAATCGTTCCGAGTCAGCCCTGGGTACCACCGTATCTCGTGAGCTCCGCACGGAGGGACCTCTCCCGCCACACTGCAGCAGCCCAGCATACCCAAAATGGCGGTAAAAATGCAAAAAGAAATTGCCTACAGATGGGCCTTCCCTTTTCGCCTGAATTTCTCCCACCAGAATGAGCCCTTTGGCTTCTCATCCTGTGTAGAAGGTGAACGCCTACTTGTACACCTGGGACTGATCACTCAGGAGATTCCACAACCGCCCACTAGTAGAGGACCCCCCTCTGCGAAACATCCATCTCCACCTAGCCCACTTACACCTAAGTAGTGGCCGAAAAGGTCTAAGGACCCCCCCCCCCCCCCCCCATGTGAAGTACCACAATGCTGGAAGTCCTACTCTACTTAGTTCCTTCCAGAACTATTCTTTTCAATTTTTGAAGATTCCACCCGACTCAACTTAAACATTCACTTACATCCCCCTTGGGGGGGCCTGTTCTCAAACTGTTTTTTTTTACAACAAACTCAGATTCCAGCAGTAAGGGAGTTTCTGTTTTTCTCTATTGCAAGCCACCAGGATCCAGTTGCTTTTTTTGGACACTCCTTCCCCCGAGTCGTCCACCCCCCCCCCCCCCCCCCCATTTTTTAAAAATATGTTTATATTTTTCTTCTTTGCTTCTCTGTGTTATCAACAGTTGATATCCCAAACATGCCAAAGAAAAGAATCTGCACACCGGGATTGGTTGATTTTTTTTTGTCTTTTTTGTTTTCTTAGTTCTTCATTGTCCCCATTGTAGAGGGGTAGAGCAACAGAATACTGTAATGTACAGGACTGCAGTTTGATCTCAACAGATGCTATTGGTGGGATATAGCAGTTGTTTCCTGGGTTATGGGATCTCCCACTGGAGTCGTAGGTCTTCTCAAACCTTTTTTATTTCAGCCTTATTCATTGGGATGGGGTTTTGTCTATCAGCAGTTATTGTCAATGTCTTATGGTGGGGTGACCGGAAAGGTAGCAATGCACCTCCATCAGTCTGCCTCTAAAATCAGAGATACATCCCTATCAGAAACATACAAACAATGGGTTAATTTGGTGCACTCTTGGTGAGGCTATATTGGAAAATTGTGGAAATGGGACTAGTACATAGGGCAAATATTCAAGTCTATGACATATAGTCCATGTGAATTGTTAGGAATGCTTATCCCAAAAGGCTGCCAGCTTACAGATAGAAGTAACTCTGGAACAGAAAAACAGGGACAAATCAGCATCTTCTAAGTGTAGCAGTTAGAACATTTATTAAATAAAAACCATAATGGAAAGCTTGGACAGGAATCAGCATTGCACAGGAAAAACGGCAAGGTGTCACTTCCGGGTACGGGATCAACAGGGAGGTTCGCACATTCGGAGCATGCGTGCTTCTTCCTCAGGCTCTGCTCTGGTCCAGTACATCAGTTGCCCACAATCAAGCCCTAACCATACTTGAATGGCTAGTTGCAGATTTCAAATGGTTTCCACAGCAACAGATATATAGAAACAAAATACTTTCAGCTCCATTATTGTGGACATTTGAGCTGGAAAAGGACAGAGTGACTTTTTACACTGCATAGACATTTTAAAGTGGTATTAAACCCAAAACCAAAATTGTAATATATTGCAGCTTACCAATCATCAGATGTGGTAGCTGCATTTGTTTTATTTTTTAAGCTGTACCTGGTGATCTAGCCAGTAACACACCTTCTGTATAATGCCGCGTACACACGAGCGGCCTTTTTTAACATCCAAAGTCCGACGGACTGATTCCGTCAGACTATTCGATCGTGTGTGGGCTGCAACGGACTTTTGATTCGCCAAAGTCTGACGGACTTTAGAATATGGAACATGCTTCAAATTTTTCCGACGGAACTCCGCCGGACCCGGTCCCTTCGAAAAATTTGCTCGTGTGTATGCTATTCCGACGGACTAAAACCGACGCTAGGGCAGCTATTGGCTACTGGCTATGAACTTCCTTATTCGAGTCCAGTCGTACGTCATCACGTTCGAATCCGTCGGAGTTTAGTGTGATTGTGTGTGGCCAAGTCCGCTCAGTCGAAAAGTCCGTCGGAACTCCGGCAGAACTCCGGCAGAACTCCTTCGGAAGTCTGTCGGACATAAGTCCTCTCGTGTGTATGGGGCTTTAGAGTGCCTATACTCTGGATGAAGGAGTACAGGGGGCACCTTTGGACAGCAGCATTGTCAGTCTGGGGGGAGTGTTATATGCACTGGCAAATTTAGATACGCTAAAAAAACTAAAATCAAACTCCAGCTCACATTGCAGTTACACAAGCAGTTACCATAGCAGTTTTTATTTTATTTTGGGATAAAAGAGTTTATACAAATAAATAAAAGCTGATCTTTTGTAAGCACCCTTGTCAGTGGTAAATGGTTTTCCTGGTGCCTCCATGGCAGCATACCAGTGATAGCTCTGCCCTGGAGTCCTCCCCTCAGGATAGTTACTAGCTTATAAAAAGGAAACCCATATCCCCCCCTAGCATTCTCATTTTTTCCTCATACCTGATGGATAGTTTTGTATGTGTTCTTACCTCTGCCTGGCGCAGCTTCCGTCTGGGTTCCGGCCTCTCCCAGACGCAGTCCCCTGTCTTGGGTTGCTAACAGCACTGAAAAGAGGGGAGCCCCTTCTGAGGGTCTTTTGGGGCAGCAGCAACAGCTTCCTAACAGGGGCTTCAGTTCTGCAGACAGGCTATGCTGGTCTTTGAAGGCAGGTAGGGGCTCTTTCTGAGTCTATTTTCCTTTGCTTACCTTTTCCCCTCTCTCCTCTCCATTTAAGCTCAAACAAGCTAAAGGTGGCGGGCTCTGATAAATTTGTCCTGTCTGGGAGTGCTTCTTCAACTCTACCATTTCAACTTAGTAAGTGGTCTATTCCTTACCTTTCTCAGAGATGTATGTGGGTAGGTGTGTATATATGTGTATATATGTGTTTTAATTTATTTTATTTAATTGAGTGATTAAACCTTTGTATACTTTGGTAAGCGGTAAGGATTAGTCAATATGTTTCTGAATGTACATATATGTATATATGTATACCTATATAATTCTAGGGAATGTGGAGTCTTTGGGGAGTATTTCCTTTTTTCGCTTGCAGTTAGTTAAAAATATGTATATAGTGTATGTATGTATGTATATGTATGTATATATATATATATATATATGTATGTGTCTGTATAGATGTGTGTGTGTGTGTATATGTATGTATCTCATCTGTAATAAAGAAAAATAATATATATATATATATATATATATATATATATATATATATATATAAAAATAAAATCGTAGAATTAGATAATGACAATTTTTTAGGAGCCTTTTTATTCTTTCCTGTCCATTCTTTTAGCTTCTATTTCAGTCGCCTTTTCCGCCCTTACTTGCCTTTACAATTATGAGCCAGCCGCCGTTTGACCAAGACCCTCGCTTTCTTAGGAAAGGGCACATACATACTTTATAAAAAAAAAAAGAAGAAGAAAGGAATTCGACTAAAAGTGTGCCTTGGGCTGTTACTCTCGTTTTAGCCCTATACACCAGAACACGTCTAACCAGACTTCTGGCCACCAAAATGGACGCTCCAGTCCTAGCTCAAGACACAGCTGTTCGTCTAGCTCTCATCATCAGTATAAAGGTCATCTTCCAAAAGGCAGCAGTCAAGCAGCCCATCCAGATGAGAGATCAAAGAGTGTAGGGCATGTGGAGCGACGCCTTTACCAGATAAACATATCTGCCAAAATTGCCTGCAGGGTTATGCGATTCAGGGGACCGAAGTTGAGCAGGTCACAGACCTTATTAAAAGAATAGTCAAAGACTCCTTAACTGAACTAATGCAGGTGAACCCCTCTCCGCAGGGTTCCTCTGGCGGGAGTTATCCGTTCCTGGCCCGTCTTTTGCAGCCCCTGCAGGCGCTACATCAAGCCCACCTACCCGAGCAGGAGAAAAAAGTGACTCGGAGGACTCCATAGATGAATCGGATCCGTGTGGATTCAATTTTTTCGCTAGCACAACCAGTTGTATTGGCGGTTAAACGAGCCATTGGTTGGGAAGAAGCAGTAGAGCCTCCAAAAAACAAAATAAAAAACAAAATAGTTTCCCCTTCCTGGAGGAATTGAAAGATCTAGTGGAGGGTGAATGGGAAAAAGCGGACAAATGTTTTCCCTTGAATAGACTTCAGAAGTTATATCCTCTGGCAGATTCGGATGCGGATTTCCTGGACACTCCTCTGATAGTTGACGTGGCGGTAGTGTGGCTAGCAAAGAATATTACCCTTCCTATGGAAGATTCGACTTCCTTTAGGGACCCATTGGATAGACGAATAGATGCGGACCTGAAGAAGGCCTACCAGTTGGCTGGCGGAGCCTGCAGAGCATCGGTGGCCCTGGCTTCAGTCTCCAATGTGGTCAAAGTGTGGATGGAGAATATCAAAGAGGCTATTTGAGAAGATGTCCCCAAAGATATTATTAAAGCTTTGGCTGAGCTTAAAATATCGGCAGATTTTATTGGAGAGGCTGCAATAGACACCATGAGATATTCAGCCAGGGCAATGTTCCATGCTGACATGGCCAAAAGAGCATTGTGGCTAAAGCCGTGGGCAGCGGATGCAGAATCCAAACAAAATTGGTGCAAAATCCTGTTTGATGGGAAGGCCCTCTTTGGAAAGAGGCTGGAAAAGGCAATCTCGAGAGTGACTGGGGGAAAATCAGGGTTACTCCCCCAGGATAGAAGGGTTAGGCGTTCTCGAGTGGTGTCGTCTAAATATCAGTGGTCTAGAAATAGAAATTCCAGCAACTTCCGGCAAAGTAGGGACTCCAAAAGAACTTGGAGAAGTACGCAGGCTACTTTCTTGAAAACAAATAAGCAAAGAAGTCTCCCCAGCACCCAGGAGGGTGTGAAGTCCTTTTGACCAGAGGTCATCCCCACCAGTAGGTGCCAGTTTGAAGGAGTTCGCAGAAGCCTGGCTGCACAGATGCAGGGACCTGTGGGTGGTATCTACGGTCAGGTTCGGACATTTATGGACGTTCCAAGAACAGCCCCCACAAGACTCATTCATTCAAACAAAGATCCCAACCTAACCTCAAAAGGCAGAAGCTCTGCAAAGTTACCTTCAACTCCTGCTGGTGCAACAAGCAGTGATACCTGTCCCTCCCTCCGAAAGATTCACAGGGTTCTACTCTCCTCTCTTTCTTACCCCCAAAAGTGGTGGAGAGTGGAGGCCGGTAGTGGATCTGAAAAGGTTAAATCAATTTATTCATTTGGAATCCTTCAAGATAGAATCATTACAGACGATCATACAGACAGTTCAACCAGGAGACTGGATGATCTCGGTGGATTTGCAAGATGCGTATTTCCATGCTGCCTGCCTTCCAAAGGTTTGAGGGTGGCAGTAAGATCAACTCACGTTCAATTTCAGTGCCTTCCTTTTGGTCTGTGCACATCGCCAAGAATATTCTCAAAGGTGTTGATTGCAGTTCTAGCACTCCTCAGAGAGAAGGGACTTCGAGTTTTCCATTGTCTGGACGACATCCTATCGCTAGCATACAGTTCAGACCAATTGGTAGAGCATAGGCAAATTCTTCTGTCCACTCGGAAAGAGTTCGGGTGGCTAATAAACACAGGAAAGAGGGTCCTGATCCCCACGCAAGCAATGGTTTATCTAGGTGCCCTCTTTGACACCAAGGCAGACACAGTGTGCCTCCCCCCCCAGAAAATGACAGCGATCGCTCAGAAAATGGGCCACGTAAGAACGCTATCTCACCTTTCGGTGTCAAATTGCCTAAGTCTGATAGGGACCATGTCAGCCTGTATACCGATGGTGCCCTGGTCCCATTGGCATCTGAGGACTTTTCAATGGGGCTTTTTGACACAAGGGAAGAGGAACTCGCTGTATCAAAAGATAGCGATATTGACATCCAGGAAGAGGGGTCTGCTATGGTGGACAAAAGAAGACAACATCTCAAGGCCTCGCCTCCTACAGGGCCCTCTTGGACCATCCTTACCACCGATGCGAAGGGGTGGCGGGCACACTGTGGTCACCTGGAGGTACAAGGGAGATGGGATATCCCCACGGAGGGAATAATATCCAATATCCTGGAGCTGCAAGTGGTATATTTGGCACTGATAAATTTGGAGGAACATGTACATCAGAAACAGGTGCTGGTCCATCTGGACAATAAAGCAGTGGTAGCATATATACAACGTCAAGGGGGAACTGAGAGGGGTAGAGCCTATTATGTTGTGGGCAGAGAGAAATCTGCTGGATTTGAAAGCAATTTATCTCCCGGGGCCGTTTGAATCAACAGGCGGATCTCCTATCTCACTGTTTCCCAGATGGCAACAAATGGTCGCTCCATCTGGCGGTGTTCAGGTGGATTGCGAAGTTACAGAAACCTCCGGAAATAGACCTATTCACCTCCCCGACAAACGCAAAGTTGCCAAAGTTCCTGTCCCGCCTACCTCACCCTGGAGCAGAGGCGATAGATGCCTTATCGTGCCCGTGGCACTGCAAGACGGCATATGCATTTCCTCCCAGACCATTGGTTGCGAAATTTCTGCTTAGATTATCGAGGGAGCCGGCCAGGGTTGTGACAGTTCTTCCCTATTGGCCGAAGAGGTCCTGGTTCTCTTGGACAATGAGCCTCAGTGTACGTCCTCTGGTCAAGATCCCAGTATTCCCGCAACTGCTTTCACAGGGAAAGTTTTTTCATCCAGCCCCACACAAGCTGAATTTACATGCCTGGATCTTGAACAGAAAAGATTCCAATCCCTAGGATGTTCGGCGGGCGTAATTTCAACCCTATTAAAGGCAAGGATGCCCTCTACTAATTACATTTACTCAAAGATATGGGATAAGTTCAAACAGTTTGCGGAAGACAGAGAGGTGAACCCAGCTGTGCTGTCCACCTCAGTAATCTTAGAATTCTTACAAACAGGCTCGGACTTGGGACTCAGCCTAAGCTCCCTAAAAGTCTAAGTGGCAGCTATTTCAGCGAGTACCCAGAAAAGATGGGCAGAAGATGCACTCATCGTACAGTTCCTTAAGGCAGTCAAGAAGATTCGCCCACCACTAAAACGTTCCTTTCCAGCCGGGGATCTACCTCTGGTTCTAGAAAGTCTCAACCGTTCATCCCATTGGATTCTGCTTCACTTTGGAACCTAACCCTGAAACCTGTTTTCTTGGTGGCTATTACTTCAGGAAGAAGAGCTTCAGAGTTGCAAGCGTTGAGGACAGAAAAAGAGCACATAACCATTTTCCAGACAGGGTAGAACTATGGACAGTTCATGGTTTTGTCCCGAAAGTTTCTTCCTGTGCCACACTCTCTGAAGCCTGGGCACTACCAACCTTTACAGACCCACACTCTGGGGCGGTACAAGAACTGGACATTTCAAATGTTTTAACACGCTACTTACAGGTCACGAGTCCCTTTAGGTCCTCGAATAGGCTATTCATAATACCATGGGGTAGGAATAAAGGGAAAGAAGCCACATCTAGGACTATCGCCTCTGGAATCTGCAAATTAATTCAAAAGGTGTATAGAGTAAGAGGGTTGGATCTGCCGGTGGTCAGAGCTCATTCCACTAGAGCTGTTTCGTCCTCATGGGTGGCAAGGACATGCGTATCTTTAGAGACTATCTGCAAGGCAGCCACATGGACGTCTTCTAATACGTTCATGCGTCACTACAGAATTGACCCAGGGGCACTAACTTTGGTGGAATTTGGTAGGAGGACTATTGAGTCAGCCCTGGCATTGCCTTAAATAAAGTTTTCCTTTGAAGCATTACCCACCCTGGTTTTAGCTATTCTTTGTATCACTGGTATGCTGCCATGGAGGCACCAGGAAAACGGAAAATACTTACCATAATTTTCCTTTCCTGGTGCCTATCCATGGCAGCATACATACCCTCCCTGGTATTCGATATAATTGGAGAATGCTAGGGGGGGATATGGGTTTCCTTTTTATAAGCTAGTAACTATCCTGAGGGGAGGACTCCGGGGCGGAGCTATCACTGGTATGCTGCCATGGATAGGCACCAGGAAGGAAAATGACGTATGAAAAGTAAGTATGAAACAATTTTCAGTTTTTCTAAACTCTCTAACTGCTACATTTGTAAAAAAAAGCTTCTTCTGTTGAAAAACAACAGATTTACCGGAGGAATCACCAGGTGAAAATAAAGGGGAAAAAAAGGCTAAAAAATAAATACAGCCATCACATCTAAGAATTGGTAAGGTGCAATATAATAAATGTTTGCTTTTGGCCACTGCTTTAAGAGCTATTTGTCTGATTTATTGAATACATAAATAAAATTCTTTAAAACAGTTTGTTTAGGTTCTGAGAGATTATTGGTTTTGGCTTAGAGTGCTGTTTTCTAAGGCATCTGTAATTTTATGGTTGGATTGTTAATTGTTAAAGTGTTACTAAACCCATAACAGTAAAATCAGTCTATATATGCAGTAAAGCATGCTTTTTATACTCACTGTGGAACCTAAGGGGTTAATCTTCTGCATTGTGTAAAAAGGCTGTTTGATCCTGTCTTCTCTGATCCTCCCCTTCGTCCACTTCCCCCTGATAATTTCCTGATAAAACAGAGCCTGTGGAATCAGGCTGCACTTGCTCAGTTTGGTGTGTATTGCTAGAGAGTTGTTTTTTTTCCTTGGAAGAGTGTATGTGATTAGCACAGGGCCGATCAGCACTGTCCAGATAGAGAGTCAGAGGTCTTGCAGTCTCATTGGACAGTCAAAAAACTCCTTCTACAAGCTTTTTACCAGTGCTTGGCTAAACACTGATAGAAGTCACAAGACTGCTCTAACTGCTGAAGAGAAAGGGTATTTAGCAGTTTATATTTGCTAAAACTATTACATGTCCATGTTCTGGTACTGTGGGAGACCAAATATAGTAAATGCAGGGTCTTGGATTTAGTAACACTTTAATTTATAAATGAATAAACCTAAGAGGTTGTGATATTTGTAATATTTTTGTGCATGCTCAAACATATTTTTTTATTTTAAATACAATTTAATGAATTTTAATGCAAATAAGCACCATAGATATCCTGATTTTTTTTTGTAAAATATTAAAGATGATGTTACGCCGAGTAAATAGATACCGAACTTAGGCACAAAGATCCCAGCTGACATTTCCCGGACGTTTGACCTTAACTTCCCACCCCTATTGACCAAAACCCGATTGCTCCTTGAGAGGTGGCACGGAGGACTCCATTCTTGGTTTGGGAGGTGCAACCTCCTTAAAATTAATATCCTACCCAAATTTATCTACCTCATTCAAGCCTTGCCCATACATGTACCACCCCTCTTTTTTAAACAGGTGCAGTCCCTCTTTATCAGGTTTGTCTGTGCACATAAGAAGCCTAGACTGCGCCACTCACAACTGACACTTCCCAAGCACTGGGAGGGCCTTGCACTTCCTGACATACGTTGTTACTACCTAGCGTCCCATCTTGGGAGGATACTTGATTGGAGGCGGAATAAGGCCTCCAAACTCTGGGAACAAATCGAGCAGTCCCAAGTCCACATACCCTTGGACGGCGCATTGTGGTGCTACAAAGACCTCCCGGCAGCCCTGAAGACACACCCCCTCATAGGTAAGACCTTGAAACATAGCCACCATGCCACCACCCAAGCATCTCTTATATCCAATATCTCCCTCCTACTTCCATTCCTGGGCCACCCAAAATTGGAACCGGGTCTACATTCTTCTGAGTACGCATCCCCTTAGAGATTCTGGCCATGACCATGCAGCCAAATTCATTGCTGATGAGCGGTGGCCATCAATTTCCAAGCTCCCTGACTCGTCAGGAAAGTACCAACTCTTTCTGGAAAGCATTACAATTGCACCATTTCCTTCACTCCCTACCGTGACCCCAGGACTTTACGCACCAACTGACCCCATTTGAGACCCTATGCTCAGGAACAGACCCGTTGGCTCACATACTCTCACAGACTTAAGCCTTGCTATCCACACCAAAAGACCTGCCACACTTACCCTGCCTGACAAAATGGGAAAGAGACCTTAACTGTACGTTTTCAGCACCACAAACACAGCGTATTATCACCCTGGACCTTAACCACTTGCTTACTGGGCACTTAAACCCCCCTCCTGCCCAGACCAATTTTCAGCTTTCAGCGCTGATGCACTTTGAATGACAAGTGCGCGGCCATACAACACTGTACCCAAATGACATTTTTATAATTTTTTTTCCCACAAATAAAGCTTTCTTTTGGTGGTATTTAATTACAGCTGGGAGTTTTATTTTTTGCTAAACAAACAAAAAAGGATGCAAAAAAAAATCATTTTGCAAACAGGTCATTTTTCTCCTTCATTGAGATGCGCTGATGAGGCGGCACTGGTGGGCACTGATAGGCTGTACTGGTGGGCACTGATAGGCTACACTGGTGGGCACTGATAGGCACAGTTAAGGTGGCACTGATAGGCACAGATAAGGCAGTACTGATGGGCACAGATAAGGCGGCACTGATGGGCAAAGATGGGCACAGATACGATGGCACGGATGGGTGGCACTAAGGGGCACTGATAAGTACCACTGATAGATGGGACTGATGGGCACTGATAGGTGGAACTGATAGGTGGCTCTGATAGGTGGCACTGCTGGGCACTGATGGGCACTGATGGGCACTGGTAGATGACACTGATGGGCACGGATATGTGGCACTGGGGTGCAGCACTGTTGTCGAGGCAGATTGTGGGCACTGATATGTGGCACTGTGGGCACTAATAGGTGGCACTGTGGGCACTGATGGGTGGCAATGTGGGCACTGATGGGGGGCACTTTTTTAATACTTAGGTGGCACTGATGAGCTGGCCATGATCGGGACTGAAGTCCCTCTCACGGCCGCCGGGGATCGGCTTTTTTTTTCTCCTCGCGCTGTTAGCCGGTGGTCAGAAACTTACTTTTCATACGTCATTTTCCTTCCTGGTGCCTATCCATGGCAGCATACCAGTGATAGCTCCGCCCCGGAGTCCTCCCCTCAGGATAGTTACTAGCTTATAAAAAGGAAACCCATATCCCCCCCTAGCATTCTCCAATTATATCGAATACCAGGGAGTGTATGTATGCTGCCATGGATAGGCACCAGGAAAGGAAAATTATGGTAAGTATTTTCCGTTTTCCTGGTGCCTCCATGGCAGCATACCAGTGATACAAAGAATAGCTAAAACCAGGGTGGGTAATGCTTCAAAGGAAAACTTTATTTAAGGCAATGCCAGGGCTGACTCAATAGTCCTCCTACCAAATTCCACCAAAGTTAGTGCCCCTGGGTCAATTCTGTAGTGACGCATGAACGTATTAGAAGACGTCCATGTGGCTGCCTTGCAGATAGTCTCTAAAGATACGCATGTCCTTGCCACCCATGAGGACGAAACAGCTCTAGTGGAATGAGCTCTGACCACCGAGGAGGAAAAATAGCCGATTACCGGCTCTGTTGTGTCACATGATCAGCTGTCATTGGCTGACAGCTGACCACCGAGGAGGAAAAATAGCCGATTACCGGCTCTGTTGTGTCACATGATCAGCTGTCATTGGCTGACAGCTGATCACGTGGTAAGGGGTCGGGATTGACCCCTTGCTCCGATCCGTGATCAGACGAGTCTCATAGACTCGCTGATCACAGAGCGCGCCGCGTGCGCCCCTCAGGGGGCACGCAGGCCACTCGTGCACGGGACGACGTCAATAGACGTAGTCCCAGCAAAGCAGGTCCGCACTGTAGCCGTCATTCGGCTATAGCGTGGATCTCTAGTGGTTAAATCTTCTCCCTGTACCAAAATTCAGGAAACCAACTTCAAGGTCCTCGCCCGTTGGTATCTGATGCCTTCCCAGTTGTGCAGGTGCTTCCCCTCGTCCTCAGACCAGTGCTGGCGCTGTGATGAGGAAGAGGGTACCCTGCTCCATGTTTTCTGGTCCTGCTCTAGATTGCGGGTGTTCTGGGATGAGGTCCGTCGCATCACCCAGAAGTTCACGGATTACACTGTCCCAGATAATGCTTTCTACTTCATCACTCAGTAGCCCCCATTAAAAAATATAAGAGATCACTTGTTTGCCACCTCCTCAATGCAGCTAAAGAATGTATTCCCCTTCACTGGAAACATCACTCTCCCCTAACTGTGGCACATTGGCTGCGGAAGGTGGAGGAAGTGCGGAAGATGGAAGACTTAATCCTCACTGCACAACATAAACAGGAGGTTTTTAAAAAGACCTGGGATATTTGGTGCATGTTCACATTTTCAGATGAAGGTCAACGCTTGTTGGGGGGCATGACCCTTCCACATCTTCTCTGAATAGATAGTGATCTGGGCTGCCGCCATGTCCGTCTGTCTGTCTTTCCTTAGTTTCCCCTCTCTGTCTTTCTCTCCCCTTTCTTCTCCCCCCTACCCCCCCTCTCTTCTCCCTTCTCTCTATATGTCCTCCCTCTCTCCCCTGCCCCCCTTCGGCAACTCTGGGTTTCCCCCCTCACGTCGAGTGGGGGGAGTGCAGGGATTGAACCCCGTTCCAGTACCACCTGAATGAGCTTTGGCGTTAGCTGATATTAATCCCTACAGGAGCAGTGGCCTATTATATATTTGTCTATTAATCCATGAATTGTACATTGTTCTGTTGTTTTTTGTGCCACACTGATCTCTGTAGTCATAGCTCTGTATGTTTCACTACTTGTATTGTGGGGCTTTGCCCTATCCGGAGTTGAATAAAATTCATATTTGAAGAAAAAAAATAAATAGATACCGAACATTCATGCTTTAAAATTGTGCACGCTCATAGAATGAAAACAAACTTCGGTACTTAAAAATCTCCACAGGTGACACTTTTTACAGGTTGCCTGTACAGAGGAGATCTTTCACTAGAATTATTGCTCTCACTCTAACGTTCATGGCGATACCTCACATGTGTGGTTTGAACACTGTTTACATATGCTTGCACAACTTACGTATGCATTTACTTCTGTGCGTGAGCACAGAGTGATAGACAGAGGGCCCATATAAGGCCCATATTCTAATCAGATCAGTCACCATATCTTTCACACTTACACAATAGGAAAATATATGAAGCATATTTCAACCTGTTATTGTTATTGCTCCTTGTAATTTTAACATGAACATCATATCAAGTTGTTAAACTCACCATTGGTTTTATTGCTGCTATTTTTTTTTCTTGCAGTATGTACTGACTTTATGTAATTGATGGCTTAGTATATTATGTTGTTTTCTACTGTTTCTCGTAAACAGCAGCATGATAAATATAACTATTGTTACTATTGCTTGGAGCTTTCATTGTAATAATAACACATACTTAGTTTTTTTTTCGGACAGATCACTCTCTTGGAGTTCATCTGAATTGTTTTTTGTCTGTTAAGAATGTTTTGAGCTCCATCGTATTTTCCAAAAGATTTGTAATGGAGCCAAGAAAGTGCTATTCTAAGTTAAATGTCTGAACTCATATCATGTTACTGTTTATGTTTTTACCCATCTACTATCTTTTTTCTAACCATCTTTTTACTTAAATTCAGAGCAAGTATACAGATCATGAAAGTCAAAGAAATTTCAAATGTCTTAGCCTGCATACTTGATCCAGGTCACTGAGTCAAAGTATTGCAGGAAGAGGATCAGCATGACAGCCTTGCAACTAGTTCTTGATAGTTAGCCCATATTGCTGTTACACACCCTGGTTCTTTTAGATATATCAGAACCAACATGCTCCCCTTCAGACCAGACTCAAAATGGTTAGTGAAACTTTACTGGAGAGATACAACAGTTTAATATGTACATTGTCCTTTCTCTAATCCTGGCTAGAATAATGTAGTGGCCCAGGCATACCTCTATAAGGTGAGAGTCCATTACCGCATTGTCCATGGCAGTGTCTCTCAACTCCAGTCCTCAAGGCGCCCCAATGGGTCATGTTTTCAGGCTCTCCATTATTTTGCACAGGTGATTTGATCAGTTTCACTGCCTTAGTAATTACCACAGCCATTGCATCAGAGGGAAATCCTGAAAACATGACCTGTTGGGGCGCCTTGAGGACTGGAGTTGAGAAACACTGGTCCATGGCATGGATGTCTTCAGAGAACCCTGGTTCCTTCAGTAGCTTCAAGGACTGTGCTCACAGGTGATGCTGGAACTCTCTGAACCCACCACAACCCAGCTTTTTGGACCTAAGACTTCCCCGTTTTTAAAGCACAGGTGGGCTGGCTAGGACCAAAAGCCCAGAAACTAAGCAAGAAACATTTAACCCTTTCCCCAGCCTTAGCTGGCTGCTGGCTCACTAAGCAATATATACTTCAACCTGCCTTCTGATTATGTTGAGAATTTTTAACTCAAATTCTATACGAATTCTGTTACCATGTACTTAGTGATTCATACCGTTTCCCATTCTAGGCTTAGATGTCCTATTTTGAGGAATAAGCCTGTCTGTATAAATCTGAATATTTGCAATGTGCATAGATAATACGTTTTTATTTAACAGATGGTGAGTAGTCAAATGTAAGAGGGCTTTGTAGAAAAATGCTAAAATGTCATGCATTGTGGATAGCTAAGAATAAACTACAAAACACTTTGCAAAATTTTATTGAATAAGCCCATAAATCTCCATTATACTCTACATCCAGGGCTTTCTTAAAACTGATTTTTTTTTTTTTTTTTTTTTTTTTTTAATGGTCATGTTAATGCAATATAATAATAGATAATAAACTAAAAGATTCAAAGATATAATAGGCTTGGGTGGTGAATCCCAGAAATCTCAAAGGAATAATGAACTAATTATTTCTCAGCCCTATACAATGTGGCAACACATCAATAGATATAGCAGTTTTGTACAAAAGGAATTCTTGAAATTAGCTGTGCACACATTTATTCACCTATAGTGACCTCCATCATGCTCATTGTTTATGACCTTGCATCTTTCACAAAAGTGTCTAATCTATCATCTCACCATGGCAAGAAATGATCATAATCTTTCTATATTTCAAGTGGACACTGTGCTTTTGACACCGGAAATGTCTTTTAAACGCCAAAAGATGTAGATAGTACCTATAGCTCTGATACAACGGCAGGATATTGGGAAGCCCATTTCCAAATGGAATACAGTCCTAGTATATAAGGATAGGGAGAAATAAATGTCTATTTTTGATTTAGGACAAGAGGAAATATTCATTCTGGGATACTGATTACAAGCTCAATATATATCTATGTACCCAGTTTCATATTTTGCAGAGTTCTGGTATATGGACATACATTCAGGAACTTACTGTATACATTAATGGAAGCGACCACAATTAAAAAAAAAAGTATCAGCAGAATACAGAATTTTTTTTTTTAACTCTTGCTTTAACCACTTCAGCCCCAGAAGATTTGGCTGTTGAAAGAATAGGCAATTTTTTGCGATTTCGGCACTGCGTCGCTTTAACTGACAATTATGCGACGCTGCACCCAAACAAAATTGATGTCCTTTTTTCTCCACAAATAGAGCTCTCTTTTGGTAGTATTTGATCGCCTCTGTGGTTTTTAGTTTTTGCACTATAAACAAAAAAAGATTGACAATTTTGAAAATAAAACACAATATTTTAAACTTTTTGCTATAATAAATATCCCCTTTTTTTTCTTAAAGCTAATTTTTTCTCAGTTTAGGCCGATATGTATTCTTCTACATATTTTTGGTAAAAAAATGGCATTAAGCGTATATTGATTACTTGGCGCAAAAGTTTAAGGGTCTACAAAATAGGGGATAGATTAATAGCATTGTTTTTACTAGTAATGGCTGCGATCTGCGATTTTTATGACTGCGACATTATGGCGGACACTTCGGACAATTTTGACACATTTTTGGAACCATTGGCATTTATACAGCGATCAGTGTTATAAAAATGCATTGATTACTGTATAAATTTCACTGGCAGTGAAGGGGTTAACACTAGTGGGCGATCAAGGGGTTAATTGTGTTTCCTGGGAGGTGATTCTAACTGAAGGTGGAGGGGACTGACTAGAGGAAGTGACGGATCGTGGTTCCTAGCTAATAGGAAAACACGATCTGTCATTCCTCTCAGAACAGAACAGGGAAGTAAATGTGTGTTTACACACACTCATGCTCACGAACGCATCATGACCATCGGCCACGAGCATCGACACCCCCGCCGTGCAGCGGGCTGGCACATCCTGCTATTCTGATCCGGCGAGCCAAAGTATAGCTATGACGGTTTGCAGGATCATGACCCACTGCCGCAGTATAAAGACGGCGGCTGGTCGGCAAGCGGTTAAAAAAATATATTATTTACTGTGGTCAGAAACTGGAAGTAACATCATGACGCCACTTTAGTCCTTCAAGGTCATAGAGACGAGTGGCAGCCAACATAGCCTCACTCTTCTCCATAGTCTTCACTGAATTGGTCAGGTAAGCCTGGGAACAACAGGGAAGCGGTGGGAGGGAGGTGGGTGATCCGGGGTTATGACAGCTAGCTGCTGTCATAACCTGGTGTTTATTGTCAAATGGCGTATTTTTACTATATGCCAGTCGTTACTCAAATATTCTTAATACCACCATGGACAGACATTTCTTAAGCCCCATACACACTATCAGTTTTTCTGCTGAGTTTTTCCTTCAGGCTTACCAAAACCATGTAGTGGAAGGGCCTGCCTGATTGCATACACATTGAAAATCCTAAGGTTTGACTTTATATTATATGGTTTTGGTAAATCTGAAGGAAAAACTCAGCAGAAAAACTGATAATGTGTATGGGGCTTTAGAGTTCCCAAAAAATGTATACAACATTAACCGCTTGCTGACTGGCTCACGCTCATATACGTCAGCAGAATGGCTCTGGTGGGCAAAACAACGTAACGGTACATTGTTCCCTTTAAGAGCCACCAGAGGCGTGCGCGTCCGCTGCACAGCAGGGGACCTAATGCACGTGGCCAGCAGGTGTGACAGCCGTTTTCCACCCGTGATTGTGGGCACAAGAGCCTGTTCATTCAGGGGAGAGGAGACATATTGTTTGTTCCTAGTAAGTAGAAACAGCAATATGTCTCCTCCACCAGTCAGTCATATCCCCATACAGTTAGAACACACCCAGGGAACATACATTTAACCCCTTGATCGGCCCCCTTCCCTACCAGTGACATTTACAAAGTAATCTGTGCATTTTTATAGCATAGATCACTGTATAAATGTCAATGGTCCCAAAAATATGTCAAAAGTGTCCCATCTGTCCACTGCAATGTTGCAGTAACGCTAAAAATTGCAGATCACTGCCATTACTAATAAAAAAATTAAAATAATAAAAATGCCATAAATATTTCCCATAGTTTATAGACGCTATAAATTTAGACCTCAGCACCAGTCTAGCTAGACTACCTGGTGTTCTGCCTGACCATAGGTGGCGCTGTCATTAGTGATGGACGAACTTCCGACGGGACGTTTCGCGAACGCGAAATGCGAACGGACCCAAACGTTCGCGAAACCGACCGTTCGCCGCGGGCCCCATTGACTTCAATGGGAGGCGAACTTTGCAAACCTTCATGTCGAATTTGCGGCCACGTGGTAATTATTAGGGGGTAAAACGTAGTCCCACCATCTGGACAATGACATAATACATGTATGAGGTGAATTTGGGATCGATAACTACAAGCATTTTTATTTTATTTGGGAAATTGTTCTAACAATTCAGGACTATGGAGCTAATGAAGGCAATGGAGGAGAGGGAAGGTCAGGGACCAGGGTAGGCAAAGAAGAGGGTGCAGGAGATGATCACCAGCAGCGTGACATACCGGAATGACACATGCACCGTGATAGAGGCATCTGACAGCAGCACCGTAATACAGAGCACTGACAGCAGCACCGTGACATACAGCGCTGACAGCAGCACCGTGACATACAGCGCTGACAGCAGCACCGTGACATACAGCGCTGACAGCAGCACCGTGACATACAGCGCTGACAGCAGCACCGTGACATACAGCGCTGACAGCAGCACCGTGACATACAGCGCTGACAGCAGCACCGTGACATACAGCGCTGACAGCAGCACCGTGACATACAGCGCTGACAGCAGCACCGTGACATACAGCGCTGACAGCAGCACCGTGACATACAGCGCTGACAGCAGCACCGTGACATACAGCGCTGACAGCAGCACCGTGACATACAGCACTGACAGCAGCACCGTAAGCAGCCCCAGGAGGAAGTCAGCACAGCACAGGGATGGTGTGATCCCCTCATAATAAGAACCCCCAGGAGGAAGTCAGCACAGCACAGGGATAGTGTGATCCCTTCATAATAAGAACCCCCAGGAGGAAGTCAGCACAGCACAGGGATATCATAAGCAGCCCCAGTAGAAATATGACACCGCTCAACCTCTTCAAAGAGGAGGGTAGGGGCATATAGTACGGTGTGCTTTTTTGGGTCAAGGAAGTGAGCCAAATGAATTAAGAAGGTCTGTGTGCTTGATTAAAAAAATAGTTTATAGACATATACATGGTCTACTGGTCACATGTGTTGAATTCCTCCGAGATCCATGCCTCATTCATTTTTAGAAATGTGAGGTAGTTAACACTGTGGTGAGCTAGGCGAGTACGCTTATCGGTCACAATCCCCCCTGCTGCGCTGAACGTCCTTTCGGACAGGACACTGGATGAGGGGCAAGCCAACAGTTCGATTGCAAATTGGGCAAGCTCTGGCCAGAGGTCAAGCCTGCCCACCCAGTAGTCTAGGGGTTCATCACTCCTCAGAGCGTCCACATCGGCCGTTAACCCAATGTAGTCGGACACCTGACGGTCTAGGCGTTCCCTGATGCTGGATCCGGATGACACCTGTCGATGGGTCGGCTGAAAGAATGACCTCATATCCGAAGTCACCAACACATCTTCAAACCGGCCTCTTCTTGCAGGCGCTGTTGGATTGGTACCCGCAAATCCTTCTCTGGGAGTGGGAATTGCTCCTCTGCCAGCGCACGCAAAAGCAGAATGCAGCATTTCTCGAAGCAAGGCCTGGAAGTGCTGCATTCTGACAGCCCTCTGCGACGGCGGTAACATTTCCGCCATTTTGTGTTTGTACCGGGGGTCTAAGTACGTTGCCACCCAGTACTGGTCCTTGACCCTCATGCTTTTTATACGGGGGTCCCTATTAAAACACTGGAGCATGAAGGCCCCCATTTGCACTAAAGTGGAAGCGGTGTGGTGGCCTGGCTCCTGCTCATCATCCAGGATAATGTCGTCCTCTTCATTCTCCTCTCCCCATCCTCGCACAACAGGGATCCCAGAAAGGTTTAAAGCATGCTCTTCTTGCTCCTGCTCATCCGCCCCGGCACCATCCTCCTCTGACTCCTCATCAGACTCCTGTTGTTGACTTGTCTCAGATAGAGTAGCCCCCCCTGGGAATTCATCCAGCATTGCGACTTCCTCATCTTCCCGCTCCTGCTCCTCCACAGCCTGATCAATGACACGACGCAATGCACGCTCCAGAAAGAAGGCATAAGGTACCATGTCACTGATGGCGCCATGGCTGCGACTGACCAGTTTGGTGATCTCCTCAAATGGCCGCAGAAGTCTGCATGTGTCGCGCATGAGCAGCCACTGGCGCGGTGAAAAAAAACCCAGCTCCCCAGAACCGTTTCTTTCGCAGAGTTCATACAGGTAGACGTTAACTGCACGTTTCTGCTGGAGCAGCCTATCAAGCATATAGAAGGTTGAGTTCCATCGCGTCGGGCAATCGCAAATAAGACGTCTGACCGGCAGATGGTGTCGCCGCTGAATGTCAGCAAGGCGAGCCATGGCCGTGTAAGATCTTCTGAAATGGGCCGAGATTTTCCTTGCCTGCCGCAAGATGTCCTGGACCCCAGGGTATTTGACAAGGAATCGCTGCACGACCAAGTTTAAGACGTGTGCCATGCACGGCACGTGCGTGATTTTGCCCTGTTTCAATGCGCTAAGCAGATTGGCACCGTTGTCACACACCACTTTACCAACTGTCAAATTGAGCGGTGTTAGCCACTCATCTGCCTGTGAACGCAAAGCTGAAAGGAGTGCCGGGCCAGTGTGGCTCTTTGCTTCCAGGCACAACAGACGCAGCACGGCATGGCAACGTCTCACCTGGCATGTGGAATAGGTTCTGGGGAGCTTGGGCGGTGCAGTGGAAGAGACGCTAGCAGCGGAAAAGGAGGAGGCAGCTGAGGAGGAGAGGGAGGAGGATGGAGTAGGAGGAGGAGAAGAAGAGTCAGGCCTGCATGCAATCCGTGGCGGTAAAACCAAATCTACACGGGTGCCACGGGTTACATGCTTGACGGCCGTCAGAAGGTTCACCCAGTGGGCAGTAAAACTGATATACCTTCCCTGCCCGTGTTTGCTAGACCACGTGTCTGTGGTCAGATGTATCTTGGCACCGACACTGTGTGCCAGAGATACATTCACTTGCCGCTGAACATGGCCATATAGCTCTGGGATGCCCTTCTCTGAGAAATACTTCCTTCCTGGGACCTTCCATTGTGGTGTTCCAATGGCCACAAATTTGCGAAAGGCCTCCGAGTCCACCAGTTTATATGGCAGTAGTTGGCGGGCTATGAGTTCTGACAAGCCAGCCGCCAACCGTTGGGCAAGAGGGTTATCCGGCATCATCATTTTTTTACGCTCAAACATTAGGCCCACGGAAGCCTGCCTTTTTGCAGAAAAATGTGAGCTTGGCGTGATGGAAGGTGGAGTGGAGGACAATTGTGAGGAGAGAGGAGAAGGAGAAGTAGAAGACGAGGCTGGACGGTGAGAGCCTGCAGTGTGGCTTTGTGTGTTCCGTTGCTCCCACTGGGCTCGGTGATGGCTGCTCATGTGCCTTCTTAAGGCGGTCGTCCCTAGGTGAGTATTGGGCTTACCGCGACTAACGCGTTGACTGCAAAGATTGCAGATGGCAACGCTATTGTCAGCAGCGGACACGTTAAAAAAAGCCCACACTGCGGAGCCATGTGCCGGTGTCCTGGGAGCGCCAGATGTGACCGTACATGGTCGATGACTCGCTCCTGATACATTTGCAGTCTGCTTTGTCCCTGCTGTGCAATGTAAGTCATTGCTGCTTCTCCTCCCTATCTGCTGGTCCATATCTCCCTCTGAACTCCCCTCCTCTTCCTCTCTTGTGGGCACCCACGTGACATCACTAGACACGTCATCATCAACGTCACCTTCCCCACCGCTATAAGTAGAGATCTCGGAGTAGGCAGCAACACCGGGGACCAACCTCCTCCTTGGGCTGATCTGGGTACTGGCGTCAGACTGCTGAGTAGCGCTTGTTGCTACCTCCTCTTCCTGATCCAATACCAAGAGTGGCTGCGCATCAGAAATGTCCTCTTGATATGGATCGGAAAATAATTCCAGTGACTCAAGCGGAAGGTATGTGGTGGTGGTGGTGGTGGTCGTGTTGTTGGTGGTAGTGTCTTTGGGGGTGCACATAGCAGAGAGTGAAGAAGAGGGTGCAGATCGAGAGGATGAGGAGGGTGCAGAAGAGTAAGGCTGAGCGAGCCACTCAACCAAGTCTGGTGCATCCTTTAAAGTAATTGAACGCACCTTCTGCAACTTCCCACTTTGGCTCAAGCCTGTTGCTCCTGCCCTACCCCTACCACCCCTGCGGAAGGGCCTGCCTCTTCCTCTGCATGTCATTTTTTAAATGACCCTGTGACAAAACTCTTAGTCCCTATACCGCTGAAGGACTGCTGCAGTATAGGTGAGCGGTCAGCAGTGGTGCACGTCAACCCTATCTATTGTGGACCTATAGCGGTCCTTACAGAACAGCAGACTGTACCGCACTCAAGCCTATGTACCGTAGCACCCTATACCAAGTTACCAGTCCTTATAAGAACTTTTGTGGACCAAGCAGGTTGTGTATTAGTGTTTAGCAGACTGTACGTCAGTCCCTATACCGCTGAAGGACTGCTGCAGTATAGGGCAGCGGTCAGCAGTGGTGCACGTCAACCCTATCTATTGTGGACCGATAGCGGTCCTTACAGAACAGCAGACTGTACCGCACTCAAGCCTATGTACCGTAGCACCCTATACCAAGTTACCAGTCCTTATAAGAACTTTTGTGGACCAAGCAGGTTGTGTATTAGTGTTTAGCAGACTGTACGTCAGTCCCTATACCGCTGAAGGACTGCTGCAGTATAGGGCAGCGGTCAGCAGTGGTGCACGTCAACCCTATCTATTGTGGACCGATAGCGGTCCTTACAGAACAGCAGACTGTACCGCACTCAAGCCTATGTACCGTAGCACCCTATACCAAGTTACCAGTCCTTATAAGAACTTTTGTGGACCAAGCAGGTTGTGTATTAGTGTTTAGCAGACTGTACGTCAGTCCCTATACCGCTGAAGGACTGCTGCAGTATAGGTGAGCGGTCAGCAGTGGTGCACGTCAACCCTATCTATTGTGGACCGATAGCGGTCCTTACAGAACAGCAGACTGTACCGCACTCAAGCCTATGTACCGTAGCACCCTATACCAAGTTACCAGTCCTTATAAGAACTTTTGTGGAACAAGCAGGTTGTGTGTTAGTGATTAGCAGACTGTACGTCAGTCCCTATACCGCTGAAGGACTGCTGCAGTATAGGTGAGCGGTCAGCAGTGGTGCACGTCAACCCTATCTATTGTGGACCGATAGCGGTCCTTACAGAACAGCAGACTGTACCGCACTCAAGCCTATGTACCGTAGCACCCTATACCAAGTTACCAGTCCTTATAAGAACTTTTGTGGACCAAGCAGGTTGTGTATTAGTGTTTAGCAGACTGTACGTCAGTCCCTATACCGCTGAAGGACTGCTGCAGTATAGGGCAGCGGTCAGCAGTGGTGCACGTCAACCCTATCTATTGTGGACCGATAGCGGTCCTTACAGAACAGCAGACTGTACCGCACTCAAGCCTATGTACCGTAGCACCCTATACCAAGTTACCAGTCCTTATAAGAACTTTTGTGGAACAAGCAGGTTGTGTGTTAGTGATTAGCAGACTGTACGTCAGTCCCTATACCGCTGAAGGACTGCTGCAGTATAGGGCAGCGGTCAGCAGTGGTGCACGTCAACCCTATCTATTGTGGACCGATAGCGGTCCTTACAGAACAGCAGACTGTACCGCACTCAAGCCTATGTACCGTAGCACCCTATACCAAGTTACCAGTCCTTATAAGAACTTTTGTGGAACAAGCAGGTTGTGTGTTAGTGATTAGCAGACTGTACGTCAGTCCCTATACCGCTGAAGGACTGCTGCAGTATAGGTGAGCGGTCAGCAGTGGTGCACGTCAACCCTATCTATTGTGGACCGATAGCGGTCCTTACAGAACAGCAGACTGTACCGCACTCAAGCCTATGTACCGTAGCACCCTATACCAAGTTACCAGTCCTTATAAGAACTTTTGTGGACCAAGCAGGTTGTGTATTAGTGTTTAGCAGACTGTACGTCAGTCCCTATACCGCTGAAGGACTGCTGCAGTATAGGTGAGCGGTCAGCAGTGGTGCACGTCAACCCTATCTATTGTGGACCGATAGCGGTCCTTACAGAACAGCAGACTGTACCGCACTCAAGCCTATGTACCGTAGCACCCTATACCAAGTTACCAGTCCTTATAAGAACTTTTGTGGACCAAGCAGGTTGTGTATTAGTGTTTAGCAGACTGTACGTCAGTCCCTATACCGCTGAAGGACTGCTGCAGTATAGGTGAGCGGTCAGCAGTGGTGCACGTCAACCCTATCTATTGTGGACCGATAGCGGTCCTTACAGAACAGCAGACTGTACCGCACTCAAGCCTATGTACCGTAGCACCCTATACCAAGTTACCAGTCCTTATAAGAACTTTTGTGGACCAAGCAGGTTGTGTATTAGTGTTTAGCAGACTGTACGTCAGTCCCTATACCGCTGAAGGACTGCTGCAGTATAGGGCAGCGGTCAGCAGTGGTGCACGTCAACCCTATCTATTGTGGACCGATAGCGGTCCTTACAGAACAGCAGACTGTACCGCACTCAAGCCTATGTACCGTAGCACCCTATACCAAGTTACCAGTCCTTATAAGAACTTTTGTGGAACAAGCAGGTTGTGTGTTAGTGATTAGCAGACTGTACGTCAGTCCCTATACCGCTGAAGGACTGCTGCAGTATAGGGCAGCGGTCAGCAGTGGTGCACGTCAACCCTATCTATTGTGGACCGATAGCGGTCCTTACAGAACAGCAGACTGTACCGCACTCAAGCCTATGTACCGTAGCACCCTATACCAAGTTACCAGTCCTTATAAGAACTTTTGTGGAACAAGCAGGTTGTGTGTTAGTGATTAGCAGACTGTACGTCAGTCCCTATACCGCTGAAGGACTGCTGCAGTATAGGTGAGCGGTCAGCAGTGGTGCACGTCAACCCTATCTATTGTGGACCGATAGCGGTCCTTACAGAACAGCAGACTGTACCGCACTCAAGCCTATGTACCGTAGCACCCTATACCAAGTTACCAGTCCTTATAAGAACTTTTGTGGACCAAGCAGGTTGTGTATTAGTGTTTAGCAGACTGTACGTCAGTCCCTATACCGCTGAAGGACTGCTGCAGTATAGGGCAGCGGTCAGCAGTGGTGCACGTCAACCCTATCTATTGTGGACCGATAGCGGTCCTTACAGAACAGCAGACTGTACCGCACTCAAGCCTATGTACCGTAGCACCCTATACCAAGTTACCAGTCCTTATAAGAACTTTTGTGGACCAAGCAGGTTGTGTATTAGTGTTTAGCAGACTGTACGTCAGTCCCTATACCGCTGAAGGACTGCTGCAGTATAGGGCAGCGGTCAGCAGTGGTGCACGTCAACCCTATCTATTGTGGACCGATAGCGGTCCTTACAGAACAGCAGACTGTACCGCACTCAAGCCTATGTACCGTAGCACCCTATACCAAGTTACCAGTCCTTATAAGAACTTTTGTGGACCAAGCAGGTTGTGTATTAGTGTTTAGCAGACTGTACGTCAGTCCCTATACCGCTGAAGGACTGCTGCAGTATAGGGCAGCGGTCAGCAGTGGTGCACGTCAACCCTATCTATTGTGGACCGATAGCGGTCCTTACAGAACAGCAGACTGTACCGCACTCAAGCCTATGTACCGTAGCACCCTATACCAAGTTACCAGTCCTTATAAGAACTTTTGTGGAACAAGCAGGTTGTGTGTTAGTGATTAGCAGACTGTACGTCAGTCCCTATACCGCTGAAGGACTGCTGCAGTATAGGGCAGCGGTCAGCAGTGGTGCACGTCAACCCTATCTATTGTGGACCGATAGCGGTCCTTACAGAACAGCAGACTGTACCGCACTCAAGCCTATGTACCGTAGCACCCTATACCAAGTTACCAGTCCTTATAAGAACTTTTGTGGAACAAGCAGGTTGTGTGTTAGTGATTAGCAGACTGTACGTCAGTCCCTATACCGCTGAAGGACTGCTGCAGTATAGGTGAGCGGTCAGCAGTGGTGCACGTCAACCCTATCTATTGTGGACCGATAGCGGTCCTTACAGAACAGCAGACTGTACCGCACTCAAGCCTATGTACCGTAGCACCCTATACCAAGTTACCAGTCCTTATAAGAACTTTTGTGGACCAAGCAGGTTGTGTATTAGTGTTTAGCAGACTGTACGTCAGTCCCTATACCGCTGAAGGACTGCTGCAGTATAGGGCAGCGGTCAGCAGTGGTGCACGTCAACCCTATCTATTGTGGACCGATAGCGGTCCTTACAGAACAGCAGACTGTACCGCACTCAAGCCTATGTACCGTAGCACCCTATACCAAGTTACCAGTCCTTATAAGAACTTTTGTGGACCAAGCAGGTTGTGTATTAGTGTTTAGCAGACTGTACGTCAGTCCCTATACCGCTGAAGGACTGCTGCAGTATAGGGCAGCGGTCAGCAGTGGTGCACGTCAACCCTATCTATTGTGGACCGATAGCGGTCCTTACAGAACAGCAGACTGTACCGCACTCAAGCCTATGTACCGTAGCACCCTATACCAAGTTACCAGTCCTTATAAGAACTTTTGTGGACCAAGCAGGTTGTGTATTAGTGTTTAGCAGACTGTACGTCAGTCCCTATACCGCTGAAGGACTGCTGCAGTATAGGGCAGCGGTCAGCAGTGGTGCACGTCAACCCTATCTATTGTGGACCGATAGCGGTCCTTACAGAACAGCAGACTGTACCGCACTCAAGCCTATGTACCGTAGCACCCTATACCAAGTTACCAGTCCTTATAAGAACTTTTGTGGAACAAGCAGGTTGTGTGTTAGTGATTAGCAGACTGTACGTCAGTCCCTATACCGCTGAAGGACTGCTGCAGTATAGGGCAGCGGTCAGCAGTGGTGCACGTCAACCCTATCTATTGTGGACCGATAGCGGTCCTTACAGAACAGCAGACTGTACCGCACTCAAGCCTATGTACCGTAGCACCCTATACCAAGTTACCAGTCCTTATAAGAACTTTTGTGGAACAAGTGAGTTGTGAATGTTTAGCAGACTGCAGCAGAAGGGCAGCAGTCAAGTATAATATCCTTTCTATATTTGGAAGAAAGAATATTATACATGTACAAGCCTATTACTGTACCACTGATACCAGTCCTGAAAAGAACCTTTGTGGAACTAATAATAACAGCAAGTCTTTAAAATTACCCTCACTGCCTGACAACACTGCTTCCTTCCTGTCCCTATACAAATTGGCAAAAAAAGAGAACGATTAGTGGTTACTGGAACAGCTCTTTTGTGGACCTTGATAGTAACAGCTAATGATGATGATGATGATGATGATGATGAAAGACTAATCTGGCTGTCCCTGTAGCATACACCGTCCTTTCCCTTTCTCTAAACTAACAAAAGACACTCAGGCTGCTGCAAGAATCAGCAGCACAGCAAACCTATCAACACCTAACACCTATACCAGTCCTGAAAAGAACTTTTGTGTACCAAATAGCTAGTGGTTTATCTCTCCCTACTCCACACAGGAACCTGTCCCTATCTTAACAGAAGAAAGAATGTAAAATGGCCACCGGATCGGGTGTATTTATAGGTTAGGGGGAATGTACAAGTGTCCATGTGCTGTCATGTCTCAATTGGCTGTCCTGTATCACATGATAAACGTGTCACCAAAGGTTAAAGTTCTTGTATACATTAAACACGTAAGTCCGCCGCGGCGAACGACGGAAAAAGGCGTTCGAACGTGCGGACCGCGAATGTCGGAAATTCGCCGCGAAACGACCGCCGGGCGAACCGTTCGGCCATCACTAGCTGTCATCATGGCAGGGTGCAGAACGCAGTCAGTTGGGTGCATTACGGTCACTCTCTCTCGGAACCAGCCCAGTGGGAGTGTCACTATTGCTGTGCCTTCTGGGAGAGGGTACTTAAGGTGCGGAGATCACATGTTTTGGGGTTCCTGTCCAGAAGTGCTTTCTGACTGTTTGGTCCTGGTCTTCCTGACCAGCCCCCAGGACTGCCATGGCCTGGGGTGCGGATCCACCCGACTTCGAACCTCAGGGCTGGCTAACCTGAGGTAAAGAAACTGAAGAAAGGATTCTGAGGTGGTCCGGTGCCGTCTCGGTTAGTGAAGAGGCCCAGCAACTGTGAAGGTTTCCAGGGGAAGACTCTTCGGGAGAAGGCCACGCAAGGGTTGGCTGCTCAACAAGAGCCTGGACCAGTTGGAAGACCCCAAGTGAATCCAATCTCGTGTGGTATCCCCGGACCGGCTGCAAGATACTGGTACAATACGAGGGTTCTACAGGTTGTCTACAACCTTTCAGTTTTTACTAAAGTGTTCTACACTAAGTCTGTGGCAGAAACTTGAATCTAATTTAAACACCTTGTTGGCTGCTAGACCTGGTGAAAGAAGGACTATCCAATAAGTGTGAGGATAGGATAGGAGATAGGAGAGGTGTGTTTTATTCATACTGGTTTAACACTAAGCCCACGTACACACGGTCGGAGATTTCGTCAACCAAATCCGTCGGATTTTGCCCGTCGGATTGAGTCAGACGGATTGTGCCCGAAACTGTTGCATACCCACGGTCGGGCCAAGTTGTCTGATTTCGCGGTTGCCAAGAACGCGGTGACGTAAGCCGTGTGCGGCGGGACTAGAAAAGAAGTTCAGCACCACGTCCGGCACCCTTTGTGCTCCTGCTGCTAATCTCGTGTTTTAGTAGAAGTTTGGTGAAAGACGATTCGCGCTTTTCAGATTAGTGATTCAGATCGCTACTGCTCTTCAGTTTCTGCTTGTCTTTGCGTATCTGATAATCAGTGCGTGCAGTCATTAAGTATTTGCTTCTCATTGTGGACTCTATCTTGGTATAGTACGCTTTCAAAGGCATTTTTTAGTGTCTGCTTGCTTCTGCTATTCAGGTCGTCCTTTCAGGCCTTGCTGTTTAGCGTTGCTTTCTGGTGTCCGTTCTGATCACCCGACCGTTTTCCAAACATGTTTCGTCTACGTCCTCATTGTACAGCTTGTGCTGTGCAGGGGTTCTTACTTTGACTTTGACACAAGCCAAAGGGCTTGTGTCAAAGTCAAAGTAAGAACCCCTGCACAGCACAAACTGTACGATGAGGACGTAGACAAACCTTCAGGACCTCAAGTTCTCTACAGGCATCTCCCCCCAGGCTCTGGGGATCATTATTCCAGAGACCTGTTCTGCCATCATTCAGCTCCTGCTGAAGGACTATATTATGCTAATTTTTAACCGTGAACATCACATTCTATGTATTTCATGATTGTTAATGTCTTGCATTTCTTTCCTCATTCCCTAATTACCATCATTGCAATATGCTCTAATTCATATACTCTGCCCCTTAGTCCTCATGCGGATTTGCCTCACTAACTTCCCCACCATGCTCTTCTTGGCCCCTAAAACTAGAGTCTAGTCACTTGACAATGTCTTTTGGCAGCTCCATAGTATTGCTTTTCCCTAAACACCCCCTAAAATATCTACAAATGTGATGTGCGTGCTTCAATTTATGCAAAGTGACCTTTTTATTGTTTTTTGTAGTTGTGCCAAACTCATTAGTAACCCCCCTCTCCCCAACTGTGACCTCAGCTGATAGCAATCTTCTATCTCATGACTTGACCCAACCCAATACACACTCTAAATACTTTTTTCATGATCACATTTATGGCCAAATTCACCAAAGCATGTAGTGTAAGGGCCTGCCTCAATACTTTCAAATGCTAGTTTTATTTTTTCAACATATTCATTTTATTGCTATGTAATAGCATAATGTCAAAATGTCCTTCCATTTTGTTATTATGACACTTCTTACCTGTCCGGTGGGCTGCCAATAGTGTAACTAAGGAGGGGCTTCACAAAGTATCACACATTATTTACACATTCAGCTCTCAAACACGTGGAGAGGGTTACCTCTCCTAAACACCCCCCCTCATTTTTTAACAAGGGCCCATCAGATGGGGGGGATGGGGGGGTTAGGACTCTCATAAGGGGACCTTATACTTTAGGCTTTAAATACTCATTTTAAAAAATGTTATACTAATTGTCTTCAAAAATGTGGGTGTCTAATCTGCATGCAATGTTGATTTGTCAAATTACTAGTTTGTTTTCTTGTGTCACTACACAGTGTCCTTCAACGCAACAGGAATGGCAGACTGTGGCCTCCCACTTTGCCATTTTTTGTCAAGTTGTGCCTTTTTCAGCAACAGTGCAAACCCAAGTTCAGAGCGAGATGAGGGGATAGTCTCTTCTTCGGATAATCTTATTATGTTGTTGGTCTGCTACACACACACCTTCTTTTTGTTAACTAATGTGTAGTGCATGACTGATCTAAATCATGCTCATTTTCAGCACCCTGGCAGGAAAATGGCATGATTATCCAAATTTACACCTCACTCTGGGTGCTTTTTACTAAAGGCACATCCACTATGCACTACAAGTGCACTGCAAAAGTACACCTGAAACTGCACTTGGAGTGCAAAGTGGAGTTTCCTTTAGTAAATCACACTCCTCAGCACAAACTCAAATTTGACTACAAATACATTGTAATCCCAATGAAAAAGGAAGCCACACATTGTTGAGAATGAAACTTTTTAATACAAGCACATTCACATGTGCGTTTAGTAAAGGTTTTTACAACACAATCAAGATATTTTGGGTATCCAAAACCCAGTTTACTAATATTTATTTATGAGTTGTTTTTTTGTGTAAACAGGCATGTATCAAAGCGTAAAATACAGAACACAGGAACTTACAAAGTTCAACTTGGAAAAGTGAAGACAATATCAGACATGAGTATGTACAAACTGGGCTGATATTGCCTTCATCACATGGGGTGTAACCCCTGAAAAATACAAATTTGGAAGATGCACACAGTGTGTCAACATGTGCTATCTCCCATCATGGGGGATCAATGTACATGCTTTGGGGCTGCAACCCCTTCATCTCAGACACTTTACACGAAACATGTACATTGATGACCCATGATGTGAGATAGCGCATGTTTACACACTGTGTGCATCTTTCAAATATGGTATTATGCTAAATCCACCTTTTTTTTTTTTTTTAATAAAACAAAAATAAAACCCTATCTAGTTTTTTCGTTTTCACACTCTCCCCAAAACATCAATGATGTTCTTCATTTCATTTTTAACATCATTGATGTTTTGTTGTACAATTTTCAAATCCCTATTGCACACCATTATCTCCCCGATCAAGATCTGGGCACTTTTACTGGTAAAATGGGAATCTTCCTCCACATGACCTAGAAAAAACAAAAACAAACACACCATGTAATCCAAATATGGTGATTAGGGATGAGCTTCGTGTTCGAGTCGAACGTACGTTCGACTCGAACATTGGTCGTTCGGGCGTTCGCCGAATTCCGAACGTTTGGGCCGTTCGCGGCAAAATTCGTGTGGCCCACAATGCACTGCGATGGCGCAGTGCATTGCTGGCTCATGATTGGCCAAGCATGCACTGTGACCCCGCATGCTTGGCCAATCGCAGCGCCAGCAGCGAGGAGAGCCATGGTTGGTCACAGGCATCCTGCCTGTGGCCAATCATAGCTCAGGCTGTGTAGTGCACGCCCCACACTATATAAGGCCGCCTTTGAGGCGGCCTCGTGTAGTGTGTTAGCATCTGAAGCAGTGGGTGTTCTGTGTACCTTCAACACAGTTACACACCAATCGTTTTTGGCTGATTTCCTATCTTGCTCTTGTGTAGTGGTTACTGTCTGTGCCCTGACCGCAGTATACACCACTATATTCACCTCACCTATATAGCTAGTGATCTAGCTTTAATAATAGAGCTTGCAGTCAGTAGTGTTAGGAGATAGTGCGTGCTGTCTGCGTGCTCTGTACCCAGTACATACCACTATATCCACCTACATAGCTGTTCTCTATTTGAGCCCAATTGCCATCTGCAGGAGTTATTGGAAGTTGTGTGTGCTGCCAGCACAGCACAGTATACATCTGTATATACCCCTTTAACTCTGCTGTTTTCTGGTTATTGTCTGCGTGCCCTGACCGCAGTATACACCGTGATATTCACCTCACCTATATAGCTAGTGGTCCATCTTTAAAAATAGAGCTTGCAGTCAGTAGTGCCAGGAGTAGTAGTACCCCTTTAACTCTGCTGTTCTATAAAAAAGGCATCTGCAGGAGTTAGTGGGTGTTGTGTGCCTCCAGCACAATATAAACTACCCAACTACTGTTTTACCCAACTCCCTTCAGGCCATTACCATGTCTGGAAGGCCAGCAAGGAGAGGCAGACAGGCGCGAGCCGATAAAAGAGGGCAAGCAGGCTCTGTGTCTAGAGACAACAGTGCTGGTCGTGGACGCGGTGCATTGTCATCAGCACGTGGCCATGGGACATGCTTGTCCTTCTTTTCTGCAGCTGGACATGTTGAACCGCAACATGCCAACGACTTGGTAGAGTGGATGACCAAGCCCTCTTCATCCTCCTCATCCTCTCTCACCCAGTCTCAGGGTAGTAGCAAAGCAGCTGCCAACGCATCGTCTTCCCTCCTCTCAATGTCATCATCAGTGACTCCTTCCCTAGACCCACCACGTCCTCCTGAGGAGTCTCCTGCTCTCCTTTGAGCACAGTGTTGGGTACATGCTCCAGGAGGATGCCCAGTGTTTGGTGGGCTCTGATGATGACACTCAGCTAGAGGAAGGCAGTAGCATGAGCGCAGAGAGAGAGGATGCTCAAGAAGCACAGCAATCTGGCAGTCATGTTCCACAAGCTGCAGCATACTGCCAGGTTTGCTACAGCGATGAAGAGGGAGGGGATGATGAGGGCACTGACTCCACGTGGGTGCCTGGAAGGAGGGAGGAGGAGGAGGAGGAGGAGGAGGAGGAGGAGGCACATGTCCAACGAGGCAGGATGCCCTCCGGGGGCCAGCTTAGGGGCAGCACACCGACTGAATCACACCGCAGAGCTCCGCCTGCGCAGAGCGCTTCCTCTGCGCGTTATTCTAAAAGTTCTTTGGTGTGGGCCTTTTTTGAGACGAGTGCATCAGATCGCACCGCTGCTATTTGCAACATATGTCTCAAGCGTATCTCACGTGGCCAAAACATCAGCCGCTTGGGCACCACATGCTTGACCAGACATATGTTGACCTGCCATGCAGCTCGTTGGCAAGCGTACCTCAAAGACCCACACCAAGGAACAAAGCGGACCTCTCCTTGCTCCTCATCAGCTGGCATCTCCAACCCCACTAGACCTTCAGTCCTCTCTGAAACCTGCTCTGAGAGGAATGAAGGTGTAGAATTAGGTGTGTCACAGCCAAGTGCTTCCGGGAACTCTGCTAGTGGTACAACCACATCCGATTATAGCAGGCAAATGTCCCTGCCCCAGCTGCTGGACCGGCGGAAGAAATTTACCCCCAGCCATCCACATGCCCAGCGGTTGAATGCTAGCTTGGCTAAATTGCTAGCACTTCAACTGCTGCCTTTTCAGTTGGTAGACTCGGCCCCCTTCCGTGAGTTTGTACAATGTGCGGTTCCTCAGTGGCAGGTCCCCAAACGCCACTTTTTCTCACGGAAGGCGATTCCGGCTCTCTACCGGCATGTGGAAGGCAATGTCCTTGCCTCGCTGGACAGGGCGGTCAGCGGTAAGGTGCATATTACCGCTGACTCATGGTCCAGCAGGCATGGACAGGGACGTTACCTGTCTTTCACGGCCCATTGGGTCACTCTTCTGGCTGCTGGGAAGGATGCAGGACAAGGTGCAGTAGTGTTGGAGGTTGTTCCGCCACCACGCCTCCAAAATGCTACTATTGGTTGTGACACACCTCTCTCCTCCACCCCCTCCTCTTCTTCTTCCTCCATGGCCTCTTCCAGTGCTCTGTCCTCAGAACCAGCGGTGCTCCGTAGGCGTTGCAGGGGCTACACAAGTACGCAGGCAAAACGATGCCATGCCGTGCTTGCGCTGGTTTGTTTGGGGGACAGGAGCCACACTGGGGCGGATGTTTTGTCAGCTCTGCAGGGGCAGGCCGAGAGGTGGTTGACGCCATGCCAGCTTAAGCCAGGAATGGTGGTTTGCGACAATGGCACCAACCTCCTCTCCGCCCTCCGACAGGGACAACTGACCCATGTGCCCTGTGTAGCTCACGTCCTTAACCTGGTGGTGCAGCGGTTCTTGGGCAGGTACCCCGGCTTACATGATGTCCTGAAGCAGGCCAGGAAAGTCTGTGTGCATTTCCGCCGATCATTTAATGCCTGTGCTCGGCTGGCTGAGCTCCAAAAGGAGTTGAACCTGCCCAAGAACCACCTTATATGTGACATGCCCACCAGATGGAATTCAACATTGGCCATGCTGCAGCGGCTGCACACGCAGCAGAGGGCCATCAGTGAGTACCTGTGCGACTACGGCACCAGGACAGGGTCAGGGGAGCTTGGTTTTTTCTCACCACGCCAGTAGGGCATGATCAGGGATGCATGCACTGTCCTGTCACCGTTTGAGGAGGCCACAAGGATGGTGAGCAGTGACAGTGCATGCATCAGTGACACTGTACCTCTTGTCCACCTCTTGGAGCATACGCTGCGTGGAATAATGGACAGGGCACTTGGGGCAGAATAGAGGCAGGAAGAGGAGGACTTCCTTGCCTCTCAAGGCCCCCTTTATCCAGACAGTGTTCCTGCTGTGCCACCCATCACACAGGAAGAGGGTGAGGAGGAGGAAGAGGAGGAGGAGGATGATTGTGTCAGCATGGAGGTGGAGGCTGGCACTCAGCATCAGCATCAGCAGCAGCAGCAGCAGCAGCAGCAGCAGCAGCAGTCTTATAGGGATGATTTACAGTCCCAAGAAACACGTGGACTTGTACGTGGCTGGGAGGAGGTAGCTGCGGATCATGTTGTCCTTAGTGACCCAATTCCTCAGCTAACCTACGCTGCATGGCCTCCCTGATCCTGCAAAGCCTGCGGAAGGATCGTCGTATTCTTCGGATCAAGGAGAGGGACCATTACTGGCTGGCCACTCTCCTTGATCCACGGTACAAGGGTAAGGTTGCCGACCTTATCTTGCCATCGCAGAGGGAGCAGAGGATGAGACATCTCCGGGAGGCCTTGCAGAAAGCTCTGTGCAACGCGTTCCCAGAGACTGGGAGATCACAAACTCCTGGTCCTGGACAACGTGTTGCTGAGGCATCAGTCAGAAGGAGCGGTGGAGAAGGTGGCCGTCTGACTGATGCTTTCAGACAATTTTTTAGTCCGCAGCCCCAAGGTATGATTGGTTCCAGCACCCATCGCCAGCGTCTAATTTACATGGTGCAGGAATACCTAGGGGCAAGGTCAGACTTGGACACCTTTCCCACCAAAATACCTCTGGCTTACTGGGTCTTGAGGATGGATCACTGGCCAGAGCTTGCACAGTATGCAATTGAGCTACTGGCCTGTCCTGCATCCAGCGTTCTTTTTGGAACGCACCTTCAGTGCTGCTGGTGGCTTTGTTACCGATCACAGGGTGCGCCTGTCCACCGAATCAGTTGATCGACTGACCTTCATCAAGATGAATCAGTCTTGGATCACCCACAGCTACCAAGCACCTGAAGCTGATGTAACCGAATAATTTTTTTTGAAATACCACATCCCTTCAAGACTGCCTATGCTGATGCTGAGTGACTGTCCTGTTATGTTGATTGTCTATCCTCTTCCTCCTCCGCTGATATGTTGGAAGAACATTTTTGGTTCTGGGTGATGCCAGCAGCCCAATTTTTCTGCCCCTGTTTAACAGGGGCGTTTAAGTACAATTTTTGATGCAATGCTTTGCAGCAGGGCTAATTCCTGCAATAAAACTAGAGTATATGGCAGAGGTTGGAGTGTGGTGGCACCAGCACCAGTGCCTAAGGCCCAATTTTTCTGCCCCTGATTAACAGGGGCGTTTAAGTACAATTTTTGATGCAATGCTTTGCAGCAGGGCTAATTCCTGCAATAAAACTAGAGTATATGGCAGAGGTTGCAGTGTGATGGCACCAGTGCCTAAGGCCCAATTTTTCTGCCCCTGTTTAACAGGGACATGTAATTACAATTCTTGATATAATATTTCACAGGAGGGCCCCTTCCTGTGCCTACCCAGAGTAACGGTGAGTAGTGATGGCCGAACGGTTCGCCCGGCGGTCGTTTCGCGGCGAATTTCCGACTTTCGCCGTCCGCGGGTTCGAACGCCTTTTTCCGTCGTTCGCCCCGGCGGACTTACGTGTTTAATGTATACAAGAACTTTAACCTTTCGTGACACGTTTATCATGTGTTACAGGACAACCAATTGAGACATGACAGCTCATGGACACTTGGACATTCCCCCTAACCTATAAATACACCCGATCCGGTGGCCATTTTACATTCTTTCTTCTGTCACTGTAGGGAAAGGATCCTGTGTGGAGTAGGGACAGAGAAAACGCTAGCTATTTGGTACACAAAAGTTCTTTTCAGGACTGGTATAGGTGTTAGGTCAGCAGCCTGAGTTTCTTTTGTCAGTTTAGATAAAGGGACAGAGCGCTGTATGCTGCTATTTTAGGGACAGCTCAGCCAGATTAGTCTTTCTTCATCATCATCATCATCATCATCATTAGCTGTTACTATCAGGTCCACAAAAGAGCTGTTCCAGCTAATCGTTCCAGCCTACTCTTTTTTGCCAATTTGTATAGGGACAGGCAGGAAGCAGTGTGTCAGGCAGTGAGGATAATTTTAAAGACTTGCTGTTACTATTAGTTCCACAAAGGTTCTTTTCAGGACTGGTATCAGTGGTACGGTAATAGGCTTGTACACGTATAATATTCTTTCTTCCAAATATAGAAAGAATATTATACTTGACTGCTGCCCTTCTGCTGCAGTCTGCTAATCATTCACAACTCACTTGTTCCACAAAAGTTCTTATAAGGACTGGTAACTTGGTCTGTCTAGGGTGCTACGGTACATAGGCTTGGGTGCGGTACAGTCTGCTGTTCTGTAAGGACCGCTATCGGTCCACAATAGATAGGGTTGCCGTGCACTACTGCTGACCGCTGCCCTATACTGCAGCAGTCCTTCAGCGGTATAGGGACTGACGCACAGTCTGCTAAACACTAATACACAACCTGCTTGGTCCACAAAAGTTCTTATAAGGACTGGTAACTTGGTATAGGGTGCTACGGTACATAGGCCTGAGTGCGTTACAGTCTGCTGTTCTGTAAGGACCGCTATCGGTCCACAATACATAGGGTTGCCGTGCACTACTGCTGACCGCTGCCCTATACTGCAGCAGTCCTTCATTGGTATAGGGACTGACGTACAGTCTGCTAATCACTAACACACAACCTGCTTGGTCCACAAAAGTTCTTATAAGGACTGGTAACTTGGTATAGGGTGCTACGGTACATAGGCCTGAGTGCGTTACAGTCTGCTGTTCTGTAAGGACCGCTATCGGTCCACAATAGATAGGGTTGCCGTGCACTACTGCTGACCGCTGCCCTATACTGCAGCAGTCCTTCAGCGGTATAGGGACTGACGCACAGTCTGCTAAACACTAATACACAACCTGCTTGGTCCACAAAAGTTCTTATAAGGACTGGTAACTTGGTATAGGGTGCTACGGTACATAGGCCTGAGTGCGTTACAGTCTGCTGTTCTGTAAGGACCGCTATCGGTCCACAATACATAGGGTTGACGTGCACTACTGCTGACCGCTGCCCTATACTGCAGCAGTCCTTCAGCGGTATAGGGACTGACGCACAGTCTGCTAAACACTAACACACAACCTGCTTGGTCCACAAAAGTTCTTATAAGGACTGGTAACTTGGTATAGGGTGCTACGGTACATAGGCCTGAGTGCAGTACAGTCTGCTGTTCTGTAAGGACTGCTATCGGTCCACAATACATAGGGTTGCCGTGCACTACTGCTGACCGCTGCCCTATACTGCAGCAGTCCTTCAGCGGTATAGGGACTGACGCACAGTCTGCTAAACACTAATACACAACCTGCTTGGTCCACAAAAGTTCTTATAAGGACTGGTAACTTGGTATAGGGTGCTACGGTACATAGGCCTGAGTGCGTTACAGTCTGCTGTTCTGTAAGGACCGCTATCGGTCCACAATACATAGGGTTGCCGTGCACTACTGCTGACCGCTGCCCTATACTGCAGCAGTCCTTCATTGGTATAGGGACTGACGTACAGTCTGCTAATCACTAACACACAACCTGCTTGGTCCACAAAAGTTCTTATAAGGACTGGTAACTTGGTATAGGGTGCTACGGTACATAGGCCTGAGTGCGTTACAGTCTGCTGTTCTGTAAGGACCGCTATCGGTCCACAATACATAGGGTTGCCGTGCACTACTGCTGACCGCTGCCCTATACTGCAGCAGTCCTTCATTGGTATAGGGACTGACGTACAGTCTGCTAATCACTAACACACAACCTGCTTGGTCCACAAAAGTTCTTATAAGGACTGGTAACTTGGTATAGGGTGCTACGGTACATAGGCCTGAGTGCGTTACAGTCTGCTGTTCTTTAAGGACCGCTATCGGTCCACAATACATAGGGTTGCCGTGCACTACTGCTGACCGCTGCCCTATACTGCAGCAGTCCTTCATTGGTATAGGGACTGACGTACAGTCTGCTAATCACTAACACACAACCTGCTTGGTCCACAAAAGTTCTTATAAGGACTGGTAACTTGGTATAGGGTGCTACGGTACATAGGCCTGAGTGCGTTACAGTCTGCTGTTCTGTAAGGACCGCTATCGGTCCACAATACATAGGGTTGCCGTGCACTACTGCTGACCGCTGCCCTATACTGCAGCAGTCCTTCATTGGTATAGGGACTGACGTACAGTCTGCTAATCACTAACACACAACCTGCTTGGTCCACAAAAGTTCTTATAAGGACTGGTAACTTGGTATAGGGTGCTACGGTACATAGGCCTGAGTGCGTTACAGTCTGCTGTTCTGTAAGGACCGCTATCGGTCCACAATACATAGGGTTGCCGTGCACTACTGCTGACCGCTGCCCTATACTGCAGCAGTCCTTCATTGGTATAGGGACTGACGTACAGTCTGCTAATCACTAACACACAACCTGCTTGGTCCACAAAAGTTTTTATAAGGACTGGTAACTTGGTATAGGGTGCTACGGTACATAGGCCTGAGTGCAGTACAGTCTGCTGTTCTGTAAGGACCGCTATCGGTCCACAATACATAGGGTTGACGTGCACTACTGCTGACCGCTGCCCTATACTGCAGCAGTCCTTCATTGGTATAGGGACTGACGTACAGTCTGCTAATCACTAACACACAACCTGCTTGGTCCACAAAAGTTTTTATAAGGACTGGTAACTTGGTATAGGGTGCTACGGTACATAGGCCTGAGTGCAGTACAGTCTGCTGTTCTGTAAGGACCGCTATCGGTCCACAATACATAGGGTTGACGTGCACTACTGCTGACCGCTGCCCTATACTGCAGCAGTCCTTCATTGGTATAGGGACTGACGTACAGTCTGCTAATCACTAACACACAACCTGCTTGGTCCACAAAAGTTCTTATAAGGACTGGTAACTTGGTATAGGGTGCTACGGTACATAGGCCTGAGTGCGTTACAGTCTGCTGTTCTGTAAGGACCGCTATCGGTCCACAATACATAGGGTTGCCGTGCACTACTGCTGACCGCTGCCCTATACTGCAGCAGTCCTTCAGCGGTATAGGGACTGACGCACAGTCTGCTAAACACTAACACACAACCTGCTTGGTCCACAAAAGTTCTTATAAGGACTGGTAACTTGGTATAGGGTGCTACGGTACATAGGCCTGAGTGCGTTACAGTCTGCTGTTCTGTAAGGACCGCTATCGGTCCACAATACATAGGGTTGCCGTGCACTACTGCTGACCGCTGCCCTATACTGCAGCAGTCCTTCATTGGTATAGGGACTGACGTACAGTCTGCTAATCACTAACACACAACCTGCTTGGTCCACAAAAGTTTTTATAAGGACTGGTAACTTGGTATAGGGTGCTACGGTACATAGGCCTGAGTGCAGTACAGTCTGCTGTTCTGTAAGGACCGCTATCGGTCCACAATACATAGGGTTGACGTGCACTACTGCTGACCGCTGCCCTATACTGCAGCAGTCCTTCATTGGTATAGGGACTGACGTACAGTCTGCTAATCACTAACACACAACCTGCTTGGTCCACAAAAGTTTTTATAAGGACTGGTAACTTGGTATAGGGTGCTACGGTACATAGGCCTGAGTGCAGTACAGTCTGCTGTTCTGTAAGGACCGCTATCGGTCCACAATACATAGGGTTGACGTGCACTACTGCTGACCGCTGCCCTATACTGCAGCAGTCCTTCATTGGTATAGGGACTGACGTACAGTCTGCTAATCACTAACACACAACCTGCTTGGTCCACAAAAGTTCTTATAAGGACTGGTAACTTGGTATAGGGTGCTACGGTACATAGGCCTGAGTGCGTTACAGTCTGCTGTTCTGTAAGGACCGCTATCGGTCCACAATACATAGGGTTGCCGTGCACTACTGCTGACCGCTGCCCTATACTGCAGCAGTCCTTCATTGGTATAGGGACTGACGTACAGTCTGCTAATCACTAACACACAACCTGCTTGGTCCACAAAAGTTTTTATAAGGACTGGTAACTTGGTATAGGGTGCTACGGTACATAGGCCTGAGTGCAGTACAGTCTGCTGTTCTGTAAGGACCGCTATCGGTCCACAATACATAGGGTTGACGTGCACTACTGCTGACCGCTGCCCTATACTGCAGCAGTCCTTCATTGGTATAGGGACTGACGTACAGTCTGCTAATCACTAACACACAACCTGCTTGGTCCACAAAAGTTTTTATAAGGACTGGTAACTTGGTATAGGGTGCTACGGTACATAGGCCTGAGTGCAGTACAGTCTGCTGTTCTGTAAGGACCGCTATCGGTCCACAATACATAGGGTTGACGTGCACTACTGCTGACCGCTGCCCTATACTGCAGCAGTCCTTCATTGGTATAGGGACTGACGTACAGTCTGCTAATCACTAACACACAACCTGCTTGGTCCACAAAAGTTTTTATAAGGACTGGTAACTTGGTATAGGGTGCTACGGTACATAGGCCTGAGTGCAGTACAGTCTGCTGTTCTGTAAGGACCGCTATCGGTCCACAATACATAGGGTTGACGTGCACTACTGCTGACCGCTGCCCTATACTGCAGCAGTCCTTCATTGGTATAGGGACTGACGTACAGTCTGCTAATCACTAACACACAACCTGCTTGGTCCACAAAAGTTCTTATAAGGACTGGTAACTTGGTATAGGGTGCTACGGTACATAGGCCTGAGTGCAGTACAGTCTGCTGTTCTGTAAGGACCGCTATCGGTCCACAATACATAGGGTTGACGTGCACTACTGCTGACCGCTGCCCTATACTGCAGCAGTCCTTCAGCGGTATAGGGACTAAGAGTTTTGTCACAGGGTGATTTAAAAAATGACAGGCAGAGGAAGAGGCAGGCCCTTCCGCAGGGGTGGTAGGGGTAGGGCAGGAGCAACAGCCTTGAGCCAAAGTGGGAAGTTGCAGAAGGTGCGTTCAATTACTTTAAAGGACGCACCAGACTTGGTTGAGTGGCTCACTCAGCCTTATTCTTCTGCACCCTCCTCATCCTCTCGATCTGCACCCTCTTCTTCACTCTCTGCTATGTGCACCCCCAAAGACACTACCACCAACAACACCACCACCACCACATACCTTCCGCTTGAGTGCAAATGGGGGCCTTCATGCTCCAGTGTTTTAATAGGGACCCCCGTATAAAAAGCATGAGGGTCAAGGACCAGTACTGGGTGGCAACGTACTTAGATCCCCGGTACAAACACAAAATGGCGGAAATGTTACCGCCGTCGCAGAGGGCTGTCAGAATGCAGCACTTCCAGGCCTTGCTTCGAGAAATGCTGCATTCTGCTTTTGCGTGCGCTGGCAGAGGAGCAATTCCCACTCCCAGAGAAGGATTTGCGGGTACCAATCCAACAGCGCCTGCAAGAAGAGGCCGGTTTGAAGATGTGTTGGTGACTTCGGATATGAGGTCATTCTTTCAGCCGACCCATCGACAGGTGTCATCCGGATCCAGCATCAGGGAACGCCTAGACCGTCAGGTGTCCGACTACATTGGGTTAACGGCCGATGTGGACGCTCTGAGGAGTGATGAACCCCTAGACTACTGGGTGGGCAGGCTTGACCTCTGGCCAGAGCTTGCCCAATTTGCAATCGAACTGTTGGCTTGCCCCTCATCCAGTGTCCTGTCCGAAAGGACGTTCAGCGCAGCAGGGGGGATTGTGACCGATAAGCGTACTCGCCTAGCTCACGACAGTGTTAACTACCTCACATTTCTAAAAATGAATGAGGCATGGATCTCGGAGGAATTCAACACATGTGATCAGTAGACCATGTATATGTCTATAAACAATTTTTGGAATCAAGCACACAGACCTTCTTAATTCATTTGGCTCACTTCCCTGACCCAAAAAAGCACACCGTACTATATGCCCCTACCCTCCTCTTTGAAGAGGTTGAGCGGTGTCATATTTCTACTGGGGCTGCTTATTATGAGGGGTTCCCACCATCCCTGTGCTGTGCTGACTTCCTCCTGGGTGTTCTTATTATGAGGGGCTCCCACCATCCCTGTGCTGTGCTGACTTCCTCCTGGGGGTTCTTATTATGAGGGGCTCCCACCATCCCTGTGCTGTGCTGACTTCCTCCTGGGGGTTCTTATTATGAGGGGATCACACCATCCCTGTGCTGTGCTGACTTCCTCCTGGGGCTGCTTACGGTGCTGCTGTCAGCGCTGTATGTCACGGAGCTGCTGTCAGCGCTGTATGTCACGGAGCTGCTGTCAGCGCTGTATGTCACGGAGCTGCTGTCAGCGCTGTATGTCACGGAGCTGCTGTCAGCGCTGTATGTCACGGAGCTGCTGTCAGCGCTGTATGTCACGGAGCTGCTGTCAGCGCTGTATGTCACGGAGCTGCTGTCAGCGCTGTATGTCACGGAGCTGCTGTCAGCGCTGTATGTCACGGTGCTGCTGTCAGCGCTGTATGTCACGGAGCTGCTGTCAGCGCTGTATGTCACGGAGCTGCTGTCAGTGCTGTATGTCACGGAGCTGCTGTCAGCGCTGTATGTCACGGAGCTGCTGTCAGCGCTGTATGTCACGGAGCTGCTGTCAGCGCTGTATGTCACGGTGCTGCTGTCAGCGCTGTATGTCACGGAGCTGCTGTCAGCGCTGTATGTCACGGAGCTGCTGTCAGTGCTGTATGTCACGGAGCTGCTGTCAGCGCTGTATGTCACGGAGCTGCTGTCAGCGCTGTATGTCACGGAGCTGCTGTCAGCGCTGTATGTCACGGTGCTGCTGTCAGCGCTGTATGTCACGGAGCTGCTGTCAGCGCTGTATGTCACGGAGCTGCTGTCAGCGCTGTATGTCACGGAGCTGCTGTCAGCGCTGTATGTCACGGAGCTGCTGTCAGCGCTGTATGTCACGGAGCTGCTGTCAGCGCTGTATGTCACGGTGCTGATGTCAGTGCTCTGTATTACGGTGCTGCTGTCAGTGCTCTGTATCTCCTGCACCCTCTTGTTTGCCTACCCTGGTCCCTGACCTTCCCTCTCCTCCATTGCCTTCATTAGCTCCATAGTCCTGAATTGTCAGAACAATTTCCCAAATAAAAAAAAAATGCTTGTAGTTATCGATCCCAAATTCACCTCATACATGTATTATGCTATTGTCCAGGTGGTGGGACTGCGTGCTACCCCCTAATAATTACCCCGTGGCCGCAAATTCGACCTAAAGGTTTGCGAAATTCGCCTCCCATTGAAGTCAATGGAGCCCGCGGCGAACGGTCGTTTTCGCGAACGTTTGTGCCCGTTCGCGTTTCGCGTTCGCGAAACGTCCCGTCGGAAGTTCGTCCATCACTAACGGTGAGGACTTATAGTGTTGTGGCACCAGCACCACAACCACCAAAGGTAAATTTTTATACCACTGTTCAACAATGGCATGTAATTACAATTCTTGATATAATCGTTCACAGCAGGGCGCTCCAGCGCCCACCAAGAGTCACTTTCAGGGCTTACAATGTTGTGGCAAAACCAACACCTTGTTCCGCCATTTCTGCAGAGCATATAGGGCAGGCCCCTACTTTCAAACATCCAACTTACAAACATCAGACAGCAGCAAGTGAGATGAAAAAAGATGGACGACAAAACAAATTATACAGGGGTGATAACCCTTCCCTATGTTTTCCAAAAAGCTTAAAAATAGTTTTTTTGACTGGAGCTACACTTTAAAAATGTACCAGTTGAAAATTACAAACAGATTCAACTTAACACAACAAACCTACACAGTCCCTGTCTTGTTTGCACCGCCTGTATACTGCTGTTCTGAGTATATAGGGCCTGGGGGCCACACGCATTTCCTTTTTTTAATATGGGTACGGGGTTCCCCTTAATATGCGTACAAGACCCAAATAGGCTGGTAATGGGCAGGGAGGGCTACCCATGCCATTTTTCTCAATGATTTTCAACCATATTGCAGGAACCAGATATAACATTAAAACCGCAAGCAGTTTTAAATGGTGTTATTTCCGTTTAATGTCATTTTGTGCAGGGACTGTTCTAAACACGGGAAACACGTGGCACTTCACAGGCATACTACAGACACCCCCCAGGCACCATATTTAAAGGAATATTTCACTTTTTTTTTTCACTTTAATTGTCATTAAAATCAGTGCTCCTGCCAAAACTGACGTTTTTAAAACCTTTTTTTGCATTGACCCATGTCCCCTGAGGCAGGAGTCAGGTCCCCAAACCCTTTTTAGGACAGTATCTTGCATATTAGCCGTTAAAATTAGCACTTTCCATTTCGAACGTTCGAGTCCCATAGACTTCAATGGGGTTCTAACGTTCGTTTCGAACGCGGGGTCCGTTCGAAAGTTCTGGTGCGAACCGAACCAGGAGGTGTTCGGCTCATCCCTAATGGTGATATACATTGATGAGCTTACCGGAAGCTGTGTTCTCTGACACTCACCTGTTGTGGTGACAATTTGGCCAACCTCCACAATCTCTCCTTCTTCCTCCTCCTCCTGCTCCTGCTCCTCTGTTTCTTCTTTTGGAAGTTGCCCTTCTTTGGGAGGGGTGTGGTCCCTGGTGTCCTCATGGTCCCTGGTGTCCTCATACTTGCCGAGTCTTCTCTCCCCTAAGAGAATGTAAACAAAGATTAAATAGCACACAGAGGGCATAAATAGGAATATGAAACATTGCTTGGAAGTGTTGTCCAATTGTTTTTTTGGGCCGAGTTACAAGGTGAGAACATTATTGCTGTCACTTTGTTAAGCTGGAATACTTCCCTGCAGAACGATGTTTCCTACGAACGAACGAAACCATGACCTTGAAAGTGGCCATTTAAAAATGCACAACATGAAATCCAAGCACATGGAGCATGTATGCAAGCAAGAATAATGATATGAACACACAACAACTACTTACTTTTTTTAAGAACACACTTGATCCTTACGTACTGCTCGTGCTCCCTCAGTTTCAGGTCTGACCAGCGTTTTCTCAGTTGATTCTTGGATCGGCGTACCCCAAAATTCTTCAGAAGACTCTTCACAACTTTATTCATGATCTTGGCCTTTCTGATATTTGGGTTTGGGTAAGGTCCATACTTCCCATCATAGTCGGTCCTGTTCAATATGTCGACCATCTCCAACATCTCTCCAAAAGACATATTTGAGGCCTTAAATCTTGTCTTCCTGGATCGGGACGTTTCTGGCTCCGGGCTTTCCTCACCCTCCTCCTCGTTAGTGGAACTATTATTGCGCACCTGCGTTCTCTCCGCCATGTGCTCTCCCCACTGCATGGGAAGCGAAGGGGCGGGGAATAGTCTGGAAAGAACGTCAGGGGCGGGCGGAGTTTCAAGCATGCGCACTGTATATAAAACGCCACACATGTGTATTGTCCGTACGATCTGGGAGGAGAGTGTGAGGCACGGACGCGGCGAACGTGGAAACGAAGGTAACATTTTTAAATTTGTGCTTCACTAGACTAGACTGCTTGTATCTAGGCCGCTGTTGGGACAAGATTAGGAGGGATTTTAATTGCATTATTAGTATTTGAGGGTTTGTCTTGTGTTGTGTCTTGCAGAGAAAATGGACCCATTCACCAATCCCAACTTTATGGGGCTCTTCCTCGAGCTATACATGGAGATGCCCTGCCTGTGGCAGTTCCACAACAAATTTTATTATGACAGATCCAAGAGGAACGCAGCACTGGAGAAACTGCTTGCTTTGGTGCAGATCAGGGTCCCCACGGCAGACATGACATATCTGAATCGCAAAATTGTGACCATGAAGCTTACATATTTCAGGGAGAGGAAGAAGCACCTGCAGTCCTTGAGAGCAGGAGATCCAGATGCTGTTTACTACCCCAGGATGGTGCACTTTGACAGGCTGCATTTTCTGTTAGACCAGGGGGTACCCAGGCCCCCACTCAGGCCACCACTCTCCATGCTTCCTCCAAGGCATCCTTCACCCCCAGCTGAGGCTTCTGATGACCAACCTGGGCCATCCAGGCAGCACCATGTGGTGGGGCCCAGCTTGAGACAGGTATTGCATTGTTGAACATATTTCTTGTGTTACATTTAATGATGTTAACTAGATTAGATGTTCTTATTGATCAGTAAGTTGAGATTTCTCCAAGTGGTTTACATCTCAATAGACAGTAGTGACCAAAAATGATTGGGACGGGAAAGAAAAATGCTGGTGTCAGAATGATAGTCTGTTCTATTTGGTAACAGTCAAATAGCAAAAGCCAGGAGCACAAAATGTTGTGATTGATGATCAAAAAACTAAAACTATGTCCCCTTTTCATACACAGGAAGACCTCAGTCGGGGGGAGGCTGTGGCAAGTGGCAGCCAGGAGGTCTACCAACGCCCTCCTTCTCCTGCCCCAGCTAGAGGAGCTCAGCCACAGCCTGGAAGGATGCCTGGTGGGAAGTCCCAAAGGAAGACCAGAGAGTGATGGCCTGGGATGAGTCTGGTGTGCCAGAAGATGCAGCCTCTTCAAGATCACCATCCTGGCCATCTGAATTTCCTGCTCTCGAGGACTTCAGGAGCAGACTTCTCTCCCTGAGATATCTACTCCTCAGGCCACCAATTTTTTTATATCTAATTTAGGCATGTCTGCCCTGGGGGCCAAAGGCTGCACCAAAGTTAAGAAGTTTCTCCAGTGCTGCGTTCCTAGTTTTCTTTTCAAGCAAAAAAAATAAATTTTATTTTTGTTTGATGAAATACTTGTGTAATGTGTTTTCCTTCAAAAAGTAGAGTTTATTTGTGAGCAGGCAGGTACATTTCCAAAATACAAAGTAAAATAAATAACAAGGGGTACCAACACTAAACAACCTCCTGTAGATTCAAAAATATAATCTAAAAAATACAATAATGTTGTTGTTATAAGTTTACACACCAAAATAAAAAGTTCAAAAAAGGAGAAATGACCAGTGTCTTTAAAGGAGTTTTTTAGGGAATCCCCCCCCCCCAAAAAAAACATAAAAAAAAATAAAAAAAATAACAAACATTGTGTAGATGTGACTTAAACTAAAATTGTATTGCTGAAATGGTTAAAAAAAAGTAATGAAATCCGTTCGGGAGAAGTGTGTGTGACTATGAGCATCAAAAGAAGTTCGTTCTTGCAGCATTGTTAAAGATCAAGAGAATGCGCTTGATGACTGATTTTTTTAACATTGCAGCGTGACGAATGTGCTATATCGCTTACGAGCAGTAGTTTTACGTGAACGAGCGCTTCCGTGTCGGAATTTGAATGTGAGCATGCGTGGCACTTGGTCCGATGAAAATGCTCTACACATGATTGGATTAGGTCCGTCCGGCCCAGTTGGTTGGGAAATCTTTCCAACATGTTGGAAATTTGGATCGGACGGAGATTCGGACGGAATGCATACCACACACAGTATGGATTATCTGACGATGCGGTCCGATAAGACTCATTCCGACAGATTCTCCGACCGTGTGTACAAGGGCTAAGAGTACCTGGACTTTTCCTTACCTAAACCCTCTAACCTCACGTTGAGAGACTGTGTTCGTTAACTATCTTTTGCAAATAAAATCCCTTTGAGTGGATCTGCTGTCAGTCTCTGCAGTTCTTGGGCCATCTACCTCAGGAAACCCCTAGACACGCATGAGGTGAAGAAAGTAACGGTAAGCCCAGTTAATTCAGCCGCTCCTTCGGGGGTGAGTGCTACATTTATAATAGCAAAAAGTAAAAAATATAGTTTTTTTAAATTGCCACACTTTTTTTGTTTAACCACTTAACAACCAGCCCATAGCCGATTAATGGCTTCAGGGCGGTTGTCTAACTCTGAGAGGGCGTTAATTAACGGCCACCCTGGGGCGCGCACTCGAGAGCATCCGTGACCACCGGGTCCACGGCATCACGGAATCACGCTCATCGCGGCCGTTTACCACGTGATCGCTTCATCATTGTAAACAAACCGGCGTCATGTTATGACGCCGGTTCCTCCCTCCCCCTCTCTGTACCGATCGGTACAGCGGAGGGGGAAGAGATCGGTGTCAGCAGCCCTGTGGGCTGCATCTGCAGTGCCCACATCGCTGCTCACCGAAATGTAACCCCTTAATTCCCTGCCAATTCCTGCCAATACTCTGCCATACCCTGCCAATACTCTGCCATACCTTGCCAACACTCTGCATTACCCAATACTCTGCCATACCCTGCCAATACTCTGCCATACCCTGCCAATACTCTGCATTACCCAATACTGTACATTACCCAATGCTGTACATTACCCAATACTCTGCAATACCCTGCCAATACTCTGCCATACCCTGCCAAGACTCTGCCATACCCTGCCAATACTCTGCCATACCCTGCCAATACTCTGCAATACCCGCCAATACTCTGCCATACCCTGCCAATACTCTGCATTACCCAATACTCTGCAATACACTGCCAATACTCTGTAATACACGCCAATACTCTGCAATACACGCCAATACTCTGCAATACCCAATACCCTGCCAATACTCTGCAATACCCTGCCAATACTCTGCAATACCCTGCCAATACTCTGCAATACCCGCCAATACTCTGCCATACCCTGCCAATACTCTGCCATACCCTATACCCTGCCAATACTCTGCAATACCCTGCCAATACTCTGCTATACCCTGCCAATACTCTGCAATACCCTGCCATTTTTTTTATTTCAGGCTTCCCAGCCTAGAGGTGAGATGTGGGGTCTTATTGACCCCATATCTCACTGTAAAGAGGACCTGTCATGCCTATTCCTTGTAATGGGAATAAAAGTGATCAAAAAATGTATTTTTGGGGAAAAAATGTCAAACTTAAATAAATAAAGTAAAATGAACAATAAAAATGAAAAAAAAATGTAAAGCGCCCCTGTCCCTGTGTGCATGCAGAAGCGAACGCATACGTAAGTCCGCCCACATATGAAAACGATGTTCAAACCACACATGTGAGGTATCGCTGCGAACGTTAGAGTGAGAGCAATAATTTTGGCCCTAGACCTCTTCTGTAAAAAAATATTTAAAGCGTCGCCTATGGGGATTTTTAAGTAGCGTCGTTTGGCGCCATTCCACGAGCGTGTGCAATTTTGAAGGGTGACACGTTAGGTATCTTTTTACTCAGCATAACTTCATCTTTCACATTATGCAAAAACATTGGGCTAACTTTACTGTTTTTTTTTAAGCACAAAACTGTTTTTTTTTTAAACGCGTTCAAAAAATTGCTGCGCAAATACCATGCGTGATAAAAAGTTGCAACGACCACCATTGCATTCTCTAGGGTCTTTGCTAAAAAAATATATATATATATCATGTTTTGGGGTTCTATGTAATTTTCTAGCAAATAAATTATGATTTTTACATGCAGGTATGGTGGGGACACGGAGAGAGGGGGTTGCAGGTATGGTGGTGACATGGGGGGAGGGGGGAAACAGGTATGGTGGGGGCATTGGGGGACGGGGTGCAAGGGGGAGCGAAGACCATCAGTCCCCACTGTCCCCAGCCAGTGGAGCCCCTTTCCTTCCATCAGTGTGACTGTGTCCCTGCTCATCACAAGGGAGGAGCCAGGACCATCAGTGCATAGTCTCCAGCCAGTGAGCCCCGGTCCTTCCAATAGTGGCGCTCGTCAGACACACAGGGCAGAGTGGAGGGTTGGCGGCGGCGGCTGGAGACTGAACATTTCCTTGTGTTCAGTGGAGAGCAGGGAAGGGTCGCCAATCCCTGTAGCCAATAGGCTTCAGTGTACAATATAATTTTTTTGAGAGAAGCCGATTGGCTGCCCCTCTCCTCTGCACTGAACATAAGGGGAAACAACACTCAACAAGTCAGGAATGTTGGCAAAAAAACAGCAATGGCTACACAAAATGGCCGCCGTCGCCGTTTTTTGCCAACATTCCTGACTTTCTCAGGACAAAAGTAAAATCCCGGGGAAAACAATCGGGAAAAGCTTAAATTGGGTCAAGGGTCCCAAAATCGGGATTGTCCTGGGAAAATCGGGACTGTTGGAAACTATGCACTTCCAAGTGGATTTGCCTTTAGTAAAGCAACCCCAATGTGTTTTAGGACAAATCAACTGGTTAATTTTAATAACAATCAGCAGTGCATACTGTCCTCATTTTACTCCTCCAACACTCTGTTCAGTCAACAGGAGCAAATAAATATACCCAGCATTTCTGTGCACTGGGAAGAATGACTCATTTCTCATTTTCTCTCTCTGTAACATCACTGTTGCTTGTTGATTGCCAACTGAGAGACCAACGTTAAAAGAGAGTCCTTTTCCCTGTATAAGCTCCACTAATGATGATTGTCAAATACTGGCTAGTTTAACATCTTGGCACTTGTCATTTTGATTCTTTTACTGTAGATCAATGTTTTGTGAGATTGCACTGGATGCTCCTGTGTAAAATATCATTCAATGGACTCTTTTTTTGCTGAGTTACATTTAATTTCAGGAGCTTATATTTATCTAAATGTTGCAAAATTTTGCTTAAAATCTTTACACCATCTGACCACCATATGTAATATTTAGAGGTGCCACCTATGCCTCCTGACCTTGAGAACCACTCTGTAATGGTCAACCATTAGGAGCAAACAGCAACACTTGAGGCAAAAGCAGCTACAGTACAAATACACTTTTCCATAATAGTACCTGCAACTGGCTTCCATCACTTTCTTCAACAAAGCTGTACTGCTCATAAATCACAAGAATCATAAACTACCACTTATAATAAGGCTGAGCTACACCAGCAATATATATGTATACAGTATCTCACAAAAGTAAGTACACCCCTCACATTTTTGTAAATATTTTATTATATCTTTTCATGTGACAACACTGAAGAAATTACACTTTGCTACAATGTAAAGTAGTGAGTGTAGAGCTTGTATAACTGTGTACATTTGCTGTCCCCTCAAAATAACTCAACACACAGCCATTAATGTCTAAACCACTGGCAACAAAATTGAGTACACCCCTGAATGAAAATGTCCAAATTGGACCCAAACTGTGAATATGTTGTAGCACTGCCTTGAAAGGTTGTCACTGGAGTCCTCTTCCACTCCTCCATGACAACACCACAAAGCTGGTGGATGTTAGAGACCTTGCTCTCCTCCACCTTCCATTTGAGGATGCCCCACAGATGCTCAATAGGGTTTAGGTCTGGAGACATGCTTGGTCAGTCCATCACCTTTTTCCCCTCAGCTTCTTTTAGCACGGCCGTGGTTGCCTTGGAGGTGTGTTTGGCATTGTTATCACGTTGGAAGACTGCCCTGCTGCCCAGTCTCAGAAGGAAGGGGATCATGCTCTGCTTCAGTAAGTCACAGTACATGTTGGCATTCATGGTTCTCACAATGAACTGTAAGTCCCCAGTGCTGGTAGCACTCATGCATCCCAGACTGACACTCCCACCACCATTCTTTACTGTAGGCAAGAAACACTTGTCTTTGTATTCCTCATCTGATTTCCACCACACACGCTTGACACCATCTGAACCAAATAAGTGTATCTTGGTCTCATCAGACCACAGGACATGGATCCAGTAATCCATGTCCTTAGTCTGCTTGTCTTCAGCAAACTGTTTGCAGGTTTTTTGTGCATTATCCTTAGAAGAGGCTTCCTTCTGGGATGACAGCCATGCATATGTGTGTGGCATATGGTCTGAGCACTGACAAGCTGACTCCCCCACCCCTTCAACCTCTGCAGCAATGCTGGCTGCATTCATACATCTATTTCCCAAAGACAACCTCTGAATATGATTTTGAACACCTGCACTCAACTTCTTTGGTCGACCATGGCGAGGCCTGTTCTGAGTGCAACCTATCTTATTAAACTGCTGTATGGTGTTGGCCACCATGCTGCAGCTTAGTTTCAGGGTCTCTTTGTATAGCCTAGGCCATCTTTATGTATAGTAACAATTCTTTTTTTTCAGATCATCAGAGAGTTCTTTGCCATGAGGTGCCCTGTTGAACTTCCATTGACCAGTATGAGAGAGTGAGAGCGATAACCCCAAATTTAACACACCTGCTCCCCATTCACACCTGAGACCTTGTAACACTAACGAGTCACATGACACCATGGAGGGAAAATGGCTAATTGGGCCCAATTTGGACATTTTTACTTAGGGGTGTACTCACTTTTGTTGCCAGCGGTTTAGATATTAACCACTTGCTTACTGGGCACTTAAACACCCTTCCTGCCCAGACCAATTTTCAGCTTTTGGTGCTCTCACACTTTGAATGACAATTACTCAGTCATGCAACACTGTACCCAAATGAATTTTGTGTCCTTTTTTTCCCCACAAATAGAGCTTTCTTTTGGTGGTATTTGATCACCTCTGGGGTTTTTATTTTTTGCGCTATAAATGAAAAAAGACCGAAAATTTTGAAAAAAAACGCATTTTTCTTTGTTTCTGTGATAAAATTTTGCAAATTATAATTTTTTTTTCATAAATTTTGGCCACAATTTATACTGCTACATATCTTTGGTAAAAATAACCCAAATTAGTGGATATTATTTGGTCTTTGTGAAAGTTAGAGAGTCTACAAGCTGTGGTGCGAATCATAAAAAATTGATCACATCTGATGTACTGGTGGCCTATCTCATTTCTTGCGACCAGAACAAGTCAGGAAAGTACAAATACCCCCCAAATGACCCCTTTTTTGAAAGTAGACATTCCAAGGTATTTACTAAGATGCATGGTGAGGTTTTTGATGTTGTCATCTTTTTCCCACAATTCTTTGCAAAATGAAGATTTTTTCTTTCCTCACAAAATTTTCAATGTAATAGGTTATTTCTCACACATGGCATGTGTATACCACAAATGACACCCCAAAATACGTTCTGCTACTCCTTCTGAGTATTACGATACCAAATGTGTGAGACTTTTACACAGCCTGGCCACATACAGAGGCCCAATATTGAAATAGCACCATCAGGCGTTATAGGAGCATAAATTACACATCTTATTTCTCAACCACCTATTACAGTTTTGAAGGCCCTGGAGCACCAGGACAATGGAAATGCCCACAAAGTGACCCCATTTTGGAAAGCTAACACCCCAACGTATAATCTATGAGGCATAATGAGTCGTTTGAATGGTTAATTTTTTTCCTAGAAGTTTTGGGAAAATGTGGAAAAAAAATGAAAACGCATTTTTTTTATGCAAAGTTGTCCATTTATAAGATATTTCCAACACATAGCATGTACATAGCAAAAATGACACCCTAAAATACGTTCTACTACTCCTCCTGAGTATAACGATACCAAATGTGTGAGACTTTTACACAGCTTGGCCACATACAGAGGCCCAACATGCAAGGAACACCATCAGGTGTTCCAGGGACAGATAGCATGCACATACCAAGAATTACACCCCAAAATACATTCTGCCGAGAAAAGAGTAAACAAAAGATTACCTGTGGTTTTAGCAGCGCAGTTGTCCACAGGATGATAGCACTGGTCCAGGCAGCAGACAGGGACTTGGTCAGCAAAAGTGAACACAATTTTCCAGGCAACAGGCAGATATACTGTCCATAGTCAATATTGGCAGCAGGCAGGGATACTGTCCATATACAGTCCAAGGTCAGTGCAGGCAGAGATCGTCAGCATTGCCAAAATATTGGTCCTGGTAGTAGGCAGGAACATGGTCCATCCATGTGGTGTGGTCAGTTCATGCGACAGGCAGAGGCATGATGGTATAGGTCCTACAGGCAGCAGGCAGAAGTAGGGCCTTGTTCAGGACAGAATGGGGATAGGGGTAGAGGCTTCTCCCACCCAAATCTCTTTGAAGCCTCCGAGTCTCCAGACCCTAATCTAGGAATGAGAAAACAAAGGAAATTGTCTTCTTCATCCAAAAAAACTATTCTGGAGCCCCTCACATATGTGAGACCCCTGTTATGAATCCCACTAGTCCACTGAGAGGGTACAAGATCAGTCCAAGAGGCAGGCAAAAGGCATGGTCAAACAGTCCAGGGTCAGTTCCAGATCTGGCAGAGGTATGTACAGAATCAGTAGGCAGAAGCATGGTCGAATAACAGTCCAGGGTCAGTTCCAGATCAGGCAGAGGCATAAACAGAATCAGTAGGCAGAAGCGTGGTCGAATAACAAGCCAGGGTCAGTTCCAGATCAGGCAGAGGTATGTACAAAATCAGTAGGCAGAAGCGTGGTCGAATAACAAGCCAGGGTCAGTTACAGAGCAAGCAGAGGCATAAGGGGTTTGAAGGTAAATGGCAGGAAGTGAGGGTTAGGGTTACCATACTTCACTAATAATTCACTGAAGTATGGTAACGGCGGAAACAGTCACCTATGCAGAGGCCTGGTTGGGAAGGACATTGGGCACAATGATAAGTGGTGTCTCTTCTCACTCCTCGTTTGCTGCACACCCAACATTTTTTCTGATGTCTTCGGCCTGTTGGTCTGGGAGGGATTTTGTCAGGAAAGTGGCGTTCAGAGAGTCTGCTAATTACATCGGATCAAATGTTTTGTGGTGGGCCGTTGGGGTATATAAGGGCAGTGGTGATTTCCTCCTGGTAGCCAAGGAAGGGTATGGGTCTTTCTGTGGACTTACGATAAATTACATACGTGTTGTATATGGCCAAACTAAAGAAATAAATTGAATTTTTTTTATACCACTTGTATGTTCTTCTCGTGGCAAGATAGGGTTCGAGCATCTGGTCGTTCAAGTCGACACCCCCCATGAACATGTTGTACTCATGAATACAAGTGGGTTTTTGTATTGGGCCATCCCTCCTGGTGATCTCAACACAAGTGTTGTTGTGAATCGAAGAAAGCATGTAGACATCCCTTCTGTCCCTCCACTTCACAGCCAAAATTTCCTCGTTCCGTAAACTCGCCGCTTCCACTTTTCTTAGCCTTTTGTTGACGAGGCTTTGAGGAAAGCCCTTCCGGTTCGTTCTTACGGTGCCACATGCTGGAGTTTGCATTCTATGGAGGTTGCGGAACAGGGGTAAACTGGTATAAAAATTGTCCACATACAGATGGTAGCCTTTCTCAAGGAGTGGGTTTATGAGTACCCAAACAACTTTTACACTCGATCAGATGTATTCGGGGCAATTAGGGGGATGTAGCTTGCTGTCCTTCCCTTCGTATACCATGAAGGAATATGTATACCCTGTGGCTCGGTCACACAACTTATACATCTTCACTCCATAGCGAGCCCTTTTGGAGGGAATACATTGCTTTAGCCCCAGCCTGCCAGAAAATTTTATCAGGGACTCATCCACACATATGTGTTGGTCTGGGGTAAACAACTGAGGGAAAATCTGTGAAAAATTTTTTATTAGTGGCCGAATTTTGTAAAGTTTATCAAAATTTGGGTCATTCCGGGGAAGGCACTGGGTATTGTCATTAAAGTGTAGGAATCTCACTATCATTAGATATCTGGTCCGGGGCATTATTAAGGAAAAGATGGGCATGTGATAGATGGGGCGGGATGACCAATATGCACGTATTTCATTTTTATTGTTTAGTCCCATACAAAATGTGAGGCCCAAAAAAAATTTAAACTCCTCCACTGTTAGGGCTCTCCACTCGTAGGGATGGGCATAAGAGGATGTTGGGTTGCTTTCAATAAATTGTTGGGCATATAGGTTGGACTGGACCACAATGGATTCAAGCAAGTCCTCTGTAAAAATTAGGTGGAAAAAGTCCATCAGGGAAAAATTTTGTGTGTCCACCTGGACTCCTGGGTTGGCAGTGAAAGGGGGAACGTTGGCTTCTCCTGAGTTAGGAGGAAGCCACAAGGGGTTCTGGAGGGAATAGGGAAGGCTGGCATGGGACCTAACCCTTTGGGGCCAAGTTGACACCCCACTGGTACGTGGCCTTTGCCGAGGTACTGTGGTGCCGGTGGATGGCACTGGGTTGCCGGTGGATGGCTCTGCGGTGCTGGTGGATGGTACCGCCTCCTCACCAGTGCGCCTTCGTCTGACGGGCGGACTATCATCTTCCTCCTCTGAGGCTGTCATGGTACCGCTGCTGAGGACAGGCTCGTAGTCCACGTCAGAGTCACAATCTGAATATGAGGAGGAATCCGAAGCGGAAACCTCCCCGTTGCTCTCGTCGGCTGCAAGGATATCATATGCCTCCTCAGTTGAATACAATCTTTGTGACATTTTTATTGATCACTGACAGGCAACTCTGATGTGGCAGGTGACACTGACAGCACTGATCACAGGTGACACTGACGTGGCAGGTGGCACTGACGACACGTGGCACTGACAACACGTGGCACTGGAGGCAGATGGCACTAGAGGCAGATGGGGCTGACAGATGGGACTGACAGATGTGGCTGACAGATGTGGCTGGCAGATGTGGCTGGCAGATGTGGCTGACAGATGTGGCTGGCAGATGTGGTTTGCAGATGTGGCTGGCAGATGGCACTGGGGCTGGCACTGGCAGATGGCACTGGCTATTTGCTCTGGCTAATTGCTTTGGCAAATGGGGCTGGCAGATGGCACTGCGGCTGGCAGATGGCACTGGCGCTGGCAGGTGGCACTGGCAGGTGGCACTGGCACTGGCAGGTGGCACTGGCACTGGCAGGTGGCACTGGCACTGGTGGCACTGGCGCTGGCGGCACTGGCGCTGACGGCACTGGGGCTGACGGCACTGGGGCTGACAGCACTGGGGCTGACGGATGGCACTGGCGCTGGCAGGTGGCACTGGCGCTGGCAGGTGGCACTGGTGCTGGCAGGTGGCACTGGCACTGGCGGCACTGGCACTGGCGGCACTGGGGCTGACGGCACTGGGGCTGACGGCACTGGCAGGTGGCACTGGCGCTGGCAGGTGGCACTGGCGCTGGCAGGTGGCACTGGCACTGGCGGCACTGGCACTGGCGGCACTGGCACTGGCGGCACTGGCGGCACTGGGGCTGGCGGCACTGGCGGCACTGGGGCTGACGGCACTGGGGCTGACGGCACTGGGGCTGGCAGGTGGCACTGGCAGGTGGCACTGGCGCTGGCAGGTGGCACTGGCGCTGGGGCTGACAGATGGCACTGGGGCTGACAGATGTTAGTCACAGTATTGAATTCACAGTGTAACACTCACAGATCCTCTCTCTCCTCACACGCTGTCTCTGTGTGAGGAGAGAGAGACACGGCAATGGGAGATGATCTCATTTGTTTACATTTGAGATCATCTCCTATTGGCAGCTGCGATCGCGCTGTGAACGGCCGCTTTGATTGGCCTTTAACGGCAATCTGTATTCCCCTGTCTCCGGGAGACACGGCGGATACAAAACTTCCGCGATGCGCGCCCCCGGCGGCGCGCATTGCGGAAGTAAACAAAAGGACGTCCAGGGACGACCGCCCGGACGAACCCGCCTGCTCTACGGCCGTCATTCGGCTATAGGGCGGGCGGGAGGAGGTTAATGGCTGTGCGTTGAGTTATTTTGAGGGGACAGCAAATTTACAGTTATGCAAGCTGTACAAGTGCCATTTCTTCAGTGTTATCACATGAAAAGATATAATAAAATATTTACAAAAATGCGAAGGTTGTACTCACTTTTGTGAGATACTGTGTGTGTGTGTGTGTGTATAATATATATATATATATATATATATATATATATATATATATATATATATATATATATACACACGTTCTTGGAAACACCAACTGTTTCTAGAGTAAATCATAAAAAGGTGCACTGATAAGTATTTATTTTGCTGCTGGCCTCTGACCTGCTGTCATTATATTGAAAGCATTGGAAGGCTAAAACAGGTAACAACAATGTCTGGGCAATGCCCAGGAAAAAACAAAAGCCTACTTACCACCATCTCGCAGACAACCAAATTGACCTGGCTAAGCCCTTGTACACACGGTCGGACATTCCGACAACAAAATCCGTCGGATTTTGTCTGAAACTGGTGTTGCATATACATGGTCGGACAAAGTTGTAGGAAAATCCGATCGTTCGTAACGTGATAACATTATTTAGTTACAACGGGACTACGTTCAGGCTAGTAGCCAATAGCTTTGGTCTAGGAATTTGATCTGAGCATACATGGCACTTTGTACTATCGGAATTCTCTACACACAATCAGACAAAGTCCAATCGGATCATGTTGTCGGAAAATTTTTATATCCAGCTTTGTTGGTTGGCCATTCCGACGGAAAAAGTCAGATGGAGCCCACACACGGTCGGATTATCCGACAACACGGTCCGATTGGACAATTTCCCTCGGAATATCCGACCGTTTGTACAAGGGCTAAGAGTATGCGTTAAAAACAGGGGTTTAGTCCGCAGGCATTTGCAAACGCATGCGCATGGGACATAGTATTACATGTAATGTATTATTGTATTGTCTGTGCTACAGAGCTTTTGAACAAACCAACTATTATTAGGCACCAGTTAACAATTAGGCCAGGCATACTGTATATTGCTTGAAGTTAGTCCCATGGTAAAAGTCTCACAACTCAACATATTATAGATAAAGCTCCAAATAGACACATAGTTTCTATCAGGATTACGACAAGGGAAATCAGTTCTACACTTTCTAAATCCCTTCAGTAAACTCGACTAGAAACTTGCCTGGAAGAAAATAGTTGATACCAATGTTTTGACCCAGCTGCATTAACATCACATCTCACGGGAATTGATGAGTAAAAAAATGTTTACTTCTCATGCTCCCCTGGAACTAAAAGATATCATAAAAAAACATCTGCAAAAGAACTTGAATGTATCTCTCTTCTTCTAAGGGCCAGTGAAAAGGCATTAGAAAAGCTTCAAGAATACAGTTACATCTGAGTTGAATTTTATTTACAAGGCTAGCTTCTAGTTTTACATTTAACCACCTCAAGGCTAGCATGTTTCTTCCTTTCCAAAAAAAACTATGGCAAAAATTAGATCACTTTGAGTTAGCGGTGCTGCAGGGTGGGTTTGTACTGAGGAAGTGTGGGGAAGAAGGGGGTAGCCATTTTACGACCCCTTTGCCTCATGGGACCAGGACGTCCTCAAAAATAAGCCCCATTGTATTCTTTTCAATGAGACTTGTGAAAGTTAGTGTCACAGGATCGGGAAGGTTCTGGAAGGTTAGAAGGTCATTGAGGGATAGGCCAGTTAGGGTCATATGACCCCCCAGAACCTTCTAGAAACTTTGGGGGGCCTATCTAAGGAGACCGCCACTGGGGCTGTCTGCCAGTTACCTTTGGGTTTTCCAGTGCAAGGAGCTTCAGGCATGAGAGCTATAATAACCCCCGGCTCTAGAAGACCCCTCTGGCAGCATGAAGATGCTAGTCTGGAAGTTGTTGGAACAGGCTGAATCGGCAGGAGGAGACAACTGGATCAAGAGGTGTCTTGCCTTACCTGCGAACCTGCAGAGCAGTGGAGCTAGCATCATGGTTTGGTGGTGCAGAGAAGGGCAGCAGCTTCCTTCTGAGATGGGAGATGAAGAAGGGCTGGCAGAAGAACTCCTGGAGGTCTGAGCACAGGAAGGCCACATCGAGGGAGAAGAGGAGGAGCCTCAGAGAGGGTCTAAGCAAAGGTGTAAGCAGCGATGGAGCTACAGCCCGGGTCCGTCTACAGCCCCATGTGGGGATGGAGTGCAGTTGGCTTTAGCATCAGGCCGTAGGTGCACATTTGCAGAAGAGGTGGGCGGAGCCTCTGATGTCCTTTTGTCTCCTCTCCGCAAATGTAGCAGTTTATGGGGCAAGATCGGCTGTAATAGAAAACATGCAGCCAGCCAGGGAAGAATATAGAGGCAATATCATACCGGTGAGGTGTGCATCACCTGCACCTGCACATGCTCAGCAAACAAGTTCAGCAACTCTTCTAATATTAGTGAGTCTGACCAGCTATTGCGATTATCCAATTTATTAACTTCTTTGGAATAACTTATCTCTTTTTTGAGGAGATAAGACTATCTGGGCATCTGGCAGCAGGAGTCTAGGCATCAGCTTTATCTGACATGAGACCTATATCCCAAGATTCTGTTGTGGCATCTTGCTTATCTAACACTCCTATTGCTGAACCCGTTTTATGTCCAGGTAAAGATGTAAAAAATTAAAAAAATGGAAAGGAGAATACATAGATTTGGTGACTCTATTATCTCTTTCTAGGAATTTTTCACACAGATATGACAGAAAAGAAAATAGAATGGATGAGGACAAACGCAAACCAATAATAAAATCCTGCTATAGCTGGTTGCAAGCATTCAATATTTATTCCAGTGTCCTCTGTGAGAAATATCCAGAGAAAAGCCCAGCATTGTTCCAGCATATAGGTATCATTCTTGAAGCATATAGAAGCTTTAGTGGGTTTGCTTGGCTGACATATGATGAGGCATTTTGACAAAAAATAGCAGCACAGCCATTTCTTACGGTTCAAAGGATGTGAGCCTTTGGTTACATTTATTTTTACCTCAGAAGCAGCCTTTTTCTCATCAGCAAAGCAATGCTCCTGTTAATGCTTCAGGGAGTCTATAGAAAAGGAATGTGTTTTGCGTTTAATGGCAGTCACTGTAAATGGTTGAATGAATGCAAGTATAGGCACAAATGTGCTTTTTGTTCAGGAATGCACCCGGTGTCCAAGTGCTTTGGTAAGTTTCAGGCACATCGTCAAAAGACAATTTTTCAAAAAGCGGCAACCTCTGTGAATATACAAATTTATCCAAATCAGCCTTTGTCTTCTCTACTAATTGAGTTTTTTTTTAGTGAGATTTCACCTTACATTCTTTGATGATTTAGGTTGTACCATAGTTAGGCATTTAAAATCAGTTAATGAGTTCCCTCATGTACGAGAAAAGTATTTAATGAAGTGAGAGCTGGAAGAATAGAAGGTCCTTTCTTTTCCCATCCATTAAATATTTTTAGGATATACCTGTTGGGGATAGTGCCAAAAAAAAAGCCTAATTCATGCCGACTTATCCATCACTTGTCTTTTCTTGTTGGCGATTCTTTGAACGATCAGATAGACTCAGAACTTGCATCAGTTGCTTGGATCCAGCACGCTTTCGTATTTATTGACCTAGGTGCTGGGGTATGGTATGGAGTGATTTAGCTTTTGAGTTGGGTAGACTTCATGCAGGTTGGCCATCCCCAGTCATTCTTATAATACATTTGGGAGGGAATGATATTGGGCAAACTAAGACTTTTGAATTCATTTCTAATATGGAGAATACTTTTCGCTTACTTATGTTGTCTTCCCCCTAAGCAGTTTTAGCGTTTTCTGAAAAGATGGTTGGAGTCAGTCACACTTAAACCTTTTGAGAAGACCTGCAAAAGAGTTAAAAAAGCTTTAGAGAAATTCATTGTTTCTGATTTTGGTATTTCTTTCCGTCATTATGATCTGGAAGGAGGCATCCAAGGTATGTACCGACATGATGGAATTCATCTTTCTGATGTGGGTTTGGATCTTTTTAATCTTAACGTACAAACGTGCATAGAATCGGTCACGGTTTGGGGGTGTTTGGACAGGAGGGCTGGTTCTTCCAATCCTCCTGTCGGTTGGGGCATGTAAAAGATGTTTAGGTTGAAACTTTTGATCAGCTCGAGTCTGAGTGGCTGGGCTGAATTAATGTGTGGAATTTCTGAACTGTTTGATGAATAAAGTTATTTGGGGTAAATAAAGTTGATATGGTTGAAATATGTGTAAACCAATAAACCAGGCCATGGCCTATTTTGATCCATTCAAAGTGGCGGTGCATTGTTTATTTATTCTATGTATGTTTGTTTAAAGATTTAGCCTTTCCGCCTGCGTTCCCATTCTGAGAAAAGAACCCTTGCTAAGGGAAAATGACTCTGCAATGAGTGGGTGGGCTGGAAATAGGATCTATACTGATGGGCAGGCTGGAGGTAGTTTTGAGGGAGGCGGGCCTGAATTGAGGGGGTGGGCTGGGAGGGGAGTTTGTGCTGATAGAAGGGGGTCTATACAGAAGGGGTGGACTGAGAGTGGATTTAAGTATCTGCATCATACACACCTAAGTCCTATGCTCTCTGTGTTGGGTACTTCTAGTCCCTGCATTCTTTGCCATTCTTTCTCATATTGCTCTGGCTTTTTTAATGTATGATTTATAGCTGTAAGAGAGACTTTTTTTTCCTTTTTTTTCCCCCCTTTTTCCTTTATATACTAAAGGAAAAGTGGGTACAGTGTTGCATGACCAAGTAATTGTCAGCCAACATTTCACACTGAGAATGGCCCAGTAATAAGGTGACCAGATTTAGAAAATGAAATCTGGGGACATTTTTTTTTTTTTTTTTTTACTGGTAATGGCACCAATCAGCGACTCTCTGCCCATCGCCGCCGCCGCCCGCCTCACAGCGTGTCTTACTCTCCAGGGCCTAGCTACTACTGGGTGGGGAGCGGAGGAAGGCAAGGAGATGAGCAGGCAGGCGGCTGGCCGGGACTTGAGCCAAGGCAGAAGAACATGTGAGCGGAGCTGGATGGGCATGCGTCCAAAACTGAAGAAATAGTCCATCTGCTCCGACCAGCACATGATCATCAGAAAGGGGCACAGATAATGGAAAAAAATACACCCCCCCCCCCCAAGCTAGTAGGAGAGTGGCTTCAGATTTTGTATTCTGAATTATTTTATTGAATTATTTTATTTATAATTATTTATTATTATTTATATTATTTATTATTATTATTTATTATTTTATTTATTTAATTATTGAACTATTTTATTTTTTAATCCAGATTTTTTATTCTGCGCCGACTGTCTTTGAAATTGCCCCAGTCCCTGTTCAAATGCAATCCGGGGACAAAACTGGGGATGTCTGCTCACCCTACCCAGTAAGACTATACTAAAGTGTAGAAAAGGTCTCAAAACATTGTGCACAGCAATAAATAATAGCACTAAGAGTTATAAAGCCTTATATAACAAATGCTCTTAATGATTTAAAGCAGTCTTAACAGACCTCTTTGCACCACAGGCTAGCATTCAAGTGGTTAAAACTTCTGAACACACTGTGCACATCAATAAACAATAGCCTAAAGAGATGCAGCCAATTTGACAAGTGATCTTAAGGATTTAAAGCAATCTTAGTAGACCACTTTGCAATGCTGGTTTCTAAGTCTACTGTATGGTAGGTTAGGAACTTGAATTCAGCAATGAGTAGCAGAGTCATTACAAGAGCACACAGTAGTCTTCCAGAATCAGGTTGTGAGAATTTATTGATTATATTCAGGTTGTGAGCATTTATTAATTACTGTAGCAATTACAGTATTTAATAGTTGCAATGGTGTTATTCAGATTGCGCAACAGCCACTAAAGTATAAACACATATTCAAATGTTATTTACAGAACATATAAATTCAGATGTAATTTTTATTACATAGCCTGGTGTCTCCTTTTTTTTTAATCTTGAGCTCAGCACTGTTAAATGGACATTAACCACTTCAGTCCTGGAAAGGATTTACCTCCTTAATGACCAGGCCATTTTTTGCGATACGGCACTGTGTCAATTTAACTGACAATTGCGTGGTCCTGTGATTCTGTACCCAAACAAAATAAGTGTCCTTTTTTTCTCACAAATAGAGCTTTCTTTTGGTGGTATTTGATCACCTCTGTAGTTTTTATTGTTTGCGCTATAAACAAAAATAGAGTGACAATTTAGAAAAAAAAGCAATATTTTTTACTTTCTGCTATAACGAATATCCCCCCAAAAAATCTAAAAAAAAATTCTTCCTCAGTTTAGGCCGATATATACTCTTCTACATATTTTTGGTAAGACAAATCACAATAAGCGTATATTGATTTGGAGCGATTGAGATTGGTTTGCGCAAAAGTTATAGCGTCTACAATATAGGGGCTATATTTATGGCATTTTTATTATTCATTTATTTTTTATTAGTAGTGGCGATTTGCCATTTTTAGCGGGACTGCGACATTGCGACAGACATATCAAACACTTTTGACACATAAAAATATGTAAAAAAAAAACATAAAAATGCACTGATTTGTAAATGTCACTGGCAGGGAAGGGGTTAACACTAGGGCAATCAAGGGTTAAATGTGTTCCCTCGTGTGTGTTTCAAACTGTGGGGGGGATGTGACTGACTAGAGGAGGAGCCAGATCGCTGTTCATAACTAGTAGGAACAGATGATCTGTCTTTCCTCTCATGACAGAATGGGGATTTGTGTGTTTACACATACACACCCCCGTTCTGGCTCTCATGCCCGCGATCGCTCGTGGCTGGCGGACATCGAGCCTGTCGGCCACACGCATTGGGTCCCACGCCGTGCAACTGCTTCATCTGTTTAAAGGGCCAACGTAAAGCTACCGTGATTTGCGCAGCTGGTCGGCTAGTGGTTAAATCATTAAAAATAATATAAATCATAATACAAAACACTGAACACATTGGTTTGTATTGAAATGTTTTAAAATAACATTTTCAGCTATCAGCAACTAATTCATTCCCTGGTCATCTCTCGCCTCGACTACTGCAGCTACCTCCCCACTGGATTACCTTTACATAGGTTATGTCCATTCAGTCCATCATGAATGCTGCTGCCAGAATCATCCACCTTATCAAGCATTGACAAACAAAACTGGAAGCTGATTGGTTTCTATGCAAAGCTGCATCAAATATTGCACTCTCCACTAGTAATTCCACCCCATTGAGATAAAAGCATCCACAAATGCAACTAGAGCCTAAAATCACAGGTATTTTCTGCCCAACTTGCAGTTTCAAAAAGGGTCATATGACTCGACCCCTACCAACTCTGTCAGCAACTTACTTGAGAATGTAGTCTGAGTGAATTCAATAAAGTAAGTGGTGACATGTTGACTATGGCACCAGTAGAGATTTAGAAGCGGGAACATTTTGTGTGATTGGTAAAGAGAATGGGCTTAGAAGAAGGAAGTTCCTTTGGGTGATCATAGGGCAAATTTTCTCTTAATTCACAAAATATGTATGTTTCCACAGCTTTTCATAGAAAAAATAGTTTACAAGTAAAAATGGTCTATTGATGAACAATATATGCCACAGAGGACTTCCACCCACTTATACAATGTCTTTTCTATTAAAGTGGTTGTATACCCACACATGGAAAAAAACACACACACAAAAAAAAAAACCTTGTAAGGCAAAGGCATAGTGAGCTAGTATGCAGCGCATACTAGCTCATTCTGAAATACTAACCTTAGATCGAGGTCTCTGTATTGCATCCTGGTCCACGCAGAGGGAGCTGACATTTTGCCCTCTGTGTTTTTTCTGGGTTCACGGTTTCGGCGCTGTGAGTGCCCAGAGCCGCGATGACGTCACTCCCACGCATGCGCATGGGAGTATTTTTTACGTACAGGTTTAGGCAATATTAATTTTACCTACAGGTAAGCTTTATTATAGGCTTATCTGTAGGTAAAAAAAATGGGTATACAAGCAAAACAAAGTGTATGTAAACAACAAATCTATTTTTCAGTACGTTTGGCATCATGTCTCAATGTATAACGTTTTCTTCTCGTTCAAAAATTTTATTTTATGTTAAAATAAATTACATGTACAGAATATAAGACAAATTATGTGATACCAGAAATAAAAAGTATACATATTGAAGTACGGATGATACAAAGCAAAGAAGAATTTCAAGATATTCTCGTGGGAATGACAATAAATGGTCTTATATATATTTTAGAATTTGAAAACATTCTTATAGCTGAGTTTTAAACATTTTAATCACAAGAAAATATAAATATGTCTAAAAGAAAATATATGATTTTAAAGTTTTGACCATAACTTCTAAAGTATGTTTATAGTACGGTAAGTATTATATAGTAAGGGAAGAACATAAAAGGTATGTATAACGTTTTCTTAAGCAGTGGTTCTGATTAGATTCGATTTTCTTACCTGAAGATACTGTCAGTAACAGCACTCGTAACCTGTTGCAGACTGACAATGCTGAGTCACTACCTCGTAATTAGCAGCAGTATTTTCAGGCGTCAACAAGTTAATTAGATAGGCAGCCAAATGAAAGAGCTTTCATGGCAGGCTGACAATATTGCTGCTAATTGTGAGACAATGGCTTATATTGTCACATTGCAACTGGAAGTGCTGTTACTGGCAGAATCTCCCAGGAAGAAAACTTGCAATATCTAGTAAATTTAAAATGTTGTAAATCTTAAATTGTGTCTTTTTGCAAAACAGTGAAAATCAAAGGTACCTAAAACTGTAAATAAGCAACCTACTCTAAAAATCTGGAGGCTATAATTTTTTACTTACACGTTTGGCCTTTCTGAAAGCCAATGACCAATAGAATATAAAGATTGTGCTACTGATTGTTAATGTTAATCAAAAACAATATTTTTTTTATAAAAAAAACACTAAAATCATTATTACACACTATTAACACACAAACATAGCATATTATACAACATTTCTACTAAATCCAAATCTAAAATTATAGTGATTATTAAAAAACGAATACTTTTGAATTTTAAATTGTGTCTTTACAGTTCAAATCAAAGGTCCACCCCCCCCCCCCCCCCCCCCCGGTTTGGTTCCCACCAGAACTCCTGAACAGGGAAAAAGTATGAAAAATCAGAAGTCCACATTTTGAAAGATTATTATTATATAAAATTAAGAAATAAATATTATTATAAATTTTTTTTTAAATATTGTAGTAGTAATTTTAATGATGCTTAAGGTCAAACAATAAAAATGCAAAAGTCCTTTAAATATAGTGCCCTGGGGGGTCCCCTTAGTCTGCCTGTAAAGTGATGCACCTATACAATGTATAGAACTTGCTGCAGCAACACTGACATATGTAAATAAAAAAAAATTGAAATTGATTTTCCCGCCAACAAGCTATTGCTGGCAATAAAAAAATGGTGTTGGGTCCTCCTCCCCCTGCATATCAGGCCCTTTGGGTTTGGTATGGGTTTTAAGGGTAGTCCCATGCCAAAATTAAGGGAAAAAATGGTGTGGGGTCCCCCCAAAATTCATACCAGACCCTTATTCCAGGACACAGCCTGGCAGGCTAGGAAAGGGGGGGGGGGGGGCGATCGAGTGTCTCCCTCCTGAACCATACCAGGCCACATGCCATCAACATAGAGAAGAACATGGAGGGCTCTACGGCCCACTCCAAAGCACCTTGTCCCCATTAACAAACTGGGCGGTAGCTGTCAGGGTCTGCAGGCAGGGGGCTTATCAGCATGTGAAAGCCCCCTTTAACAAGTGAGCCCCCAGATCACGGCCCCCCAATGTAAATTAGTATTTCCTACATTGTACCCCTACTCATTCACCTCAAAAAAATCTGTGTCGTTTAAAAAACTATTTCTTTAATAAAAAATAAAAAAACAATGTCCCCTGACATGTAGCTCCATCGTCAATCACGATGCCTGTGGCACTGCCAGACCTGAAAAAAAGGCTCCACCAGTGACAAAGGCTAACCACCGACTACCTACTCCTTCGTTTGACAGTTCTTAAATAGGTAAGGGATGGAGCCACTTGGTGACATCGCCTGGAGTCACCGCCCCTTGTAACATCACCAACCGGTTTATGCTGGGTACTATGTACTCCATACTCATTCACATAGGGGAGCCAGAATCTGGGGACCCCCTTATTCAAAGGGACTTGCAGATTTCACATTCCCCTACAACCACTGCCTAGGGTTGTAGGGAAGAGGCCTTTGTCCCAAACAACATGGGGACAAGGTGTTTTGGGGTGGAGGAAGAGTCCCCCCTGCCAAAAGCACCCCCCATATTGAGGGCATGTGGTCTGGTATGGTTCGGGAGGGAGGTGTTCGCTCCCCCCCTTATTTGGCCTGCCAGACTGCGTGCTCAGGTATAAAGGTCTGGTATGCATTTTGAGGGGGAACCCACGCCCTTTATTTCTTAATTTTGGCATTAGATTCCCCTTAAAATCAATACCAAACCCGAAGGGCCTGGTATCCATAGGGAGGGGGACCCCATGTCATTTTTAAAAAAAATATTTTTTATTACCGTCAATGTATCCCATACTCATTCACAGGGGGGTGGAATCTGGGGGGACCCTTATTAAAGGGGGCTTCCAGATTCCGATAAGCCCCTTGCCCACAGACTCTCTCAACCCCCCCACAACCACCACCAAGGGTTGTGGGGAAGAGGCCCTTGTCCCCATCAACATGGGGAGAAGGTGCTTTGGGGTGGGGGGGGTAGATCGCTTGCTCCCTCCCTTTCCTGGCCTGTCAGGCTACACGCTCGGATAAGGGTCTGGTATGGATTTTGGGGGGACCCCACTCCATTTTATTTTTGTTTTGGCATGGGGTTCCCCTTAAAATCCATACCCCACCCAAAGGGCCTGGATTTGAGGGGGACCCCTACGCGTTTTTTTTTAGTTTTTTTTTACATTTTCTATAGTCGGCAAATTGGGCAGTTTTTTTTATTATTATTTAACTGTCAGCAGGGAAGCTTGCTGACAGCTGATGACTCTTCCGTTGTTAAGGACACGGCTGCTGACTTCTTGGCCCCACTCCTTAACAACCTATTGACACTGTGCTCAGGGGCGAACATCCCTCCAAGTGCACAAAAAATACAGCAAAGAGCTGTACTGCAGCAAGAAGGAGCATATTTATTTGCCCCAGACTTATAGGAGTACAGTTGTGAGCAGCAGTCCAGTCAATGACAGGCTGACATTTTATTTTGCTCATGATAGTTTATACTTGCTGCCATCATTGGGTGACAGCTGCACTTTTGTTCTTCCCTCTTGATGTGGTGCATACTATCACCTAGGACACAAATTCCCACTTGTTGGTAACACATTGTCCCTGCACTTCCTCTTCCTACCTGGATAACTGCTATTTTATGGTAGACGTGGAAATTATGTATTGTGGTGGCTCCGCTCAATTATTATGTTCAGGGAGTTTAGTACTTAGGGGTTTATTATTTTTGTGCTGTTTGGGCTTTGGGATTGTAAAAGTGGCAGTTTGTAGGAAAATTGAAAAAAAATATATTGGGCTTTATATGGATATTGTGGTCTCATGAGATTTCCTTTCCTTACCTGCTATTTATTATTATTATTATTTTAAATAAGGCTAGTTACCTGTCAAAGGATTATTGCAGGCGCCTCTCATCTCCATGCACCTCAGGTCGGGTCCAATTGCTGGACTGATTGTAACTTGCATAGGGCTGATAAGTACGTTACTCTCATTGTTGATGTAAGTCTTTGGATTTTTTGACAGTCGTGGCATTGGATGATTATGCTTAACTAGTCCAGGGCATTTATGATTTTATTGTGCATCAATATATAGATCTTGAAGTCCCACCTCTGCCCCTGAGGAAGAGCTACTTGAAACTTGTTGGACAAGGGCAAAATGTCATCTTATTTTTATCTGTTGATTACTACATTTACAACAAAGTATATATGTAATATAAAGGAATTTGTGTTTATCATCTTATGGATATTATAATATTGAAATTTTGAAATAATGTACTTATGAGAGTGACAATGTTTCCCGTATGATCAGCCATTGTTTTTCAAACAATTATATTCTTTATATAAATAAAATTCGAATAACTGAAACAATCTTACAAAACCCCCTTTATGAGACTTTTAAGACAGATTTGACAATCGTCTATATTTCAATAAAAATCTGGTATGCCAAGTTTATTACAAAAGATCCACAGAGTATAAAACTACATTACATGCACAAAATACAGTATCAATGTTATTCAATAAACACGGCTAAAGGTATTAAAACCCCATGTGTCCTTAACTTCCCTGGCGGTATTCCCGAGTGTGGCTCGGGGGGGGATTTTCACTATCAAAAGCGGTAAGCCTGATCCACACTTGGGATTGCATCATAGTATCCTGGTACAGCATACTTACCTTGTCCCTAGGATAGTGCGATGTTCCCCCACTGTGCCCTCCACCATCTCATCCGCCCGATGTCTTACTGTTCCAGGCTCCGTTCCCTGCGAGCGTCACGATGCACGGGGGTGGAGCCCAGCGGCAAATTCAAAAAGTGAAAAATACAGAACACATCTAGTACACTGTAATCTGTAAGATTACATTACTGTAGCAAATCATTTCACCTCCCTTTTGTCCCTAGTGCTTTGTCCAGTGCCCTGCATGCACTATAATATATTATATACTGTATACTGTTCTTTCTGCTTGGAAACTTGAGATTGTCCATGGCATCCAAAAAGCCCCTTAACGTCAGTTTTAGATCAGCTAGAAAACAGCGATAGTAAATTAAAATCACTTGCAGAATTGAACAATAGTGATTGGAGGGCAAATTTTTTATTTGATTACATTATTGAATAAAATGTATTATTAATATATTATTATTTTTTATAATATAATAATATTATAATATATTAATAGACAGATTTAAGTGTGTTTAAGTGTGTTATTACTAAGAATCACAGGCCTACAATATAAAACGCCAAATTTCCATGCAAAACGCTCTGAGACGCAAATATCTGACATAAGCATACTGCCAGGGAGGTTAATATATAGAAAATTGTAGTTTGCCTGTCATAGCTTACATTTTTGTTGGCAGTCTTCCAGCATGCTGCTGTCCCGCTCTTAGCGGCAGGGTTGTGCACCGGTTCATGGGAGGTGGGGGGGGGGGGGGGCTTTTTTATGTACAGTATAGTGCAGCCCCTGTTGGGTGGCGTTAGGTCAGGGATGAGATTGATGGGGGTTCCACATCATTGGAACAGATGTCACCTATGACTTAATCGTATACACCCTCATACATATACTAAGTTAGACTTGGTTTATTGAATGCCTAACATTTAAATGGGAGCAGGTGTCTGATTTTTTTTATATGTGGCATGATGGATTAGTATTCTTCTATGCATATACAATTTTTTTTTATTTGAGATTTGCTTATTGGACACCATGTCCTTTGCAGGGGATTTACATTGGTCTCTACTTTACCATCACTTTCCTCTTTCTTTTCTTTCCTCTTTTGCCCAATGGGGTCACCCATACACCTTTATTTGCAGGTGTCAGTATCAATCAATACTTTGTATAACCACTTTTCACTGCAATTACAGCTGCAAGTCTTTTTTGGGGATGTCTCTATCAGCTTTGCACATCTAAAGAGTCACATTTTTGCATATTCTTCTTTGCAAAATAGCTTGAGTTCTGTCAGATTGGATGGAGAACATCTGTGAACAGCAATTTTCAAGTCTTGCCACAGATTCTAAATTGGATTTAGGTCTGGACTTTGAATGGGCCATTCTAACACATGAATATGCTTTGGTCGAAACCATTCCATTGTAGCTCTGGCTGTATGTTTACGGTCATTGTCCTACTGGAAGGTGAACATCTGCCTCAGTCTAAGTATTTTGCAGACTCTATTAGGTTTACTTCTTATGCCACGTACACACGATCGGAATTCTCGTCGGAAAAAGCTCTGATGGTTTTCCCGACAGAATTCAGACGGAATTTGGCTCAAGCTGTCTTGCCTACACATGGTCACTCCAAATTCTGATCGTTTATAACGCAGTGACGTACAACACGTACAACGAGACTAGAAAAAGGAAGTTTAATAGCCAGTAGCCAATAGCTTCTGTCTAGTAGTTGAATCTGAGCATGCGTGATTTTTGTCATGTCGGAATTCCATACACACGATCGGAATTTCCGATAGAAAGTTTTTCCGTTGGGAAAATTGAGAACATGCTATCAATTTTTGGCTGGCGGAAATTTGGACAGCTAAATTCCGATGGAGCATACACACGGTCGCATTTTCTGCTGAAAAGTTCTCATCTGTCTTTTTCTGGCTGGAATTCCGATCGTGTGTATGCAGCATAAGATTGCCCTGTATTTCCCAAAGACAACCTCTGGGTATGATGCTGAGCACGTGCAATCAACTACTTTGATTGACCGTGGCAAGGCCTGTCCTGAGTGGAACCTGTCCTGTTAAAAGCCTTGTATGGTCTTGGCCACCGTGCTGCAGCTCAGTTTCATGGTCTTGACGATCTTCTTATAGCCTAGGCCATTGTCAGGGCTGGCTTAGCCCTTCCTTCTCCAGGCTGGCCGCTCAGCTGTCGGCTAATTGCCAGCTCTCTTCTCTCTCCACAGTTACCAGCTGTTCCTGATGATGCTCGTCTGAACTGCCTACTTAAAGCCTTCCAGCTCACTATACCTCTGCCTTCGCCTTGGTCACATCACTAGAAACCATTTCCTGCGGTTTGTTTAAAGACTGGCTTGCTGACATCCCTTCTGGCTCCTTATCCTGCTTGCTGTTGCACTACTTCGATCCCTGACTTCTGGCCTGGCTGATTACCCGATCTGGTTATTGAACTTTGGACTGGCTGACTACCCGATCTGGTTACTGGACTCTGGCTATGCTTGACTACGCTTTTTCTATTTACCTTTTTATTTTTATTAATAAACAAGTGTGATTTAATTGTACTTCTGTCTTAGTCTGATTCATGGTTTCTGACAGCCATCTTTATGTAGAGGAACAATTCTTCTTAACACACCTGCTCCCCATTCACACCTGAGACCTTGTAACAATAATTGGGCCCAATTTGGACATTTTGACTTAGGGGTGTACTAACTTTTGTTGCCAGCGGTTTAGACATTAATGGCTGAGTGTTGAGTTATTTTGAGGGGACAGCACATTTACACTGTTATGCAAGCTGTACACTCATTACTTTACATTCTAGCAAAGTGTAATTTCTTCAGTGTTGTCACATGAAAAGATATAATAAAATATTTACAAAAATGTGAGGGGTGTACTCACTTTTGTGAGATACTGTAAGTATAGCATGGATAATATATTATGATAGCATTTTGATATTGGTACTTTGTGGATAATGTGATTGATATAGTTAATAATGTGATTGCTTCCATGACACGGCATACCCCTGCTTTATTCCCTAAAAGAGTTTTTCCAAAAAAACATTGGTTTTGTCCTGATTTCTCTACAAAAATGTTAACTATCATAGGCATGCTACATTTTTTTTATATATTATAGTCATGCGGTTTGCAAACTTTTAGCCATGTTTATGTAAAAACACTGATACAGTATTTTGTGCATGTAATGTATTTGTATACTCTGTGGATCTTTTGTAATAAACTTAGCATAAAAGCCTTTTATTGAAATACATACGATTGTCAGATCTGTCTTAAAAGCTCCATTACTATTGACAGTAAGAAATATCACCCACACATTTTTTTTTAAATCAAATATGTTTTGCTATATTTGTATTTTTGGATTGGTGACCTTAAAGTACCTTTTACCCATTTGTACACTATATACACTATATTACCAAAAGTACTGGGGCACCTGCCTTTACACACACATGAATTTTAATGGCATCCAGGTCTTATGCCCTGTACACACAGTCGGACTTTCTGACGGAAAATGTGTGATCGAATCATGTTGTCAAAAAATGTGATCGTTTGTGGGCTCCATTGGACTTTTTCCATCTGAATTTCCAACACACAAAGTTTGAGAGCTGGCTTTAAAATTTTCTGTTTAACCTCCCTGGTGGTATGATTATTTTGGATTTTAGGTGCTAAAAGCGGTACAATTATTTTGCATGAAAATTTGGCGTTTTATATTGTAGTCCTGTAATTCTTAGGAATAACTCACTTAAATCTGTCCAAACCAGAGTCTAGCAGACATCTCGGGTATGATAAAGTTTGAAAAATGAAATCATAAATTATAATATAATAAATAACTATAAATAATTATACCAAATAATAATATAATAATAATAAAAATTATTAAATAATGTAATCAAATCAAAAACACTGAAATTTGCTCAGTTGCATAATTGTCACTGTCATTACTTTTCAATATTTGATGACGGATCTCCCCACAAATCGCTATCGCTTAATTCTGCGAGTGATTCCAATTTATTATTGCTGTTTTCTAGCTGGTCTAAAACCATTTTTGATGTAAAGGGACAGTTTTGGTTGCTATGGACAATCTCCAGTTTCCCGGCATAAAGAACAGTTTCTATAATATAAAACTGCATGCAGGACACTGGGCAGACCACTAGGGACAAAGGGGGTGTGAAATAATTACATACAGCAATGTAATCTGTAAGATTACATTATACTGTATGTAATGTGTATGTTTAACTTTTTTAATTTGGCGCCGTTCTCCGTCCCCGTGTGTCACAATGCTCGCAGGGAATGGAGCTCGGCTCCATGATACATCGATCGGAGGACGAGCTGCTCGTACGGGGGGGGGGGACATCTTTGGGTCCAGGGGAGAAGGTAAGTAAACCTCCTCCTGCATACAGCGATGCGATCCCGAGTCTGGCTCGGGGTTACCGCTTTTGGTATAAAACTTCCACCCCGAGCCAGACGCGGGAATACCGCCAGGGGGGTTAAATTCTGATCGTGAGTAGACAATTCCAATGGACAAAGTGCCACGCATGCTCAGAATAAATTATGAGATGAAAGTTGAACTTGATGGACTGGTGTCTTTATTCAACCTAACTAACTATGAAACTATGAAGATCCATTTCCCATTTAATCAGTTGTTTTGTGATTTCAAATTGCAGTTTACTATGGAGAATATTGTAGATTCCTGTAATTCCTTTCCTGTGCCTAAATTGTGGTTGCCACATTTTCCATATTTGCTCTGGTAGTGAGAAGTAGTAAGTGTTAGTCGTGGATAGTATGCTTGCTATTCTGGCATAACTCATAAATTATGTCTTAGGTAGTGAAGTAGTCGATTGTAGCATAGTAAAGGATTTTATTTTCCCGTGGTCTATCAGCTCGTGTACATATAGAATACCGTGTTCCTTCCAATGATTTAAATTTAGGTCAGGTGTGAGGAACGATAATGCCGTTATTGGAATAGGTATTGTTTTGTGCTTAATAAGTGCATTTTTATTGCTGTTGAGGTATTTCCATGCCTGTAAGGTGACCTCAATGGTAGGGTGTCATTTATACTGTTTCGGGTCACCTATTGCTGTAGCAAAGAGTAGCTCTGTTATGTCGCCCTGATCTACTTGGGCTCATTCACTTGCACACCATTGTTTCAGTTCTGGGGAATGAAGCCAAAACTGAAGTTGGCCCAGAATTGCGACCATGTGATAGTCTATAATGTCTGGGACACACATACCCCCTGCTTTTCGGTGTTTAATAAGAATGTTGCATATACACCTTGCCTTCTTACCTTCCCAGATAAACTTATCTAATAGGCGTTGCATGTTTTTATAGAAGGATACTGGCAAATGGATTGGGAGTGTTCTGAAAAGATAGAGCAGTTTGGGGAGTAAGAACATTTTGTATGCTTCTAACCTTCCTGACCACGAAAGGTAGTATTTTTTTAGTCTGTTCATTTCCTTCTCAAAATTCGTAGTCAGAGTTTCAAAGTTATTATTAAAAAATTGTTAGAAGGCACTGTACATCACTACTCCTAGGTATTGTATTGTTCCATCAGACCAAGTGTATGGGGGTGAGTCTTGGATCTGTTCCTTTACTTCGGGAGCTACTGCTATGCTTAAATACTGGATTTTGATGCATTAATCTTATAATAAGAAATGTCATTAAAACTTTCCAATACTTCATGTACCGTCTTCAGGGACTGAGCCGGATTAGTGAGTGATAATATGACATCATCGCCAAACAGGGTTATAGAGTGCTTTTTCCTACGAGTACAGATTCCATCTATTTGAGGGTAGGTCCTAATCCTCTCTGCCAAAGGCTCCATCATAGGGACGAAGATCAAGGGTGATAGGGGGCACCCCTGTCTTGTTCCATTAGAGATGTGGAACTGTTCAGAGAACAGGCCCTCTGCAAATACATGTGCCGAGGGTCCTGAATAGAGAGTTGTAATGGCGGAGAGAATTTGGCCAAATCCAAATTTTGAGAGGACCGCCAAGAGATAGCCCCAGTGTATCCTGTCGAAGGCTTTCTCAGCATCCAGTGACAGGAGGACCGCCGGTTGTCCATCACTGGATGCCGAGTGGATCAGGTTTAATACCCTCCTTGTGGCATCTGTGGCTTGTCTACTCATAACAAACCCCACTTGGTCGGGTTGTACTAAGGACGGTAGTTGTTGTGCTATCCTATTCGCCAGAAGTTTGGTGTATACCTTCATATCCACATTTAAAAGTGATATGGGTCTGAAGTTTTGTACTTTGTCCGGCTCCTTCCCTGGTTTAGGCAATGTAATTATTGTAGCTTGCAACATTTCGGACGGAAAAGAGGAAGAGGAGGCAGCAGCGTGGAACACTCTTTGCATTATTGTGGAGAGGATATCTGTGAAGCTCCGATAGTACTCCAATGAGTCCCCTTCAGGGCCGGTTGATTTGTTGACAGGCAGGCCAGCCACTGTTTTTTGAATTTCTGAGATTGAAAATGGGGCATTCAGTGTGTCTAGATCTTCTTGTTGTAATGTGGGTAGATTAATCTCATGTAAGAACGTCTCTATTAGTTCTGGTGTTGGGGAATTGTTTGGTCTTCATGTAGGTTGTAAAGGCTACCATAGTATGTATTGAATGCACCAGCTATCTCCTTGGGATTGGTGAGTTTGGATCCATTTTTTGGGTGTAGTATGTATGGGATTCTTTGTTTGAATGTTCTATCTTTAATTTGGTTGGCCAGTAGCTTCCCTGCCTTATTGCCGTGTGTGTATAAGTTTGCTTTAAGATTATGGATGCTGCGTGAGTGTTGGGCTAGCAATAAGGTGCGAAGGTCATTTCATGCCTCAGCCAGTTTGTTACTTGTGATTAATGAGGGTGATTTTTTATTCAGGATTTCTAGATCCACAATCTCTGTTAAAATGTCGTCCATGCGCTTCCTCCTCATCCTCCTCAACCCCACACTTGTTTTGATTAAAAGGCCTCTAATGAATGCCTTGTGGGAATTCCACAATGTAAACAGGTTTACATCTTTAGTGTCATTATTCTTAAAAAATTATTTTATTGAGTTGGCGATGTCCTTTGCTGTATCTGGATCATTGAATAGCTGTGGGTCATTTGTCCACCTATTTGCCCAAGTGGAAAAAGCGTGGCTCCCCACAATGATAGACACAGGAGCATGATCTGTCCATGTTATGCATCCAATCTCTGACTTAGAGGTTTGTTGTAATAAATATTTATCCACCAAGAACAAGTCTATTCTTGAATACGATACATGGACCTGATAAAAAAAATGAAAAATCTTTTTCCGTGGGATACTGACTTCGCCACACGTCGTATAGGCCAGCAGTTTGTGCAAAATTCGAAAAACAGTTGGTCTACAAGATGCTTTGGATGTGGTGTTGGAGATATCCATTTGCAGGTTAGAAACAGCATTTAGGTCGCTGCATAGAATCGTATGTACCACTTTCAGTTTTTGCACTTTTTTCCAAAGTTTTTTTAAGAAACGTATCTGTCTGGTATTGGGGGCATAAGTGTTAATTATTCTATATGCTACGTTGTTGATCTCGCATGACAGTATAATGTATCTTCCATCTTTATCGCAGTGATGTGCTATGTGCTTGAATGAAACGGTATGCTTAATCAGGATAGCCACTCCCCATTTTTTAGTCGGTGCGTTAGAAAAGTAAGTGTTGGGAAATTGGTTATGGGCTAAGTTAGGGTGGTTACCTTGCTTAACCACTACAATACAGGGCACTTTCACCCCCTTCCTTCCCAGCCCAATTTTCAGCTTTCATCGCTCTAGCGCTTTCAATGACAATTGCGCGCTCATGCTACACTGTACCCAAATAAAATTGTTATCATTTTGTTCGCACAAATAGAGCTTTATTTTGGTGTTATTTATTCACGACTCCGTTTTTTATTTTTTGCGATATAAGCGCAAAAAAAGCGGAAATTTGGAAAAAAAACTATATTTTAACTATTTGAAAAGAGATCCAATAAAAATCAAATGTTGTCATAAATTTAAGCCAAAATGTATTCTGCTACATGTTTTTGGTAAAAAAAATTCTGTTAAGTGTATAATAATTGGTTTGTGTGATCAGGGACATATGTACGCAAATGATCATGTACATATGTGTGCAGGTGATCACGTACATATGTGTGCAGATAATCATTGGGACATGTAATATTAGTGGGACATATGTGGGGGACATGTTTTTATTATTAGGGACATGTGTTTTTATTATTTGGGGACATGTATGTTTTGGGGACATGTGTGTTTTGGGGACATATGTGGGGACTGTGTTTGTACTGTGTGGTGTGTTGTGTGTTGACACTAGACTGATGATCAGTGAGTAAAAAGCTGTAAAAAGCAGCTCATACTCACTGATCATCAGCCGGCTGCATGGTTCTGTTCTCCTCTCCTCAGCGATGACTTCCGCATGAGGAGAGGAGAGCCGATTGCCTAGCAACCGGCTGTTTGTTTACATCACATGACGGCCGTGATTGGACACAGCCGTCATGTGATCAGGAGGGCCAATCACAGAGCCCTCCTGCCGATCTGAGATGTGCCGTGTCCGGGTGACACGAGCACATCGGGATCGCGCCGCTGCGCGGGCACGCGTGCGCGCGATCCCGCTACTTCTGAAGGACGTTCCTGAACGTCCTATCAGGAGTAGACGGCTCCCACCCGGCCGTATATATGCATTGGCTGGGTGGGAAGTGGTTAAAATGGGTCTCCTGTAAGCAAAAGACATCACATTTCTGAGAGTGCGCTTCTTTCCAAAGCATATGCCTCTTTTGTGGGCTATTTAAGCCGTTGACATTTAGGGAGGATATCTTTTTGTGTGAATATAGGTGGGATAGGTCCTCTGAAAAGAATGGGTTGATCTTACCCTTACGATGCTCTGTATTCACTGGAAAGCTGCTGATATAAAAACAACACAAGATACTAGCGTTTTAAAAGATACTGGTGTGTCCTTTTCAGTTCAGTCTGTATTGTTCATTAAAATAAATTCAAAACAGTTTTTATCAAAGCAAGATGTTTTTAAAAAAAGTTATTTGAGAAAACAGTACTTGGAATTTGCTGAAAAGGTTGCTTGCTGTCCTTAGAGGATAAGGGATGTATGTGCACAATCACCTGCGGCAGCTGCTTCTTTAGAGTGAAGTAATCTCATGAATAGGATACCAATAAAGGAATATATAGAAGAGCGCCAAATCAGTAAAAAGTGCATTTATTTTATACAATTAATAAAAGTCTCACTTACATCTATAATTATTATTGTCCTCCATTTGATAGTCACTGTTCCCTTTCGCTGGTGCTGTTACTGGATGAATCCTCCTCCACAGCGCGCTAGGGGAAGCTCTGCTGTGTTCTGTGATACACAGAGACTCAGACTGGCTCGTAGACAGTGTGTGACGTCAGCCGGGGGGGGGGGTACCCAAAAGCACAACACGTTTCTGAGCTTATGCAAGCCTCGTTCGGGCATGTGCGCTCCTTTCTCAAGTGCAGGTATAGGCAATGCTGCAGTGGACTGCTCTTAAATAGGAGAGTGAAAAGATAATGACAGACAAGATAGCAATTAACCCTATAATCGATACAAGCTGGTTGAGAGGGTTATACTAATGATAATACTATGGCAAGTGAGTAAAATATATGGTAACGAAGGTGAACTTGAAAAAGGTGAAAAGTTTTAGAGAAGAGTTATATATATATAGGGAACAAAGAATATATGTATAAAAGAGTTGTGGAAAATGAACAGAAATGAAAAAAACGAAAAAAACAATGAAAATGAAAATAATGATAACAACAACAATAGTAGTAATAAAATTGATCTTGTATCTCCACCATCAACATCATTGTCGTGCGTTTAAAAATGCGACTAAGTCGCACTTATCTGTAACTGGGCTCATGATCATATGCTATTAACATGAAGTTATTTCTTCATTTATAATACCTCCAACCAGTTAAGATTGATTAGTAGTAAGAGTAATGGTGGTAGCATTATTGCTATTACTACTATTGTTGTTGTTATCATTATGATTACCATGTTCACATTATTCAAGCCTTTAGTTGTTATCAACGTCTCTATAGGCATTCCTCAATTTGGCCTATTATCAATACTTTTGAGATCCAAAATTACCTACCACCTATAAATATACTTACTATTACCATCTTTATATTTATAGTTATTTTCATGTTTATTTTTTATTTTTATATTTATCTTTATTTTTATTATTATCATTTTTATTCCTATTATTATTATTAATATTATTATTATTTACATTTTCATTTTCATCTTTATTCTCGTTTTTATTTTTACTTTTATTATATTTCCATTATTATCACTATTTTTGTTATTTTTATTATTATTATTATTATCATTATTAATTTTATTAGTATTTTTGCAAAAATTTATTTTATTTTTATTTTATTTATTTATTTATTTATTTTCATTTTCATTGTTTTTTTCGTTTTATTCATTTCTGTTCATTTTCCACATCTCTTTTATACATACATTCTTTGTTCCCTATATTTATAACTCTTCTCTAAAACTTTTCACCTTTTTCAAGTTCACCTTCATTACCATATATTTTACTCACTTGCCATAGTATTATCATTAGTATAACCCTCTCAACCAGCCTGAATCGATTATAGGGTTAATTGCTATCTTGTCTGTCATTATCTATTCACTCTCCTATTTAAGAGCAGTCCACTGCAGCATTGCCTATACCTGCACTTGAGAAAGGAGCGCGCATGCCCGAACGAGGCTTGCGCAAGCTCAGAAACGCGTTGTGCTTTTGGGTACCCCCCCCCCCCCCGGCTGACGTCACACGCTGTCTACGAGCCAGTCTGAGTCTCTGTGCATCACAGAACACAGCACAGCTTCCCCTATCACGTTGTGGAGGAGGATTCATCCAGTAACAGCACCAGCGAAAGGGAACAGTGACTATCAAATGGAGGACAATAATAATTATGGATGTAAGTGAGACTTTTATTAATTGTATAAAATAAATGCACTTTTTACTGATTTGGCGCTCTTCTATATATTCCTTTACTGGAAAGCTGCTGAGGGTGGCTTGGAGCTCCAACTTCTGGGATATTATAGCTTGGAGTGCCGTTACTCGGAGGTAGTTTACGTAGGTTACAAGGGTTCAAACTTTTGAAACTACGAAGGAGAAAAAAGTTAACAAATTGCAGAATATACAACACAGAAGTAACGTAAACAATGCGCTATTTCAGTGTGCTTTTAAAAACTTTGCGACTCCTTTGGAATCTGATCATGTAAATAACTGCTGAATTTAAGGATTGTAACAACAATTTGGACACCGGGTGGGTCATCCAGAACTTATTAAACTGAACATTAATGATAGGGCACTATATGCTTAGTCGTCTTGTAATCAGGTATTTGGTGACTCCGGTAGTTCCTGCTGGTTCCTGGGTTCTGCTGGGTCTTGGATGATGATTCTCCATTTTTGCGGAATTTCTGTTCCCTTTGGTGATCACTAGAGTGACAGGGTAATTCCATCGGTAAGGAATGTTGTGATTTCTGAGATGTTTCGTTATTGTCATAAGGTTACGTCTTCTCTGCATGGTGTGGGCAGAGAGGTCAGCGTAAAATTACAGCCCTTGCATGCAGTCTGGGAGTTTTTCAGCCCGTCTTGTGGCATACATCCGTTTTTCTTTAACCCTGTAGTAATGGATCCTGGCTATAGTGTCTCTAGGAAGTTTATCCGGTATGTGTTGCGGCTTTGGGAGCCTGTGTATACGGTCAATGACCAGCTCCTCCAAAGGTAAATCAGGTAGGGTTTCTTTCATTATATTAGTTAAGTAAGCCATTAATTCATAGGGTTTGACCGTTTCAGGGATACCTCTTATTTTGATGTTGTTCCTTCTGGAACGGTCCTCCAGGTCGGCAACCTTTGCTTTAAGCCACATTATATCGTCATCATGTTCATTATGTGCATCAACCATATTGTTGAAGGTTTCAGTGAATTCCCCCATTTTACTTTCAATATGAGTTACTCTATCGCTGACCTCAGTCACCTCTGATTTGCATTGTTTCATAAGTTGTAGCATATCTGTATGGATTGCACTCCTAAGGGATACCAGCATGTCTTTTAGTGTGAAGTCCATAACAGGCTGATCGTTTGTTGGGAGCACAGCTATGGCGTCCTGGAACTCCAGAGTGTCATCTAATGCTGTGCCTGTGTTCTTTTCTCCATTGTCTGCTAATAACGCATGCATCAACCTCAGTTTAGACTTAACAGGGCTATTCGTGTTAGAGGAGGACTGAAATGTAGTTTGCAAAGGTTTCAGTCTGTTTCTATGCCTGTTATCTGTGTCCCAATCCTCCATAGCACTGTCTGCTAAAGTGCTGGCAGAGCCCCACATGCCACCGGCGCCATCTTACCCATGAGGGTAGAAGTTGGTCATCTTACCAGGCTGTTTCCCTTCCCTTCTCCTCCGCGGCATGCTCGGTTTTTCTACCAGGTGTCCAGGCTGTGTAATCTGCCTTCAGATAGTGCCCTGTGTCACTGTATAGGCGTCTGGATGATCGGCAAGGAGCTGGGATCTCACGCGGCCATACTCCTTGCATGCCAGCTTCGCCCCCCCTGCATTTCTAAATGTATGTGTAAGATTATAGCTATACTCTTTATATTACAAATTTTATATCTGGTATTGAGTTATTTACTAAAACTGCATGGTGAAAAATTTGATGCAGCTCTGCATACAGACCAATCAGCTTCCCGGTTTTATTGTCAATGCTTAATTGAATAAGCTGAAGTTAGAAGCTAGCTAGCATGCACAGCTGCACCATATTCTGAGTGCACCAGTCTTAGTAAATCTCCCCCATAGTGCTAGCTGCTACAAGGTATTTATAATTTTTCCTAAGCATGGCTTTCTCTCTCTCACATACCTTATATTATTTGTAAGGCTAGTTTAACACTTATGCCCCATACACACGATCAGATCTTCCGACAACCAATGTTGAATGTGAGCTTGGTGGCTGAAAGTCTGATCGTGTGTATGCTCCATCGAATATCTGTTGTTGGCCTTTCCAACAGCAAATGTTGGCTAGCAGGTTCTCAAATTTTCCACCAACAAATGTGTACACAAGTCTGTCGGACAAAAGTCCATGCGTGCTTTATGCGATATAACTAGCGTTGTTAATGGAAGTATAACGTACATCTAGTACGTCACTACGTTCGTAATTGTTGGCCAACATTTGTATGACCGTGTGTATGCAAGCCAAGTTGGAGCCAACATCCTTCAAACAAAAATCCACGCTTTTGTTGTTAGAAAGTCCGATCGTGTGTACAGGGCATTAGTCTAAAATGATAGCTAGCAGAATTCAGTACACTGCACAACAAAGTTATACATTTTTAATGCTTTCAAACAGTGAATGTTATTAAAATCTTTTTTTTTTTGGTGTGGGAATTGTTGCTTTTTTCCAGTTAAATGTTAAAACTGGTACTTTTAGGTTGTTTGCCCATGCAGTTATTTTTACCACAGCTTCAAAACTATGCATGATTTCAAATCCATGCTTAATTTTAGCTTTTCACAGTTACAAATGTACCCATGCAGCAGTATAAATGTCATTCTAAACTGAACAGTATAATAAGGAAAGATATAAGAACATCGTGAGACCAGATAATGATATACATTTTTTTCAGTGAACAGCATTATTTTTATTTAACTATTCTGTACACCTTGAATAAGACACAGAGGTGGTTTCCCATAAATTGGTGTATCAGTTGTGCAAAGTGGGTCATTTGAGTTTTTCCATTTTTGAGCCTTTCCATTATTTAGAGACAAAGAAAAAAATGGTCTTTTATACACAGCTTCGCAATATACATAAGCTTTAATGACTGTTATGATGAGGTTATTGAATTAGTTCTGACAGTGCAACAAAGTGATTTTCTACTTTGCTAAAGATTTATTCTATTCCCACTTTTTATAAGTTAAAAAAAAGGTTACAATTCATGTACATGTAGTCGGGTCCTGCCACTCACTATGTGCTGCTCTCTCTCTCTCTCTCTCTCTCTCTCTCTCTCTCTCTCTCTCTCTCTCTCTCTCTCTCTCTCTCTCCTCCTCTTTCCCATTTTGAGCAGAGACAGAGCAGCTGGAGGAGTGCCAGCTGGGCTCTCTCCCAACGCTTCCCAATTTTGCTCTAAAGGGAGCTGTGTGTCCTTTTCTTCTTTAACTTCCCTGCTGTGTGATGCAAAGCGTTTGTGCATACTCTCTGGCCGCTCCCCCCTTTTCCCCGCCTACCGTCAGCGGCGACAATGCAGACACACAAGGGAGGAGGATGGTTAGGCAGCACTCATCCCCTCCCTCTGGATGACACACAGTGCATGGGACACAGGAAAATGTAGTCCTTAAAGAATTGCTGTGCAACACAGTGGATGGAACTGTGGAATTTAATACCCAGGATTCCCTGCACTCCATAGGAGACAGAGAAGACTTTCCCTGGGCAATTTTGTGAGTGGAAGTCAAGCTGTACAAACCAATGGCCTTGGCTGAGACTGTAAAGTTACCAGGGTATCATTTTAGAGCAGTGCGGGGGCCAGAGAATGTGGACCTGTTGCCTTTGCTGAGCCTGTGCATAGATCAGGTGCCCTTGCTGTGTTCATAAGAGCCTGAGGACTCATAGCCATGAATGCATACAGGAATGGAGAACCAGCGAGTACAAGAGCTGGAAAACTGAGCCTTGTGAGGACCTGTTTGGATTGACTGAGTCATTGGCTCCTGGGTACATGAGGATAGCAGACCAGCAAGCAATATGGACCATATTCCTATGTACCAGGAGTGGTGAGTTGAACTATCTGTGTTTATCTCTAACATTGACAGTTATTACAATAGAGATTGCTCCTTGTTTAGCAGCCCATCAGCCATCCATTGCAGACTCTTAAAGGACAGCTACACATGTTCCACCTTACAGAAGGGCCCCAATGACAGTTGGCTAATATTAACAATTAGGTGCCAGGTACTTTTGGTCACCTGTAGGGGTACCCCTTTGTCAGGAATGTATAGACTAGTGATCGCGAACCTTGGCACCCAAAATGTTTTGGAACTACATTTCCCATGATGCGCAGCCACACTGCAGAGTGCATGAGAATCATGAGAAATGTAGTTCCAAAACATCTGGGGTGCCAAGGTTTGCCATGACTGGTATAGACACATCCACTACTGGGGCTGTATGTGTAGTGTGCACATAAGAGCCTGGGTTTGTTGATGCCGAGTCTTCCTGTTTGCACCAGTTATAATGTGGTTTAGCATCACTACAGTTCAATTGATTGCCAGCTTATGTGTCAGTGCTCACTTTATCTAGTACAGCTTCTTTAAATCTGTTCTATTGCCTGTTTATTGATTCATGTTTTGTTTAACTGCATTGCTTTAAAGAGGAAGTAAACCCTGATGGGTTTACTTCCTCTTTTTTTCCCTGCAAAGGTAAAGCATAATGGACTACTATGCATCGCATAGTAGCTCATTATGTGTCACTTACCTGACACAGGAGCCAGCGAAGTCGCCGCTGATCCCTGTAGTCCGCCGCGTCCATCTTGCTGGTGGCGTCTCGCAGCTCCGACCAATGACAGCGGCGCAACCGCGATGACGTCACTCCCGCGCATGCGCACGGGAGTCGCGCCTCGCAGCTCCGTTGCTGTCATACGGCGAAGCCGCGATGACGTCACTCCCGCGCATGCGCACGGGAGTCGACAAATTTGGCAAATCCATTCTTGGATTTGCCGCATTTAGTGCGCCTGCGCGCCGCTGTCTACGGCGCATGCGCCGTAGACAGCGGTGCCCATTTTCGGGCAAATATCTCCTAAACCATATAGGTTTAGGAGATATTGCTTGGACCTACAGGTAAGCCTTAATCTAGGCTTACCTATAGGTCCAAGTTGTTTGGAAGGGTTTACTTCCCTTTTAATACATCCTTTCAGTCCACAATAAAGTTGCTTGTGGCTTATTTTGTGTGCATTATTATAGTGGTAGCATATTTTTAAGCTAAAGTGTGTCAGTGTGGTCTGAACAGCTTAAAGAGTTGTGGCAGAATGGCAGAACAGAGAACCCATCATATCCAGCGGCTCCTGCAGGGGTAAGCACTACACACAAATCACATTTTTGCTTACTCTGTTCAAGCCCTCTTGTTTTAGTTTTTTTGCCAGTAATAAAGTAGAGAGACCATGGATTGTAATAGATCTGTCTTCCCATGCTTTCCAATAACTTTTTATATGCTATCTATTACACAACAAATAGACACACGACTACAGGTTCTCTCCCTCACCAACAACAAGCAAAGAGTTTATATGGCAACATGAGATGACAATATTAGAGAGGCATAAACTGCCTTTTGTGTGATTTTATGCCAACACAAAGGGTCAGGTAATGTAATCAGGAAGAAAATCATGGCTCTTTAATGTTAATGGGATTCTGAGGGCACCCCTGACTACCTAGACAGCTGGAATAATCTGTGGCCAAAAATAACTAGTAGGTTTGGAAGTAGGGATGAGGTTTTGGTTCAGAGGCATCTCAGGTTTATGGGATCTAATTGTTTCATTGTTCTGCAAAACTACAAAATTATGATTGAAAATGTGTGCCTGAACCAATAATACACTGCATAACCCGTGTCCCTAGTCAGGCAATAATCTAAAATAATGGACTAGCCACCTCCTCTACTAATTAAACATAGGCTCCCAGCAGCTATATTGTTAGTTTGTGTGGGAGCTAGATATGCAGAGCTGAAAATTTGTGTAGGTAGAAATACATTGCCTTACAGTACTAGACCGTGCATACTCTGTTTTACTGTAAATATATACATTTAAAAAATATAATATATATGTTTAGGGTTGGAGGATCTTCTATTTGATCTTATTTTGCTTATGACGACATCATTACAACGAAACCTACGTCAAGGCGCATTCCGGTCACATCGCTTCTGGTCCGAACGGTTGGTTCCCGAGATTCAGGGGGTGGAACGCACGCCAATTCAAGCAGCAGAAGCGGAACAGCTAGGTTCCAATTTACCTGGTCTGATACGTTTGTTCCCTCTAGTGCCGAGGTTATGGCACTTTTAAAGTAAGAGGCCAGCTGGCTGTTTTTGATTTTATGTTATTTTAAATAAAACGTTATTATGCCATGGCCCAGTTCTCTCTATATTTTTTCTTGAGCAAGCGTGGATTGAAACAATATCACTGGTACACCTAAGCAGAAGTTTCTCCATCAAGGTTGGCAGTTCCCTGAACCTGCTAAAGCTTCACCTGACCTTACTTTTTAAATAAAGGGGTCAAGGTGAGTCGGTGAGTAGGCTACTTACCATTATTTCACTGGGTGCTGTGGTTGTCCATTTTCCCGAAGCGGTGATGGGATACAGGATTTACACCTATTCCAGTTACACTTTTTCTAAGGACAATTTGTTTATTTGTATTATACGTTCACTTTTTTTGAACTGAATACTTATATGTATCTAATGTATATTGCAGTATTTATTAAATAATAAGATACTTGTGGTATTAAGCACTAGAGCACTTTATTGTTACTATTTTATTGTAGCGCCCCTTTACCATTTCACAACCCACAACTCACAAAGTAAGTTCCTTTGCACTTTTGAGGGGAGAAGCTTATATACTTATTCACATATTTGTAGTCCAAGAGCAGGGTATTCCAAATTATTATTTTTTTTTTTTTACTTTTTAGTAGAACTGAAGGCAAAAATATTTTTCATTTTGGACAAAGTTGGGTAGGGTTATAACATAAAATCTGTTTTTTTTTCATTTGGGAGATGTTTCTTCACTTTCTGTCCCATAACCAAAACAGGAAGTGAGAGGAAATCCTTCCAAAGTTGGAAAAATCCCTGGAGTCCCCTAGAGTCATCAGAACTAGTGTCCCCGTTGGTAAATTTCCCCTCTGTTCCTGTTCTGGTGACATGAAACATTTGAGATCTTTAATTTTTTGTCAGAAAAACAAATGGAGAGAGTAATCTACCTAACAGGGACACAGGCAGCACTAAAAACCTGACAAGTGTGCTAATCCCTCTCCACTCTGAAACTATACTATATGGTGTCTACCCTACACTTGTTGCTGAACAGGTTTGGAGTTGCCCTTTGTTAGCAGCACATCACTGTATTGCTGTGCAGTAAGCACCACACATTACCTTCCCCATTGCCAACTCTTCAGGAAAAGCTAGGCATTCCAAAAACACAAAAGTGTGGCAGAAGTAGGGGGCCAGCAGGTCCTCCAGAAAATAACAGTGTTAGGGCCGTGCAAACTGAAGATAGGGCATGTGTGACTTTTATTTTCCATACACAGTACCCCAAGCAGAGACAGTTAACTGGTTTGGAAACCATTCTACACCTTCTACTTCCCAGGCAGAGAACAGCCAGTTGTCTGCCAGAAATACTAATCTGTCCTCTTCCCCCTCTTCCTCTCTGAGTCTGTCTGTAAACATGTTGCTGTTCCGTAAAGCCATCTACAATTTTTGGAGACTCCCAAGCTTGTAATTTAGAGGATTTCATTGTAGCATATAAAGCTGCTTTCTCCTTGCTGTATGTTCTTTTTTTTTCTAGTTTTGCCATTGGTACACATTACCCATGGCAGTGCCTATACTCTTTTTTTTTTTTTAACCTTATAAAAGGGACCTGTCGACTATATACATATTTGTTAATGCTTTTAGACTTCAGTGGGGTTTGGGGAAAAATTCTGAATTTTCAAGCTGTTTCATGAAACTGGCCACAAATTGAACACAGGCAGATTCATTCGTATTAGCCACTTCAGTGTACCTATCTTTTAGCACATTTTAATGTGCATGTATGTTTGTTGTAGCGGGCTTGTTAACAAAAAACATACAAACGAACAGTGGGGTAATGTGGTGCATTCTGGATATGACAGTGTTGTTACTAAGAAATGGATTTGGGGAATTAAAATGGAGCAATAAGACAAGTCCATGCAAATAAGTTCATGTAAGGAAAGCAATTTTGCTGCCAGTTCAAAAGTTTGGAAGGAGAAACTCTGGAATATAGAAGAGACAAAGAACAGTGCCCTCTAAGTGCAGCAGGTAAACAGTTTTAATAGTAAAACATTAGATATGGATACACTCACAAACGAGTAGTATATTCAGGCATGGTTTGTAGTTCATCCGCTCTGACTCCGGGTGATCCCTTGCATCACTGGCTTTGTTGGGGTCCGCGATCTGGCCGTCCTCCAGTCGCACTGTTGGTTCACAGCACTTCTGGATGGCTGGAGCAATGATCAGCAGTGCACACAGATAACGTCACTTTCTATCTATACACTGAAGATCCAGGAGACTATGCTGAATTACTCACTCAACACCTGTCCACTTCCCCAACGATTCAGCGTACTAAATTCAGACCCAAATCTATATTTAATCCTACATTTGCCAAAGGTCCCTATATCCAAAGCTTTTATCAGGTAGTTTATCTGATAATCTTCATTTGTGTCAACAGTCCACTATACATATATATACTCCATCAAATTTGACAGCTTCTGAATCCAAGGCCCTAAAAGAGCTCACTGATAATCGACAGTTGATTAATAAGTTAGCAGACAAAAGGGAAGAAATTGTGGTTCAAAATCACACAACTACCAGTCAGAATAAGACAGGCTTCTATCAGATAGGTCCACATACAAAAAACTCCCCACTTATCCATTGCTTTAAGCCCATGAATTGGTTAAGAAAGCAGTGGAGGAGGGTATTACAAAATCCGTAGCTGCTTTTCTTTTTTTAACTTCTTTATTTTTTTCCTTTTTCTTTTTCCATTGTTGAACTTTTAAGCACAAATGTAACAAGTAAAAAAGAAGGTATATACAGCTCATTAAATAACCGTCACCTCAATCGTATCTACCATAGAGGAAATAAACACAAAGAGCTGAACACGCCCTCCAAATTATTACAACCCTACCCTTATACTCCCACCCTAGCCCACCCCCCCATACACACTGCTCGCACCGCACCCTCCAGTCAAAAAATCCCCGAAGGGTTAGGAGGGGAGGGAAAATGATAGGGACAGGGAGAGGATGAGGGTGACAGGATGCGCCCCCGTCCCCGAAACCCCGATCGGAAAGGGAGGAGGCATAACGGCCCAAAGAGCCCCACCCCCTACCCCTCACCGGCTCCAGTTCCACTAGGGGGGAGCCGAGACCGCCCCCCAGGTGTTCCCCCCAGGGGGTAACCCCTCTCGCCCAACCAGGGGTTCCATAACTCCCCGAATTTCTTGAGATTATTTTGCTGTATGTACATTACTCTTTCACACCAGATTGTGGAATCAATAGCTTTGACCCACAATTCGAATGCGGGGGGATTCCTGGCCTGCCAGTTCATTGCTATCAAGCGCCTAGCTTGGTACAAACACCTCAACACTGCCGTTCTTATCAAGGGGGAAATTCTACCCTCCCCCAAGATCCCCAAAAGACAGATCCTAGCTTCTGGCTTCAAGGTAATCTTAAAGGTCCTGTTTATTCTACAAATTATTTCTATCCAGTACCTATACAGCTTTGGGCATTTTCACACCATATGAAGAAGGTAGCCCTGGTGCCTTGCATCTAGGACATTCATCCCTGGGTATCCTACCCATTCTCCACATTTTATGGGGGGTGTAATATGCTCTATAGGTAAAGAGCAGGTGGGACACCCTCTGCGAAGGAGATATTGATGCCAAGTTTCCTCGTTCTAAGATCTTATCCCACTGGTCTTGGGTTATCGGCCCAATATCTCGAGCCCATCTCTTCCTACTCTTATCAGGGCCCTCTCCCTTTAAAAACTTGTCCCTAAGTTTAATATATAGCTTGGAAATCACCCCTTTCTTTAGTGTATGTTCAACCAGACCCTGAAGCAGGGGGGTTTCGGCTCTCTCTATAGTTAACGACCCAAACTGAGCTTTAATCCCATGCCTAATTTGTATGTATTTATAGAACGAGCTATTAGAGATACTAAATTCTCGACTAAGATCTTCAAAAGATTTAATAAACTTCCCTTCGTATAATTGCATTAACCTATTAATTCCCTGCCTTTCCCACTCCAGTGGTCTATCTATACCACTTAGCTCAGGCAGGTTTCCGTTGTACCATAAGGGGGTATAGTCAGTCACCCCCGAATATCCCATGAGAGTCTTTGTTGCCTGCCAAACTTTCCTCAATAGGATACTAGTAGGGCACTTATGGGAATATGAGTTGGCCTCTAATAGCTCGACCAGTAGTTTATAGGGTGTTTTCTCGATCATCATTTTATTATTTGGGCACTCGCTGCCATAAACCCCAGCCCCAGCTAAATGCTGGCGCTGGGCTTCCAAAAAGTATAATCTTGGATGTGGGATTGCCACTCCTCCCCGGCCAACAGGAAGCTGCAATGTTTGCAAACTGATCCGGGCTTGACCCTTCTTCCAGATTAGTTCTCGGAATAGAGATTCCAATTTCTTGTACCACTTCTGGTTAATCCACATTGGTGAGTTATGGAAAATGTATAATATTTGCGGGAGCCAAACCATTTTAATTAAATTGCAGCGTCCTGCTACAGAGAGGGGAAGGCAACACCAAGTATTCGCTTTTTGTTTTAGTTTCACTAGTAAGGGCTCTAAATTCTCCCCGATATAATGACTTGCGTCACTAGAGATCCAAACACCTGATATTTCAACTTGGTTACCACATCCAGGCATGGGATCATAGGTAGTGATTGATCTCCAGATTTGGTAAGTGGCAAAAGTGCTGATTTACTCCAGTTGATTCCCAGGCCCAATAGGTGTTCAAACTCGCCCATCATCTGCATCACATTATTTAAAGTAAAATGTATGTCCCCGATGAAAAACAGGATATCGTCCACGAACAAGGCGATTTTATCTTCGCTCAAACCACGTCGAAAACCCTGTATGTCCGGGCGCAACCTCGTCCAGACAGCCAGGGGTTCCATGGCCAGGACGAACAAGAGGGGAGAAAGGGGACAACCCTGTCTCGTCCCTCTTTCCAGCTGGAAGATCCTGGAGAATGCTGTACCCACTCTGATCTTTGCCCTAGGTCCGTTATACAATAGTCTAACAACCTGATAAACAAAGGGCCAAATCCGAACCTCTCCAGCACTCCCCATAGGTAGTCCCACTCCAGACTATCAAAAGCTTTAATAGCGTCCAAGGCTAATATAGCACTGGGACCCTCGTTATCCATCGGCATCTGAATATTTAAAAAAGCTCTTCTAATATTTATACTAGTTGTTCTACCCGGGATAAACCCAGACTGGTCTGGATGTATTAATTTATGGATGCATTTATTTAAAACGAGTCGCCAGGACTTTTGCTAAGATTTTGACGTCGGAATATAATAAGGAAATTGGACGATACGAAGAGATTTCCTGCTGGTCTTTTCCCTCTTTAAGGATTAAGATAATATTGGCTTCCATCATTGAGGTAGGAAGCTTGCCTGCTTCCTTTCCAATAATTCCGGCAGAAGTACTTCCCCATAGCGTTTATAAATTTCTATTGGTAGCCCATCTGGGCCGGGGGATTTATGATTCGGCATTTCAGCTACAGCGTTTTTTAACTCCTCTAGTGTAAGTGGTGCGTCAAGGCTCCTTTTGTCATGTTCTGTGAGGGTTGGGGTTGTCAATTGATGCAGAAATTCAATTACAGTTCTGCCACGGTCCCCAGTAGATGTTTTATATAAGGTTTCGTAATAATCAGCGAGTGCATTCATGATCTCTGGTGGGTTAGAGACAAGATCTCCATTCGCCTCTTTGATTACCTGAATCGGTGCAGAGGAATTATTGGATTGGACCACAAGAGAGAGGACATGACCCACCCTCTCCCCTTCGCCAAAATAATGCACCCGCTGACTATCCAACCATTCCTTCTGTCTTTCAGGCGTCGGGTCTTCTATATATACCCTCTCCGCTTGGGCCACTTCATAACCTATTTCTCTCTCCTGTTCCCGGGATTCCCTCTTAATTTTTGCCACTTGCTGGATTAGTATCCCTCTGAGATAAGCTTTTAATGAGTCCCAGACCACTCCTGGCGTTGCTGAGCCCCCATTAATTTGAAGAAATTCCCTAGCCTTATCGGTCAAAGGACTGCCAATCAGTTCCAACTAGCTAGGATTTATCCTCTATTCCCTCACACTACCTCGGTCTCCTGCACTTACTGTAATAGTCAGAGGGAAGTGAGAAGTACCATCCGGGTTGAACAAAAATAAAAGGTAAAGATGGGGAAGGGAGAGGCGGCGCCCCCCTAGTGGGTGGCACAACCCACCCCCCCGGCCCCCACCACCCTCCCAACCCTCCCGGCGCGCACAGTGTGCCCTATCTAACCCCCCCTCCCAACCCTGCCCAATTGGGCCTCCCCTAGGGGTCTCATCTGTGGCCCACTCGTTCTCAACACTCCCAAGGTCCAAGGCACCCCCCCCCCCCAACCACAACCACGCCTCTCCATTTACCATGTCTAGCAAATGTCAGATCTCTAAGTCCTGGCCCGACCTTTATTTAACATCAATCCCATTTATTTAACATCAATAGGGCAGGATCGTCCGATCATTATAGTTCACCAGCTTAAACAGCAGTGGTCTTGCCCGCTCCCCTGGCTGCCGAGACCTAGCGGGGACTCTATGGGCCCTTTCTATAGCAAAAAGTGGGGAAAAATAAATATCCCCTAGGAGCTCCTTCAGCCAATTTTCCAGAAAAGCTATGGGATTAGGCCCCTCACTCCCCTCTGGCAACCCTAGCAGACGCACATTGTTCCTGCGATTTCTATTGTCCATATTGTCTATTTTGGATGCCTGTGCAATAATTTGCTTCTGCAGTCCCCTTATTTTCTGTTGTAGCGGGGATAGCTCATCCTCAACCAAGCTTAATCTTCCCTCTAATGCGGCAGTTCTTTCTACGGTATTACTCAACACTTGGCTCATAGATTGTATTTCATTTGTAATATTGCTCAACTGATTATTTAGACCGGAGATAGAGTCCTTGCATTCATTTACTGCCTGGAGTATATCCCATAAAGTAGGTTCACCTTCCTGGGTCTTTGGATGTTCTACCAGGCTTACTGCGTTACGCACAGCTTTGCTGTCCCCTATGCCCGGATTGTTCACGTTTTTCCTAGTTGTTGGGGTAGTGGAGTTTAATGCTACTTGGCTAGTGCTTCTCCTATCTGTAGCTGGACCCTGTGGCTTTGTTTGCCCCGCTAGTTGGTGATGTCCTCCCTTAATTAGTGAAGTTGCATGGGCAAATCGCTCGAGTTTTGCGGCTGCAGCCGCCGTCGCAGCCTGGCTTACTTTTTCTTTAGCCGCTTGGGTTTTCTGGCTCCCCTCACCCTGCGGGGTGTCCTCAACGGGCCTTTTACTGAGCATGGTCGTGGGTTTATCTTGCAAAATAATAGAACACAAAGGGGAGGAATTAGCCTGCGCCTATGGCAAAATGTAACAGTACAATATCCTTAGCCCAATGGGTTTGTGATCTGCCCTATAGGAGGGGAATTTCCTCAGCTCTTAAGAAAGAAAAAAGAAGGGGGGAGGGTTCAAGCTTCTTCACTGCTCTTAACTCTTGTAGCTACTATCCATCATTATCAATTGTCATTGTCATTGGCAGCAGTCTTTATCCTCCACTCACCCCCCCTCTCCTCTCTCCCCCCTGTTCGTTAGCTGTTACCGTCAGCCTGGGCCATTGCCCTGCGCTGCCTGAAGGCTTTCCCCGCTCTCCTCGCACGCTCCAATGTGGACTTCTGTGCCGCTCGAAGGTTATCACGAGAACCCGAGCGGCCGCGGGATCTCCTTCACTTCTCCCCGGGAGCTCCAACGCTGGCCTCTCCAACCACCGCACAGTCTGTAACCCACACCGCTCAGAAGGGAAAGGACAGGACAGGCACCATAGGCAGCATTCCTATCAGCCAGGCGGATCTATCACGGGAGCAGAGGTAGGCAGGGACGGAGCGCCATTTCCCTCACTCCCTCACTCCCTCACTCGCTCCCACACCTCCATCTGGCCACACCCCCTCGTCACCATGGATATCAGCGAAGCTGCTTTTCTTAAACACGATTTTTATAAAAGGCCATATTTTTATCACCTCCCCAAGATACGTAAGGACCCAGTAAATCCCCCTGGCAGGCCAATCGCGTTGCAGCCATGGAAAGTGTTACTAGCTACTTTTCAATCTACATAGATAATTTTCTGCAACCTATAGTACAAAATCTCCCTTCATATATTAATGACAGTATTCATCTACTTGATATGTTACAGTATTATTCTTGGGAGCCGACATATCGTTGGCTCTCATTAGATGTAGTTTCCCTATGTACCTTAATTCCACACACCGTTGGACTACAGGCCATACAGTACTATCTTAATGGGGATCCACTACTCAATCCACGACAAATATGTTTTTCATTGTAAATTTTAGAATACTAACATGCAATGGCGACACACAATGAAGACTAATGGCGACTTCTATATTCAGACCCAGGGCATAGCTATGGGGGCAAATTTAGCCCCCAGCTACGCAAACCTTACTATGGGTTACTGGGAACATCACCACAAGTGATCCATAATCCATATGCGTCTCACTTAGTTTACTACGGATGTTACATTGATGTTGTGGTCGTCATCTGGAATGGTGCAGAATCATCAATCCCCGCTTTTGTACAATATTGCAACACCAATATCACGGGACTGTCATTCATCTCCGTATCTGATAGCAATAAGCTTGCCTTTTTGGAGTTGGAATTATTCCATCAAAACAATATCATCTATGCACAGAATTACAAAAAGCCCACCTCCGGCAACTCCTATTTACATTTTAAGAGTTGTCATCATCCTCATTGGGTAAACAACATCCCTAGAAGTCAGTTTTGTAGACTTAAACATAACTGTACTCAAGACAAAAGAAAGGGGTTACCCGGTTTAAATTGTTGAATATGCTTATCTCCAGAAAGACATTAGAAGTGTTAGAGATGCCAAACCCGTTGACAGTTTTCAATCTGTTTGATTTGTTAAACAATTCCATAACAAATTTAAAAAGATGAAAAATATCTTTGTAAGACACTAGCCTATATTGAGGGAGGTTCCCCATCTTAAATCTATAGTCAGTAACCAACTTCTCATCACGTACGTGCAGACGAGCTAAAAACATCAAAGCCCAAATAGCCTCCAGCAAAATGAAAACACTACTCCCCACCACTAGTGCCCCCTTAACCGTTTTCAATATTAAGGGGATGTACCAGTGTAAAAAAAAAACCTATGTCTCACATGCGCTCATGTGACACATAGGCAGAAAGAATTTTTCTGCAAAGGTAAACAGTATACAATACTGGATTTTTTTTACATGTTCATCTGAATATGTAGTATACTGTTTGACCTGCCCATGCAGCCTACTTTATGTGGGTTGTACCATTCTTACACTCCAAAAACGGTTTGGGGAACATCGAAATCTTGTAGAAAAGGGCATTGATAAACATAGTATTCTGAGACATTTCAAAGAATTTCACAGTCATCATTAGGATTACATGTTTGGGTTATAGAGGCTATTCCTATTTAATGTGATTGTAGCCGGATAAGTCATGATTCTACTGGTTGTCAGGTGTACAGTAAGTATCCTAGTCCAAAAAATTGTCCTGAAAAATTGTATGTTAGTGCAAATAAAAAAAGTATCACGGACAGTACTCAATTTTCTCAGAGGCTATTCCCAAACACTTCTGACCGCTGAACATTATAAAAGCCTATGCAAGAAAATTATTGGATTTATTCCTTGGATTCTTTATCACCCAGAGGCCTTAATGAAGGCATCAAAATCAATACTTTATTATAATAACAAATTAACACTCTATTATAACAACATCTTCTTTCTTAACAAGTATATTAATAAAAATAATGTTTTTTTGATTATCCCCATTCCCCATATGACCCTTGTGCTGCTGTTAGGACAATTCTTAGTTTTTCTAATAGGTTTCACTCTAATTAATATATATGTATATATATATATATATATAATTTTATAAGATGTATCCATTACTAAATTAATTGATTTTTAATCTTTATTTAATTAATTAGTTGTTATTTAACCACTTGCCGCCTGCCAATTGTCAAATGACGGCTGCAAAGTGGTTTCAAAATCATGACCGGACATCATAGGAAGTCCTCAGGATTTTGAGCCGCTGCGCGATCGTGGCGATCGTTCTGTCAGTCTGACACCCCGCAACTACGATCTCGGTAAAGAGTCTCCGACGGAGACTCTTTACCACGTGATCTGTCAGATGCGAGTAGAGGAGAGCCAATCGGCTGCTCCTCTGACAGGGGGGTTCTGTGCTGAACGATTATCAGCACAGCCCCCCCGAGGATGCCCACATTGAACCACCAGGGATGCCACCAGACCACCAGGGATGCCCAGCATCAGGTATGCCACCCTAGACCACCAGAGATGCCAGTCAGTGCCCACAATGGATGCCAATCAGTGCCCACAATGGATGCCAATCAGTGCCCACAATGGGCATCACTAATTGGCATGCATTATTGTTTGGCACTGATTGTCATCCATCAGTACAAAACAATGCAATACAATGTCGCTTATCAGTGCCCATCCGTGCCAACTATCAGTGCCCATTCATGCCAACTATCAGTGCCCATCCATGCCCATCTGTGCCGCCTATCCATGCCCATCTATGCCGCCTATCCATGCCCATTCATGCCGCCTATCCATGCCAATCCGTGCCAGCTATCAGTGCCAATTTGTGCCACCTATCAGTGTCCATCCGTGTCGTCCATCAGTGCCACCTATCAGTGCCCATCAGTGCCGCCTATAAGTGCCACATATCAGTGCCCATCAATGCCACCTCATCAGTGGCACTTCATTGGTGCCAGCTCATCAGTACCCATCAGTGCTACCTTATCAGTGCCCATCAATGCAGCCCCATCAGTGCCCATCAGTGAAGGAGAAAACATACTTATTTACAAAGTTTTGCAACTGAAACAAAAAAAAAATTTTTTTTTTCAAAATATTCTGTCTTTTTTTATTTGTTTAGCACAAAATAAAAACCGTAGAGGTGATCAAATACCACTAAAAGAAAGCTCTATTTGTGGGAAAAAAATGATAAAAATTTCATTTGGGTACAGTGTAGTATGACCACGCAATTGTCATTCAAAGTGCGACATCGCTGAAAGCTCAAAATTGGTCTGGGCAGGAAGGTGTTTAAGTGCCCAGTATTGAAGTGGTTAATGCAAAATAGAGGTATCACTTTATATTATTTATATTATTATGGTTGGATGTTAGACTTATCAAATGATATCTCAGGTCTATCACTAATTTGCATCCTATTTATTGGTAATTGATTGGTAAATCCCTATTTTAATTTTAATTATTTTTTTTCATACAGTGGTGTGAAAAAGTGTTTGCCCCCTTCCTCATTTCCTGTTCCTTTGCATGTTTGTCACACTTAAGTGTTTCGGAACATCAAACCAATTTAAACAATAGTCAAGGACAACACAAGTAAACACAAAATGCAATTTGTAAATGAAGGTGTTTATTACTAAAGGTGAAAAAAAATCCAAACCATCATGGCCCTGTGTGAAAAAGTGATTGCCCCCTAAACCTAATAACTGGTTGGGCCACCCTTAGCAGCAACAACTGCAACCAAGCGTTTGCGATAACGTGCAATGAGGCTTTTACAGCGTCCTGGAGGAATTTTGGCCCACTCATCTTTGCAGAATTGTCCTAATTCAGTTACATTAGAGGGTTTTCGAGCATGAACTGCCTTTTTAAGGTCATACCACAACATGTCAATAGGATTCAGGTCAGGACTTTGGCTAGGCCACTCCAAAGTCTTCATTTTGTTTTTCTTCAGCCATTCGGTGGTGGACTTGCTGGTGTGTTTAGGATCATTGTCCTGCTGCAGAACCCAAGTTCGTTTCAGCTTGAGTACACGAACAGATGGTCGGACATTCTCCTTCAGGATCTCTTGGTAGACAGCAGAATTCATAGTTCCTTTTATCACGGCAAGTCTTCCAGGTCCTGAAGCAGCAAAACAGCCCCAGACCATCACACTACCACCACCATATTTTACTGTTGGTATAATGTTCTTTTTCTGAAATGCAGTGTTCCTTCTACGCCAGATATACTTGGACACACACCTTCCAAAGAGTTCCACTTTTGTCTCATCGGTCCACAGAATGTTGTCCCAAAAGTCTTGGGGATCATCAAGATGTGTTGTGGAGAAATTGAGACGAGCTTTGATGTTCTTTTTGCTCAGCAGTGGTTTTCTCCTTGGAACTCTGCCATGCAGGCCATTTTTGCCCAGTCTTTTCCTGATGGTGGAGGCATGAACGCTGACCTTAACTGAGGCAAGTGAGGCCTGCAGTTCCTTGGACGTTGTTGTGGGGTCTTTTGTGACCTCTTGGATGAGTCGTCGCTGCGCTCTTGGGGTAATTTTGGGCGGCCGGCCACTCCTGGGAAGGTTCACCACTGTTCCATGTCTTCGCCATTTGTGGATAATGGCTCTCACTGTGGTTCGCTGGATTCCCAAAGCTTTGGAAATGGCTTTATAACCCTTTCCAGACTGATAGATCTCAATTACTTTCTTTCTCAATTGTTCCTGAATTTCTTTGGGTCTCGGCATGATGTGTAGCTTTTAAGGATCTTCTGGTGGACCTTACTGTGTCAAGCAGCTCCTATTTAAGTGATGCCTTGATTGTGAACAGGTGTGGCAATAATCAGGCCTGGGTGTGGCTAGATAAATTGAACTCAGGTGTGGACAACCACAGTTATAGTATGTTTTAACAAGGGGGGCAATCACTTTTTCACACAGGGCCATGATGGTTTGGATTTTTTTTCACCTTTAATAATAAACACCTTCATTTACAAATTGCATTTTGTGTTTACTTGTGTTGTCCTTGACTATTGTTTAAATTGGTTTGATGTTCCGAAACACTTAAGTGTGACAAACATGCAAAGGAACAGGAAATGAGGAAGGGGGCAAACACTTTTTCACACCACTGTATATTATATTATATATATATTTTTCCTCTATATATAACAAGTTATGTACAAGTACACTTATTCCTCCATAGGCATATCAAAATTTAACCCAAATATTTAGGCCATATAGTTGGTACTGATTAATACCAATTAAAACTAGTGCTCAATTATTTATTTATTGATTTTAATTCGTTCACATAAATCTTCTATTAACCAATTAATATTACAAGTATCATCACTATTTTTCCATAGATATACCATTTCCGGATAAGTCATGATTCTACTGGTTGTCAGGTGTACAGTAAGTATCCTAGTCCAAAAGTAGCTTTTTATTAGTTAATCCAGTGTTTTAACCGAGACATCGTAGTATTGTTATTGTCTTTATGTCACCAAAGTTACCTGTTGTGTAAGCCTATTTAGCATAGTGCTTGTGTGTATATAACAACCCTGCTCAAAGATGGCCACCAGAAGCCTGAAGAAGGAGCATGCATGCTCTGAACGCGAAGCACCGCCTGCTGACCCAATAACCGTAAGTGACGTTGTCTGTGTGCACCCCCGATCATTGTTCCAGCCACCTGGAAACACTGTGAACCAACAGTGTGACCAGAGGACAGACAGATTGTGAACCCCCAACAATGCCAGTCATGCAAGGGATCACCCAGAGTCAGAGCGGATGAACTACAAACCTGAATATACTACTCGTTTGTGACTGTATCCATATCTAATGTTTCACTATTAAAACTGTTTACCTAGTGCGCATGCACGAGGGCTCCGTGATGGCCACATAGAAATGGAGCTCCGCGCCACCCAGGGAGAAAGGACACACACCGCACCAGCCCGAGCAGCCCTACATCTGCGATAGCGGGACGCACAGCACCCGGATCACCGGGAGACCCCCACCGCATGTTCTTTCAAGCCCCAAGGTGAAATTTGGAGCCGGCCTTTGCAGCCTACACCCGGCCGGGGTGTACCAAGATGGCCACCGCAACTGATCTGGCCAGCCAGCCACGTGTATCCTCCATGGATTAAGACCAAAGGCAAGTCATATCCCCAGCACATTTACATTTTCCACCCGGACCACAAGCTCCCAGCCTACAGGAAATTATTCCCTCCCCAGCATCCACAGAATGTCTCCTGGGCCACTCATTCGGAGACCCCCCTTCTCTCCCTCAGGGCCTGACATTCTCTGACTCTCCTCATGCTGATAACCCTGCTAGAGAGCACCCTTTCAATGTGCAAGACCTCTATCTCCAGATTCCCTACTCTCCTTGAGAAGGAATTAGCCTCCACAGCAGCCAGAATAACTGAGGAGATTAAAGCGGAACTCCAGAACATTGACACCAGAATTGAAGCAGTCGAAAAAAAACTGTATCAAACGGCTATGACCACACATCAAAATTCTGACCTCATTCACTCTCATACACTCTCTCCAAGACCAGCTATGTCGCGAATAGATGATTTGGAGAATAGGTCCTGGAGGTACAACTTCAGGATCAGAGGCCTGCCGGAGTCCATCATGGACGCTACCGCTGCGACTCAAGACCTCATGAAAGCATTAATCCCCAACATTCCACCCCACAATTTGGAGCTGGACAGAGCACACAGAGCTCTCGCCCCCCCTCCCCCCCAGGAAGGACAGCACCCCCAGGGACATCATTGCAAAGCCACATTTCTACACAGTAAAAGAAGCCATAATGAAACAGTCCCGAACCCTCCCTCAGGTAACCTGCCAGGGCCACACTGTGCACATTTTCGCTGACCTGGCTCCCTCGGCCAATCAACGCAGGAGGGCATTGAAGCCACTCTTACAAGCCCTCGCTCAGAGGGACATCAAATATAGATGGTCCTTTCCATTTGCAGCGAAATTCACCTTTAAGTGACAAAACTACTCCTTCAAATCTCAACGGGCGAGAATCTCCTTCTCAAACTCAAGATTATATCGCAGGAGGTGGATGTGGAAGTCTCTGCCCATCACTCAGGATCAAACAAGCGTCCTCCACCAGTGCGCCCGCAGGATCCCTTGTGGAACAAACATAAGGCTTGCTGACCTAACCAAAATGGCCCTCCTTGACTTTCCATCAGAAGCAATTTTGTTTTCTCTCTTTTTTGCCTTTGAGGGCAGCCCTTCTGATCTGACGATTATCCTAAAGGCTAATTTTCCCCTCTATCCCCCCCCCCCCCCCACCAGGTTTTATAGTTCGTGACTTTTCATGGATCCTAGACTCAATTTTTATGAGACTGCTCATCCCTCGTGTCTCTCTCCTGGACAAGACTTACAGAGATTCCCCCCCCCCCCCCGCAACCTATGGGACGACTCGCCACTTCTCATCATCCAGGTTTCTCTCTCTGGGCCCCTATAAGGGCAGCTACGGGAGCCTTGGGTTTTCCACCCTACCCCCCTCCCGATTGCCTCTCTTTATGGGGTAGAAGATGTGCTTTATGATCAAATGCGGACTCATGCTTCTCCCATTTATATACAATCACGTTTCTTTCTAGTTACTTTAGTTTCTCAGTTATCTCCATTTTGATTCTTAGGTCATTTCGTCTAAGGACTATACCAAAGTTATTTATATGTTTCTAGCTCTTTCATCCTTATGGTGTCCTGGCCGGAGTGGCACAAATGCGCCTCCTCCTATCCTTTTGACTCCTTTCGGTCTCTGGGGGATAGGATCTCCAGGCCGTGTTTGGCATGGAGTTTTTTGTTTTTGAAAACTCACACACTTCTAAGTGCGAGAGACCTTCTTGGCCTCTTCTCTCTCCCCGGGGTATCTGTCAACCCTGGGAAGATTCCTCCCCGTCCCCTTCCTCTCCTATCTCTTTCCCCTCTCTCCCTCTCCCTTTTCCTGGAGCATCTAACAAGTCTCTCTATTGCAGCATGGTTACTTGACCAGCACAACTTCCTGGAGGGGCCCATCAGGAACAAATCAGAAATCCCTACTCCCTGTCCCACATTTTATCGCACTGTAATAAAATAATTGTTTTTATATTTTCATGTATCCCTTTTTTTCTCTCTATTTTCCTATTTGAAATTATGCAATCCCCTTTTTGGTCTTTCCAACCATATAAAATATATTTCTAATCGGGATGAGGTGCCTTTCTTTATGGGTGTTGATGGGAGCTGGAAACAAATCTTAAAAAAATCATTTTTAAGAGGTTCACAGTGTCTGGTTGAAGTGAAATGTTGAGGGCCTGTGATTTCGAGTAATTTACTTGGAGGCCGGAAATCTTGGAAAATTTGTCTAAAGAGTAGCAAAGGTTGGGGAGTGAGGTTATAGGGGAGGTAAGGAATAGGAGACTGTCATCTGCGAAAATGGCACATTTGTGGACCTGAGAGCCACATTGAATTTGAAATTATGCACCGTAAAAATCCCCTTTTTGGTCTTTCCAACCATATAAAATATTCTTAAAAACGAACTTCAACTTTCAATGGAGCTCCTCCTCCATCAGATACCTAGGTATAAACCTTCCAGCTAAAACGGAAGACCTCTACAACAGCAATTATCCCCCTATGTACTTGAAACTGGAACTAGATCTTTCCACATGGTCCAAACACAATCTATCATGGCTTGGGAGGATCAACTCTGTTAAGATGACACTACTCCCTAGATTTCTCTACCTGTTTTGATCCTTTCAGATTCCCATCAAAAAAAGCCAGATCAAATCATTCCAAAGAAAAGTCCTCAGATTTACCTGGGGAAAAGCAGGCTATAGAATTGCCCAACAGACAGCCAGGATAACCCAAATGTCAGTGATCTATTCCAAATATGAGAAACCAGACTGGGTACAGATGGAAAAGCAAGCATTTCCCCAATTGACCCTTAATTACCTCTTCTGGTATAACTCTAAAACCCGCATCCCCGATTTTGGCACCCACCCTTTCCCACACATATGCTCTCTGGGACTCCCTGCGCTCGAACTCTGCTTTGGTTTCACCTTATACACCATTGACACATATCTTTAATAATCCAGCCTTTCCCCCTGGAGAAAATAGCCTAGCATTTAAATGGTGGTTGGACAAGGGGCTATACCGAATCGGACACTTCTTCACGATGACCAGCCCGATCTCCGTGTCCTACTGTAACACAAAGTTAGACCTACCCACTTTGGAAAAGTTCAGATTCAACCAGATCTCACATTTTCTACAAAAAATATGGAAGGACAATCCCCTTCCCCCACAATTCACCGAATATGAACTCTGGTGTGCTCAGTCCATGGACCAGAAGGGGGGGGGGGGGGTGTCTGTGGTCTATTCATCACTTGCCTCTTCACCCAACAAGCCCTCCTATATGACATCCTGGGAATCAGACTTCAATTTTCAGTGGGAGACTGGCAGAAAGCAAGCTTCTCATCAATTAAGAGCATTCTCAATACAAAACTAATGGAAGCAAGCCTAAAAATTATTTCAAGATGGTATTATACCATTTCTAGGCTTGCCACAATCTTCCCAGCAGCCAATCCTTAAACGCACACATCCCAAATATTTCCAAAGCCTTGCGTAGGCTGGTTCCCTTCATCATCCTGGGAGCTAAACTCACTGTGGCCAAAGCTTGGAAAAAACTAAAGATCTCATTCCCAGCCGTAAGTATAAAAGTCTCTTGGATAATGTCACAGGAGAAGTTATCTAGCATCCCAGACACAGTGGATAAATTTGAAACAACCTGGGAACCATGGGCCATTTACGTGGGGTCACCTCTGACCACCAACTAATTTCCAACCGCAATTCTTCCGACTCTCCCTGCTGAAGCTCCTCCTTGACCCCCCTTTGCTCTCTTCTCTTCTTCCTCTTCAACCTTTGTACCTATCTTCACTCCTCCCTCCTCCTCCTCCTCCTCCTCCTCTCCTCTTCGTTTCATTAAGCACAGTTGGAAAGCGACAATTGATTTCTTAGTAATGTCTAGCTAGACTTTATCATCCAAACAAATTAGAAGTCAGGTGTATGCAGTCCCTTTCTCCTCATTCTCCTCACAAATCCATCAATGGTTTATTTCCTCTTGGGCACAGTATGATCCCAACAGGGGTGTCCAAGGAGGAGGAGACCATCTGATCTTCTACTGATTTTCCAATCCAATACGCCATCTTCATTAGGCCTGCATTCGTTGACATCCTGTTCGGAAGACTTGTTGTTTACCACTAAACTATTGTGTTTTCTTGTTACAATTATATACACTGTATGACTCGATATGTCGAATGCGGCTTTCAAATGTTTTTCGCTTGCTTTACAAAATAAAATATTTTGAAATTTAAAACTGTTTACCTGCTGCACTTAGAGGGCACTGTTCTTTGTCTCTTCTGTTAACAAAAACACGAAGACCCTTTAAAATCAACATTGCTATGTGCATGTAGCTTGTTTAATGTAAATTAATGGAATGCCTTATCACAATGCACATTAAGTGGCAAAATTACACACATTAACCACTTGCCTACAGGACACTTTTACCCCCTTACTGCCCAAGCCAATTTTCAGCTTTCAGTGCTGTCGCACTTGAATGACAATTGCGTGGTTATGCAACGCTGTACACAAACAAAATTGGTATCCTTTTTTTTAACAGATAGAGCTTTCTTTTGGGGGTATTTAACTACCACTGGGCTTTTTATTTTTTGCTAAACAAATTAAAAAAGACAGATTTTTTTTTCTCTGTTATAAAATTTTGTAAATAAGAAATTTTGAGGAATGCTGCTTACCTGCTCTCATCCCACACTGTCCGCATGAGGAGAGGAATGCTGATAACCAGCATTTCCTGTTAACACTGTGATCAACTGTGATTGGATACAGCTGATCACATGGTAAAAAGGACCTACGTCATAGGCTCTTTACCATCAACGGTGATGCACTGTGTCCCAAGGACACGGCACACCACAGACCACTGTATTGCACCATATGACGCCCTCCCAGAATGAGAGTGCTCCCGCCTGTCCATCATTTCATGATACGGTAGGCGGGAAGCAGTTAATGCACATGCAGAAACACACCACAACAGTGTGGCTTAAAAGCAGGTCAAAAACAAACTATCCAAATGCACCAATTGAATTCCTTTTTTTTCTACTGACAACTAGAAATTAGGGCTTTCAGGTCAAATCTGGACTTTTGAGTTTATATAATAAAATAACAAACTTCAAGGAGTGGAAACTACATTTTTTTTTTTTAACATACCCCGTTACATTTATACACTTATCCCAGCATTTAACGCCTGGAAAGCCAAAAAAGATTTGCCAGTACCTTTCAACCATCCTAGGTCAGCCTGCTTCACTTTGTCATCTGTGCTAAAATGCTGGCCTCCGAGGAACTCTTTTAGGGATCCAAACAGATGAAAATCACTCAGGCTGTAAGAGGGGGAGAAACAGAATGCCCTTAGTGATCAAACTGTGCTGTTTCTCCACAGATGTGTATGCACCTCACTCAGGACATGACATTAATATTTACTGTTGATACTGGCACCAGGTGTATGAAAATCTATATGAATAACACCATGTTCGTCCCAGAAAACACTTGCCATTCCTTTATCTGCAGACGCAATTGTTCAAAATTTTTTTGGTGATGATGAGTCTGCATGCCTGCACTGATTTGATGCTCGTTTTAATTTCAGAGTGAAATTATGTGCCCGGGTTTCGTCACATGTAATGTTGCAATCCAGAAAATCCCGGCTTTCTCTGTAAAAATGTTCCTTCAATGCAGTGCATTCTGTGCTATTCAAAAGCACAGGAGTACTCCAATATATGTTTTTTTTGTGTTTTTTTCGCTTGGTACACCATTCTTTTTCCACATGATGTTGTAATTATTTGTAATTATATCTTATATAACCACTTTTTTGGATGCACATGTATGGACCCACTAAGCGTTTCCGCACAAGGATAGCTACTGTATTGCCGTGTACACACGAGCGGACTGTATGGCGTACTTAGTTCATCATACAATCCGACGGACAGTCCGTCGTACTTTTCACTGAACGGACTTGACCACACACGGATGCACAAACAGTCCGTTGAAAGCTTGCGCGATGACGTGTACAGCACGTACGACGGGACTAGAAATAGGAAGTCCAAGACACAGCAAAGCACCCTTCCGCCGTGTAAATCCTTTCTGGGCATGCGCCATTCTTAGTCCGTCGAACTAGCATACTGACGACCGTACTGTCCGCTGAAACCAAAGTACGACGGACAGAATTTCGAAAAAACCAAAATACTTAGTACGCCGGACTGCACGCTGAAAAAGTCTGCTGAAGCCCACACACGAGGGGATTGTCCGCTGAAATGTGTTTCAACGGACTAAGTACGCCATACAGTTCGCTCGTGTGTACGCGGCATATCATACACCTGGTGTGATAGCTTAACAGGGTGACCTCAATAATCTATTTATTGCACAACACATCTGGGTCCCACCAGCAACCTCACGTGGCTAGTGATCTGCCATCACTGGAAGTCACTCCCCAGGTGACAAGTAGTGCCACCAACCCCAGCATATATAGCAGTTCCTTAGTTCAATGTACATTACACCGTGGTTCCATTTGCACTTGCATTTTCACATGGTTAGTCAACACTGGAGGTCACTCTCCAGGTGACAGGCAGCACCCTCCCCCTATATATATATATATATATATATATATATCTATATATATATAATATCCCCCCAATCTGAGGCATCATCCCTGAAACAGCAAATAACATAGTGCTACTGATGTTATTACACATAATGCAAATTTTTTTCTAGGAGAAAAGCTACTCCATAATGATTTGCTTAAACACATAAAGACCCGTATGAGTACATAATGATCATAGACTTCATTTACGTGCTTACAAAACACGTATACATGTGTTTATATGTGTAAACTTGTCAATCGCATGTTCTTAGATGCAGATTTTTGGATTCTGGGTTATGGATCTGAATGCAGTCTCAATGCAACTATGTTCAGATCAGCAATGAAAAAAACTGTATATGTGTTTTTTTTTTTTACAGCTGTGTGAATGAAGCCTAAGGAAAATGTGCAGTGTTGCTCACTGTTACTAATTAGACCATGTATTCTTTAAAATCTGTACCGTGCAGTAATGTAATTATGTAATTATAATTATGTAATTATGACTTAACAGGGCATGCTTACCGTATTTACAATTCAGTTGTTAACAGTAAAATGGTTGTTTTGTAAGAATTAGTGTTATGTTGTATGCAATTGTTACAAATTGCACTAACTCCGAATTCACTATTTATTTTAAATGAGAACAGCATTTAAAACTTTGTTTTTATCTTTTTCTTTAATGTACTTTCTTCACAATGATAAAAGATGATTCAGGGTTTCATTATCAAAGGGCAGAGTAAGGCAGACCATAGATGGTGCAAATTTCTTTCCTGAAACCACAGGGGTCGGGAACAGGTGATTATCAGTGACAGTGATTATCGCTAGCAGCTATAGCAGCAGCTATAGCAGCAGCTTGCGATAATCGGAAGCAAATCCTGCAGGCCGGTTGTACCCGAGTTGATGGAACAATCATCTTGGAACATTCAGCCTTCCCACAAATGGTTTGATTTGCCCAAAAACCTTTCTCAGTGCTCTCACAGGATTCTGTGGATGTGCTGTGCCACTGAAAGGTAACAGTTGACTTGGCAGACAGAACTAAATGTGGTACTGAACAAACACAGTAATCAAGCTGGGGGTTAGGGAATGCAGCAGGCAAATCTGGTGAGGGAACAAGATGATAGTCAAGACAGAGCACAGTACTAAATCAGTAGTGTTAAATCCTCCTACATAAGTTGTACCTGTTTATCTGCAGTCTTCTCTTCTCTAAAGCCATCCAAAGCCCAGGATTTATACAGCTTGTCTGAGCTTTCAGAAACCAGGAGACGGGGAGCTAAAGTTACACTCAGTAAGGAGAGCTGATGGGAGGGAAAGGACACATCCCCTTTCACACAGGAACAGCGTTAAGACTGTCAATCATAGGCTTTGTGCTGGAGCTCCCTCACCTGTTACCTTTTTACCTCCTGGCAGAAGTGACTCATGCAGTGAGATAGGATTGAGTCATCAGACAGAAATTATACTTAGTGCTCAGAACTGAAACAAGTACACACTATGCTTTGTCCATATTGCATGTCAGAGGTTTACAACCACATTCAATACAAAATAGCTTATGTAGAATTTATACATGTTATATAAAAAAGTGGAATTTTCCTTTAACCACTTACGGACTGCCGCACGCCAATATACGTTCTAACTTTGAAGAGGAATATCGTTGTTTTGGCAGCAGCTAGCGGCCATTAACCCAGTATCATATTCTTCGGCCGGCGGTCCACTTTCTGATAAGATTGGTCTCTGCGGCGTATTTGCCAGAATTTTTTTTTTTATTGGCAGCGAGAGAGGGCCCCCTTCCCGCCGCACTCCGGTACCCTTCGCCGCTTACTGGAACCGTCGGTAGCGGCGGAGGTGATCGGATGTTTTATACCATTGCAGGGTGGAAGCGACGTCAAAACGTCACTTAGACCCAGATCTCATATTTAAGAGGTCCTGTCATGCTTTTTTCTATTACAAGGGATGTTTACATTACTTGTAATAGGAATAAAAGTGACACATTTTTTTTAAAAGAACAGTGTAAAAATTTAAAATAAAAGGTAAAATAAATAAGAAAAAAAATGTGTTAAACACGCCCCATCCCGCCGAGCTCGCGTGCCGAAGTGAACACATATGTGAGGCATCGCCACGATCGGTAGAGTGAGAAAAATAATTCTAGCTCTTGATCTCCTCTGTAACTGAAAAAATGCATCCTGTATAAGTTTTTAAATGTCGCCTATGGAGATTTTTAGGGGAAAAAATTTGTTGCCATTCCATGAGCGGGTGCAATTTTGAAGCGTGACATGTTGGGTATAAATTTATTCGGCGCAACATTATCTTTCACAATATCAAAAAAAAATTGGGCTAACTTTACTGTTGTCTTATTTTGTAATTCAAAATTTTTTCTTTTTTCCAAAAAAAGTGCACTTATAAGACCGCTGTGCAAATACGGTGTGACAGAAAGTATTGCAACGACCGCCATTTTATTCTCTAGGGCAGGGGTAGAGAACCTTTTTGGCTCAGAGAGCCTTGAACGCCACATATTTTAAAATGTAATTCCGTGAGAGCCATACAATATGTTTAAAACTAAATACAAGTAAATGTGTGCATTTTATGTAAGACCAACACTTTTAAAGTACAATAAGTCTCTAAATTAAGCAATCTCCCCCACTGTAATATTCACATCTCCCCCACTTTAATATCCACATCTCCCCCACTGTAATATCCACATCTTCCCTACGATTGTCTGCTTGCTTACCACTACACAAGCAGTTGAGGCGTGTGATGATGACAGCGTGCCGCTTACCTAGGCCACAGCCGGGTGTAGCAAGATGGCTGCTGCTCCGGAGCTAGGTTGAAGCCGCGGCCTTTCCTATGGGCTCAATCCGCACACCACGTGATCTATGGATTGAGAGGCGAGAGCCCGATGCAGCCAACAAAAGAGCCACATCTCTCTCGCGAGCCATAGTTTCCCGACCCCTGCTCTAGGGTTTTAGAACAAAATGTATGTTTGGGGGTTCTAAGTAATTTTCAAGCAAAAAAAACTGTTTTTAACTTGTAAACAACAAATCTCAAAAAGAGGCTTGGTCCTTAAGTGGTTAATCACTGTGGCAATGATACCAAGACAGCATTAGCAGTGCACTGATTAATTCTGCTCATTTTTCAAAGGCATCATGAAAAGTAAACCAGGTATAGCGAGTGAAAATAAGTACAAGAGTCTTAATATTACATTACTGTTTAATAATGCTTCATATTTTAAATAACCATAAGGTATCATTAAATATTCCTCCAATCATCATCAAGTTTGCTTCTTTTTTATGGATATTTCTTTAATTTTCAAGAAAATAAAAATGATTTTGTAGCTGACTAATGTTAACCAAATTTAATATAATTTGATATTGCATTTTAGAAAGTGTCTTCAAGGGCATTTCAGTCTGTGCTTTCTGAGAATATTCTACTTCACCCGGGAATAAAAATCTAGTACAAATGAATAATTCAAGAATGATGCTCTGACATCTCATAGAAAACATCAATGTCTGCAGTTATGTATATTCTCAAGTAAAGCAGTTTACATGAAATGTAGCAATACTGAAGAGGTTTTTGGCACTGTAGTTTACTCACTTTGGCAGCCCATGCAAACAGTTTACCTATAATAAGTAGGTCAGTTGAGAAAATCAGCAATAGATAACAACAGCATTACCATAAAACAGCTCATCTTATGTTAGAAAAATACCAGATAAATATATATATATATATGTTTTATGTATCACTATTGCACCACATGCAAGTTCATGAAAAAAAAAAAACATTGATATACAAATGTAAATACCACATATTATACACTGTACAGGTGTACAAACTCTCTGAATACAGAAAATATACACGTATATACAGCAACATTTTAGTCTCAATGAGAAATACTGCAATGTATATTTACTTTAAGCTAGCAGTGAAGCTGTATCAGAATATAAATGATTGCCTGTACGACATTGATAATCAAAATCAGGACCCCCCTCCATTAGAATACTGAAACCTCACAGACACTGAAGAAGAAACAGTGGTACGGGGAGAGGGGTGTCGGAGGTGGTGACTAGGCACACTAGATACTCACAATTTAGTAAATGATATGTAGTGCTAAGCAATCCCCTGCATAAATTATACAAATAATAGTATCACAGAGATATTTGAAGACAATCATAAAATAATGTATTATAATTGCCACAATTCCTGTATTGCATGATTCTCACAAATCAGTTTATGTTTCTTGCAGAATTAAAAATATATGAAAGGGAAATTCAGTCTTCACGAATAACCTGCTTTCTGTTGCACATTTAATACGTTTAAACCTGGTCATAGAGAAGGGATCTGAATAGATATATTTGTGAAAGTTTTGATCATGGGGAGGTTTGTTTGCATGTAAAATATGTACTCGTTGATCAAAAGCTATATTAGTAACTACTAGGACTAAAAATGAAGACAGAAGAATTGCATTCTTATTTATTTTTTGATTATTATTAGTATTATTATTCAAGATGTGTTTAGTGTAGTTTGATTTTAGATAAAAATGTTTTTCATACTGTTGGTGCTCTTTTTTAAACAGCAATAGGCTCAATTCACAAATCTAAAACACCAGAATAAGTATACTTTTGTTTGAAAGGGACTAATATTTACATCTCCAATAAGCTTTGAAAGTTATGCCCTGTACACACGGTTGGAAATTCCGCCGGAAAAAGTCCAATCGGATTATGTTGTCGGAAAATCTGATCATGTGTGGGCTCTATCTGACTTTTTCTGTCGGAATTTCCAAGGAATTTTTCCAATCGTGTGTAGAGAATTCCGACGCACAATATGCCACACATGCGCAGAAAAAAATTGGAGATGAAAGCTATTGGCTACTGACCTTTACATAGTCCAGGGGTGCCCCACCTTTTGAAGAGCGAGGGTCACTTAAGCGACCTAGTAACCAGTCGTGGGCCACAATGAGCAGATGACAGGTCCGCGTCCACTCTGCATATGCAAAGTGGACACAGACACAGCCCACTCTACTCTATGGGCCCTCTCATCTGATCAAACGGAAAGGGACAGAACCACTTCTGTTTTTTTAGCCGATCGGCTTGGAAATAGGCAGGTGTAAACGGACACAAGTCTGTTTACATCTGCTGCTCCATAGAGATGAATGGAACTTCCGACTGGGTCAGACAGATCATGTTAAAGAAACCCAAGGCTACTTTTACACTGATGGTCTGTGGTCTACCCACACAGTGGACGCAGCGCACCTGTGGCTTTCCTGCAGGTTAGCTGTACTTTGCCGTAGAATTATATTATTTTCTGCAGGTGTGGTGCACTTTCTGAAAGTGCACCAAACCCACAGGTAAAACCAGAAGTCTATTGCTCAGTGCAGGTATGCTGCAGGTACACTGCACTACACCTGTGGATTAGTTTGAAAGCAGCCCAGTAACCACTGCAGAACAGATATGTCCATATATACACTGTGATTTTAGTAATAAACGTGCTGTCTCAGGCACAGTGCATTTGGTATCACTCCACCTTTGACAGGAGCCGGTGCTATACAGGAAGCATTGGCTTATGTGGCTCTGCTCCGCAGCTGCTTGCTTTCTTTACCACTGGCTTCATTCACAACACTAATGCTCTAGCATGGCGGGTAGGCAATCTGCAATCAGGGCTTGCCAAACCACCATCCCAGAGCAGGAGGTCGCGGGCCACATCAGAGGGCTCCCCGGGCCACATGTGGCGCCCGGGTGCCACTGGTTGGGCACCCCTGATGTAGTCCCATCATACGCTTTGTACGTCACCTTGTTCCAAATGATTGGATTGTCCGACAACTTTGTGCGAGGGTGTGTATGGGGCAGTCGTGTGGTTAGTGTTCCTTGTGTTAAAGTGTAAGTCCACCCTAACACTAAAATACCTGCATCTACAGACATTCATGATCTAACACTTACCAATCTAGCCCTGAAGCCAATCTCATTCGGCCTCCAGAGGCAGAAGCACTGCAGAGGACACAGCCGACAACGGCTGTGAAATGAATGGGGAGTGACATCACCCATAGACTTAATATGGGGCTTCCGTTGTCAGCTGTGTCCTCTGTAGGATCGGGTCAGATCGGCTTCAAAAAAGATATGCATACTGATTTATTTACAGGTCTAGATAGGGTAGTGTTAGATCGTGGATGTCTGTAGATGCAGGGATATTGGTGTTAGGGTGGACTTCTACTTTAAAGTGGTTATAAAGGTAAATTATTTACATTAACCAGTTTAGGTCTGCCTTATAGCAGTTTTACTGCTACAGGGCGTCCGTGCGCCTGATTACATATTTATACGTGATCCTAAACACTTGGGTAGGGCCGCCAGCTGATCGCTCCTGCTGTGATTACACATAACAGGAGCAGATCAGTGGGTACCATGGACTCGATGTCCGCCGACACCCACCAATTGTGAAAAAAAGAGACAGAACTGCAATCTACCTGTGTAAACAAGACAGATCGCTGTTCTGATGGGAAGGAAGGGATGTAATTTGTGTCTTTGCAAAGCAGGGAACAAATTTAATATCTTCCTTTAGTAAAAGCACCTCCCACAGTACACATAGACACTGTCTAGGCAAATAGTTAACCCTTTGATCGCCCTTATGTTTACCGCCTTCCCAGCCAGTGCCATTAGTATAGTGACCGTGCATATTTTTAGCACTGATCTCTATATTATGGTCACTGTTCTCCAAAATGTGTCAAAAGTGTCAGTTAGTGTCAGAATAGGCAGCTGCAATATATTAGTAAACCAAAAAAAAGTAGCAGAATACAAATTGGTCTAAATTGATGAAGAACATAGATTTGTTTTCAATTTATTGGATAGGTTTTATAGCAGAAAGTAAAACATATTGTTTTTTTTTTTTCAAAATTGTTGGTGTTTTTTTGTTTATAGCGCAAAAAATAAAAAAATGCAGAGGTGATCAAATACCACCAAAAGAAAGCTATATTTGTGGGAAAAAAGGACATACATTTTATTTGGGCACAGCGTTGCATGACCACATAATTGTCAGCTAAAGTAATGCAGTGCCGTATGACAAAAAATTGCCTGGTCATGAAGGGGGAGTAAATCTTATGGAGGTTAAGTGGTTAGGATAAAAAACATTTTAATAGTAGCTCCCCGCAGCCCACTCTAAATACTTACCTGACCGTAAACTTGACCCAGCCCTGTGAACATCTGCAGTGGCTCTTCCAACTCTCTTTGCTCTCACAGAATTGACTGACAGCAGCAGGAGCAATTCGCTCCTGCTGCTGTCAGTCAAAACATGTGAGCAGGTTGAGCAGGTGAGTCGGGCTGTGTGTCTGAATAGATGGAAACAGCCCAGTTTGGGATTATGCATGCCCGAGTGCCCTCATAGGAAACGGCTTCCTATGGGAGTACTCAGCATGGGGGGGGGGCAAGAGGCCCCCCAAGAAGAGGAGGATTGGGGCTGTTCTGTGCAAAATAATTGCACAGAGCAGGCAAGTATAACTTTTATATTTATAATTTTAATTAAAGCATTTTAAAGCTTTAAAAGCTTAAACATCACTTTAAATTTATGTGAATTGAGCCTAAAGCTGAGAATCTTAACTCAATTAAGTGTGTGAACATTCACTTTAATCCTCAAATTATGTAAAAAGCAAAAGCAAATTCCTGTTTCTTTAAATACCTAATCATGTACAGATTAAATATATCAACAGGGATTTGCTGTTCACACGATTGCATAATTAAAGCAGAGTTTTACACAATCTACTCAGTGAAGATTGCTAGTGCATGTGATAAATCAGTCCTAATCTGTCTTCCTGATACACACTCAACACAGAAAAAGTATGATGCCAATATCATTAAAGCTCCCTGGCCACCTATGCACTGGGATGACAGGTTGCATTTGCACATTTAATTGTGTATTTTAAGAATAGGTAAATAGTCCAAAAGGTATTTTCATCAGTTTGCTATACCCAAGGATGGGTATTTTACCTGATCTTAAATGGGGACAGGACTTTCTGTTCCTCCAGGAAACATGTACAGGTATAGAACAATTCATTGACATGCAAGTGCTATTAGGAAAAGGGGTACTATTTTTTGTCATTCTTCGTCTTAAAAGTTATGACTGATATAAGCCTTCTAGATTTAGTTGATGCCATCATTGATGCCATCTAGCCATGGGTATAACAAACCATATTATAAGATTTGGAATTATTAAGGAGGATAAACACACATATTTGTTTACATCTTAATACTTATACTAGCGATTTAGGCACTAGTGGGCAAGGTCGCATAGAATAGTACAAGACTGTAAAAAACCTGTATATTATCCAAAAATTATAATATCCAAAAATATTTCAATATGTGTGGACAGTTAAACTGTCCACATGTGTTGCAGCTAATCTTTTAGTTTTTTTAGTTCATTTTTTAGTTCACTGTAACAGAATTTTTTAATTTTGTAAGCCTTAATGATACGTGATGACATTCACTATATGACCAAACAAGTTGTTCTCTAGTAAGTAAATGCATTTAAAGTGAGACTTCACTTTTGCTAAGAAAAAAACATTCCCCACCTGGTGAACTCTTTACATTACAAGGATTTTATTAAACTATTTTGCAGACTCTTCTGAGCCTTTATTAAATTCACATGAGCACACTTATGATTGTAATAAGAACAGTGAACAGGGTTGTATCCATAAAGTGTACAGAATGCTTCTAGTTCTGCCATTATGCAAGGAAGGAAATTTTACATTTTTAGAAACTTTGAAAAATCACAGCAACTGCAGTATGAAATAAAAAGGTCATTTTTGATAACATTTAATGATGAAAAGGCTTAATGGCAATGATATATCAACAATTTCAGCAAAAGTGGAGCTTTCCTTTAAAAGCACAGGGCTACACCTGGTGCTGTTTGTGATAATCAGCTAGCAACCAAACTGGCTCTGTAAATGTTGACTCAGGGAGCATAGCTGATCCTAATTGATCTAATCCGGCAAAAATATGCTGAGCAATTTGTCAAACTTCCAAGGGTGGCATTTGGACAAAGCAGTTGCTTTGTCTCAGGTATGCCTGTTATTAAAGTTATCCATTTGATAAGCATTGCTGTATTTTAGAGGCACAATATAAAGGTCATTTGGGTATGAAATTCCTGTTTTCAGGTTAACCTTTTGGCTTTTAAAAAGTTTTAGAATTAAAGCCACGCAGTCATTTTTCTTTCTAAAATGCACCATTCCTCAAGGTCCCATCATACATATACTTCAAAGACTTTTGTGTAAAGAAACAGCACAAGCCTATGTTTGTATCTCATCAATAGTTTCTCTTACAACTAATGTCACTGACTTTGAATTTTACACCTTTAGAAGATTTAATTTTAGTCCTCAGATTAAATTTGATTAATTATTTCTTAATAATTGTTTTTGCATTAGTCCACTGTAGCACTATACATTGGTTGGCTGTGTAGTCTGATCATTGAAAATCGGACCATTAATCTCTTTGACTTGTAACTGCTTCTTCTTGGCTTGAAAGGCTACGGAAACCTCAGGGTGTATAGAATCCATCCTCTGCTCACATTTGAAAGCTGTAAGGAAAGCTGTTCTATAATTGTTGTTCATCCACCCATAAAGGATTGGGTTGGCAAACGTAGAACACATGGCAATCACATGAAATATTGTATAAATGAGTTTGTATTCATTTAAGTCCAAGACTTTGCTGTCAATGTCACTTGCAAGTTGAAAAGCATGGAATGGCAGCCAGCATACAGCAAACACTACTACCACCGTGACCAACATTTTGGTTGTCTTACGTCTTCTTTGGTGATAATGATCATTTCCTCCCCCTGGGCTGACATGGTTCTTCAGTTTAGTCCATATTCTAACATAGGCATATGATATAATAGCTAAAGGTAAAATATACTGAATCAACAACATTGATATGCTGTAAATTGTGCTGTAATTTAGCTGTCCTCCTGGCCACCTTTCTGCGCAAACTTGAATCTGAAAATCTTGTGCTATAACAACAAGGGTATATTCCTTAAAAATGGCCAATGGACTAGCAAGTGCAGCACTACAAGCCCACGTGATGCCAATAATCATAAAGCAAATTTTTGTAGAGATTTTGCTTTCTAGGTGATATACAATGCATCGATGTCTGTCAAGAGCAATCACCATGAGTGTGACAGTAGATACTTGAACAGCAAGACCTTGAGCGTAGGTTACCAAATGGCACAATACAGTTCCAAACTTCCACTCATCCAACAGAGTGTAGACCAATGTGAATGGGAGACATAGCGTGTTCACCATTAAGTCTGCCATAGCCAGGTTGACAATAAAGTAGTTTGTGACAGTACGCATGGTTTTGAACTTAAAAACAACATAGATTACAAGGGCGTTACCTATGACGCCCAACAGAATGATGGAACTGTATGCTAAGATTAAAACTATCTGGACACTGATAAATTTGGTAATGTCAATCAGCTCAGGTTTGGGAGCCATTTCGTTGTAAGGGGTAGTCTGTGCTGGAACGTATAGCCAGGTATGCATTTCCACTTTAACATCCTCTGTACTGTTCTCTTCCTTCTCTAATACAAGCAGTCCACCTTTCATTGTGCAGTCTTCTGCTCTACAAGATTGGAATGTCCTAAAAAAAAAAGAGACATAAAGGTATAAATATAGACAGGCTAAAAGTCACTTTTAAGTGCATTTTCTTCAGCTTAGAATGTAGAGGTTAGATTTTAATATCCTTTCACAATATTGACAGCTGGATAATTAAAATTCTCAAAACACCTTGCATACAACAGAAGTCATGACTGGAGCTAAGGGCATCATTAATCTTGCTCATCATCCGGTCTAAAATATCTTCATTTAACAAAAGCAAACTTGCCACTAAGGACATGGTCATTTACAACCCGAGACTATAATATCCTATAGATTCTATAAATATTTGCACAAAGGCAGGTTGAAATGCAGGGAATCAGAGGTCATTGAGAAAAGAGAGGCACATTACACAGCTGAGGCCAAACAAATATCTAAATAATTTTATTTACATATCATTAAATGATATAAATGAAACCCAGGTAAATTGTATTATGGCGATAATATTATACATCATTAAGCCCTAGAACACCACTGTTATTGTGTCTAACCATTATTTGTTCATATATATGCAATATGAACAAATCATGTATTATATTTATAACTTCCTATATATTCCATGCGCATATACAAACACTGTTATTTGCCAGCTGAGATCAAAGGTGCCAGAACAGACATTAGACTTCTTTGTCTAATTTTATTTTAAAGTAGAATTCTATTCAAACCTCTTTGGTTAAAGTGGGGCAGAGTTTAAACGTCTGTCAGGGTTTTATTGCTGTGTCTCCATTGCACAGATTTTGCTTCACTTCCTATTCTGGTGACAGGCACCTGCAAAAATAACCCAGAAAACAATATACCAAAACAAATTAATACAGTGTGTTACACATTTATAAATCCAAAGTTTATAACACACTGTATTATAACCCACTGTATTATATAAAAGGTATGCTCTTAATGTATATTTGGGAGTCTGGGACCCTTTAGAGAGAATTGCATTCATTTCCTGTCCCAGAAACTGGCACCAGGGAATAAGTTCACTCCAACACGGTTACAAACATAAAAAAGCCTTCAAAATAATAATATACACCCACGCAAACTTAAAAGTGCAAACTGAATGTGAGAAATCGCTTACTAAATATTATCTATCACATAATACCGGGTTATACATCTGAGAATATGCCAGTCATTTGGTGAGTGTATTTCAGTCATTGATTTTAATAAATGAGGACTTTTTAAATACTACACTATGACATCTTCCTGCTGATTTCTGATCCCTATGTGCCTGGGTATCCAGTTGTGGAGGAGTTCCCTACACTGAAAGGATAGTTATCATCCAGTGGTTGTGTGATCCCTGGCAAACGATATTAAGCGCATTTGACTACTATGCAAATAGTGGTCCATCCCTGATGGTAAGGGTCAGTGTGTACAATACTGTTGATGGATGATCTATTATGGCACTGTGATTTGGGATTTGCACCTTTGGACTCCCTACTCTGACTCTTAATTGAGCCACCTATATGGACTTTTCTTGAAGCGCTGTACCTCTATATTTATTATATAAATGTAAAAAACTTGAAAATAGAGCTGCATGTCTTCCAGCTTAAAAAAAGCCAAAGATGTACAAGAAAAATATTTGAAAACTAGACCACGCTCATACAAAACAAATATTACTCAATAAATAATTATTAAAGCAAATGTGTAATAACCACTTGCCCTTTAGTAGATTTACCTCCCTTCATGACCAGGCCATTTTTTGTGATACGGCAATTGTGAGGGCAGGCAATGCTGTACACAAATTAAATGTATGTCCTTTTTTTCCACACAAATAGAGCTTTCTTACTTTTGGTGGTATTTTTTTTTTTTTTTTAAATTAGTTTTTATTAAACTTTTCAGAAATACAAAAAATAGACAGTAACATATGTCTTAAAGGTGAAAGGATCTATAACAGAGCGATATCATTACCAAGTACATACATAACCCAAGTAGGTACACAAGATCATAATGATGTATACAGTCTTATATTCCTATATGCATTGAGAAGTAAGGACACCCTTTTACACACTATAGCTACACCCCTTTCAGCCAACTTATGCTTTCCTTTCAAACTTCCAATAAGAGGAAGGTAAATTTAAACATTAAAAGCTGCAGTAGTGTTTAGAAAAGGAGAAAAGAAACATACAAAAAAAAAAATGGGAATAAGAAAAGGGAAAGAGGGGGAGAGGGGAATGGAGGGATGTTGAAGGTTAGGGGATTTGGGATGGATCAATGGTATTGAAAAAAAAAAAAAAAAAAGAAGGAGAAAGCGGAAATAGATTAGTGGTATTTAGCCCTCCATATGTTCCAAACCTCAACACGTTTCATACCATTTCTTAACCTGTAACATAGTGAAGTTTCATAAATACAATTTGTTTTCACAACAGTGATTACTTCAGAAAGGTTGGGAACTACATTCGTTTTCCACTTCTGAGTTATGAGCGATCTGGCTGCTAGAAGAACATGTGTCACCACCGTTCGGTATTGGGGAGGGTATTTCTCAATACCCAAATTTAACAAGGCCAGCCCCGGTTCAGAGGGAGAGATTATACCCGTGAGGGAAGCTAGCAATCTGAATACACCGTTCCAGAAGCTAGTCAAATGTTTACATGACCAAAGAACGTGTATAAGAGAGCCCACATCCCCACAGCCTCTCCAGCACAGGTTAGAGTTCTCCTTAGAGAATTTAGACATCCTATAAGGGGTGAGGTACCACCTCAAGGATATTTTCTGGTACAGTTCCCAGTGGGTAACGCAGTGAGAAGATTTGTATATAGAGTTAACGGCTTGGTACCATTGTTTTAAGGAGTATGTTTTCCCCAATTCTCCCTCCCACTTTAAATAGGGGGAGGATTTAGTAATTATATTTTTGTGCTGAAGAAGGCCATAGAAAAATGAGACTCCCCTTACTGACTTTTGTGTCTTCGTATAGAACTTCCAGATATCATCCCTCATGTAAATTCGGCATGAGGGCAATGAGCGTAAAAAATGTGATATCTGACCATATTTATACAACTCATCGAGTTCTAAACCATATTCAGTTTTCAATACAGTGAACTTTTTGATTTGTTCGCCACATAATAAATCAGAGATAATAGTGATACCTCTGGTTTTCCATCTGTGGAGAGCAAGATCAGGTATTGCTTTGGAAAGTAAGTCAATATCTATGGGAACCTCAACCATTCCTCCCTCCCCTTGTTCACAACGTCCAAGTTCTCTCCATGCCCAAAGAGACGTCTGAATCGTCAAGGGTAGATGTCGTATATGAAAAGGTCTCAACCGGTCAAGCCAAAGCAGAGAAAGAAGGTCACCTGTCGGGGACATGGATTGTTCGATGTCTTTCCAGGGGGGAGAGGTCTGTTCATTAAACCAAGTACTGAGTTGGGTAAGAACGACTGCCTTGAAATAGTCTTGTAACTCCACGAAGCCCATGCCACCTACTTTTCTATGTTTTATTAACAACTTTTTAGAGCATCTGGGCTTCTTCTTTTGCCATATGTAGTTGTTCAGGAGGGAATTAAGTAGTTTAAGGTGGGTGGGTTTGATAGGAACTGGTAGTGTACGGAACACATAAAGAACTTGTGGGAGCAATAGCATTTTAAAAGAGGCCAGGCGTCCTGACCACGTTAGTTCTGTTTTAGATATACGTTTGGTTTCGACGGTTAATTTTTGGAGTAGCGAGGTGTAGTTGATATCAGCTAATCTGTTGGGGTCGGCTGTAATCTGCAGGCCCAGGTAAGTTATACTATCTTCCTTCCAGGAATAGGGAAAAGACTTTTGTAAGCTAAGCTTCAACTGCAGCGGAATATCCAAGGGGAGAATGAGAGATTTAGTATCATTAACTTTATAGTAGGAGACACTACTAAATTCATCCAATATATACTGAGCATATTTTAATGAAAGAGATGGGGCTGTGAGAAATAGAATAATATCGTCAGCGAATAGATTAATTTTATGATTTTTGTCTCCGAAGGTAAAACCTTGGATATCTGGGTGGGATCTAATTTTCTGAGCTAGGGGTTCTATTAGTAAGTTGAAAATGGAGGGGGACAGAGGGCAACCCTGTCGTGTACCGTTCGTTATATTAAAAGGGCGTGAAAGAATACTAGAAGTATATACCCTCGCGGAGGGGGAGGAATATAGGGCTAATATTGCGGATAAGATAGGGCCTTCAAATCCAAATCTGCAAAGGGCAGATCTCATATATCTCCAATGAATCCTGTCGAACGCCTTCTCCGCATCCAAAGAGAGGAGCAGAGAAGGCGTCCGACAGGCCCTCGCATGGCACACGACGTCCACCACCCGTCTCGTCGCATCCGAAGCTTGTCGGCCCAGCGTAAATCCCGCTTGGTCTGGATTTATAAGCGTCGGTAATATGGGGAGTAGTCTCTGGGCCAGCAGTTTAGCATATATTTTTACATCTGTATTTAGAAGTGAGATGGGGCGGAAATTGGCTGGAGTGTCTGGTGTTTTTCCTGGTTTAGGTATCGTGACAACATATGCGGCTAGCATTTCCGAGGGAAATGAGGAGGTGGCAGCTGCTTGTGAATAGATTGTTTGTAACGTTGGGGCCAAGAGATCGCCAAATTTTGAGTAGTATTCACTTGGAAGGCCATCAGGGCCAGGGGATTTACCCGTCGGTAATGAGCTAATAATTTTTTGTATTTCTGCCTGTGAGAATGGGGCATTCAATGTGGAAAGTTGTTCCTCAGAGAGTTTAGGAAGTGAAATGCTCTCCAAAAAAGCTTGGATACCTGCTTCCGTAGGTTGCGTAGTGGAGGGGTCAGATGTAAGGTTATAGAGTGAAGAGTAGTATTGGGCGAAGGAATTGGCAATATCTTTAGGGTTAAATAATTTGCTTTTGTCCGAGGAATTAATTAGGTAGGGGATAGTAGTTCGAGATCGTTGGGCTTTCAAACGCTGGGCTAAGTGTTTACCCGCTCTGTTCCCTGCCGAGTAGTGTGTTAATTTAAGGTAATGGACATATTTATTATGGTCTTCTAGGAGCAACAGTCTAAGTTCGGAGCGTAGGTTGTTTAATTTATGCGCCTTCGCAGGGGAGGGATCTGTCTTGTTCTGATTGTCTAGCGAGTCAATGTCTTTCAGGAGACTGTCTATTCTGGTGGACCTCTGTTTTTTAAGTCTTACACCGGCCTGTAGTAGAATGCCTCGTATAAAAGCCTTGTGTGCACACCATAAAACCATAGGGTCTTCAACAGAACCAGTGTTAGTAACAAAAAATTCTTTTAGACTTTTGGATACTTCTGATACCTGTGTAGGAGATCCGAACACGCCAGCACTCGCTCTCCAAACCCCAGACACATTATGAGCGTTCCCCTCCGCCACCTCTATCGAAACCGGAGCGTGGTCGGACCAAGAGATGCCATGGATGGCGGAGGAGGACACTCCCTGTAATAGGAATCTATCTACAAGAATCATGTCAATTCTGGAATACGAATTGTGTCTGGAGGAGTAAAACGAATAGTCCCTCTCATTAGAGTGCTGGCATCTCCAGACATCGTAGAGCCCCTCCTCCAACAACAAACGTTGCAAGGAAGGAAGAGGTCTACGAGACCTGGTGGTAGTATCCATATGATAATCAACCGTTAAATTAAAGTCTCCACACAATACTAGAGCTCCTTGACGTACTTCGTTGATTTTAACGAGCAGTCTCTTGAGGAATCGTAGCTGGTGTGTGTTGGGAGCATAAAGGTTTACAATAGTATAAGTCTTATTGTTAAGAGAGCCCACCAAAATTATATATCTGCCCTCAGGATCTGTTATTGTGAGGCTACATGAAAAGACAATCGAGTTCCGAATAGCAATCACAACCCCCTTGCGTTTTTGTGAAGCAGATGCGCAAAAAACATGAGAAAAGTTCTTATTGTGGAAAGGCAGTGGATCACTGGCCAGGAAGTGCGATTCCTGTATACAGATAACATCAGCACGTAGTCTCTGCGCTTCCTTCCATACCGATGCGCGCTTTGCTGGGTGATTTAACCCATGGACGTTAAAGGAGATTATATTAAGCATCGGTGATATAAATAAATGATGAGTAGAATGATCCCCAAATCACCTTTGAAAATAGGCTCCAAATCAGTCGAACTGCACATTCCAAGGTGACCAGGATTGAACACCACAGAGTCCATCCCAAGAGGTTAGGGGGTAGGATCCAGGGATAAAACGAAACATAGAAAAGGGAAAAGAAAAAAACGAAGAAAAAACAGTACAGAGGAGGATAGAGCAAGAGTTCCAAAACTTTGGCGTTAGCCATACAGGTAAAAAAAAAACGATCCGACTTGGAATCAGTAGGCAGCAATTCTGCCCGTCGTAAAGTTAGGGGGAAGAGTGAACGTTCGTACCGTTCCGCACGTATACCGAGAGATTCGTGCGAGCGAATATTTGATGGCAATCAGAATATCCGGGAACCTAGTTGTTGCGATTCGAAGCTTTTTTCTTACGAGCCACTACTTGCCAGGAGTCTTGAGACGGAACCTTCGACAGATGCACTGGAGTAGCGTCCTCAGGAGAGGGGAGAATGTTCCACAGCTTTAGTAAGTCCAGGCCATCTTCCAGACTGTTGATCGTCGTTGTTTGGCCTTCTCTGGTAATGGATAGTTTGCAAGGAAATCCCCATCTATAAAGAATGTTGTGATTCCGAAGGGCTTTTGTGATAGGCAGAAGTGCCTTCCTCCGTTGCATCGTATGCTGTGAGAGATCTGCAAAAACCTGAAGGTTAGCATAGCGTTCCGGTGGCTGTTTGTTGGTTCGGAAAGCTGAAGTAAATTTTTCCTTAACCTGGAAAAAGTGGACTCTCATCAGCACATCTCTCGGAATATTATCCGGGAGATGCGCAGGCTTCGGAAGACGATGTATTCTGTCGATCGCAAGATCCGATACCGGCAATTCTGGCAAGAAGGCCCCCAACAGCTCCTGAGCATACTGGAGAAGTTGCGCCGGTACGACCAACTCCGGGACGCCTCTTAGCTTGAGATTGTTTCGCCTGGATCTATCTTCTAAATCCGCGATTTTTGCTCTTAGCCAGGCCACCTCCTCCGTTTGATCGTTCTGGGCATCTACTACTGAGTTAATAGCAGTTGCGAATTCGCCCATTTTGTGCTCCACATGGTCGACTCTGATGCCCATAGCATTAATGTCCGACTTAAATCCCCTCATGCAATCCATCATGTCACCATGTAGGGTGCTTCGTAGCGAGACCAGCATGTCTCTCAAAGTTGTGTCGGATACCGGTTGGTTAGACGCGGGGAACATGTCTATAGTATCCGATAATTCCCTAGTGTCCTCCATCTGGTCACCCTCACCACTGACCTGCTCCGCACTGGGATTCTCTGACATCCTCGGTTTGGATTTTGCCGGACTGCGGGAGAGTGGAGTAGACATCCCCGGAGAACCATGGGGTGATCCTTTGTGGAGGTCCGGACTCGGGGCCTCCGATCCGGAGCCGCTGGATGCCGAAGGCGAGGCGCCGTCAGCGCCATCTTGGAGTAGGCCTCGAGGGTTCCGCGGGAAGAAATGTGGTAATTTCTTCAGTTGCGGTAAGTTTTTGCGTTTGCGAGTCATCTTGGCGGTATGAGGTGGAGATAAGTCGTCTAATGAAGTCAGTAGGAAACTTCAAAAGTACCCGGATAGTGAGTATTCCTCTCGGTATTACGGAGCTACCGTCTCATGCGTCCATACAGTCGCGCGGTAGCCACGCCCCCCACTTTTGGTGGTATTTGATCACCTCCTGGGTTTTTTATTTTTTGCACTATAAACAGAAAAAGACTGCCATTTTTGAAAAAAAATAAATAATAATAATAATATGTTTTACATTCTGCTATAAAACCTATCCAAATAAAAAAAAAACTTTTTTAAATCAAATTTCTTCATAAATCAAGGCCAATATATATTTTGCTAAATATTTTTGTTAAAAAAAAATCTCAATAAGCGGATATGGGTATGGGATATACAGTGCCTTGCAAAAGTGTTCACCCCCTTGGCTTTTTACCTATTTTGTTACATTACAGCACTTAGTTCAACGTTTTTTTAATCTGAATTATATGTGATGGATCAGAACACAATAGCCTAAGTTGGTGAAGTAAAATTAGAAAAATATATACATAAAACTATTTTTAAGAAATAAAAAACTGATAATTGGCATGTGCGTATGTATTCACCCCCTTTGTTATGAAGCCCATAAAAAATCTCTGGTGCAACCAATTACTTTCAGAAGTCACATAATTAGTAAAATTATGTCCACCTGTGTGCAATCTAAGTGTCAGATGATCTGTCATTACATATACACACCTTTTTGAAAGACCCCAGAGGCTGCAACACCTAAGCAAGAGGCACCACTAACCAGAAAATGTCATGAAGACCAAGTAAGGGACAATGTTGTTGAGAAGAACAAGTCAGAGTTAGGTTATAAAAAAAAATCCAAATTTTTAATGATCCCTAGGAGCGCCATCAAATCTGCCATAACCAAATGGAAGGGAACATGACACAATAGCAAACCTGCCAAGAGACAGCCGCACACCAAAACTCACGGATCGGGCAAGGAAGGCATTAATCAGAGAGGCAGCACAGAGCCATAAGGTAACCCTGGAGGAGCTCCAGAGTTCCACAGCAGAGACTGGAGTATCTGTACATAGGACGACAATAAGCCGTACGCTCCATAGAGTTGGGCTTTATGGCAGAGTGGCCAGAAGAAAGCCATTACTTTCAGTAAAAAACAAAATGGCATGTTTTGAGTTTGCAAAAAGGCATGTGGGAGACTCCCAAAATGTATGGAGGAAGGTGCTCTGGTCTGATGAGACTAAAATGTAACTTTGTGGCCATCAAAGAAAATGCTATGTCTGGCGTAAACCCAACACATCACATCACCCAAAGAACACCATCCCCACCGTGAAACATGGCGGTGGCAGCATCATGCTGTGGGGATGTTTATCAGCAGTCGGGACTGGGAAACTGGTCAGAGTTGAGGGAAAGATGGATGGAGCTAAATACAGGGATATTCTTGCACCCTTAGAAATCCTGAAGGCAGTGATTGGTTTTCGGGGTGCCGTACGCGGCTAGACTCCCAAAAAGTCCCACATATGTGGTATCCCCGTACTCAGGAGAAGCAGCAGAATATATTTTGGGGTGCAATTCCACAAATAAACTATGGCATGTATGAGCAATATATCATTTAGTGACAACTTTTTGTAAACTTTTTTTTTTTTGTGTCATTATTCAATCACTTGGGACAAAAAAAAATATTCAATGGGCTCAACATGCCCCTCAGCAATTTTCTTGGGGTGTCTACTTTCCAAAATGGGGTCATTTGGGGGGGGGGTTTGTACTGCCCTGCCATTTTAGCACCTCAAGAAATCAGATAGGCAGTCATAAATTAAAAGCTGTGTAAACTCCAGAAAATGTACTCTAGTTTGTAGACGCTATAACTTTTGCGCAAACCAATAAATATACGCTTATTGACATTTTTTTTACTAAAGACATGTGGCTGAATACATTTTGCCCTAAATGCATGACTAAAATTGAGTTTATTCGATTTTTCTTATAACAAAAATTAGAAAATATCTTTTTTTCTCGAAATTTCCGGTCTTTTTCCATTTATATCGCAAAAATTTAAAATCGCAGAGGCAATCAAATATTGCATAAATTGCATGACCGCGCAATTACCAGTTAAAGCAGTGCAGTGCGAAATTGTAAAAAGACCTCTGGTCCTTAGGCTGACAATTGGTCCGGGGCTGAAGTGGTTAAAATGTGCTCAGGCATGAAATGAAAACTGTGCTCCAATGTTCTGGAAGGCCGGAGGGACACGCGGAAGCACAAGTGGAGAGCAAACCGCTTCTTTGAGGCACAGGAACACTTTAATGGTGATGGTTGCCTTCAGCTGTCCATATGTTCAGGATCTCGTTGGTGGACCAAGTATATGATATCTGTTTGTGGAAACACCTGCTGGAGATACCCTAAGTGACTTAGGTCATGTGTTTCTGGGGAGTTGGTGTGTTTATACCTGGGAAAAGGGGGAGAGTACTGTTTTTTTTCCTGGTTGTCACCCTTCTTTTTTAACACTTTTTTCATCACTTCTGGATTTATGCATTTGCACTGAGCACTTTATTTGAACTGTATTTTTTTTTTTTTTACTTTATTACACATTTGCTTTATAAATTATATATTGAGTCATATTTGTTTTGTATGAGCGTGGTCTAGTCTTCAAATTTTCGTGTACATAAAAAAAAAAAAAAGCCTTGTAGTAGTCCTAGCCTGCCCTCAGTTTAAAAACAAAACAAAAAAAACTTAGTTTTTACGTGATTAAAATTAATGAAATTATTAAAGCTAACTGATTGACCTGCATTCCTAATAAACAATGGAACTCCATTTTGGAACAGTCACACATGAACAACAAAATATTAATTGAAAGTGTATGGTTGCTATGTAACCCATCTAAGCAAATGACTCAGCCTCTTCTTTCCTTGCTTAAAAGCTAGGTGTACACTGCTGCTATTGTATATTTAAAGAATATTTGCTTAAAGGCTATGGAAAACTGTATCTGTGAATGATTCATATTGTGTTGGGTGTATGAAATGCCCTGCACAGTATACAGTGTATGTCTTGTAAATATGTAGAATTGCATCTTCCTACTGAACCAGGACACCTTTGATCTTACATTTGATGATATCTAGTGAGAGGAATCAGTAAAACATCCTATGTTCATTACCTCCACGATGATACATTTATATTAACACTTACACATTATCTGTACCACTTTTCACTATTATACGTGCAGAAAAAAAATCTACCACTATTCACTGTTTTACCTGCATTTAAAAAATATATATATATATGTACCACAATTTACCATAAACAGTGAAACTACAATTTCAGTAGATCAGATGATTTGACATAAATATACTAAAATCTCAAAGTCCTGCATGATTATCAATTGTTTATGATACACTGAGCCTTAACAAATTGAATATCTTCCAGTTACGGTTTAGATCTACTTTAAAATTGTTCTAAAGATAAAACATTTTTATCTTAATGCATTCCCTGCGTTAAGGTAAAAAATGTTTTTTACATTCCACTTGCTGTGCCCACCCCCAAATTAACAGCTTAAGCCCTGGACCATTTGGCTGGCCAAAGACCAGACCCCTTTTTGCGATTTGACACTGTGTCGCTTTAACTCACAATTGCGCAGTCGTGTGACATGTCTCCCAAACAAAATTGACGTGCTTTTTTTTCCCTACAATTACAGCTTTCTTTTGGTGGTATTTGATCACCTCTGCAGTTTTTATTTTTTGAGCTATAAACAAAAAAAGAGCGACAATTTTGAAAAAAACGCATTCTTTTTTACTTTTTGCTATAATAAATACCCCCCAAAAATATATAAAAAGATTTTTTTTCCTCAATTTAGGCCGATATGTATTCTTCTACATATTTTTGGTTAAAAAAATGGCAATAATCGTTTATTGATTGGTTCATGCAAAGGTTATAGCATCTACAAAATAGGGGATAGTTTTATCGCATTTTTATTAATAATTTTTTTTTTACTAGTAATGGCGGTGATCAGCGATTTTTATTGTGACTGCTACATTATGGTGGACACGTCGGCAATTTTGACAAATTTTTGGGACCATTGGCATCAATACAGCGATCAGTGCGATTAAAATTGCGTTGATTACTGTAAAAGTGTCACTGGCAGTGAAGGGATTAACACAAGGGGGCAGTGAAAGGGTTAATGTGTGTCCTAGTATGTGTTCTAACTGAAGAGGGGATGGGATTGTGCAGGGAAACTAACAGATCACTGTTCATACTCTATATGAACAGATGATCTGTCAGTTCACTCCTCAGAGAACCGGAAACTGCGTGTTTACACACACAGCTCCCGGTTCTCCATATACCCAGGGTCGGCCTGACAACTCATGGGGCTCCCGTGCAATAGGAGTTTATGGGGCCCCCGGGCAATAAGAGAAGATTATGGGGCCCCTAGGCAATAGGAGATTATGGGGCCCCCAGGCAATATGAGATTATGGGGACCCCAGGCAATAGATTATGGGGCCACACAGTATACACACCCATACAGTATACACACACAGACACACAATATACGCACACAGTATAAACACACAGAATACACCTACACACACTGAAAATGTACTGGAGAGGCAGGGCAGCTATAATCCTGGGATTTTTAAAAAAACACAGATTTTTACATACTGTCCCTGGTTTTGTTGAGGCTGGCAACCCTGATGGAGGTCCTCGACCCTCGAATGGTCAGTCCGCCCCTGCATGTGCCCCAAGCGATCACGGGAGGCCAGCGGTGATCGAGACTGCCGGGTACTTGCATCAGCTTGGGGAGCGAGCGGGGGGCATGACGGCGATTCGTGCAGCCAAGCCATCTTGCTACAGTACAACTGCGGCGGCTGGTCGGCTAGCGGTTAATCACCTACCTGAGTCCTGTATCAATCTAGCACTGTGCCTGTCTGCAGTTCTTCTCCCCTGTCTTTCACTTCCCACAAGGGCTGCCAGTCAAATCCTGTGAGCAAAGACGGGGGGTGGGGGCAAGCCAGGCTATGTGTGTTTCTTTGGACACAAATAACCCAACTCGAGAGCAAGACTGCACATTTGCCCCCATAGCCTAGTTTTCTATAGGGGCAGACACAGAAGAGGAAGAGTGGAGAACACCAGTTGAGGAGGGCAGTTCTGTGCAATACCATTGAATAGAGCAGGTGACTATACACTTAATCATTATTTTAATATAAACAAATTTAGCCTTTAAAAACCTCTTGATAACATCACCCAATTAAAAAATGCAGAAATGCTGAGATAATGGACATTTGCTTTCTTGAAACAAATGGAAAGTACATCATAGCTCCCAACTGTCCCTGATTTTGAGGGACCGTCCCTGATTTGGAACAAAGTCCCTCTGTCCCACTTTCCTCTTCATCTGTCCTTCATTTTGGTCTGATCTATATAGTTGTATATAAAATGTGTTTTATTTTTCAAAAAGTATTTCACAGTGCTAAACCTTTCATCCATTTTTTTTTTAATTACTGCATTTGTAAATTTCAAAAGCCAGTATAAAGGAAAAGTAATGGTAAAAAAAAAAAAAACACTTGTGGGTTTAACTAATCATTTTTTTGTATAATTTTCTTTTAAGGGAGTGTGGCAGGTGTGTGTCCCTAAGTCTACATACTTTTACTAATAAGTGTCCCTCATTCCCATCTCAAACAGTTGGGAGGTATGGTATACGAGCACATGAATTGAATGCTAATACAACAGCCTATGGTTGGGGAAGACTCACACAGATAGCTTGTATTTTTCTTGATTCTTCTTCCCTTAGAATATGTCTAGCTTAACATATTTGTGGCCTTTAATATTAGGAACCTAATTTTTATTGAGCCAGATCAACGTCAGACATGCCACTTGAAGCAATGGCATATAGGCAATTTCTCTGTGTCAGACTACCAAATAAACTGGAATCATGCACTTGCTGACAGCTCAAGTTCATAATTGAGATAAGCTCTTCGATGTTATCTAAATGTGTTCTTTATTTTATAATGGCATACAGTGTATTCTTCAGATCATATCTTACTGATTAAGCTGGAACGCTCTATTTCTCTTTTTTTCACTCTCTTTTTGTTAAATAAAATGATGGGAATATTATCTTCACAGCTTATCTGCTCCAGAAGTTACACATTGCCATTTCCACTCCTCAGACATTTCCCCTCCAATCTACCCACCCAGGTGCTGTTCTTGCCTCTTTACCAATTATTGTAAGATGTTTGTTTCGAGGTTGACAGTGGAATCATTTACCTTGTATATTTTGTGTTCAGTTGTATCTATTTCCACCTATTGATGTCCTCTTTCTTGTGCTCATTACAGAACATTTTTCATCAGCTTAATGTACATTGTTTAACTGCTTCCCGTTCGGCCAATAGACAAATGACAACCGAGTGGGAGCTTTGCCATCCTGGGTGGACATCGCATGACGTAGTACGCTCTTCCAGTCACGGGCCACACTGCGGCACAATATGCCACCCACTGTGTTCACTGGACCCATTGGATGACAGATCATTGTACCTGGCTGGCCGTGGTACCATGTGATTGCTGTGACCAATTACAACGATCACATGACATTTGTACACAATGAATGGTGTACAATGAACTTATTCATCGTGTACTATTGTGTTTAAACTCTGTGATTGGTCACAGTGATTACATGTACAGACAGGGCCAATCACAGTGCACCTGTACCATGTGATAGCTGTGGCCAATCACAGCTTTCACAATAGTACACAATGAATGAATAGATGCCATTCATAAAAATGAATTGCTTATAACAATGGTCATCACTGTTATAAGCAATCACCATGTAAAACAAATCCTGATTACTTCCCGAGAGTACACAGTGTCACTGTTGTAACACTATACTGCTCTGGTCACAGTATGTAAAAAAAAAAAAATGGTAAAAGAAAAATGTAAAAAATTATAATTTTTTTCTTTTTACATACTATCACCAATCAGCGTCCCTGATCTCTGCCACACCAATCATACAATGATGCTGTACTGCTCTGGTGACAGCATGTAAAAAAAAGATTTGTGCAAAAAAAAAAAAAAAAGTATGTAATTTCTTATTTTCGCCTTTGATTCCCCAATCCACACACTTAATATGGATGGAGGAATCACTTTGCCTGCCCATACATGGATTAAAATTCAGCCGATCCCTGCTAAACTGGCTACATTTTAATCCAAGTATGATTGGCTTAACATATATAGAATAATGTACAATACTATTTTCCAGAAAGGTTATTGCTACAGTGGGTGACCATGTCTCTGCATGTGTGAAGTCTATAGCAGAAGAGAAATGTAACAGACCTCAGCTTGTAGATTAAGCGTGTCCGAGGGGACTGTATCAAATGCTTTTGAAAAATCCAGATACACCACCTCTACCGGCCTACCTTTGTAAGCAGCTCACTTCCTCATAGAATGTTAATAGTTTGGTTTGGCAAGAAGGACCTTTCGTAAACCCATGCTGGTTACTACTAATAATACTGTTTTCATATTACTGCATTTGACATGGACACTTCATATTAGCTGTTCAGTGGTGGGATCCTCTTAGGATCCAGGAAAGGCGTGAAGTCAACACAACTGTCAGACGGGCCAGTGCAGGCAAATCTGCAGCAGCTGGATTAGTTGTTCCCCACCTAGAAAGAGTGCTAGTGAGTTAACCAGGTGGCAGGTTTAAGTGAGCATATCTTGGTATACACAGTAAGGGCTCCTTCACACCAGGTGTGGTGGCATTGCTCTGGGCAGCCTTGCCCACACACAGTCCGGACACAAGGAAAGAGAAAACGCCTTGTTTCCTATCAGGCCAGCTCACACCACTGCATTGACAGTGTAATAGCCCTGTGTAGAGTCACAAAAGCAAAGATATTGTGAGGTACACTACTAACCTTTGGGCAATGATTGATGTTTCCATGGTTTAGATACAGGTTTGCTTTAACCAAGCCCATCTTTCATCTTTTTGTAGTGTTTCTAACTGAAATTACATTGATTCCCTTTACTCATATGTTGAGTTTCTGGACATGCTTGGTACATTGCAGTAGAATGAATAATTTATTTTCATTGACTTGATTTTCCATAGATTTTCCATAGAAGTCAAGGAAAGATTTTTTTTTTGACTGTCCATGATATTACATTGTATAGAGCATGCAGGGTCTGTGGTATATACAAACCTATAGGTGTTGACACGCAAATACACCATATAGAACAGTTGTTTAGTTTGTACACATCATATGAACTACACAGAGAAATACTAAAATATAAAATATTTTTAAATACTTTTCACAAAGTGTGGCATTTTATTACACTGTTCCGACATTAAAAACAAACTGGAAAATAAAGCATTCATTTTTTTTTCCAACCACTAATCTTCATGACATTTTGTGTAAAGCATTCATATTAGTCATTTGTGGATTTAAGTAAATGAGCTGGCACAACTTTTAGGAAAATACATAAAAGGTATTTTGGGACATGACAGGAAAATAGTAATTTGCCTCACTACATAGTTTTGTGTCATCTTCCTTAAGTGTATTCAAATACCACTGATGGCCCATGCACACATATTCTGTCTTATGTACTAAAATGAATGTGTAAACCTGTGAATTAGGATATTTTGATATTCTGTAAGATATTCTCAAATTGAAAAAGACCTTCCATTCATATATATATAAATTAAAAATGTATTTAATAAGAAATTATAAGAAACATTTCTTCATCAACTTAAGCCACTATGTTTTTTTACAAAAATGTTATTTATTTATTTTTACTAGTAATGGTAGCGATCAGCGACTTAAAGCGGGACTGCAGACGATCCAGACACTGTTGACACTTCTTTGGGGACTAATGACACAAATTAGTGCTAAAAAAATATGCACTGTCACTGTACGTATGACACTGGCAGGGAAAGGGTTAACATCAGGGGCAATCAAAGGGTTAAATGGGTTTCCTGGGAGTGCTTGCTAACTGTGGGGGTGCTTTAGCTGTGGGAAGGCAGAGAGATCCATGTTCCTGGTAGCAGAAACATAAGATTTCTGTCTTCCCTACTAACAGAACAGCGATCTGCCTTGTTTATATAGGCAGACCATCATTCTACCTCTGTCAGGAACCACTGATTGGCTCCCACTGTGTCACCTGTACGTGATTCTACCCAGAGGAGCCGCCGCCCAACAGTACATGTATGTGGGGCAGTCGGCAAGCAGTTAATGGCATGCCAGTCTAAGTCCATAGGGTTCAATATTGAGTTGGCCCACCCTTTGCAGATATAACAGCTTCAGCTCTTCTGGGAAAGCGGTCCACAAGATTTAGGAGTGTGTGTATGGGAATGTTTGACCATTCCATGAGATCCCATCTGTGGATGTCATATGACTATGGCCCGGTATTGAAGTGGTTAAATACGCTTGACTATCTGTTATGGAGCAATCCAAAATCCAGACCCTCTATATTGTTCCCTACCCTTTCTCACTTGGTGGCCTTATGCAATACCTTACACAAACAATGCTTGTTAACCCCTTCCCGACTAGCCCTCGCAGTTATACATTGTCAGGATGGCTCCCCTGCTCAAGCCATCGTAGCTCTTGGCTCCCCTGCGTGAGCCGTCGGATGGCTCTTTAAGGTGCTTTTTTGCAGGTGCCCGCAGCGTGTCCTCGGAGCCAATGCGTGTGCCCGGCGGGCACCTGCAATTGCTCATAACAGAGCAAGAACCGGGATCTGTATGTGTAAACACACAAATCCCGGGTTCTCTCAGGGGAGAGGAGACAGATCGTGTGCTCCTACTAAGTAGGAACACCAATTGGTCTCCACCCCTAGTCAGTCACATCCCCCCACAGTTATAACACACCTAGGGAACACAGTTAACCCCTTGATCGCCCCCTAGTGTTAACCCCTTCCCTGCCAATTACACTTATACAGTAATAAGTGGCTATTTTTAGCTCTGAACGCTGTATAAATGTCACTGGTCACAAAAAAAGTGTCAAAAGTGTCTGATCTGTCCGCTGCAATGTGACAGTCACGATAAAAAATTTCAGCTCACCACCATTACTAGTAAAAAAATAAAAATGCCATAAATCTATCCCCTATTTTGTAGATGCTATAACTTTTGCGCAAACCAATCAATATAAGCTTATTGTGATTTTCTTTACCAAAAATATGTACAAGAATACATATCAGTCTAAACTGATGAAGAAATTTGTTTTTTGAAAAACGTTTTTGGATATTTATTATATCCATATTATTATTATTATGTATTTTTGTTTATAGCGCAAAAAATAAAGACCGCAGAGGTGATCAAATGCCACCAAAAGAAAGCTCTATTTGTGTGGAATAAAAGGACATCAATTTTGTTTGGGCACAATGTCACAAGACCATGCAATTGTCAGTTAAAGTGACGCAGTGCTGTATCGCAAAAAATGGCCTGGTCTGGAAGGGGGTAAATACTTCCGCTGCTGAAGTGGTTAAACGCCTACATACGTCCATTAGCACACATCTTCCATAATCCATCCTTCCCTCCTGGCATGAACGTTCAAGCCTTCTGTTGGTGGTTGAATAAAGGTCTATTTCATATAAGACATTTTTTTTTTAAAGACCTACTTCCCTGGGATATTGTTTAACCACTTCGCGCCCGCCCTATAGCCAGAAGACGGCTACAGAGCGGACGCTAACTGCCGGGAGGCCGTCCCTGGATGTCCTCCTGTTTACTTCCCCTCTGCGCACCGCCACGGGTGTGCATCGGGGAAGTTCTGTGTTGGCCGTGTCCCTCGGACACAGCCAATCGCAGATTGTGCTAAATGGCCAATCACAGCGGCCATTTAGTACTCGATCGGGCTATCCAATGAGAGGTGAACTCATATGTAAACATATGAGATCATCTCTCATCGCCGGCTCCCCTCCTCACACAGAGACAGCGTGTGAGGAGGGAGAGATGAACCACTGCAGCTGCAGCGTCTGTGACTGAGTACACACACAGTAAAACACACACACACACACATACACATACACAGTAAAACACACACACAGTAAAACACACACACATGCCCACCTGTCCCCAGTGCTACCTATCAGTGCCATCTGTTCCCTGTGCCACCTATCAGCACCATCTATCCCCAGTGCCATCTGTCCCCAGTGCCACCTGTCCATACCATGTGTCCCCAGTGCTACCTGTCCGTGCCATGTGTCCCCAGTGCCACCTATCAATGCCACCTGTCCCCAGTGCCATCTAACAGTGTCATCTGTCCCCAGTACCACCTGTCCCCAGTGCCACCTGTCCCCAGTGCCACCCGCCCCCAGTGCCACCCGCCCCCAGTGCCACCCGTCCCTAGTGCCATGTGTCTCCAGTGCCACCTGTCCATGCCATGTGTCCCCAGTGCCACCTATCAATGCCACCTGTTCCCAGTGCCACCTAACAGTGTCATCTGCCCCCAGTGCCACCTGTCCCCAGTGCCACATGCCACCTGTCCCCAGTGCCACCCGTCCCTAGTGCCACGTGTCCCCAGTGCCACCTGTCCCTAGTGCCATGTTTCCCCAGTGCCACCTGTCAGTGTCACGTGTCATCAGTGCCACCTGTCAGTGTCACATGTCATCAGTGCCATGCATTGGTGCCATCTGTCAGTGTCACGTGTCATCAGTGCCACTTATTGGTGCCATCTGTCATCAGTGTCAGGTGTTATCAGTGCCACGTATTAGTGCCATCTGTCAGTGCCACGTATTAGTGCCATCTGTCATCAGTGCCACGTATTAGTGCCATCTGTCATCAGTGCCACATCAGTGTCACGTGTCATCAGTGCCAAATATTAGTTCCATCTGTCATCGGTGTCAAGTGTCATCAGTGCCATCTGCCATCAGTGTCACATCAGTGTCACATGCCATCTGTGCCATGTATCAGTGCCATCTGCCATCAGTGCCACATCAGTGTCACGTGTCATTGTCCTGGGGCTCCAGGGCCTTCAAAAGTGTAATAGGTAGTCAACAAGTTAGATGTGTAATTTATGCTCCTAGAACACGTGATGGCGCTCTCTGCATGTTGGGCCTCTCTAAGTGGCTAGGCTGTGAAAAAGTCCCACACATGTGGTATCGTAATACTTAGGAGGAGCAGCAGAATGTATTTTGGTGCATTATTTGTGGTATACACATGCCACGCGAGAGAAATAACCTATTACAGTGACAATTTTGTGGGAATAAAAATAAAAAACAAAAAAAATCTTAATTTTGTAAAGAATTGTGGGAAAAAATTACAACACCAAAAACCTCACTATGCCTCTTACTAAATACCTTGGAATGTCTACTTTTCAAGAAGGGGTCATTTGGTTTTTTTTTGTACTTTCCTGGCTTGTTCGGGTCGCAAGAAATGAGATAGGCCACCAGTACATCAGGTGTGATCAATTTTTTATGATTCGCACCACAGCTTGTAGACTCTCTAACTTTCACAAAGACTAAATAGTATCCACTAATTTGGGTTATTTTTACCAAAGACATGTAGCAGTATAAATTGTGGTCAAAATTTATGAAGAAAAATTTATAATTTGCATAATTTTATCACAGAAACAAAGAAATATGCGTTTTTTTCAAAAATGTTGGTCTTTTTTCATTTATAGCACAAAAAATAAAAAACACAGAGGTGATCAAATACCACCAAAAGAAAGCTCTATTTGTGGGAAAAAAGGACAAAAAATTAATTTGGGTACAGTGTTGCATGACTGAGTAATTGTCATTCAAAATGTGAGAGCACCGAAAGCTGAAAATTGGTCTGGGCAGGAGGGGTGTTTAAGTGCCCAGTAGGCAAGTGGTTAAGTAAACTTGAAATGCCCATCTCGGAAAAATTCAGACTCTGCCAAATTAGGCACTTCCTTAATTCTATTTGGTCAGACAAGAATGAACCGCCTAAATACACTCTTTATGAACAATCATAATCATGCTCAAATATTTTGGATCGGAGGGTAGGTATCTTTATGATCTATTCCTTGTTGGCGAGTAGGAAAGATTACCTCCCTATGCCCGGGCCTGGACACAGACCATGTGTTAGATCGAGTTGAATGGTTTCAGACATTTCAACACTTACGTGAAGCATGTCGCTCAAAAGTGGCTTCTGAGCTTTTTTTGGGTGGCAAGCTTCACGCAATGTGGGTTGCCGCAATTGCAGTGCGATTTATGCAGACCCACACTGTGATTCATCCTTTAGATGAATGGCATCTCAAATGTGAGTCCCGCAATTTGTCATTCACACATCGGTGCTTTAACAATGTAGGTAAAATCACAACAAATCTGCCTGCGATTCAAAACACGGAAGTGTGAATGCAGTCTTAGCCCACGTACACACGGTCGGAGATTTTGCCAACCAAATCCGTCAGATTTTGCCCGTCGGATTTAGTCCGACGGATTGTGTCTGAAACTGTTGCATACACATGGTCGGGCCAAGTTGGCGAAAAATCCGATCTTTCAGAACGTAATGACGTAATTTAATTACGATGGGACTACATTCAGGCTAGTAGCCAATAGCTTTGATGTAGGAATTTGATCTGAGCATGCGTGGCACTTCGTCCGATGAAAATGCTCTACACATGATCGGAATAGGTCCGTCCGGCCCAGTTGGTCTGGAAATATTTCCATGTTGGAAAATTGGGTCGGACGGAGATTCGGACGGAATCAGTCCGATGCATACCACACACAGTCGGATTATCTGACGACACGGTCTGATAAGACTAAGGCCGCGTACACACGGGCGGATTGTCTGGCCAACTAAGTTCGTCAGACAATCCGACAGACAGTCCGTCCAACTTTTGAATGAACGGACTTGACCACACATGATGAACAGACAGTCCGCTGAAAGCTTGCGCGATGACGTGTACAGCACGTACGACGGGACTAGAAATACGACGTCCAATACACTGCAATGCAACCTTCGGCGTGTAAATCCTTTCTGAGCATGCGCCATACTTAGTCCGTCCAACTTGCCTACACACGAGCGGACTGTCCGCTGAAACCAAGTTTGGACGGACAAAATTACGGAAATTCCAAAAGACTTAGTCCGCCAGACTGTCCGCTGAAAAAGTCCGCTGAAGCCCACACACGAGCGGATTGTCTGCTGAAACACGTTTCAGCGGACTAAGTTGGACGGACAATCCTCTCGTGTGTACGCGGCCTCATTCCGACAGATTCTCCGACCGTGTGTACAAGGGCTAAAGCTTAAAACTGCAGAACTATATTCACTTCCTTCACAATCAAGAACAATAACTCCTTTAAAAGCATAATAATTTCCATCATCACACAGCAGGATGAGCCACTATTGTTAACCCTGTGCTGACCAGTGAAACCACTCTACTATATCAAAGACAAGGATCCTACTTCATTCAGCTTTGGGGCAGAACGCACCCTGCCTGTCCAGAGACTGATGCGTACCAGCCCCAAGCAGAGATGAGTAAGCGCTGTTTGTAGCGTGAAACGCGTTAGCTATTTTATTCAAAAATCCTTTTTTGTTCCCTTTTTGCTGTGACGTTTTGTTCAATGAAGTTTTGCACTTGCATTTTGAAGAAATAAAGGCATCTAATTTTTACACAATCCGGAGTGTGACTATCCAGAGTTTCGTTCTGTTTCTACACCCCAAGCAGAGAGGACTTACAGATCAACACATGCATGAAAGAACAATGAAATAGGGGGAAAAAAAGCTTGCTCTCTGCAAAATAACACAAGTGAGAGGATCCCCGCTCTACATTACCAACAGTTCCAGAGTCTAAGCACACACACATTGATGTATAAGCAATCTGGATCAAATCAAGATGGGATGATGGAAGAAATGGTGTACAATGAAGATCAAATTGTCAATATAGAGGGAAAAAGGTGATGTCTGAAGGGGTTTTCATCTCCACAGACATGGCACTCATCCCACCAACACATGTACAGGTTGGCATAAGTGGGCCCATTGAGGCGCAAAAATACATACATTATTGAAAGTAATTGTGCAATTAATGAATAAATGCATCATTAATGCCCTTACATCAATGTGAAAGGGCCCTTACAGTGCAGATATTCCAGCTCTCCCTACAGACAAGAGGAGAAATGATTACATAAGTTATTTTGCAAGTTATTGACATTGTTTCGAAGCTACTCAGAAATGTGGAAGGCATGAAAAGAAAATTTTGGAATCACTGATGCAGTGCATTTAAATAGATTTTTTTATATTTATTACATATTCATTTTCCGCCATCTAAAAAAAGAATAGTTTTTAGGAAGTCTTAAAGTGTTAGTTTAGGGAAGATTTCAATGAAATGTTTTTGGTAGATAAATTAAATCTGTCATATGCCAAGAGAGAAGGCTTGGAAATTGAACAATTCACTTAACTGGTAAACATGTTTCACTATGCCTGAAATTGTCTGGATAACCATCACAAGGTACAGTAATTAAGAATGTAGTCTGGACACAGTCATGTTGAATAATTATCTGAAGAGTTCAGACGCAGAGCAAAAACATCATCTCTTACAAGGCCTATTGGAGAAACTGTATTACCACGCATCAAGGAGCAGTTTTTATATTTCTATGTTAGCAGTGCACCCGGATATATTGGGGTGGATTTACTAACGGCGAATAGACTGTGCACTTTTGCAAGTGCAGTTACACAAGAGCACAGTAAATAAGGTAAAGCTTTACTTTACAAAGAACACCCAATCACATGCATACCTCCCAACCATCCCAGATTCACCGGGACCGTCCCAGGAATTTATGTAAGTCCTTGTATCCCAGCGAATGAAAGAAAAGTCCCAGAGCGGAGCCCAGCAAGCAGCAGGGCTTTTTTTTCAGCCGGCGCTGCTTGTTTCTCCCTTCTGTCACTTGTAAATGTACAAGCAACAGCACTACTCTCCTATAAGCTGCATAGACCACCCCCCTCCCATCTAAGGGGATTCTACACAGCTGCTCATCCGATCGGAGGGAGGAGAGGGGATTCTACCCAGCCGCTTATCCCATCGGAGCAGAGGAGGGAGTGGATGGGACTACAACCCGGCCGCTCGTCCAATCGGAGCAGAGGAGGGAGGGACTGAGATTCCACCTGGCTGCTTGTCCCATCAGAGGAGGGAGGGGTGGAGATTCCACCCGGCTGCAAACAGGTGGATGCTGTAAGTTGTAGCTGAAATTTTGCAGCAGCCCCACTATTTGCAGAGCTCTATATTTGCATGTGGGAAGGGTGGATGTGAGCTCTGTACTGAAATCCATATTGTTCTTGGGGGGAGAACTTGGCAGTACACAGTGCACCCCTCAGCCCTGCATGCAGTACACAGTGCACCCCTCAGCCACGCACGCAGTACACAGAGCACCCCTCCGCCCTGTACGCAGTACACAGCGCACCCCTCAGCCCTGTACGCAGTACACAGTGCACCCTTCAACCCTGCATGCAGTGCATAACGCACCCCTCAGCAATCTGGATCAAATCAAGATGGAAAGATGGAAGAAATGATGTACAATGAAGATCAAATTGTCAATAGAGAGGGAAAAAAGGCTATGTGATGTCTGAAGGGATTTTCATCTCCACAGACATGGCACTCGTCACATCAACACATGTACAGGTTGGCATAAGTGGGCACACATTTTGTGGCCATTGGGGTGCAAAAATACATACATTATTGCAAGTAATTGTGCAATTAATGAATAAATGCATCATTAATGCCCTTATATCAATGTGAAAGGGCCCTTACAGTGCAGATATTCCAGCTCTCCCTACAGACAAGAGGAGAAATGATTACATAAGTTATTTTGCAAGTTATTGATATTGTTGTGAAGCTACTCAGAAATCGTAAAGGTATGAATAGGAAAATTTTGGAATCATTGATGCAGTTCATTTAAATGGATTTGTTATATTTATTGCATCTTCATTTTTCTCCATCTAAAAAAGAATAGTTTTTAGAAAGTCTTAAAATGTTAGTTTAGGATAGATTTCATAAAATGTTCTTGGTAGTTAAATTAAATCGGTCATGTGCCAAGAGAGAAGGCTTGGAAATGTAACAATTCACTTAACTGCTAAACATGTTTCACTATGCCTGCCATTGTCTGGATAACCATCACAAGGTAATTAAGAATGTAGTCTGGGCACAGTCATGTTGAATAATTATCTGCAGAGTTCAGACACAGAGCAATGTCAAAAACTCCACCTTTCACAAGGCCTATTGGGGAAACTGTATTACTACACATCAAGGAGCAGTTTTTATATTTATATGTTAGCAGTGCAGCCGGATATATTGCGGTGGAATTACTAAAGGCGAATAGACTGTGCACTTTTGCAAGTGCAGTTACACCAGAGCATAGTAAATGAGGTAAAGCTTCACTTGACAATGAACACCCAATCACATTCATACCTCCCAAACATCCCGGATTTGCCGGGACCATCCCAGGATTTTATGTAAGTCCTGGCGTCCCAACGAATTAAAAGCTTACTCCCGGAGTGGAGCCCAGCAAGAAGCGGGGCTTTTTTTTAGCCGGTACTGCTTGCTTGTTAACTCTGTCGCTTGTAAATTTACAGCACTAGTCTCCTATTGGCTGCACTGACCCCCCCCCCCCCCCCCCAACTAGGGGGATTCTACACGGCCACTCATCCTATAGGAGGTAGAGGACAGGGATTCTACCCAGCCCCTTGTCCCATAGGAGCAGAGGAGGGAGAGGCTGGGATTCGACCCAGCCCCATGGCAGAAGCTGCTACAGCTGCAGACAGATGGATGCTGTAAGCTGTAGCTGAAATTTTGGCAGCAGCCTCAGTATTTGCAGAGCTCTGTACTTGAATGGGGGAAGGGGGGATGTGAGCTTGCTACTGGAATCTAATCTGTATTGTTCTTGGGGGGGTGGGGAACTTGGCAGTACATAGCGCACCCCAAAGCCCTGCATGCAGTACACAGTGCACCTCTCAGTTCTGCACACAGTACAAAATGCACTCCTCAGCCCTGCATGCAGTACACAGTGCAAGCTTCAGCCCTGCATACAGTGCATAACGCACTTCTCAACCCTGCACGCAGTATGCAGCGCACTCCTCAACCCTGCACGTGGTACACAGCGCACCCCTCTGCTCTGAACGCAGCACACAGTACACCCCTCAATCCTGCATGCAGTACACAGCGCACCCCTCAGCCCTGCATGCAGTACACAGCACACTCCTCAACCCTGCACACAGTACATAGCACACCTCTCAACCCTGCCACAGTACACGGTGCACTCCTCAACCCTGCACACAGTACACATGAGTGAAGTTCCTCTTTAAGATAGGCTCAGACAAAACAATCTAAGCATATTTTATAAGTAAGCCTGGGTTTTGTTTAACTACACCCATTAAGCCCCTACTACTGGGAAGAGTTTGGCCAAACCCACATTTTGCTGTGGCACACACTACAGGTCCCCCTTTCCTCTTATGTCCCTCATTCTGAAGTTCCAAAGTTAGGAGGTATGCACATGCAAGGAAAATGTAAAAAAAAATGCTTTTTTGCTTGCACTTGAATTCAGCAGAGCGCTCTCTCATTTACTAATCTCTGGAACAACTGCACTTGCAAATGTGCACAGTCTCTTTTCCTTTAGTAAATCATCTCTACTATGACAAACAGCCCCAGATAGTCTGGGGATTGGTCTGAGAAGGTATTTGCTGCTAAGGCTGTGATGATTTTCATAATAAGGAAATGCATCAAAGGCAGATTGTCTAAGCCCACGTACACACGGTCGGAGATTTTGGCAACCAAATCCGTCGGATTTTGCCCGTCGGATCTTGTCCGAAACTGTTGCATACACGCGGTCGGACTAAGTTGGCGAAAAATCCGATCATTCAGAACGTGATGACGTAATTTCGTTACGATGGGACTAGTAGCCAATAGCTTTGATGTAGGAATTTGATCTGACCATGCGTGGCACTTGGTCCGATCAAAATTATCTGCACATGATCGGAGTATGTCCGATCAAACCAGTTGGTCGGAAAATATTTCCAACATGTTGGAAAATTGGGTCCGACGGAGATTCAGACGGAATCAGTCCGATGCATACCACACACAGTCGGATTATCCGACGACACGGTCCGATAAGATGCATTCCGACGGATTCTCCGACCGTGTGTACAAGGCTTAAGACAGGCAGGAAGAGATGCTGTCTATTTTGGGCTCTGGAGCCTGGCAAGGGGGAGTCAAGTTAGATTCCTTGGCCAACCATGTGACTAGCTGGTAAAGCCACAGGTGGGTTATTTGCAAAGGTATAACAGGAAGTTCTTGTGGGGTGTTAGGAAAAATGCTTTTGAATGTGGGGTGAACAAACTGAAAGAGCTGGCTGGCTTTCAGAAAGAGATTTCTATTTTTATTTCAGGATAAATAAGTTAAACATGATGGTGAGGGCATGCTAAAACCCTCACCATATAATATATATAAATACAGATATAAATGTACAGTGTATATACACACACAGTTTGAGTGTGTGTGTACATAGGTATACTTTAAGAACTATGCGTAATGGATAGAACAGTGACTAAGTGGTTAGCACTTCCACCTGGTAACACTAGGGTCATTGGTTCAAATCCCAACATAGCAGAACCTGCCTGATGTTTGTGCCTGTGTGGGTTTCCTCTGGGTACTCAAAAAATATACTGGTAGGTACTGGCTCCTCTCTAAATTGGCCCTAGTATGTGTATGTATGAATGTGAGTGAGGGACCTTACAGTAGATTGTAAGCTATTTAAGAGCAAGGACTGATGTAGAGTATATATATATATATATATATATATATATATACAGTATCTCACAAAAGTGATATTATATCTTTTCATGTGACAACTCTGAAGAAATTACACTTTGCTACAATGTAAAGTAGCGAGTGTACAGCTTGTATAACAGTGTAAATTTCATCTCCCCTCAAAATATCTCAAAGCACAGCCATTAATGTCTAAATTGCTGGCAACAAAAGTGAGAACACCCTTAAGTGAAAATGTCCAAATTGGGCTCAAAGTGTCAATATTTTTTGTGGCCACCATTATTTTCCAGCACTGCCTTAATCCTCTTGGGCATAAAGTTCACCAGAGCTTCACAGGTTGCCAGTGGAGTCCTCTTCCACTCCTCCATGATGACTTCACGGAGCTAGTGGATGTTAGAGACCTTGCGCTCCTCTACCTTCTGTTTGAGGATGCCCCACAGGTCTGGAGACATGCGTGGCCAGTCCATCAACTTTACCCTTAGCTTCTTTAGCAAGGCAGTGGTCGTCTTGGAGGTGTGTTTGGGGTTGTTATCATGTTGGAATACTGCCCTGTGGCCCAGTCACAGAAGGAAGTGAGATCATGTTCTGCTTCAGTATGTCAGAGTACATGTTGGCGTTCATAGAATGAATTGAGATAAATAAAAACTACTGCCCATCACAACTGCTTTAAATGACTCGAGTAAATACAAAATGCAGTTTTCAAATGACGGTTATGTGAAAATGAATTGCCCCCTAAACCTAATAACCGGTTGTGCCCCCCTTGGCAGCAACATCTGCAATCAAATGTTTGCGATAACTGGCAATGGGTCTTTCACATTGCCGTGGAGCAATTTTGGCCCGCTCTTCTTTGCAGAATTGTTTTAATTCAGCCACATTGGAGGGTTTTTCAGCATGAACAGCCTGTGTAAGGTCATGATACAGCATCTCAATTAGATTTTAGTCCAGGCTTTGACTAGGCCACTTCAAAACCTACATTTTGCTTTGTTTGAACCATTTGGAAGTGTACTTGCTGTTGTGTCTCTGATCATTGACCTGCTGCACAACTCAAGTTCACTTGAGCTTGAGGTCACAAAGTGATGGCTGGACATTCTCCTTTCGGATTTTCTGGTAGAGCTCAGAATTCATGGTTCCATTGATTATGGTAAGTTGTCCAGTTTCTGAAGCTGCAAAGCAGCCCTAGACCATACTGCCACCCACACCATATCTGACTGTTGGTATGATGTCCTTGTTATGAAATGCTGTATTCGTTTTATGCCAGCTGTAACGGGACGCACATCTTCTAAAAAGTAAAATTTTTGTCTCATCAGTCCACACAATATTTGCCTAAAAGTTTTGGAGATAATCAAGATGTTTTTTGGTAAATGTGAGATGAGCCTTTGTGTTCTTTTTGGTCAGCAGTGGCTTTGGCCTTGGAACTCTTCCATGGATGCCATTTTTGCCCAGTCTCTTTCTTATTGTTGAATCATAAACATTTTACCTGAGGCAAGTGAGGCCTGCAGTTCTTTAGATGTTGTTCTGGGTTCTTTTATGACCTCCTGGATGAGTCCTTGTCATGCTCTTGGAGTAATTTTTGTAGGCCGGCCACTCCTGGGAAGGTTCACCACTGTTCCAAGTTATCTCCATTTGTGGATAATGGCTCTCCCTGTGGTTCACTGAAGTTCTAAAGTGTTATGCCGCATACACACGATCGGAATTTTGATGGAAAAAAGCTCTGATGGTTTTCCCAATGGAATTCCGACGGGATTTTGCTCAAGCTGTCTTGCATACACACGGTCACACCAAATTCCAACCGTCAAGAACGCAGTGACATAAAACACATATGACGGGACTAGAAAAAGGAAGTTCAATATAGCTTCCATCTCCTAGTTGAATCTGAGTATGTGTGAGTTTTTGTGCATCAGAATCGCATACACACGATTGGAATTTCCGATAGAAAGTTTTTCCGTCAGAAAAATTGAGAACATGCTCTCAAATTTTTGCTGGTGGTAATACAGCCAGATAAATTCCGATGGAGCATACACACGGTCGCATTTTCCGATGAAAAGCTCTTATAGGTCTTTTGCTGGCCGAAATTCCAATCGTGTGTACGCGGCATTAGAAATGGCTTTGAAACACCTCCTAGACCAATTCATGTTCATTACTTTGTTTCTAATCCGTTCTTGATTTTTTTTAGATTGTGGCATGATGTGTGGCTTTTTGTGATCTGTTAGGCTGGATTCACACCTATGCAGTTTTAGTGCTTTTTGCATTTTGCAGATTTGTGCTACAGTCATTTAACATTGTTTCCTATGGAACACGTTCTGCAGTGCAAATCTGCAAAATGCAAAAAGCACTAAAACTGCATAGATATGAATCCTGCCTAAACATGCTACCAAATATACCTTTTACAACCACTTTAACCTCCTTAGCAGTAATCCCGAGTGTTGCTTGGGGTGGATTTTCGGTACCAAAAGTGGTAACCCTGGGCCACACTCAGGATCACATCGTAGGATCCAGGCAAAGTTATTTACCTTGTCCCCAGGATCCTACAGTGTCTCCCCGCTGTGTGTGTGAGCTGTGTCCTCCACTGGATCTATTACAGTGCTGAGCTCCGTTCCCTGTGAGTGCTGTGATCAGGGCCGCTGATAGGGGGGGACCACCAGCCCTCCTGTACTGGGCCCTGCCCTGTAGGGGGGCCCAGAGGCAGAGGGGGGACTCCCACATTATAGGGACTATACTAATCCTGAGCTAGGGTCCCATGTAGTGTGCGTGGGAGGAAGCAGAAAGCAAATTATTTAAACACTTTTGGGAGTAATCTGCAGCCGTATGTCCAGACTATTACATACAGTACATTACACAAGTCCCAGTCTCTTCTATATCAATACGCCGGCTGGGACTTGTGTAATGTAATTGTCTGGACATACGGCTGCAGATTACTCCCGAAAGTGTTTAAATACTTTGCTTTCTGCTTCCGGCTGTCCAACTTCGTGCCCAGGTGGAAGGAGCAGAGGTTTTAGAGGAGCTCAGCTTCTGGCCGGTCCCCATGCTCCCAGATCCAGAGGATCCAATCCCCCCACCCCAGGAGAAGCACTGCATGAGGACCCCAGATAAAAGAAGCCAGCAGGACCAGGTACTTGTGAAGTTGGGGGATGTTAGGTGGAGGTAGAGACTGGGCCCGGGCTCTGAGCATAAAGTTGGCCATACTGCATACTGCTCTCCCACATATCTAAAATATTGTGGGCATTCACCGTGCCCAGAGTGAAAGTATTTTCCCTGCTGTGTGGGGGGCCCCTTATGTTGGGGGGCCCCGCCAGGTAGACTGTACGGGGCCCCATGATTTTTTTTTTTTCAATTTTTTTTTAGCTTTATAACCTACTGGTGCTTTTACATAATAATGAAATACTATGCTACCTTGTTATACAGTATCAATTCTTACTTGACCTTTTTTTTTTTTTTTTTTTTTTTTTTTTTTTCCAAGTTCCTCTCGAGTTGCAACCTCATCCCTTTAAACCCAAACACATATGAATTACACAGGCCCTGAGACTAATCAAATGCAGATAAGGCACCAAAGTGAGTTTAATTACCACCTTAATCAGCCACAGAACCTGTGTAATTCATATGTGTTCAGGCCCATGTTTCAATGGTTTTTATTGAAGTTAAAGGTAATACAAGAAACAGAAACACAAAAATAAGTAAAACAACAAAGAAATACAGCGTTGACATTACATGTAGTCGCCTTATAGTCCACAGTAGTTGCATTCAATAAGCAACAGATGGTAGGATTGAATATAACACTACGACATAACAATAGATGTATAAAATATCAGGCCTCATAGACTGACCTCATTCCAGACACCCCAAATGGGATCTCACTGTGTCCAGGGTTGAGGACAGTCACCTATCAACATGCATGTAGGAAAATAATAGTAGGAATTATCCCTGAGGTTGTAACTAAATCGGTCCAATCACTCAAAACTGACCTCAAGAATAAACAAATAATAATTCCTTTCGTACAGAGTGAGGCAAACATAACATCACATACCAATTATCGTAAGTATGCCCGGATACAAGTAATCATAAAGCATAGGAAGCTAAGAGCTTTGTACTGAAGAAAAATGCAAAGATAAGTAAAGAAAAGGTAGATCAAAACACACAAAAAAAGGGGGGGAATAGGAAAGAGAGAAGGAAAAAAAAAAGGGAGGGAGGGGGGGGGGACTTGTCTATCTCCCACACTCCCCTTCCCTCTCCCCCTCCCCCCTCAATCAAGAGGGGGGGGGGAGAGGTCCAGGAAGACGGCAGAGCAAGGGCATAAAGAACGAGTAGGGAAGCCCTATCATAGTATAGTGTTCAGATGAGTAAGGGTTGGGAGTTGTTGAACCACTCCGTCCACGCCTCCCAAAGTGTAGCAGTGTTGGGTAAGCGTCCCTCTGCAGTAGCATACATACATTCATACATCCCATGCAGATGAGTTGTTCGTATAACGTCAGCACAGGAAAGTAGGGTCGAGGATTTCCAATTTCGGGTCACTGTTAATCTAGCAGCTAGGCAAATATGCGTTACTATGCATCGTAGCCTGTAAGGGTAATGTTCAATGCCAATGGTGAGTAAAGCCAGGGCGGGGTTTGGAGGGGTGGCAATGCGTGTGACTTCCGATATAAGATTGAATACATCAGTCCAGAAAGAGACCAATTTGGGACAGGACCAGAGGGTGTGGTAAAGGGTTCCTGGGAGACCACAGTTTCTCCAACAATTTGGGTCTGTATTTTTATAGTAGGTGTGAAGATGGGTTGGGGTAAGGTACCACCTAAGATTAATTTTATATGTGAGTTCCCAGAGGTTAGCAGATTTAGTCGCCGAATTAACAGCTTTTATAGCAAGTGACCATTGTTGCGATGAATATGTGGTGTCCATATCATGTTCCCATTGTAACATGGGGGGCAGTTTGGTAAAGGACGTTTTTTCCCCAAGTGTGGCGTAGAATAGAGAGATACCTTTGGCTGATGAATTAGTACCTGTGAGATATTGCCAGGATGATCGTGGAATATGTACGTGAAGATGAGGATTTCGTATTAGGCAATGAGTTATTTGGAAATATTTGAAATAGTCGCGGGGAGACAGATGAAATTCCTGTTTCAAGGAGGAAAAGGATTTTAGGAAGCCATCTTTATAGAGATCCTCTATGTGTGTGATCCCATTGGCTTTCCAAGAGTGCATATTCATGAAAGGAATCAGTAGGCCGATAATATCTATCGGGAGAGGAACAGTGCAGGTGTTGGCATTCGTGCGTGTGTGTTTGATCAGATAGGCGAAGGCCTTCACTGATGCTCTTATGGGGGGAGAAAGGGTTGTATCCCTCACCTTCAATTTAGGTACAGAGAGGAGCCGGGGCCCCATGATTTTTAACAGCGCCCCTGGCTGTGATGCACGGGGACGGAGCCCGGCGCCAAATTCAAAAAGTGAAAAACACATTACACATACAGTACACTGTAATCTTACAGTATCACATTATTTCACCTCCCATTTGTCCCTAGGGGTTTGTCCAGTGCCCTGCATGCAATTATGTATTATATATTATATATACTGTTCTTTCTGTCTGGAAACTGGAAATTGTCCAAAGCTACCAAAAAGTGTCCCTTTACATAAAAGTGGATTTAGACCAGCTAGAAAACAGCGATAATAAATTAGAATAACTTGCACAATTGAGCGATAGTGATTTGTGGGGAAATTCGTCATCAAATACTGAAAGTAATGACAGCGACAATTCTGCAACTCAGTGTTTTTGAAATGATTACATTATTGAATAATTTGTATTATTATTATTTGCATTAATTAATTATTTATAGTTATTTATTATATTATAATTTATGATTTCATGTTTCAAACTTTATCATACCCGGGATGTCTACTAGATTTAACCACTTCAGCCCCAGAAGAATTTACCCCCTTCCTGACCAGAGCACTTTTTGCAATTCGGCACTGCGTTGCTTTAACTGACAATTGTACGCTCATGCGACGTGGCTCCCAAACAAAATTGACGTCCTTTTTTACCCACAAATAGAACTTTCTTTTGATCACCCCTGCGGTTTTTATTTTTTGTGCTATAAACAAAAAAAGAGCGACAATTTTGAAAAAAAGACATTATTTTTTACTTTTTTTCTATAATAAATATCCCCAAAAATATATGAAAGTGTGTCCTAGGGGCGTGTTGCTAACTGTGCGGGGTGTGGCTGTGTTTTACACATCACTGATCTCTGCTCCAATCACAGGGAGCAGAGATCAGTGTCACTGTTGCTAGGCAGAACAGGAAGATGATTGTTTACTTTAGCATCTCCCTGTTCTTCCACCACCCGGTGACCCCGCCCTCCTCTGATGCACGGTTCCATGCATCAGAGGGGGGCGGGGTCACTAGGTGGCCTCCCATTGCGTGGAGCGGCCCAAGAACGAAGAAGAGACGCAGTGGAGGAAGATGCCAGACGAGAACACCGGAGTAAGAAGAAGCGGATCCGAGGAAGAAGAATATGGAGGAAGAAGAAGATGGAGGAAGAAACCAAAGGATGAAGAAAAGAAGAAGGAAGAAGACCAGAAGAAAGAAGATGAAAGAAGACTTTAATAAAAGAATTGTCAAAAACTGTCTCTTGTCATTTTTAACATTTTTGTCACTTTTTTGGTGAATTGGTAGGAGTACTTTGTACCCCCTTACTATTTCACACGGGGGGGAAGCTGGGATCTGGGGGTCCCCATGTTAAAGGGGGCTTCCATATTCCGATAAGCCCACCGCCCACAGACCCCCACAACCAACGGCCAGGGTTGTGGGGATGAGGCCCTTTCCTCATCAATATGGGGACAAGATGCATTGGGGGGGACCCCAAAGCATCCTCCCAATGTTGAGGGCATGTGGCCTAGTATGGTTCAGGAGGGGTAACTCCCCCCCCTCTTTTCCTGCAGCTTGCCAGGTTGTGTGCTCGGGTAAAGGTTTAGGTATGGATTTTGAGGGGGACCCCCATCCCATTTTTTTTTTTGGCGCATGGTTCCCATTAAAATCAATGCCAGACCTGAAGGGCCTCGTATGGATTTTGAGGGGGACCCCCATGAACTGTTGTCACAACGAAAATGAAAATAAAGCATTTATTTATGTCGGATCTTTCGTTTTTCAGCTTCTGTGCTTTCGTTATCGTTTGTCAAAACGATAACGAAAATACCTGAAATTTGGACTAAAATGCATTTGGATAAAAACGAATGCACATGTCTAAGAATTACAGGCCTACAATATAAAATGTCAATTTTCCATGCAAAACATTGCACCGCTTTGAGCATCAAAAATTTTAAATAATAATACCACCAGGGAGGTTAAAGCGGAGGTCCACCCTAAAGTGGACCTTCCGCTCATCGGAACCCTCCCTCCCTCCGGCGCCACAATTGGCACCTTTCAGGGGGGAGGGGGTGCAGATACCTGTACAGTACAGGTATCTGCACCCACTTCCGGGATAGCTCTCTGCGGAAAGGGGCGTAGATTACGCCCCTTTCCGAAAGTGCCCCGCTGCCTGCTGGGAAACACACAGATCCCAGAGGCAGCGGGTCCATCCTTATTGCGCAGCGCAACTCGCGCATGCGCAGTAGGGAACCGGGAAATGAAGCCGAAAGGCTCCATTTCCTGATTCCCATACCCAAGATGGCGGCGGCGGCACCCGAGAGACGATCGAGAGATCGGCTTCGGGTGCCGACATCGCGGGTGCGCTGGACAGGTAAGTGTCACTATTTTAAAAGTCAGCAGCTGCAGTATTTGTAGCTGCTGGCTTTTAAAAAAAAATAAAAAACGCGGAGTCCCGGCGGACTCCCGCTTTAAAGTGTGCTCTGGCATAGAATTATGTCCTCCTCAAATATGGCAAACTTTGACCTGAATATATAAGCTGTATGTCTATGTATCAATGCAACTACAGACTAAGCCTTCTATTTTGTAAAAGGTACATATGAACTATCAGTAGGCCTTGTACCATGACAGGTGGGAACTGGGCTTGACAAGTGTTTATATACATATAATATATTACATATAAGTAGGGCCACTGATAGAAATCATTGGGCCCCGTACAGCCTACTTGATAGGGCCCCCTTCAGCCTCACCCTCAACCCCATCCCTGGCCCCACCCCTGGCCTGCGCGTGTCACCCTACCCCAGTAAATGTACTGAAGGCGGGCAGCAAGCAGTTAAAGAGAAAAGGGTGGGTTCACATGACAGGTCAGATCAGGTCCCCCTGTCCAATTTTCAGGCAGGACCTGATCTGACCCTCCATTCACTTCTATAGAGCACCGGCCTACCTTCAGCCTGGGTTCACATTGCTGCGATGCGAGAGCCCCTGCAAATCCAGCACGGGTTCCCGCATCGCATCTCCCTCGCAGGTAGTTCACACTGCCCTCTGCAAACCGCTGCAGGTATCAATTCAAAGTTAATGACACCCCCAGATTAGTTTGCAGATTGCAGTGCATCGTATTACATGGGTGTGGGCTGTGTCCATGCCCGCTCCTGAGTGGACACGGACCTGTCATCTGCCCACTCCACTCAGTGGGTGATAAGTGGACAGATGCCCTGCCGAACAAGCGGATTCCACTCTGTGTGAAAGAAGCATTGATAACACACAGCAACACAGGCAGGTTAAGATCATCAGCATTACAACACATATAATAAATCCAAGACCCTGCAATTGTATTTCCATGTTCGATATCTGGTCTCCCACAGTATACAGAACACAGAAATGCAATTATTTTAGTAAATATAAACTGCTAAATACCTTTTCTCATCAGCAGTATATAGCAGTCTTGTGACTCCTCTCATTTTCTGGTTAAAGCTTGTAGGTGGAGTTTTTCATTCTACTTATACTGTCCTATGAGGCTGCAGGACCCTTGACCCTCTGACTAAACAGGGCAGATCACATACTAGGTATGTGATCTGGCGCAGAGCGGCCTCCCTACCACAGAATGTGCTGTGGGTAGTCGTAAAGTGGTTAAAAAAATACTGTATTTTATCATAAAATTTTACAATTGAACATTATCTCTTTCAAAGTATGCACCTTTTAAGAGTACACAACACTCCCAGAGATTTTTCCATTCTTTACAGCATCTGTACAAATGTCTTCAAATGGGATGGTGTTCAAAGCCTGCGTAGTTTAATTTTTTGATACTTTGGAACAAGTTTTGCACACACTTTTCATATGTTCAATTCCTGAGTCACGATTTTGTAAACCATTGATTTAGTAATGCCCATTTCCTCTGCAATCTTTCTGATAGCGAGCTGCGGGTCACGGTAGAGAACAGACCTCACTGCATCCACATTCTGTCCTGTTTTTCATGAAGAGGGGGCATCCTGACCATTGTTCGTCTTAAACATCTTTAGTCCTTCCTTAAAGGTCTTCTACCATCAGTACACTTGTGCAGATAACAGCACAGCTTCTCCATAAGTTTTCCTCACACTTTTCAAAGTGGTAGGCAGCTGAATGAACATTGTCCTGTGAGTCCTGAGAAATGTCATGAAATACTTCAGTGAGTCCTTAAAACTCCTGGTTCAAAGGAGATGGGTTAAATGGCAGTGGGCATCATTTAAGCCAGAAAAGGATTGGCATAGGGCTACTGGTGTGCACAGCCTATTGCATTAGGGTGTGCACCCCAGAGCACAATCACACATGTGTGTATATCAGTAGAGCAAAGACGGTGTTGGTAGAGCAAAGATTGGTGTCAGTAAGGCAATGGACAGTGTCAATAGTTTTTTTATTTTTATTATTTTTTACAATATAATTTTTTATTAATTTTTTTAAATGTTTGTTTTAGGAGCCCCATTATGGGGCTTCGGTGAATTATCAAGGGCCTAAACAGACCCCTGATGTCTCTCTTTTTGGACAGAGAAACTGAGGACAGAGATTCCCCAGGCCCTTTCTCTGCAGCCTGTAGTAAACATAGTTTACCATGCGTCAGATAAAAATGTAGACGTGAGCATTCGGTACACATCACTCACTGTGTTGTTTCATAAAAGAAAGGCTGATTGATAAAATATTTACCAGCCATTTTCCTGCTCCTGAGGGGAGAGGAGGGAAGCTGGCTGCACTGTAGGGGGGCGACGGGAAGCAGGGAGAATTGGCACCGCACTGGGTGATTTCTAGACATGTGCAAAAGGAAAAAATTTGTTTAGTTTCGTTTCGTTTTAATTCGTTAATTCATTAATTTCGTTTAGTTATATTCGTTAACTTCCTTAAATTCATTTTCGGATTTCGTTTAGTTTTCTACCGAATTCGAAAAATCGGCCACATTCGAAAATATTTCAACGAAATTCGAAAATATTTCTACCGGATTCGAAATGATTTCAACATGATTCGACATTATTTCAACCACATTCGAAAATATTTTGTGACCCGAATTTAGGGCCATGTATCTCGGGGTCACTTGGTGCTAGAAACTCCAAATTTGGATATGTTGTAGTGCTAGTACTATTGTGTTTGCATACCAAATTTAGGGTTTCTAGCTATAAGTGGCCCCGCGATATGTGGCCCCAAAATCGGGTCGCAAAATGTTATTAGTTAATAGAGCAGAGAATGACATTTTGCGACCCGATTTTGGGGCCACATATCTCGGGGTCACTTATAGCTAGAAACCCCAAATTTGGTATGCAAACACAATAATACTAGCTCTACAACATATCCAAATTTGAAGTGTCTAGCCCCAAGTGACCCCGAGAAACATGGCCCTAAATTCGGGTCACAAAATATTTTCGAATGCGGTTGAAATAATGTTGAATCATGTTGAAATCATTTCGAATGCAGTTGAAATAATGTCGAATCATGTTGAAATAATTTCGAATGCATTCGAAATTATTTCAACATGATTCAACATTATTTCAACCGCATTCGAAAATATTTGGATATGTTGTAGTGCTAGTACCATTGTGTTTGCATACCAAATTTGGGGTTTCTAGCTATAAGTGACCCCGAGATATGTGGCCCCAAAATCGGGTCGCAAAATGTCATTCTCTGCTCTAATAACTAATAACATTTTGCGACCCGATTTTGGGGCCACATATCTCGGGGTCACTTATAGCTAGAAACCCCAAATTTGGTATGCAAACACAATAATACTAGCAATACAATATATCCAAATTTGAAGTGTCTAGCACCAAGAGACCCCGAGATACATGGCCCTAATTCGGGTCACAAAATATTTTCGAATGCGGTTGAAATAATGTCGAATCATGTTGAAATCATTTCGAATGCAGTTGAAATAATGTCGAATCATGTTGAAATAATTTCGAATGCGGTTGAAATAATTTCGAATCATGTCGAATTCATTCGTTATATTTCTTTCGCATTCGTTGTAATTTGTTATTTTTTTATTCGGACATTCAGATGCATCCGAATGTCCGAAAGATGCAAAATTCGGCCGAATTTCGATTCGTTACGAAACGAATTGCACAAGCCTAGTGATTTCACCCTGTGAGCATACCAATGCATAGGACCATGGTGGAATATATGTGGGACAGCACTAGAGAGTGTGAGTAGAGCCTATCTGGGTCAAGTGGAGACAGAATTCATGTGCAAAAATTATCCAAAGGATTAACCGTTTCCCGACCGCCTCATGCAGATATACTGTGGCAGAAGGGCACGTACAGGCAGATTTATGTACCTGTACGTTGCCCTTTAAGAGGCGGCTTGCGGGCGCGTGTGCCTGAAGCTCCGTGACCGTGATCACGGATCCCGCGGACTCGATGTCCGTGGGCATACCTGTGATCATCTCACGGTGAGGAAGAATGGGGAGATGCTAATGTAAACAAGCATCTCCCCATTCTGCCTAATGACACTGTCACTGATCAGTGCTTCCTGTAATCGGAAGCGGTGATCAGTGATGTGTCACACACAGCCCCTCCCCCCCACAGTTAGAATCACTCCCTAGGACACACTTAACCCATACAGCGCCACCTAGTGGTTAACCCCTTCATTTTTCAGTAATCAATGCAATTTGTTAGCATTGATCACTGAATTAATGAAAATGGTCCCAAAAATGTGTCAAAATTGCCCAATGTGTGCACCATAATGTCGCCGTCATGATAAATCACCGCCATTACTATTAAAAAAATGATCAATAAAAATGCCATAAAACTATCCCCTATTTTGCAGACGCTATAACTTTGCGGAAACCAATCAATAAACGCTTATTGCAATTTTTTTTACCAAAAATATGTAGAAGAATACGTATCGGCCTAAACTGAGGAAAAAAACATTTTTTTTATATATTTTTTGGGGATATTTATAATAGCAAAAAGTAAAAAATAATGCGCTTTTTTCAAAATTGACGCTATTTTTTGTTTATAGCGCAAAAAATAAAAACCACAGAGGTTATCATATACCATCAAAAGAAAGCTCTATTTGTGGGAAAAAAAGGACGTCAATTTTGTTTGGGAGCCACGTCGGGCAATTGTCAGTTAAAGCGATGCAGTTCCGAAGTGCTCTTGTCAGGAAGGGGGTAAATTCTTCCGGGGCTGAAGTGGTTAAAGAAGCAAGTTGTTAAAATATATTATCAAATACCATTAAAGCCCAAATTAACCTTCAGTTTAAAACAATGAATTACTTTCTGTATGTATCAAAACAAAAGGTGTACAAAGTCCTACAATTAGTAGTTACTAGTTCAAAAGCAGTCACAGTGTGAGCAGAACAGTCCATTCCCTGTTAGCATGCTGCAGAGTGGAACGCTTGCTCTCTCTAACTATAAGTAGTGGTCTCATTATAAAGGTCTGACACCCACCCACCAAGTCAGACATACTATATAGCTCTGCAAGTTACAAATCTCATCCTTCCAGCTGACCTGGGAATTTTAGCTCTGATTCAGCAAGGGTGCATTGGCCATGATTACTGCTTTCACATAGAGAGCAAGGGCCCCACTCTGCAGCATGTGAAAAAAAATTGAACCTGACTATCCAATAAAGATACATAATCAAATTCTTAATGGGCCCTGACTAGTATTATAAGTATGTGAATGTTTTATAGCCATGACCATTTGGCAATATATGCCAAAGTTTATGCTGTACTTGGCCTGTTGTTTCTATATGATGTGACTTCTTATCTTTGGCAATCATTTAAAATTAGTTATGCTGTCAACTTTTCCTAATGTCTGCAAACACTGCTGACAAGTTATTTGTTCGCTTTACTATGTAAATATTCCTGTTACAAACATGTATCTGGATGTTTCCTGATTAAAGAGGGTCATGTGTAATAAATTTCCCTGTTATTCAACTGTAAGACAAATGGTCTTGTCTAGATTTCACAACACGTTTGGTGAAGAGTGTGAGCAGTCAACTGAGGCAGAAAAATAATGATTATATGATGGCTTCTCAAATTAACCTTTGCTTTATTTTTTATTAATTATTTTATGTGTACATACTATTGGGACATCAACGACTGATGAAACTCATGACTACAGTATATGACCACAATCACTTAACAAGCTTGTTTTCAAGAGCTGCACAAGTCTGAGGACACCAGAATCCCAAGGGTCCTCAGGAAATCATCGAACATCTGTTTGTGACAAAGAAAACACATGGCTTGCAAAATCACCTTAAACTCGAATTGTGCCTTGAAAAAATAGAACAGAGCATCAGCATATTTCTGTCTGCATGTCTGTATCCCGATATACTGTAGTATATGTGAATCTGAATTAGGTCTCACTGATCAACAGAGGACAAATAACTGTACCTGTATACCTGAAAATTCACAACATTAATATAATGCCCTGCCCAGCTATGCCCAGCCCAGAAAAGACAAACTCGTAGAACAGGACAGACAATGGTATGACAAAAGTGAGCGTTTACCCTACTTGTTTGATCCCTAAATTGGTATGGATGACTAAATCTCTCTGGACTAACTCCTAGATTGTAAGAATGTGAATGAAGCTCATGGTTTAAGTTGTGTAAAATACAGGCATACCCCACTTTTAAGTACACAATGGGGTTTATTTACTAAAGATGGAAAGCACTTCTGCATAGAAACCAATGAGCTTCCAGGTTTTATTACCAAAGCTTAATTGAACAAGCTGGGGTTAGAAACTCATTGGATTCTATTCAAAAGTGAGCCTGATTTTGCACTTTCCAGCTTTAGTAAATAAACCCAATTGTGTACTTAAAAGTGGGGTTTAGCCCTATTTTGCTTGCCTATACTATAGTGCAATTTAGTCACAAACAACTTTAGGTGGAGGGCAAGGAGGTCATGGTTGGTCATGAATGCCAATTGTTCAGTGTGTGTAACATCTGATAGTTAACTTCTATAAGTTACACACAGCAGAATAATATCTGGATGGCATCTTTCAGAAGTGTGGTGTGAGACTAATGCTGCTTACACACGACCAAACATTCCGGCAGAAAAGGTCAGACAGAATCATTCGGTCGTATATTATGATGGTGTGTGGGTTTCATCTGACTTTTTTCTTCAAAAATTCAGACGGACTTAGAAACAGAACATGTTTCAAATCTGTCCAACTGAATAAATTTCTATCAGGAAATCCGTTCGTCTGTATGCTGGTACGATGGACCAAATACGACGCAAGGGCAGCTATTGGCTACTGGCTATTGAACTTCCTTTTATAGTCCCTGTCCTATGTCATTGCGTTCAAAATTAACGGACTTTGGCCCGTTCATGTGTGGGCAAGTCCGTTCGGTCGGAAGTCCATTGGAACTCTGTCGGGAAGACCGTCAGACCTTTTCTGCCGGAAAGTCCGGTTGTGTGTATGCGGCATTAGGTTTACCTGTACCTGCTGTTGTGCTTGAATTTCCCAATGTCTTTCTCATGCTGACAGGGCTGATTAAAAGAAATTGATTTTGTGGAGCATTGTATAAAGTAAAGTACCAGTTGGTACTTAAGGCTAGTCACAGGTTTAGCTTAGGTGATGATCTCCTTTGAAGAATAATTAACTGAGAACTTGATTAATCTCAAGCAACAATTTACACTGTTTTATGCCCCTAAAAGATCTTGTAGTGTGGCTTGTATGTTAATAAACAGGATCTTCATAAAAATCCTCTTAGACTTAAGCCCCTTAATATGTAGGTATTGAATATACAAAATATGTTAGTCTTAGTGTGGGTCTAGCAGCAAAGTGACATTAGAATGGCCTCATGATAAATATTAAGCCCACATATGTGTGTTCAACAAATGTGTAAACATTTACTGAGGTTCTTAGGCTTCATGTACGCTGCTGGTAAATGGACATTTAGGAGCAGTTGGGTGTTTTTTTCAGCTGTCCCTTAACTCTCCTCTGTTATCTGATCAGTACATATACACAGGGTAGTTTATAGTAATTTCTAGGCAGTTGAGTTTAGAAGCAATTTTTTGGAAAGCAAAAAAATGTGTTCAGGAAGGATGTTCAGAGGCATTTGAAATGCCAAACTCCTGTAACAGCTTGTAAACCCGTGTAAACGCTATATCTCATGTTTAGCCGTGTTTCGTTTACAGGCATTTTTAATGTTTGACTATTTGTAAAAAACGTGGCAAAACAGACGTTTTAAAATGTTGGCTACTCTCTGTCAAACTAAATCATTCAGGAGAGGTTATAAAATGTCCCGTGTTAGCCCTTTTGCTAAATTCTCTACCTCCACCGACTGCACAAGAATAGAAAATGAGTTTAAATCAGTGCTAGTGATATCCCTAATAACTGGGAGACCTCTGCTTGTAGTCTGGGTGTTAAAAATATGACATCAGTTGAATGGCAGACGTTGAGGCAGTATTTCAGATCCTTGAAAGAAGAATAATTCATAGAGGGTTCAAGTTTAAGATTCCTGCTTGGTGAAACAAACTAAAACTTTTGCTTCCTGCAAAACTGAAAAGTTTGAGGAGGTTGGCTAACCTCATGAATTATTTGAGAATCCTGTTAGGGGAAAAAGACTAATGCCCCGTATACACGATCGGAAATTCTTCTTTCAAGTATTTCAGATCCTTGAAAGAAGAATAATTCATAGAGGGTTCAAGTTTAAGATTCCTGCTTGGTGAAACAAACTAAAACTTTTGCTTCCTGCAAAACTGAAAAGTTTGAGGAGGTTGGCTAACCTCATGAATTATTTGAGAATCCTGTTAGGGGAAAAAGACTAATGCCCCGTATACACGATCGGAAATTCCGCCAGTAAAAGTCCGATTAAAGTTTTTGGTTGGAAAATGCGATCGAGTGTATGCTCCATCGGACTTTTGCTGGCGAAATTTCGGCCAGCAAAAGATTGAGAGCAGGTTCTCAATTTTTCAGTCGGAAAAAGTTGTGATCGCAAATACCAATCGTCTGTAGAAATTCAGAAGCGCAAATTTCCTACGCATGCTCGGAAACAATTTGGCGCATGCTCGGAAGCATTGACCTTCATTTTCTCCGCTTGTCGTAGTGTTGTACGTCACTGCGTTCCTGGCGGTTGAAAGGTCAGAGAACTTTTGTGTGACTGTGTGTATGCAAGATTGCTCGAGCGGAATCCCATCGGAATTCTGTCTGAAAGACCATTAGACCTTTTTCTGACTAAAATTCAGATCGTGTGTACGCAGCATAACAGAGCACTTGCAGTGCTTCTTGTGAAACTGCTAGGTATGGGGAAGAAGGCTCCTTCTTCCTGGATTATTGTTTTTTCTTGGAAGATTTCTGTGCCCCCCAAGAGTTTAAGGTTAATCCCCTTGGACTTATTGTATCATAAAATATGGGTCTCAAGATTTTTGCATGTGTGGCATTACAAATCATTGGGTTGTTTTGGGGAACTTATGCTGTGCAGTTTTGGAATGCATTTATACAATGTACTCATTATATTTTGATTAATAAGTCAAACAAACTTTAGGAAGAGTAAGAAGTAATAGCAAATTACACACACATATGTGTACCATTTTGTTGGATACACCTGTTAAATTGCTTGGTAACACAAATTGCTAATCAGCCAATCACATGGCAGCAATTTAATGCATTTAGGCTTCTAGATGTGGTGAAGACAACTTGCCGAAGTTCACACAGAGCATTAGAATGGGGATTTAAGTGACTTTGAACGCGGCACGGTTGTTGGCACCAGACAGGCTAGTCTGAGTATTTCAAAAACTGCTGATCTACCGGGATTTGACGCACAACCATCTCTAGGGTTTACAGAGAATGGCCTGATAAAGAGACAATATCCAGTGAGCGGAGGTTGTGTAAACAAAACTGCCTCATTGATGTTGGAGGTCAGAGGAGAATGGGCAGACTAGTTTGAGATGATAGAAAGGCAATAGTAACTCAAATAACCACTCATTACAACCAAAGTATGCAGAATACCATCTCTGAATGCATAACACATGGAACCTTGAAGCAGATGGGCTTTAGCAGCAGAAGACAGCCCCGGGTGCCACTCCTGTTAGCTAACAACAGGAAACCGAGGCTACAATTCACACAGGATCAGCAAAATTGGACAATAGAAGATTGGAAAAACTTTGCCTGCTCTGATGAGTCTCGAATTCAGCTGCATCATTCAGATGGTAGAGTCAGTATTTGGCTTAAACAACATGAAAGCATGGATCCATCCTGCCTTGTGAACGGTTCAGGCTGGTGGTGGTGGTGTAATGGTGTGGGGGATATTTTCCTGGCACACTTTGGGCCCCTTGAACATTGTTTAAATGCCATGGCCTACCTGAGTATTGTGGTTGACCATGTCCATTCCTTTATGACTATAGTGTACCCATTTTCTGATGGCTACTTGAAGCAGAATAATGTACCATGTCACAAAGCTCAAATCATGTAAAACTGGTTTCTTCAATATGACAATGAGTCCACTGTACTCCAATGACCTCCAGTCACCAGATCTCAATCCAATAGAGCACCTTTGGAACATGGTGGAATTGAAGATTCGCACCATGGATGTGCAGCTGACAAATCTGTAGCAACCGCGTGATGCCATCCTGTCAATATGGACCAAAATCTCTGAGGAATGGCGGCGACGACAGAAGACCGGGCCACCGCCTGTAAAAGAGCTATAAGAAGGCGCGGTGGCCCGGCAGAAGAACCGAAGAGGGGGACAAGACCCCCGAAGTCGGAAGAAGAGGCCACGGCGACGAAGAAGAATGCCGGGCTCCTCCGCTAGTAAAAGAGCTACAAGAAGATAGCGGAGGAGTCCGGCGAGAAGACCCCAGAAGACCCCCAGAGCTGTGCAATAAACTATTTTATCTTGTGTGTTGTGTTTTTTTTTGTACTTTATTTTACAGGTGAATGGGTAGGGGTACATTGTACCCCATACTCATTCACATAGGGTGGGGGGCCGGTATCCTTATTAAAGGGGGCTCCCGGATTCCGATAAGCCCCCCGCCCGCAGACCCCGACAACCAACGGCCAGGGTTGTCGGGAAGAGGCCCTTGTCCTCATCAACATGGGGACAAGGTGCTTTGGGGTGGGGGGGCCGCGCGCCCCCCCCTTCCCCAAGGCACCCCCCATGTTGAGGGCACTCGGTCTGGTACGGCTCAGGAGGGGGGGCGCTCGCTCGCCCCTCCTTTCCTGGCCGGCCGGGTAGCGTGCTCGGACAAGGGTCTGTTGTGGACTTGGGGGGGACCCCCATGCCGATTTTTTTCGGCGTTGGGGTTCCCCTTTAAGTCCATACCAGGCGGCGGGGCCAGCGGCGTCTCCTTCGTGGGCCCCGCCTACCTGGAGACCCGCTCTAAATGAGCGGACTTTTCTCCGGGCGGGAAAAGTCCGCTCATTTCAAAAGTACGGCGGACTGGCATACACACGGCCGGATTGTCCGCTGAAATGCGAGTCCGGCGGGAAGATTGGAGTGTAAAACTACATTCTAAGTCCGCCGTACTTTCGGGTCAAAAAAGTATGCCGGAGGCTACACACGGGGGGATTGTCCGGCGGACACACCTATCAAATTTTTGCTGATCTATCTCAGCTCACCATCTCTAACGTCAGGCTTTGAAGCCACTTTTTCAAGTTTTGCAACAACATCAAATCCCCTATTAATGGGGCTTTCCATCTTCAATTTGCTTCACTTACCAAGGATCTAAGTATGTCTGTGGTTCTGTTGAAGGACTCCAATCTTCTCTAAAAAACATTCAGCTTCTAGAATGCCCTCTCAACCAAATGAACGTACAAGGTTGAATGGTACCCCATTCCCTGCAAAAATCAGCTTGTGCTAAAGGAAATCAAAGTTGCCAGGGACAATCACAACGTGGTCGTTTTTCCTCCCCTACGTCAACTCCTGAGGACTCTATGGACTGACTTTTTTCTTTTTGTTTGACTCAACGTCATGTATTCTTATATCTTTAACTTGCAACTAACTAGATGTTTGGTAAACTTTTGTTTTTTTGTTTTACCAGTTTAGAACTCCCTCAATGCAAACTTTTTTCTATTGTTTAACTCCTTACTTTTCTGCTGGTCTATTTTTTTTACTGACAGCAGTGAGTTGTTCACTATATTTCTTTACATTGTTATTCGTTTTTTGATTGTTTTCTGTGATGTTTTTTTGTTACTTGTATACGCCTTACCCCATCCCTTCCATTCCTATAAGCCCCCCGCCCGCAGACCCCGACAACCAACGGCCAGGGTTGTCGGGAAGAGGCCCTTGTCCTCATCAACATGGGGACAAGGTGCTTTGGGGTGGGGGGGCCGCGCGCCCCCCCCTTCCCCAAGGCACCCCCCATGTTGAGGGCACTCGGTCTGGTACGGCTCAGGAGGGGGGGGCGCTCGCTCGCCCCTCCTTTCCTGGCCGGCCGGGTAGCGTGCTCGGACAAGGGTCTGTTGTGGACTTGGGGGGGACCCCCATGCCGATTTTTTTCGGCGTTGGGGTTCCCCTTTAAGTCCATACCAGGCGGCGGGGCCAGCGGCGTCTCCTTCGTGGGCCCCGCCTACCTGGAGACCCGCTCTAAATGAGCGGACTTTTCTCCGGGCGGGAAAAGTCCGCTCATTTCAAAAGTACGGCGGACTGGCATACACACGGCCGGATTGTCCGCTGAAATGCGAGTCCGGCGGGAAGATTGGAGTGTAAAACTACATTCTAAGTCCGCCGTACTTTCGGGTCAAAAAAGTATGCCGGAGGCTACACACGGGGGGATTGTCCGGCGGACACACCTATCAAATTTTTGCTGATCTATCTCAGCTCACCATCTCTAACGTCAGGCTTTGAAGCCACTTTTTCAAGTTTTGCAACAACATCAAATCCCCTATTAATGGGGCTTTCCATCTTCAATTTGCTTCACTTACCAAGGATCTAAGTATGTCTGTGGTTCTGTTGAAGGACTCCAATCTTCTCTAAAAAACATTCAGCTTCTAGAATGCCCTCTCAACCAAATGAACGTACAAGGTTGAATGGTACCCCATTCCCTGCAAAAATCAGCTTGTGCTAAAGGAAATCAAAGTTGCCAGGGACAATCACAACGTGGTCGTTTTTCCTCCCCTACGTCAACTCCTGAGGACTCTATGGACTGACTTTTTTCTTTTTGTTTGACTCAACGTCATGTATTCTTATATCTTTAACTTTCAACTAACTAGATGTTTGGTAAACTTTTGTTTTTTTGTTTTACCAGTTTAGAACTCCCTCAATGCAAACTTTTTTCTATTGTTTAACTCCTTACTTTTCTGCTGGTCTATTTTTTTTACTGACAGCAGTGAGTTGTTCACTATATTTCTTTACATTGTTATTCATTTTTTGATTGTTTTCTGTGATGTTTTTTTGTTACTTGTATACGCCTTACCCCATCCCTTCCATTCCTCTTCATAAGCTTTCTCATGACACATTGATGGGTATGGAACTTTTTGGGACAATGGTATCATTTTTGTATTACTTTTTATTTTTGGCAATGTTCTCTTTGGTGGTGTTTTTGCGCCTCCAGTTTTCTACCCTCGGATACCCATTATTATGTGGGCTTCTGACGGTAGCTCTTTGGCCTCTGGTGGACCGTTTGTTGCTCCCCCATTATGCCATTCTGTTGAGCTATTAGCTCTCATTATTTTACAAATCGATGTAATATCTGCTCGACGAGAGTCAATTCCTTTCCTTTTCTTCCAGCCTTTCCTTTCTCCTAACCTCTCTCCTGAATTGTATGAGATCCTACTGTCAGAATTTAACGTTTTTTATTATGCAACTCCTTATATTACCAATGTGGCCCCCTTAAACATTTTGACTTCTCCTCCCCTATCCCGAGATCTCAGGATTCGTCTTGGTGCATTGACGATTCTATTTTACACACATTCCGCTTAAACTTGCTAAATTATTTTCGCCCAACCATAATTTTAACCATGCTACTGCTGATTTCCTTTTTTCACAACTCACCCTTCCAACACTCTCACAAACCCACCGTGAACGACTGAAGTGTCCCATCTCTGCAACAGAAGCAATCATGGCTATTAAGGCTTTAAAATGTAATAAACGTCCTGGCCCGGGTAGGTTTTCTGCTACCTACTACATGAAATTTTCTGATATATTATCTCCTATCCTAACTGAAGCCTTCAATACGTTGTTGGGGGGACACTATTTTTGTTTCAAATCCTTACTGGCCATAATTTCCATGCTTCCCAAATCTAAATCTGAAACAACTTCTTGGACAAATTACCATCTTCTTAAACTTTTAGCTAAAATACTTGCGACCCACTTGAATCAAGTAATAGGCAAACTTGTTTATCAAGATAAAGTCGGGTTCATCCCTTCGTGCCAAGCAAGTAATAACATTGTAGAGCTTCTTTACTCGCCCATGTAGACCCATTTAATTCGATCTAATCCTAACATAAAAGGTATTGAATTAGCTGGATGTCATCATAAAGTATGTTTTTTTGCAGATGACCTCTTACTCTTCATGTCATCTGCCCATATCACAGCACCTAATTTCCTCTCTCTCCTAAACCGTTGTGCACACATTTCGGGCTTAACAGTTAACTATCAAAAATCGACTGCACTCAACATTTCCTTGCCTCCTTCAAACCTTCAGCTTGCTAAAGATTCACTTACCTTCTCTTCTACACCTCAAAGACTTCCATACCAAGGAATACAACTCACTCCTAAGATAACTGACTTACACTCAGCTAACTTTCCTCGATTAATAAAACAGGTTGCTGAATTATCCCTCTATCCTGGATAGGCAAAATTAACGTAATTAAGATGGCTCTATTGCCCAAGTTTTCATATCTTTTTAGAGACTTGCCCATCCCAGTTCCATCTAATTTTTTACGGCTTATACAGTGCAAAATTATCTCCTTTATCTGGGGTAAAGCAAAACCTTGAACCTCTAAATCCATGCTCTGTCTTCCACAATGCTGTGGAGGCTTAGGTGATCTAAATATTTCTGCTTACTATCATGCTGCACACCTTGCACATTTACCAAAATAGATAAACGAAAAAACATAAGCCGCGCTTAAACAAAGAAAAATGTGATCAGCTACTTATACAGTAGTATTAAGATATACACTATATAGGGTACAGTGATATTAGGATATACACCATATAGGGTACAGCAACCCTTTAAAAATATGTGCGTAATATAGAACACATATATATTATTGTTCTAGATCCAAAACTTCGCTGCTGTGATTCGCTATATATAATAAGAATGCATAACATAACTTATAAATACGAAAAATATATAAAACATCAACACCCAGTGTATAAACAATAAGTCCGTGTATAGAACGCCAAAATGATTGACGTAAGGCTGTAAATATAAGACCTCTAAAAATAAAACATAATGTTCATGTAATCCAAACTGAGAAAAATCGTGTTCAATCCACCACCAGCATGTGTTGAGATTTGCTGCTTACCAGACGAATATGACCCCCCACTACAGAGGGTCACACAGAGCTCTATGAAATTGTGCACCACTTCCAGCCACGGGGGAGGGGATTCCACGATGTCCTCCTGACCTTGCTGCTTCAGAAGCTCTTGGGAAGAAAAGCTCGCTCCCGTATACTTGGCTCAAGGTCCAAAAGAAGGACTCAAAGGCAGGGGCATCAAAATCATAAAGGGAGATAAAACTCAAAATAGTATAAAACCCTTTTATTTTGGGATAAAAAATATAAAAATACACTTACAGATGTGTAAAAGAAAATACGCCTTAAGTCCGTGGCGCCGGCCGGACGCACACGGACAGACCCGTTCTCCTGGAACCCGTCACAAACACGAGGTGATAGCGTACCGCTCAGCCCTACGCGTTTCGCAACAAAATTGCGTCATCCAGGGGCACGAGCGGCACGCTGTGTCACCTCCATTTATATGTCTCCAATCATTCAAGCCTCACTCTGGGCGCCTGGCTTTTCCCGCCAAAACCAAGCCTCAAAATGAAGTCAGCACCCGATTTGTCAGGCACTTGATGTCAAAGGTCAATCTCACCCAAATAACCGCCCCCATAGGTAGCCTATCATGTCAGATCAACTGAGTCATGCTAGACAAGTAATAATGGTGTCTTACTACAATACATAGACCAAGTTTATAGATATATACCTCTATTCCAGCAGGAAAATAAGGAAGGAGGAAGGGAAATGCACGTAAATTGCCAAAAGCAATCTCTGACCCCACTTCCGGTTCATGACCAAGCCTCATTATCATCCCTATATAACTTCCTGTCCTGCATGAACTGGCCTATCAACCGTTGTTATTCGACAGAAGGCTGCCCAAATATATCCCCCCTCAGTGCATATACATAACACCCACCTTTTTAAATGACAAAAAACAGATGAGCATCCAGTACAGACCTGGGACACCCTGTCCGGACCGCCTATGCCCCACTTCCGGTTCCTGGTACTCGGACGTATGCCCCACTTCCTGTCCTCACTACCTCCGCCTATGCCCCACTTCCGGTGTGTGGCATCCAAGAGTGTGCCCCACTTCCTGTCATGGTAAGCTTCCGGTCTCAGGTACCCAATGAGACCATGCGTCCGAAGTGACCAATCCTCACTCGCATCTAGTGAGGTCACTTCCGGTGCGCGGCCATGGCGATCCCGCCCCCACAGCCTCGCATCACATCCGACATATAGCCAGACGGGGCAAGATCCTCCGTATACCGGTACCGTCGGCCCATACCTTTGCAGTGCGCAGCCTCCAGTGATCTCCCGCCTGCCGCGCACGCGCAGCACCGCCGCCGACAGTGGCAATACGTGCCTTCAATCCCAATATTGGCAGCTATGACTGCGCCCCCCAGTGTCCAAATGTTACAATTACATCACAAACAACATACATATATTTTCAATCCATGTAGGTGACATCCAGAACATCCTACTGCAAACCAGTACACCAGGTCCAATGCTCTTAGAGGGTACATTCAAAAAATAAAAGATAAGTCCCTACAGCCCAGCATCATACATCTCTCACATTGCAACCATGAACCCGAGTTCATGGTTGCAATGTGAGAGATGTATGATGCTGGGCTGTAGGGACTTATCTTTTATTTTTTGAATGTACCCTCTAAGAGCATTGGACCTGGTGTACTGGTTTGCAGTAGGATGTTCTGGATGTCACCTACATGGATTGAAAATATATGTATGTTGTTTGTGATGTAATTGTAACATTTGGACACTGGGGGGCGCAGTCATAGCTGCCAATATTGGGATTGAAGGCACGTATTGCCACTGTCGGCGGCGGTGCTGCGCGTGCGCGGCAGGCGGGAGATCACTGGAGGCTGCGCACTGCAAAGGTATGGGCCGACGGTACCGGTATACGGAGGATCTTGCCCCGTCTGGCTATATGTCGGATGTGATGCGAGGCTGTGGGGGCGGGATCGCCATGGCCGCGCACCGGAAGTGACCTCACTAGATGCGAGTGAGGATTGGTCACTTCGGACGCATGGTCTCATTGGGTACCTGAAACCGGAAGCTTACCATGACAGGAAGTGGGGCACACTCTTGGATGCCACACACCGGAAGTGGGGCATAGGCGGAGGTAGTGAGGACAGGGAGTGGGGCATACGTCCGAGTACCAGGAACCGGAAGTGGGGCATAGGCGGTCCGGACAGGGTGTCCCAGGTCTGTACTGGATGCTCATCTGTTTTTTGTCATTTAAAAAGGTGGGTGTTATGTATATGCACTGAGGGGGGATATATTTGGGCAGCCTTCTGTCGAATAACAACGGTTGATAGGCCAGTTCATGCAGGACAGGAAGTTATATAGGGATGATAATGAGGCTTGGTCATGAACCGGAAGTGGGGGTCAGAGATTGCTTTTGGCAATTTACGTGCATTTCCCTTCCTCCTTCCTTATTTTCCTGCTGGAATAGAGGTATATATCTATAAACTTGGTCTATGTATTGTAGTAAGACACCATTATTACTTGTCTAGCATGACTCAGTTGATCTGACATGATAGGCTACCTATGGGGGCGGTTATTTGGGTGAGATTGACCTTTGACATCAAGTGCCTGACAAATCGGGTGCTGACTTCATTTTGAGGCTTGGTTTTGGCGGGAAAAGCCAGGCGCCCAGAGTGAGGCTTGAATGATTGGAGACATATAAATGGAGGTGACACAGCGTGCCGCTCGTGCCCCTGGATGACGCAATTTTGTTGCGAAACGCGTAGGGCTGAGCGGTACGCTATCACCTCGTGTTTGTGACGGGTTCCAGGAGAACGGGTCTGTCCGTGTGCGTCCGGCCGGCGCCACGGACTTAAGGCGTATTTTCTTTTACACATCTGTAAGTGTATTTTTATATTTTTTATCCCAAAATAAAAGGGTTTTATATTATTTTGAGTTTTATCTCCCTTTATGATTTTGATGCCCCTGCCTTTGAGTCCTTCTTTTGGACCTTGAGCCAAGTATACGGGAGCGAGCTTTTCTTCCCAAGAGCTTCTGAAGCAGCAAGGTCAGGAGGACATCGTGGAATCCCCTCCCCCGTGGCTGGAAGTGGTGCACAATTTCATAGAGCTCTGTGTGACCCTCTGTAGTGGGGGGTCATATTCGTCTGGTAAGCAGCAAATCTCAACACATGCTGGTGGTGGATTGAACACGATTTTTCTCAGTTTGGATTACATGAACATTATGTTTTATTTTTAGAGGTCTTATATTTACAGCCTTACGTCAATCATTTTGGCGTTCTATACACGGACTTATTGTTTATACACTGGGTGTTGATGTTTTATATATTTTTCGTATTTATAAGTTATGTTATGCATTCTTATTATATATAGCGAATCACAGCAGCGAAGTTTTGGATCTAGAACAATAATATATATGTGTTCTATATTACGCACATATTTTTAAAGGGTTGCTGTACCCTATATGGTGTATATCCTAATATCACTGTACCCTATATAGTGTATATCTTAATACTACTGTATAAGTAGCTGATCACATTTTTCTTTGTTTAAGCGCGGCTTATGTTTTTTCGTTTATCTATTTTGCTTGTATGTGATACAGTGAAGCCGCAGCTGAACACCTTTGATACTTTTCATCATTTAAGAAATTCACAATTATTTCACACACTTCACAATCTTTCACCTTAGCGCAGTTTGTTTCCCCCTTTTTTTCTATACATTTACCAAAATGCCATTCAATCAAAGAAATAATTTTTTTTGGGTAACAATTGAGTCTATTCACTGTGACCCTATTTCAGTATCTAACATGTTATGGTTAAGACTAGAGATGTGCTTCGTGTTTGAGTCAAACCCATGTTTGACTCGAACATCGTCTGTTCACCCGTTCGGCGAATTCCGAACGTTATGGGCCATTCGCGCCAAATTCAATTGGCGAGTCACGGCCTATAATTCACTGCAGAATCGCAGTTCATTGCTGGCTGATGATTGGCCAAGCATGCACTATGACCCGCATGCTTGGCCAATCACAGCGCCGTCTGTACAGCGAGCCGTAATTGGCCAAAGCCAGAGTGGCTTTGCACAATTATGGCTCAGGGGGTTTAGTACACGCCCCACACTATATAAGGCCGTCTGCGTGGCGGCCTTGTGTAGTTTGTTCCAGCGTGCTGATAGACAGAGAGATAGGCAGTGGCATTTCATTTCATTTGAGTTAGAACAGGCAGGAGGCGAGTCAGTTAGCTGCAATGAGTGTATTGTGTATATATATGCATCTTAGGTGTTGTAAATATATATATATATATATATATATATATATATATATATATATATATATATATATATATATATTCAGTTTAGCTAGATTCGTTCCTGTGTTCTTTGCACGGTGTGCACTTAAAGCTACCCCAATTGCTGGTGTTCTTCTGATCCTATACCACAGGCAGCTGCAGTAATTACAGTTGTTGTACTGTGTACTCGGCACAGTGTGCACTTAAAACAATCTAATTGCTGGTGTTCTTCAGATCCTATACCGCAGGCAGGCAGCTGCATTAATTACAGTTGGTGTGCTGTGTACTCTGCACAGTGTGCACTTAAAGCTACCCCGATTGCTGGTGCTCCTCTGATCCTATACCACAGGCAGGCAGCTGCAGTAATTAGAGTTGGTGTACTGAGTATTCTGCACAGTGTGCACTTAAAGCTACCCAAATTGCTGGTGTTCTTCTGATCCTATACCACAGGCAGCTGCAGTAGTTATAGTTGGTGTACTGTTTACTCTGTACAGTGTGCACTTAAAGCTACCCCAATTGCTGGTGCTCTTCTGATCCTATACCCCAGGCAGCTGCAGTAATTAGAGTTGGTGTACTGTACTCTGCACAGTGTACAAATAAAGCTACCTTAATTGCTAATGTTCTCATACTAATAATACTACAGGCAGGCAGTTGATTCTGCTAGCTGCAGTATAATCAGTGTATACGTCCCAGCTTTGTGCAGCTACATCTCACTGCAGGCCATTAGTATGTCTGGAAGGCCAACAAGGAGAGTTGGACAGTCACAAGCCAATAAAATAGGGCAAGCAGGCTCTGTGTCTAGAGGCAATAGTGCTGGTCGTGGACACAATGCATCCTCATCAGCATGTGGCCATAGGACACACTTGTCCTTTTTTTCTGCAGCTGGCCACGTTGAGCCGCAACATGCCAAAGACTTGGTAGAGTGAATGACCAAACCTCATCCTCCTCATCCTCTCTCACCCAGGCTCAGGGTACTTTGTCTGCCAAAGCAGCTGCCAATGCGGCCTCTTCCCTTGGCTCAATGGCATCAGTCACTCCTTCCCTAGCCCCACCATGTCCTCCTGAGGAGTCCCCTGAACTGTTTAACCACAGTGTTTGGTACATGCTCCAGTAGGATGCCCAGTGTTTTGAAGGCTCTGATGATGATATCCAGCTAGAGGAAGGCAGTAACATGAGCCTAGAGAGAGGGAGCGCCCAAGAAGGACAGCAATCTGGCAGTCATGTTCCCCTAGCTGCAGCATACTGCCAGGTTTGCTCCAGTGATGAGGAGGGAGGGCATGATGAGGTCACTGACTCCACGTGGGTGCCTGATAGGAGAGAGGAGGAGGAGGCACATCTCCAACGAGGCAGGATGCCCTCCAAGGGTCAGCTTAAGGGCAGCATACTGACTGCATCACACCGCAGAGCTCCGCATGTGCAGGGCGTTATTCCAAAAGTTCTTTGGTGTGGGCCTTTTTTGAGAGGAGTGCATCACACTGCTGCTATTTTCAACATATGTCTCAAGCGCATCTAACGTGGCCAAAACATCAGCTGCTTGGGCATCACATGCTTGACCAGACATATGTCGACCTGCCATGCATTTTGTTGGCAAGCATACCTAAAAGACCCACACCAAAGAACAAAGCGGACCTCTCCTTGCTCCTCATCAGCTGGGATCTCAAACCCCACTATACCTTTAGTCCTCTCTGAAACCTGCACTGAGAGGAATGAAGGTGTAGAATTAGGTGTGTCACAGCCAAGTACTTGCGGGCAATCTGCTATTGGTACACCGACGTCCTATTGTAGCAGGAAAATTCCCCTGCCCCAGCTGCTGCACCACTGAAAGAAGTTCACTCCCAGCCATCCACATGCCCAGCGGTTGAATGCTAGCTTGGCTAAATTGCTAGCACCTCAACTGCTGTCTTTTCAGTTGGTAGACTCTGCCCCCTTTCGTGAGTTTGTGGAATGTGCGGTTCCTCAGTGGCAGGTTCCCAAATTCCACTTTTTTGCATGGAAGGCGATTCCAGCTCTCTACGGGCATGTGGAAGGCAATGTCTTGGCTTCGCTGGACAGGGCGGTCAACGGTAATGTGCATATCACCGCTGACTCATGGTCCAGCAGGCATGAACAGGGATGTTACCTATCTTTCACGGTGCATTGGGTGGCTCTGCTGGCAGCTGGGAAGGATGCAGGACAAGGTGCAGTAGTGATGGAGGTTGTTCCACCACCACGCCTCCAAAATGCTACTACTGGTGATTCTGAAACAACTCTCTCCTCCACCCATCCTCTTCTTCTTCCTCCATGGCCTCTTCCTGTGCTTTGTCCTCCGAACCAGCGGTGCTCCGTAGGCATTCAAGGGGCTACGTGCTGGTGTGCTTGGGGGACAGGAGCCACACTGGGGCAGGGATTCTGTCAGCTCTGCAGGGGCAGGCTGAGAGGTGGTTGCTGCCATGCCAGCCTAAGCGAGGAATGGTGGTTTGCGACAATGGCACCAACCTCCTCTCCGCCCTCCGACAGGGACAACTGACCCATGTGCCCTGTTTGGCTCACGTATTTAACTTGGTGGTACAGTGGTTCTTGGGCAGGTACCCGGGCTTATAGGATGTCCTGCCAGGAAATACTGTGTGCATTTCCGCCAGTCATATAATGCCAGTGCTCGGCTGGCTGAACTCCAAAAGGAATTTAACCTGCCCAAGAACCGCCTAATCTGTGACATGCCCACCAGGTGGAACTCAATGTTGGCCATGCTGCAGCGGCTGCACATGCAGCAGAGGGCCATCAATGAGTACCTGTGCGACTATGGCACCAGGACAGGGTCAGGGGAGCTTGTTTTTTTCCCCACGCCAGTGGGTAATGATCAGGGATGCATGTACTGTCCTGTCACCATTTAAGGAGGCCACGAGGATGGTGAGCAGTAACAGTGCATGCATCAGTGACACTGTACCTCTTGTCCACCTGTTGGAGCATATGCTGCGTGGAATAATGGACAGGGCACTTGAGGCAGAACAGAGGCAGGAAGAGGAGGACTTCCTTACCTCTCAAGGCCCCCGTTAGCCAGACAGTGTTCCTGCTGGCCCGCCAATCACACAGGAAGAAGATGAGGAGGAGGAGGATTGTGTCAGCATGGAGGTGAATCCTGGCATTCAGAATCAGCAGCAGTCTTTTAGGGATCATTTACAGTCCCAAGAAACCCATGGACTTGTACGTGGCTGGGAGGAGGTAGCTGCGGATCATGTCATCCTTAGTGACCCAGAGGACTCCAGACCGAATGCCTCAGCTAACCTATGCTGCATGGCCTCTCTGATCCCACGAAGCCTGCTGAAGGATCCTCGTATTCGTCGGATCAAGGTGAGGGACCATTACTGGCTGGCAATCCTCCTTGATACATGTTACAAGGGTAACGTTGTGGACCTTATCTTGCCGTTTCAGAGGGAGCAGAGGATGAAACATCTTCGGGAGGCCTTGCAGAAAGGTCTGTGCAATGCGTTCCCAGAGACTGGGAGGTTACAAACTCCTGGTCCTGGACAACGTGCTAAGGATTCGGTCAGTCACAGAAGGAGCGGTGGAGAAGGTGGCCGTCTGACTGATGCTTTCAGACAATTTTTTAGTCCGCAGCCCCAAGGTATGATCGGTTCCAGCAACCATCGCCAGCGTCTGATTTACATGGTGCAGGAATACCTAGGGGCAAGGTCAGACTTGGACACCTTTCCCACCGAAAATCCTCTGGGTTACTGGGTCTTGAGGATGGATCACTGGCCAGAGCTTGCACAGTATGCAATTGAGCTACTGGCCTGTCCTGCATCCAGCGTTCTTTCGGAATGGACATTCAGTGCTGCTGGAGGCTTTGTAACCGATCACAGGGTGTGCCTGTCCACTGACTTGGTTGATTGACTGACCATCATAAAAATGAATCAGTCTTGGATCACCACCAGCTACCAAGCACCTGATGCTGATGTAACCAAATATTATTTTTTTAAATGTCAGATCCCTTTAAGACTGCCTATGCTGATGCTGAGTGACTATCCTCTTCCTCCTCAATGATCATGCTGATAGCTTGTAAGAACATTTTTGGTTCTGGGCACCAGCACCAGTGACTAAGGCCCAATTTTTCAGCCCCTGTTTAACAGGGGCGCGTAATTACAATTTTTTATGCAATACTTTGCAGCAGGGCTCATTCCTGTACTCCAACTAAAGTATCTGTGAGGGGCTGCAGTGTTGTGGCACCAGCACCAGTGCCTAAGGCCCACTTTTTCAGCCCCTGTTTAACAGAAGCGTGTAATTACAATTTTTGATGCAATACTTTGCAGTAGGGCTCATTCCTGCGCTCCAACTAGAGTTTCTGTGAGGTGTTGCAGTGTTGTGGCACCAGTGCCTAAGGCCCAATTTTTCTGCCCCTGTTCAACAGGGACATGTAATTACAATTCTTGATCTGATATGTCAACGCAGGGCCCATTCCTGCACCCACCAAGAGTAACTGTGAGGACATACAGTGTTGTGGCAGCATCACCACCACCACCAAAGGCCCAATTTTTCTGCCCTTGCTCAACAGGTGCATGTAATTACAATTCCTGATATAATATTTCACAGCAGGGCCCATTCCAGCGCCCACCAAGATTAATTGTGAGTACTTACAGTGTTTTCGCACCAGCATCACCACCACCAAAGGCCCAATTTTTCTACCACTGTTCAAAAATGGCATGTAATTACAATTGTTGATATAATAGTTCACAGCAGGGCGTTCCAGCACCCACCAAGAGTAACTTTGACAGTTTACAGTGTTGTGGCAACACCTTAGACCCAAATTTCTGCAGAGCATATAGGGCAGGCCCCTACTTTCAAACATCCAACTTACAAACGTCTCCTACTTGCAAACGGAAGGAGACAACAGGAAGTGAGATGAAAGCTACCTCTAAGAAGGGAAATTCTCTCCTGTAAGAGTTGATATGGGAAAAACGTGTCTCCTCTCACTAAAAAACCCAAATTTTCAAAAAACATTTGTCATTGGGACAGAAAGTGAGGTGAGATCTTCTGAAGAGGTACACAGACAGCAAAAAAAGTTACAGGGGTGATAACCCTTCCCTATGTTTTCCAAAAAGCTTAAAAATATATTTTTTGACTGGAGCTACACTTTAGAAATGTACAGTACCAGTTCAAAATTACAAACAGATACTCAACAACAAACCTACACAGTCCCTGTCTTGTTTGCACCGCCTGTATACTGCTGTTTTTAGTATATAGGGCCTGGGGACCCAACGCCTTTCTTTTTTTTAATTTGGGTGTGGGGTTTCCCTTAATATCCATACATGACCCAAAGGGCGTGGTAATGGACTGGGGGGGGTACCCATGCCGCTTGTCTCACTGATTTTCATCCATACTGCCGGGGCTAGACATTACATTAAAGCCGCAAGCAGATTTAAGCACGGGAAACACGCGCTACTTTACAGGCATACTATAGACACCCCCCAGGTACGATATTTAAAGGAATATTTCATTTTTATTTTTCACTTTACGCATCATTAAAATCAGTTCTCCCGAAAAAAAACTTTTTTTGCATTGATACATGTCCCCTGGGGCCGGACCCGGGTCCCCAAACCCTTTTTAGGATAATAACTTGCATATTAGCCTTTAAAATGAGCACTTTTGATTTTGAACGTTTAAGTCCCAGGGGTGTGTTTGGCTCATCCCTAGTTAAGACCAACTGATCGTACTTTTATTCGCAATCCTATCACAATCCTATCACAAAACATTCTTTATCCATCTGGGACAGATTCAAAACTTCTCTTGGCCTTCAATCTCCTCATTTAGCACTCCTTTCTGCAAATTTTTTATGTCATTGTATTCACGCAGAAGTTTTTCAAACGCAAATTTTTGGGAAAAAATACACGTTAATAAAATTAAGCTACTCAGCTATGCTGCAAAGACTCAGCAAAATGGGGTCCTATCTTCGTTTGTCGAGAAGGAATGCAAGACTAGACAACTTCTGTCAGAGGTATCTCCCAGTCAGGTCTGCCAGCCCTTTGGGTTCGGGTTTTACAAGAACTCCCTGCCAGATGGCGTAAAGGTACAAAGCAGTTGGATGTCAAGGGATGGTCTCCAAACCAACAAGCCTTTCAGGTGTTCGGCAACAAATAAAGCTATCAGGATATTGATCTGACAGTAACCTTTGTGGCTTCCCAGAGGTGGAAGCAGTGAAACTTCTGACATCCAGCTGGGTCTGCAGATTAGCCAATACGTATATTTAACAAACCTAATAGTCTCCAGGATTCTTGTCAGGATCTGCAGTCGTTTAGTGGTGATGAGGACAATAATTGTCCAGTGGCCTGCAGGACATGATGTCCGCAGGTACAGTCTCAGATCCGAGAAATTCATATTCTCCTTCCTCAGATCCAACACCTCATACAGCGTGGCCAATGGTATCTTCCAAATTCAGACAATCTAGACAATCAGACTTCCAAATTTAGACAATCTATCTAGATGCTGGGGACCAAGAAGTGAAGGCTCACTTGGAGGTCTCAACTTTAGTGTTTGAAATCCTATGGAGGTCAAGGCACCTACTCCAAACTTCAAGTACATCAGATCATAGGAAACCAACAGAATTTAAATGATGGAATCCACTGTTCTTTACTGTAAGGAATGAATTGTATACAAGTAAGCCTAGAGATGTCATTAAAGGATAGATGAGGATCAGTCGTGTCCTCACTCTCTGGGAGTCAGTAACTGTGGCATATCTTGGCAAACCAATTCCGAAAGACCTAGGCAGGTTGTTCGTTCCTCCCTGGGGTCTTCCAAATAGTGTAGGACACATTGGGGGTTATTTACTAAAGGAAAATCCACTTTGCACTGCAAGTGCACTTGGAAGTAAAGTCGCTGTAGATCCGAGGGGAACATGCAAGAAAAATAAAAAACAGCATTTTAGCTTGCACATGATTGGATGATAAACTCAGCAGAGCTTCAACTCATTTCAGATCTACCCCAGATCTACCCCGCACGTTCAAGTGCAAAGTGAGTTTGCCTTTCGTAAATAACCCCCATTGTCTCACTCTCTATTCTGAGGGATACGACATCCTCAATATGGCCAGTAACACTGAAGAAGTATTTTTTATGGCTAATAGGTCTAGAAGGAGCTCAGATATCCAAGTATCAAGCCATAAACTACCTTGTTGCTGAAATTATCAGGCAAAGTGTCTCTAGTCTCATTCTCATCTTTGTCTCTGGATTAGAACATCATCTTTTTGGCCTATCCAAACTAAAGTGTTCATGGTTGAAGAGAGATATAGAATTGGCCCTTCTTCAAGGAGAAAACAATAGGCTCTTCAGTCCTAACGGCATCAGAAGACGCTTGCTGTCCAATAAAAACAATCCCAGTGATGCGGATCAAATTAGTCAAGGGGCTTAGGTGGCTAGGATAAATCCATCAATTGAGGGCAGAGACCACTTTTCCAGACAGATTGCGCATCCATGGACAGAACTCCAAAGGAGTCCCTCCAGAACTAATATGTAAACTACGACCTGGTCTACATTCAACACGTTGGGGGCCCATTTTATAGTGGACTCGGTGGCCTTAGCTACAATACATTTCAGTCGTTAGTGGGGATAAATCGAATCCTTGACTTAAATACTTCAGCATTACCCACCTTTATTGTCTGGTGATTTGGTACATTCCATACGTATATGCTGTCATGCTGTGTCAGGAAAGAGGAAAATGTTATACTTACCTGACGGTAATTTTCCTTTCCTGTTGCAAAGCATGACAGCATATAGGCCCTCCCAAAAGGGTTTTGCAGTGATACTAAGTTACGAGAATGCTGCCTGCAGGGAGTAGACTTACTTATATAGTATAACCGGTCCTGGAATAGGGTAGGGGCAGAGTCTACCCATATGTATATATTCTGTCATGCTTTGCATCAGGAAAGGAAAATTACTGTCAGGTAAATATAACATTTTCCTCTTTACGGTTTACCAGTTTAGAGTTGCACAGGAGGTTTGGTGCTAGAATTATTGCTCTTGCTCTGATGTTCATGGCAATACCTCACATGTATGTTGTGATCACTGTTTTCATATGCATGGGGGACCTATGCGCATTTGCACATGAGCATGGGGGGTGCTTTAATAAAATATATTTTATTTAAAAAAAAACATTTTTATTGTTTAATCAACATCCCTTGTGATAGTGGGCTGTGACAGGTCCTCTCCATGGAGAAATATGGGGTCTTTTAGACCCCATATCTCTACTCTGGCCTCCAAAGCACCTGATCAAAGTGAGATCTGTTTGATCAGATGCTTTGACACACCAGTAAAGGCTTGTAAACAACAAACCGAACAGGAAATTACAAAATCCAGTGCTTCCCGTTTCTGGCATCACAGATGGAAAGGAACAATGTCAGTTATGATGTACATTGTCAATCACATCATCCAGTGTGTAGATCCACATCCACCATAGTGCCCGATGCCTGCTGCCCCAACAAAAGGAAGAAAAACAACTGCCATGCATTGACACAATGGGGTTGATATACTAAAACTGGAGCAGTCAGAATCTGATGCAGCTGTGCATAGTAGCTAATTAACTTCTAACTCCAGCTTGTTCAATTAAGCTTTGGCAATACAACCTGACAGCTGATTGGTTTCCATGCATAGGTGCATAAGATTTTTTACTCTTCAGTTTTAATAAATAACCCCCAGTCTGTCAGCCCTGATGATTGCTCGCCTTCTTGTGACAGCTCCGGCAGAAGTCAACTGATATAAATAAAGGGGTTGACTCTTCCAGGTGATGTCATTGACTATATAGGAAATTACCATGTTAATGTTTAATGAAACAAACTACTAAGCGTCTAAAATCATTGCTTGTTTTTAACTGCTTTTTATGTGCTACCTTTAGCATTGGCTGCTTATGTTTTATCTGATTCTGTCTCTAACAAGCCTTCCAATGGGTAAAGAATGGATATCCTTATTAGATTGCATTTTTTCATATGTATTGCTCAAGTGCCATGGAACAACAATGCTTTATTGCAATTACACTACTCCATGACGTGGACATGTTGGGTGTGAAGCCATATTCCTGCAACCATTATGATTTTCTTTAAAAAAAGTATGATTAGGTAGACTGTTTGTCACCCAGGGATGCTTTGTGTAGTAAGAGCACTTCACATCTCTGGAAAATGGGACACTAGCTTTATTCTAATGTTGCATATTCTTTTTGATTGTCCAGGAATACACTTATGTGTTTTAATTGGTATTTCTAATGGTACATAGTGGGAAACTGTATCTTACCAATTAAAAAAATCCTATTCGGTAAAAGACACATATGTAATAATTAACGTCTTCATGCACAACTTTCTTACTAAGAAAAATGTCTGTTCAAGGTAACCACCATCCACAGTTGACACACTCAGGAAAAAATAAAACATAATTCTTATGTTAAAGTGGTTGTAAAGTCTGAAGGTTTTTACCTTTGGAGCTTGTGCTGATGTCAGCTGCATTTACACTGTCCAATGTGCTATTCAAAGGATGAGCCAACGTAGTTTTTTGGCATTTATTTAATAAACATCTAGCGGTACTGCACCATTGGAGGCTTATATGATTTCTTGCCAGGCTTATCTGCAGAGCAAGTGCGGGAGGTCATCGAAGAGTCTACACTGGAGGTCCCTGTACAAGAGGATCCATTATTCAAGACCCACAAAGCTTCATACTTTATCAGACCTCATATAATTTGGGGTCTGTCATTGGGTGGGAATCTGTGTGTATTGAGGTCGTGGGCTCGCAGGCAACACTTCGTAATATCACTCAATGAGAAATGATGGGCATTATGTCAGTTTAATATTATAAAGACGTTTTATTGACTTTTTCACTGGAGGTGATTTTTTTTTTTTTGTTATTTTGATTTTGCATTAATTGATGGGAATTAGCACAGCAGTATTGGATATACTGTATATGAACATTGCACTTGTATTTTTGTGCTTCTAAATGCGGCTGTGAGGATTAATCATTATTTCCACATGTAACTTTTTATTTTATCATTTTTATTTAGTTTAAGCTCTGAATGCAGTTTTTCTTTTTTTACATAGTTAATGGACTTTCTCTTTTCAAAGTTATGCCTGGGCAGCCACTAAACAGACACTTAGGGTTAGGATGTTCTGGACTTTTCACTTTGTTATGTTACTCTGAAAGACTTCAGTAAAGCTTATTAACTGTTGAGCCTGGTCTGAATTACTAAAGGGGTGCATAAGTGTCATATGGCAGATATACTAAACTACTCTGGGCTTGTAAAACACTAATAGGGTATGAAATATACTACACTACTGTGCCAAGTGAACGTAGCAAGGAAGCATGCTAAAGGAGAACAAGGTTGTTACTACGGGTAACAAAGTACACAACAGAAGACCCTAAGCAATCAGTCAAGCTGTGGTACTTGGGAAAGGTTTGGCATCCTGTGGTAGGGAGGGGGTCGCTTCTTAGGCTCCCTCCTTAGTGGTCTGTCTCCCATAGCAAGCAGACTAGCGTCACAGAGGCCTTCAGCCTAACTGATGATATGGGAAAGGAAGAGTTCATTTAGGACACGCATGAGACCCACACTATGTGTCCAGCAGGTGGTTTCATTTCTTGCTGGGAATGAGGAATTATGCTGGCTGGTGGAGTGGTTCTACCCGCCACTCCAAGTGCAACATATATATATATATAACACACTGAAAGTAGAGCAATGGGACCACTACTTGCAGCGTCAGCTAATCTCTAAGTTAGGAGACTGCCTTAATGTTAGACTGTTCACATAACAGCAGTTCCCACTTGTTCCCAGGCATTGATGAGCGCACCCTCGAGCAAAAGTACCCCTATTGTATGGGTGCAGTAGGCCCTGCCACACAACCTGGCGTAGCCGAAAAACCTGGTGGGCTTACAGTCACAAGGACCATTCAAAACTGCACCGCCCACAGGCACACTTCAAAGATCATCTTGTACCTTGTTTTTTTTAGTATGCATAATGAGACGTCACATCTTCACAAATTAGTTATACAGTCAACCTTTCCCAATGTCTGTAAATACTGTTGACCTTTACTTTACGAATATCCCTGTAACAAGACACGAAGCTGGCGCTTTCCCAATAAATAATAGTGTCCCACATATGAGTCAATAAACATCTTTGGTATACCACCATAAGATAGGTGATCTTGGCACAATTCCACAACATATGTTTGCAGAGGTGAATCTTTGGTGTATTTATTTTAAAATTTGCAACATTGGCTTCCAAGTTTTTTTTCTCTTGAGCAAGGATTGCCCAATCATGGGATTGTTCAAAGTGATTTGAAAGTATCTGACGCCCCAGGAATAAAGTGAGTATTAAAGTGTTACTAAACCCAGAACCTGCATTCACTATATAGTTTCTCTCACAGAACATGGAAATACAATTGTTTTAGTAAATATAAACTGCTAAATATCTTTTCTCATCATCAGTGTATAGCAGACTTGTGACTTCTATTAGTTCATAGTAAAGCTTGTAGGAGGAGTTTTCATATAACCCACGATTGTCCTATCAGGCTTCATGACCCCTGATCCTCTGTCTGGACAGTGCTGATTGGCCCTGCGCTGATCACATGTACCCTCCCAAGAAAAAAAACAAACTCTCTAGCAGTACACCTCAAACTGAGCATGTGCAGCTTGACTCCAAACACTGTCTCTTATTAGGACTTGTCCAGGGGGACAGTGCAGAAGGGCGAGGATCTGTGCACATGATCAAACATCCTTTTTACACAATGCTGAAGATTAAGCCCATAGGTTCCACAGTGAGTATAGCAAGCATGCTATTTTGCATATACAGACTGATTTTACTGTTGTGGGTTTAGTAACACTTTAACTGTTACAGGTGTTTGCTGTTGTTGTTAACAAATCACGCTGCCAAGTGGCATGTATGCATCGCTGGGTGCTTGTGTATACAAAATATTCACCTTAAACTACTCTATGAGCCCCAGGGAAAAGAAGCACTTGTTTCTGTATTGTGCTCTGAGCACCACCTCTTAATGCAACCTTAAAGTGGAGTTCTACCCCCAAAAAAAAATGTGCTTAAAAAAATAAACATTTGGAGAAAAAATAATTTTTTACTCACCTCTAAATGCCTGTTGCTAGGGGGTCCCTCGTAGTCTGCCTCCTTCAACACCTGGGCTCCTGACGTCACTCCCCCCTCCCTCTTGTCAATCATCTGGAACATGTGGCCGGTTCCAGATAATTGCATGGGCAGTAATGGTGTGCGGTGCGGCTCGCGTATGCGCAGTGGGTGCCCAGCTGTGAAGCCACAGCCGGGTGCCTAGGGTTAAACTGCCGGCGCTACAGAGTGGAGGGGGGGGACAAGCAGGGCTTTGATCCCCCGCATCGCTGGACACTGGGACAGGTAAGTGTCCGATCATTAAAAGTCAACAGCTGCAGTATTTGTAGCTGATGACTTTTATTTTTTTTAAGTGGGAACCCAGCTTTAAAAGGCAACTGTCCTAAAAGAACAAAAGAAGGGGAAGCTTTGCCCATTGCCACCAAATCCACTACATATTTATACTGGAGAATTAGAAATCATATCTGAATGACTAATTAAGAAAGAAAGCTGCGCTGAAAAACATATACCATATATAGTGCTAAATCATATCATTAACACCATAACACAAACTTATTTTCCACCTTGTGTACAAATTATTGATATAAACACAAAAAAAAAAATAAGTAAATGAATGAAAAAAATATATATTGTAAAAACGTAAATAGTCCAAAAAATAAGATATGAAAGCAGGAGAATAAGGAGATGAGGCTTCAGTCCATTTAGGTGACTCCATACACAACAACCTCAAAGTATGAAGCAAGTGCACCCAGAAAAGGGAATCCTCCACCACTAGATTCAGTGAGGCTTACCAGCTAGCAAGATCTCTTTTTAGGGAGATCACACGTGCCCGTAATTAAAACCACCAATCTGGTCCTTTAAGAGACACTGCTGACATCTCCAATTTGTATTTCCGCTCCTCGGAACGTCTCTCGTTTCAACCACATTAATTTAATGAGATAAAACAGAAAGGGTCCCATAGCGTAACTCCGTATAAAACTTTTATTTAAACAATATAAAGCAGAGATTGCAAACTCACAATTTCAGCCGTATACAAGCGTGTATATACAGTAACGAGCTGGCCGGCTCTCTCTCTCGCTCACACTGCCCGTCCTTCCTAGACCAACGGGGAATGGCTGTGACGTCAGCACGCCGCTCAACCCTACGTTGTTTCGTCAAAGTTGACTTCTTCCTGGGGTACCGAGGAGGGGAAATACAAATTGGAGATGTCAGCAGTGTCTCTTAAAGGACCGGATTGGTGGTTTTAATTACGGGCACGTGTGATCTCCCTAAAAAGAGATCTTGCTAGCTGGTAAGCCTCACTGAATCTAGTGGTGGAGGATTCCCTTTTCTGGGTGCATTTGCTTCATACTTTGAGGTTGTTGTGTATGGAGTCATCCTAAATGGACTGAAGCCTCATCTCCTTATTCTCCTGCTTTCATATCTTATTTTTTGGACTATTTACGTTTTTACAATATATATTTTTTTCATTCATTTATTTATTTATTTATTTGTGTTTATATCAATAATTTGTACACAAGGTGGAAAATAAGTTTGTGTTATGGTGTTAATGATATAATTTAGCACTATACATGGTATATGTTTTTCAGCGCAGCTTTCTTAATTACTTTATATTGTGTGTATCTCACATCAAGTTGCAGCAGGAATCTATAACATAATTTTTGTCTCACGGATATATGTTTTTCCCAATTTTTTCATATCTGAATGACTGACTGCTAGTAGCAAAATTGCATTTATTTATTTATTTTTTATTTTTTGTTTGTTTGCAACAATTTCTATACATTAGTCCCACTTCACACCTAAAGCTATATTAAATTGCCTAATGATAAACTATTAATCAGCATAATCACATGCAATTCAAAAAAATCTATTTCATTTGAACTTTATAGCATTGTTGAGTTACTTCTGTAAATGCTAGGTGGCATAGCTGTCACTGAATTTAATACATTCTGAACCACAGCATTTTAAGAAAGGGTACAGAAAAGAGACTCCATATTTCTCTCATGGCAGGTTTCCTTTAAATATCGCAGCCCAAGAACTGCTACTCATCTGAACATTGATGTCTCTTGTTGAGATGCAAAGGTTTTTTTTTGTTTTTTTTAAAGCAAAACACCAGTTTAGCCTCTTGACCTTTTCCCCCCTTTATGACTGGGAGAATGTTTGACTACTCAACAATGTGCTACTTTAACTGTCAATTACACAGTTATGTAACACCGTACACAAATCAAATTACATTTATATCATTTTTTTCACACAAAACTGAACTTTCTTTTGGTGGTATTCGATTGGATTGTCACTTGCCACTGCCACCTGGCACCAGATGTGGATTGTCACTTGCCACGTCACCTGCCACCATTTGCAGATTGTCACTTGCCATGTCACCTGCCACCATTTGCAGATTGTCGCTTGCCACATCACCTGCCACCTTTTGCAGATTGCCACGTCACCTGCCACCATTTGCAGATTGTCACTTGCCACATCACCTGCCAGTAGTTATGGGTTGTCACTTGCCACGTCACCTGGCACCAGATGTGGATTGTCACTTGCCAACTGATGTGGATTGTAACCTACCAGGCCAGCCAGTGCCACCAAATGTGCACTGTCGCTGCATTGGTGGCAGCACTGGTCTATTTAGTGAGGGGGGAGAGTAGTGATGCGGGCCAAGCAGTGTGAGATGATGTCATCTCGCTGCTCCTCACCACACCTCCGACATTGAAGCAAAGGGGTCTGGCTGCAGGGTGGAGCTCTACCGATGACAGAAACATGTGACCTCCACCCCACTGCGCTGTGAGGGTGGAAGAGCACTGATGTGTGGCGGGCAGTGAGAGATGATGCCATCTCTCTACACCTCACTCCCACATTGAAGAGGCCCGGCTATGAAGAGCACTGTTGTGGAGCAGTCGGAGAGAGATGATGTCAACTCTGCTCGTCCGCTCGCTCGCTTCTCTCCTCTCCTCCGCCTCTCTTATGCAGCCAGCCTGCCCGCCGCAGCTGCGGTTGAGGCCAGCTGTTTAGGCAGGGACCCTGCGGCAAGAGACTCGGGGCTATGGGCCCCAGATTTGGGGCTATAGCCCTAATAGTCACTCCCTAGCGACGCCTCTGGTCGAGGGAAATCTGGTGCTAACATACACTATCTGGGAGTGTCACTAACTGATACTGATGCCGCTAGTGGCACTAATATAGAAATCAGTGATAATACCAGGGGGGGCCGGGGCACCCCATGCGCACCCCATGCGCCTGGCTCCCATGCAGCACAGTGAATGCATGAATTCCAATGGGGGGGGTGTTTTTTCGAAGCACCTGATTAGAGCCAGAGGCTCTAATAGGCTTCAAAATAAGATGGGATAGATAATACTGTACACTGACACTGGCTGTGAATGGGTTAACAACTAGGGGCAATCAAGAGGTTAACTGTGTACCTAACAATGTGTAATGTGTGTTGCTTGTACTTTCTGATCTGGCTATTTTTCTCCCTGATTTTCAGGGAGAAAAAACATCAAGATCGCTGTTCCTATGCACAGAGTTCTGTGTATTTGTAGCGCAGAACTCTGTGTGTGATTGAACATAACCAATCAGTGTGTTTCAGCCAAAATTGGCTGAAATCTGCTTACCAACTTGTGCCATGTCCAATCACAGCCCAGGTTGGCAGGGGATGCACATACATGCCCCAAAACCCAGAAGAAGGTTGGTCACATACATGTACGTGACTGTGCCTGTACCTGCCGCCCCCTCGCAGTATATTTACTGTGAGCGGTTGACAGGTGGGTAATCAAATTTATTTTCCTTTTATAAGTACCAGAGGCAGTTACACTATATCAGCCATCCTGAAAATTACATCATACCTTATTCAAATAGCAGCCCAGACTGCCTTAAGCCGGTGTTCTGGCATATTCAGTCCGGCCATCATATAGCGTCCGCCCCGTACTGCGCATGCGCAGTACGGGGCAGAAGAAGCTTCGTAAAATCTCCGGAGATGAACGGCGCCTGCACCGTGAGTGGAGGTGGTAGCCCCACCATCCAAGCGGACATAGGGTTGGGAAAATTAGACGGCCCCTCGTGGACTAGCTTCGCTCGCCACGCTTCGGGCACGGCCACGCTGCGCTCGGCTCTTTTTTATTCCTACTCTATGTCCACTTGGATGGTGGGGCTAGAACCTGGACTCACGGCGCAGGCGCCGTTCATCCTCGGCTATTTTCGGAATCTGTGTTGCTGTGTACTGCGCATGCGCAGTACACAGCGGACGCTATCTGATGGGGGACCTTATATTATAAGACACCAGCCATACGTGGATCAAAATGTCTCCAGTTCTGCAAGGACCAGATGAATTTCGGTCCATGTATGGGCTAGCTGGTTGATCTACTAGCCTTTCTGTTTTTTTTCCCAAGCTATCAGTGCTGCTGGCTATTGCCAGCAACACTGCTCAACACTCCCCACCAGTAGAATACAATAGCACAGTGGAAGTATTCCCCCGTCACATTGAATCATCCAAAGTTTTTTTTTTTTTTTCATTCAACCAGCTGGTTGAATAATAATAAAAAAAAATGTGTTCTCCCTTAACACTCTTAATTTGGCTTCACTTACTTACATGAGACTAGAAGGATACTTGGGGTGGGGAGAATGTGATTATGTGGTTCACACAATACTGAATGAATGAGTCGGTTATTACATAAACTGTAAACAGTTTCCTCTGTGACACCATGGTGTTTTTCCAGAAAGAAGAGGACAAGGAGAGGGCATCTATTAAAGGTGCATGCAAAAGTACAAGAATAATGTAGACACATACACTTGTGAGCATAATATCTTATCTACAACCATACAGAACTAAGAATAAGACATTAGAACAACCACAAACCACTCAGTCTTCTCTTTGTCAAAGGTATTTGAGTTACATTAGGACTTTGATTTCAATTTTATTTTCAGAGCATCTATCTTACATAATTGATAAAGGAAGGAAGGAAATATACAGTATATCTAAATACAAATATAACAATGTTATTGTGTTATGTTGCAAAACTATGAACACTTCATTAGACATGTGTAGTTTGTTTAGTTCTGAATTGAAATTCGGACGAATTTTCGTTTTATGAAATTTGAAATACAATTGTACTGAATTTAACCACTCTTAATAACCAGACCAATTTTCAGCTTTTGGTGCTCTCACATTTTGAATGACAATTACTCAGTCATGCAACACTGTACCCATATGAAATTTTTGTCCTTTTTTTTCACACAAATAGAGCTTTCTTTTGGTGGTATTTAATCACCTCTCAGTTTTTAATTTTTTGTGCTATAGAAGAAAAAAGACCGAAAATTCTGTAAAAAAATGAATTTTTCTTTGTTTCTGTTATAAAATTTAGCAGATTAGTAATTTTTCTTCATAAATTTTGGCCAAAATTTATACTACTACATATCTTTGGTAAAAATAAGTACAAATTGGTGGATATTAGTTGGTCTTTGTGAAAGTTATAGAGTCCACAAGCTATGGTGCCAATATCTGAAAATTGATCACACCTGATGTACTGACAGCCTATTTCAATTCTTGAGACCCTAACATGCCATAAAATTACAAATACCCCCCAAATGACCCTTTTTTGGAAAGAAGACATTCCAAGGTATTTAGTAAGAGGCATGATGAGTTTTTTGAAGTTGTCATTTTTTCCCACAATTCTTTGCAAAATCAAGATTTTTTTTCCTTTTTTTTTCACAAAATTGTCATATTATCAGTTTATTTCTCACACACAGCATATGTATACCACAAATGACACCCCAAAACATATTCTGCTATTACTCCCGAGTACGGCAATACCACATGTGTGAGATTTTGTAAAAATCATAATTTATTTGCTAGAAAATTACATAGAACCCCAAAACATTATATATATATATATATATATATATATATATATATATTTTTTTTTTTTTTTAGCAAAGACCCTAGAGAATACAATGGTGGTCATTGCAAATTTTTATCTCACACGGTATTTGCGCAGCAATTTTTTGAATGCGTTTTTTTGGGGGAAAAACAGTTTTGTGCTTAAAAAAAAAACCAGTAAAGTTAGCCCAATTTTTCGTGGAATGGCGCCAAACTTAAACTTAATTGTTCATTTTACTTTATTTATTTTAGTTTGAAATTTTTTTCCCCAAAAATAATTTTTTTATCACTTTTATTCCTATTACAAGGAATGTAAACATCCCTTGTAATAGGAATATGGGATGACAGGTCCTCTTTACAGTGAGATCTGGGGGTCAATAAGACCCAACATCTCACCTCTAGGCTGGGAAGCCTGAAATAAAAATAAAAAATAAAATAAAAAGATTCTGGCTTTGATCGTATTGGCGAGTTGGTAGAAGCACCGGAGGGCGGTGAGGGGGGGCGTCTATGGCTGGGTATTGCAGGGTATCACCGAGTATGGCTGGGTATCTCCGAGTATGGCTGGGTATCTCCGTGTATGGCTGGGTATGGCTGGGTATCTCCAAGTATGGCTGGGTATGGCAATTTATGGCGGGGTACTGCAGAGTATTGGCGGGGTATTGCAGAGTATTGGCGGGGTATTGCAGACTATTGGCGGGTATTGCAGAGTATTGGCGGGTATTGCAGAGTATTGTCAGGTATTGCAGAGTATTGGCGGGTGTTGAAGAGTATTGGCAGGTGTTGCAGAGTATTGGGGGGTGTTGCAGAGTATTGGCGGGTATTGCAGAGTATTGGCGGGTATTGCAGAGTATTGGCTAGTATTGCAGAGTATTGGCGGGTATTGGAGAGTATTGGAGAGTATTGGCGGGTATTGGAGAGTATAGGGGGGTATTTCAGAGTATTGGGGGGTATTGCAGAGTATTGGTGGGTATTGCAGAGTATTAGCTGGTATTACAGAGTATTGCCAGGGTATGAAGGGGTTAAATTCGGAGAGCAGCGATGTGGGCCCTGCAGATGCAGCCCACAGCGCTGCTGACACCGATCTCTTTCCCCTCCGCTGTACCGATCGGTACAGAGAGAGGGAGGGACCGGCGTCATAACATGACGCCGGTTTGTTTACAAGTGATCGCTCCGTCATTTGACGGAGCGATCACGTGGTAAATGGCCGCGATGAGCGGCCGTTTACCGTGATCCATAATGCGGCAGGTCCACTGGACCCGGCGGTCACTGATGCTCTCGTGTGCGCGCCCCAGGGGGTGCGTGAGAGCAGAATTCTGGGAGGCCATTTATTAACGGCCTCTCAGAGTTAAACAACCGCCCTGAAGCCGTTAATCGGCTACGGGCGGTTGTTAAGTGGTTAACCGAATCAAAAATAACAAACAAAAAAAATTTGGAAGCAATTAAAATTTGAATCAACTCGAATAGTTTTAAATCAATTTCAAATAGCTTTCGAATTGGAAAAGATTTCAAATAGTTTTCCAATTTCCAAAGAGAATAGAAAATAAAGGAAAAGAATAAAAAAAAAATAGGATAGAATACAAAAGCATATAACAGAAATAATAAGAATAGAATATAATAGAGTAAAACAAAATAGAAAATAAAAGAATAAGAAAATATATATAATAGAATATACTATAATAGAATAGAAAAGAATAGAATAAAAAAAACAGAACAGAATAGAATAGAAAGAATATAACCATCTTCCGAAATTCCAATTTTGATTAGAATGCATTTGAAAAAAAAATGAATAGAATAGGATAGGATAAATAGAAAATAATAGAATAGAAAATAAAACAATAGAATAGATTAGAGTAAACAAATAGAAAAAGAACAGAATTAAAAAAACAATAGACTAGAATAGAAAGAATAAAACCATTTCCCTGAATTTTTATTTCTCTATTATATTTTTTGTATTCCTTTATTTTTTATTCTATTTTATTCTCTTTGGAAGTTGGAAGACTGTTTGGATTAGAAAACTATTCCAATTTTAAAACGAATTAGTTTTGAAAACTATTGGAATTCTAAATTGATTTTGAAAACTATTCAAATCGATTCTAATCGATTTGAATTCTGAAAATTCAAATTGATTCGAATACGAATAAACAAAACAAATTCCGAAAACAAATTAAACGGGTTAAACTAATTTAACTAAACAAAGTTATGTAAATAACAAATCGAAACGAAACAAAACTAATTTTTTTGCTCTGCACATGTCTATTGTTAATGTCAAACAAATGCATTTTAAATAAATTCTGCTGGTTTTCTCATGGCAATCTTTACCTCTACTTTAAGTTTATTCTCCACCGCTTTTTCTCCTTCTATAAAATATATTGAATTTTCTGTTTGTTTGATGCTCAAAGGTGAGAAAAGTGTAGCTGTTATAAATCAAGATTAAAAATGCTTCAACACATACAGCCAGGCATTTATTATATTTAAAAGTTCATTCTTTGATGTTCAGGATTGTCTCCTTAAACAGTGGGAACTGATATATCCTCTTCAGTCATAAAGTGAAAAGAAGGGATGTTCCTCATTTTAATATAGTGGGTAGGGACAGGCTAATTCCTTTTTCTCTGCTCAGCTGCAGATCTGCTTAGCAGCATAGAGTATGCTAACAGAGAACCAGCAATAGATTGTCTTTTGCAATAATCTGAATATTCACTAACTGTACAACTGTGGGAACTTACAACATACTTTTCAAAGATGTTCATCCTCCTATTATTTAGCTTTACTTACTTTATCTTCACCCTTGAGTGTCAGGGGTTTAGAGATAACCAGTTGATGTCCTGTCCACTTCCTGGCCTCAAACTCAGGCAACAAGGCCTTATGCACACTGGACGTTTTTACAGCTGCTGTTTTTGACTTTAGTCTAAAAACGCTGAAAAACTCTGAAAAACGTTCCTGCAAAAATGCTGCAAAAATCATTCTGCAGCTACAGCTTTCTACAGCTAACGCTGCTGGCGTTTTATAACGTCCAGTGTGCATGAGGCCTTAAGCCTTGTACACGCGATCAGATTTTCTGCAGACAAAACCTTGGACTTTTGTCCAAAGGCATGTGCCTGGATTTTGTCTTGCATTCAAACGACAAGAAATTGTTGGCCAATAAATACTAACATAGTGACGTACTACGTGTTTTTTCAGCCCTTTATTGCCACCCTTTGGGCTCCTTCTGCTAATTTCATATTAGTAGATGTTTGAGTGCTGATTCGCACTTTTCATTTCGTGCTTTTCAGAATGCGCTTTTCATTTTGTGCTTTTCAGTTAGTTTTTGAATGGCCGTTCGTCAACCAGACATGTTGCGGACTCAAAGGAAATAACGTGTTATTATTGGCCTTGGAGTTATTGCTTTGACCCAAGTCCAGTCCAGCAACAGGAGCAGGAGGAGTTCTTGGACCAAAAATTGGTTGCTTTATTAATCGTGACCAATTATGTCATATGCTTTTGCTGCGGGAGCTCAAGGAGAATAATCGAGAGGAATTTCAGAATTATCTCCGGATGACGGACCCCTGCTCTCACCAACTCTTGGCATTGCTGACCCCCTATATTAAGAAGTAGGACACATGCATGAGCCTTTCATTTTATTTTTTGGTTGAATAATAATGATTTGATTTGGTATATTCTATATTTTTGGATGCATAGAATGCACTTTTTGGTTAAGTTCTATTAGCAGATAGCATGTCTAATTATTTTTGCTTTCTTTTTTTAATGCCCAATAAAAAAAATTGTGAAGAATAATACTTGGCTCTGTGTTTTACTTCAAAGGACAGTTTCGGAGTAGGCAGTTACATTTTAAAAAATACAATGTAAAATTGGCAAGGGACACCAACATAGGCTGTACCTTTGATCTTAAAACCTACGGGATAATGGTGTTGTGACAGCTTGCCCAAAAAAAAAGCATAATAATATTATTCTTGATATCACTAGAAAAAAACAAGCCTTTGAAAATTAGTTTGCAATAACTCCATCAGTATCACCAGCAAAGCAGCTTTATTATTATCCCATTAAAGAAGAAGAGAATGTGCGCTGCAGTTCGAGATTTCATAATTTGCTACATCACGAATGTTAATTCTCCATTACAAATGCTAGTTTACAAGACCGACCGCTTCTGGCTCGTTGTTGCTTCCGAGTATGCGTGTTTGTACTTTGGACCTTTGTCCGACGGACTTGTGTACTGTTGTAGAATCTCACATTACATTGACAGAAAAGACCCATTCTGGTTCAAGGTGAGAACAACTTACAATTGTTTCAATTTGGTTAGAGGATAAGAATAACTATATCTAATATGCTTGCATTGTAAGAAACTGTATAAATTAGACCTATATCTTGTAATACTTTGAACATAAACCTGTATGTTTTCAGCTGTTAATAAACCTGCATTGGTGAAGTTCTGCCTGGTTCGATACTTTACTATTCTACTTCAGTATACACGCTCGGAAAATCCAACAACAGACAATTGTCCGTGGAAAATTTTAAAACCTTCCATCCAACATTTGTTTGTGGAAAATCAGACAACAATTTTCCGATGGAGCGTACAAATGGTCGGATTTTCCGCCAACAGCCTGTCATCAAACATTTCCCCACAGAAAATCTGATAATGTGTACGAGGCTTAAGAGTTGTTTGCAATCAATGGAGACATTCCTGTTTTTTTTTTTTACCAGCAGGTGCAAAATGCAGATATTACATTTTAGGTGTGCCCTATCCCCTTTCATATGATAAACATAATGGGTATATCTATTATTTGTGAATAAAAAAAATCAAGTTTGTCTTCTTTAATTGCAAGCAACCCTTTCCTTTTTTGCATTGATTATGCTAAAGATACCTGTGCCCAGGCATATGCTGCTAAGTTGGTCACATACAGTAACTAAAAAGCCTCTATTTAGCATCTTTAGAACCCCAAGGCTGCATTCACGCATGAGCCTTTTGTAGCTTGAAGCTCAAAAACACTGGAGGAGAAATAAATCAATTATTCTCTATGGAGCTGGTTCACATCTCCACTCCATGTCAACTGAAGCCAAACGCCTGAAGCTCAAACAAGTTCTGGCATTTTTTTTTTTGTCACTCAAATTGGGCAGATTTGGGCATTTTTGTTGTGTTTCTATTCTCATAGAAATAAATGGAAACATGCTATTCATGCGGTTTTGTGCGTATTCGCACATTTTGTTGCACATTTTTGCGTGATTTTCTGCTCAAATAAGAAATGTAAATATAAAATAGTAATAATATATGAATAAATAAATGTAAAATAGATACACAAATAACTAAAAATCATCATAAATAAGTCAAATAAATTGATAATACGTAATAATACATTCATAAATAATAATTAACCTCTAACCCTAAAAAATATTAAAAACTTTATTATTATTATTATTAATAATGATAATAATAAAAATAAACTAACAATAAACACCGAAATTGTATTTTATTTTTTGTGTTCGGATTCGGGAAGGGGTAGCCAACCTGGGGCCCTCCAGCTGTTGCAGAATTACATCCCTTTGGGAGTAACTGTAACTGCCAACCTTGCAATGCCTTATGGGAAATGTAGTTCCACAACAGCAGGAGGGCCCCAGGTTGCCTACCCCTGAGTTTGGGTGTTTAGTTATTTATTATTTTTTTATTTTTTTAAGGGGGTAAGGGTTAAAGTTAAGGGTTAATTATGTATGTATTGTTATTTAGTATTAATTTATTGAATGTATTTATTTTTTTATTCATGATTTTTATTTATTTGTGTATTTATTTTACATCTACAGTGCCTTGCAAAAGTATCATCCCCCCCCCCCCCCCCACCTTGGCTTTTTACCTATTTTGTTACATTACAGCCTTTAGTTCAATTTTTTTTAAATCTGAATTATATGTGATGGATCAGAACACAATAGTCTAAGTTGGTGAATTAAAATTAGAAAAAATATATACATAAAACGATTTTTTTAGAAAAGAAGTCCATAAAAAGCTCTGGTGCAACCAATTACCTTCAGAAGTCACATAATTAGTGAAATGATCTCCACCTGTGTGCAATCTAAGTGTCACATGATCTGTCATTACATATACACACCTTTTTGAAAGGCCCCAGAGGCTGCAACACCTAAGCAAGAGGCACCACTAACCAAACACTGCCATGAAGATCAAGGAACTCTCCACACAAATAAGGGACAATGTTGTTGAGAAGTACAAGTCAGGATTAAGTTTAAAAAAAACATCCAAATCTTTGATGATCCCTAGAAGCACCATCAAATCTATCATAACCAAATGGAAAGAATATGACCCAACAGCAAACCTGCCAAGAGACGGCCGAACACCAAAACTCACAGAGCGGGCAAGGAGGACATTAATCAGAGAGGCAGTACAGAGACCTAAGGTAACCCTGGAGCAGCTGCAGAGTTCCACAGCAGAGACTGGAATATTTGTACATAGGACGACAATAAGCCATACGTGCCATAGAGCTGGGCTTTATGGCAGAGTGGCCAGAAGAAAACCATTACTTTCGGAAAAAAACAAAATGGCATGTTTTGAGTTTGCAAAAGGCCAAAATGTATGGAGGAAGGTGCTCTGGTCTGATGAGACTAAAATTTAACTTTTTGGTCATGAAAGAAAACGCTATGTCTGGCGCAAACCCAACACATCACCTCACCCAAAGACACAGTGAAACATGGTGGTGGCAGAATCATGCTGTGGGGAAAGCGTTTTTCAGCAGTCGGGACTGGGAAACTGGTCAGAGTTCAGGGAAAGATGGATGGTGCTAGACACAGGGATATTCTTGAGAAAAACCTGTACCACTCTGTGTGTGATTTGAGGCTAGGACGGAGGTTCAGCTTCCAGCAGGACAATGACCCCAAACACACCGCTAAAGCAACACTAGAGTGGTTTAAGGGGGAAAATGGAAATGTGTTGGGATGGCCTAGTCAAAGCCCAGACCGCAATCCAATAGAAAATCTGTGGTCAGACTTAAAGATTGCTGTTCACAAGTGCAAACCATCCAACTTGAAGGAACTGGAGCAGTTTTGCAAGGATGAATGGGCAAAAATGTCAGTGGTAAGATGTGGCAAGCTCATAGAGACTTATCCAAAGCGAGTTGGAGCTGTGATAGCCGCAAAAGGTGGTTCTACAAAGTGTAGACTTTAGGGGGTGAATAGTTATGCCCATTGACTGTTTATGTTATTTTATCCTATTTGTTGTTTGCTTCACAATAAAAGTTGTGCGCATGTTCTATAAATTAAATGATGCAAATCCTCAAACAATCCATGTTAATTCCAGGTTGTGAGTCAACAAAACACGAAAAATGCCAAGGGGGTGAATACTTTTGCAAGGCAATGTATTTATTAATTTATTATTATTCATATAATAATAATAAATAAATAAATAAAATAATAATAAATAACCCTAACCCCAACTCCTAATCCTAACCTAAACTGAACTCAAACCCCTTACCCTAATGAAAAAACATTATATTAAATGAATAATAATAATACAAGAAGAAATAAAAGTTAATGGAGAAGCTTAAAAAGCTGACAATACCTAGCAACAAATGAGGCAACAAATAATAGTTTTCGTTATTGGCCAATAAAAAAAATGCCAAAGTCCACAAACGCTGCATACAAACGCCCAAGTCACACAAAAATGAGCCAAATCCTAGGACACACTGATACCCAAACTTTTTCCCAAGCAGCTGATGTCCTCCACACTCCCTCCTGCAGCCATCAGCTCCCTATTGGAAAATGTGTGTGTTTATAGTATGGATTATACCATCTTTTTTTCGTCCACCACAGGTAGAAGGAAATAAAATCACTTGATTCCCCCATCATCACAGTTAAGCCGCATACACACGATCAAACTTTGTACAAACTTTCCCGTGGACTTTTGTACAAAGGGCGTTTGCCGTAAGTTTGTATTGCATACACACAATCAGACTTTTTAGGCAACTTACACGAACGTAGTGACGTTTCAACGTACTGATGACACTTCAAAAGAGGACGTTCAATTACTCCAGCGCCACCTTTGGTCAACTTCTGTATTGTTGTCTGATCTTTTGCATTGGTTCTGAGCATGCGTGTTTGTACTTTGTACAAAAGTCCAATGGTTTTGTGTACACACAACTTTGCTCTATAGGACTTATGTTGTCCAAAAGTTTGTCCATTCGCACAGCTAACAAAAGTCTGATGAAAACCGAAAAAGTTTGTCCGATGGAGTGTACACACGGTCAGATGTTGCTCCAAAACAGCTAATTTGCATGTTTGTTGTCAAAAAGTCAGATCGTGTGTACGGGCCTTTAGTGTTGATGGGGGAATCCTTCCAGCTGTGCTATTGTATTCTCATAGTGGGAGGTTTCCTTGCCATCAGATTATAATGATCACTGCTGGAAGTTATAGCTGCCAACACTGATCACACCGAAAAATGAAGTTGATCAACTTCAGTGCAACCAGCTTGCCCATGGACGGATTGAAATGTGTCCTGCTGAATTGCCTAAATTTCGATCAGTCTGGGGTTGGTCTTATAAATAAATGTACACAAACGTGAGCGAGACAGAGAGAGAGAGAGAGAGAGAGAGGAGGGGAGAGAGAGACCCCCCTTTACACCAGAGTACTCACTGGGAAGCAAGACAGAGAAGGGAAGAAATGGATCAGGCTGTGTCTTTCTTCTTCTGGTTTCAAACTTCCCACCTAGACATCCCCTTCTGTGAGGCACAACACTGCCAGGGAGTGTGGGCTGGGCAAGGCAGACATAAGATGAGAGGGCGGGAGGAGGAGCAGAACTAGCTATCTGTCTTTTTTTCTCTCCCATCCCTGGGGGGGATATCAGCGCTGTCACTGGGCTATGAGAGAGTGACTCACTCAGCTCAGAGCCCTCCAGCCGCTGGGGAGCCACAGTCTGGCCTCTTGGCCCTCCCCTCTTGCCCCTCCCCTGGTTGTCATGTACTGGAGCTAGCTGCCAGCTTGCTCAGAATGCTTGGAATGTGGGCGGGCAAAGGGGGAGAGGGGCAGGAGGAGGAGGAGCAGACTGAGGCATTCTCCTCTCCTGTTTATACGGAGGGGTTGAGTGGGGGGGCTGTGTCAGCTGGGCTCTGACAGGAATGTCAGAGTCACACAGCCATGACAGATGCAACCAACCTATACTTCTAGCGCAGGGGGTGATTAGGGTGTGCCCAGGCACACCCAGCACACCCCCTGCGCACACCTATGGTCCCCTACAGTCTTTGGTTCCCAGGGTGGTAAAGACATTGTATAGCATGTGCAAACAGAGTGTGTCTGCATTTTAGTCTTGGGGCCAGATTAACCACTTCAGCCCTGGAAGAATTTACCCCCTTCCTGATCTTTTTGCGATTCGGCACTGCGTCGCTTTAACTGACAATTGCACGGTCGTGCGACGTTGCACCCAAACAAAATTGATGTCCTTTTTTTCCCACAAATAGAGCTTTCTTTTGATGGTATTTGATCACCCCTGCGGTTTTAATTTTTTTGCACTATAAACAAAAAAACAGTGACAATTTTGAAAAATTGTCAAAAAAAAAAGTCTAAACATAGATAAGGCACATGTGAGCTGCATATAAAGTGTTTAAATATAAATCAACTCTTTTTAACTTTTTGCTATAATAAATATCCCCCAAAAAATATATATAAAAAAGTTTTTCCTCAGTTTAGGCCGATAGATATTCTTCTATATATTTTTGGTAAAATAAATTGCAATAAGCGATTATTGATTGGTTTGTGCAAAAGTTATAGTGTTTACAAAATAGGGGATAGTTTTATGGCATTTTTATTAATATTTTTTTAAATGTCGATAATCAGCGATTTTTATCGTGACTGCGACATTATCACGGACACATCTGACATTTTTGACACATTTTTGGGACCATTGTCATTTATACAGCAATCAATACAAATGCACTGATTCCAGTGTAAATGACCCTGGCAGTAAAGGGGTTAACCACTAGGTGGCAGTGTAGGGGTTAAGTGTGTCCTAGGGGAGTTTTTCTAACTGTGGGGGGGGGGGGTGTCTGTGTATGACACATCACTGATCTCTGCTCCGATAACACAGAGCAGAGATAAGTGACACTGTCACTAGGCAGAACGAGGCGATGCTTGTTTACATTAGAATCTCCTCCTTCTTCCTCCCCGTGAGGTGATCACAGGTATCCCTGTAGCGATCGCGTCTCTGCGGGACCCACGACCCTACTCACAGAGCTTGCTGCAGGTGCATGCGCCCGCTGGCCGCCTCTTAAAGGGCAACGTACAGGTACGTGATTCTGCCTGTACGAGCCCTTCTGCCGGCGTTTATCGGCGTGAGGCGGTCGGCAAGAGGTTAACTAAGTTCAATATATTCTACTCACCATGCATACACTGAATTTATCCAACATGCATATATATTTTGAAGCTGTTTGCAATTATGATTACAACATTTGGAAACCAAGCTCCAAATTATAGAAATATTTTTTTCTTTATTTTGCATTGACAAAAGCAGCTTTCATCAGCTGAAATTTGACTGGCTGTTATGGTTAGCAGATTTAATGTACCTGATTTTATCTCTCACTATGGAAACCATTTATAACCCATTAGAGTCAATGAAAAAAAGGGCAGACACTACTAGGTAAGAATTAATTTTGGTCTAGAAAGTAGTGTAGCACCCTCTACCTAGTGTAAGTGCTAGAGTGAGATTTTTTTGTAGTGTAGGTAAATTTAGGCAGGCCGAGCCAAAAGCTAGGTCTGTTTATTTTGATCTGTGGGCTGAGAGTGGCTTAGAGTAGGCTGATGACTCACAGCTAGTTTCATCTTTCATTTACCCCCCTTCTGCTTCTAAAGACTTCTAGAATGAAGGTGGGGAAGAAAGTTGGAGCTGTCTGGGGTGTTCTAAGGAGCCCTGACCAATCCCCAACTTGGATTGGCAGGGGGCAGGCCTCCTTAAATACCTAGAGTAAGCCCAGCTGGGGAGGAGTTGTTTGGGTGGAAGAATTGCAGATGGAGTATTAGGCTGATGAAGTTCCCTCAGGGGGGATGACCTTGGGCCAGGGGGCTCTGAGCTGAACAGGAGATGATATGGGTGTACAGTAGAGCCAGTGGGAGAGACTGTGATGTCACTGGCAGTGAAGTCAAGCCGCTGCAGCTGGGAGGGCTAGCAGGGTCTGCAAAGGGCTGAATGGGATCAGTAGTCTATCAAAAAGGGCAGCTAGCACCAGAACTTTATTTTGCTACACTATAAGGGCCTGCGGTCTCTGCCTGTAATAAGGAACGTTACTAAGGCTTGGCTGAAACCAGTGTCAGGCCTAACCATGTGCTAGCTGCGCCTGAAGAATTGTGCTGGAGGGAGAAGGAGAGATAAGCTGCAGCAAGTGTTGTACAGGAAGAGAATATCTAAATTGTCCCAAACCATCCCAAACCATGCAAGAATCTTTTTCTGGGCATCCCATGAACTCCTTAACCCCATCCAAGTTCTAATCCCTCGATAAAATACAAAAACAAAGCTGATGGACTTGTTCATTGTCTTGGAGTGTCTGGAAGTAAATGCCGAGCTGGGCTGGCTCCTACTTTTCCCATCTCATAAACATGCTAATTACATTTCTTGTAATATTGCTTATTTTCTCTTTTCTAGACTCTTTTCTATGCAATTTTGGTAGTAGGAGTCAGCAGGATGCTCTCTGAAAATACCACAGCACCCCACCTCAGTACTCCTCTCAAGAGCCTTCAATCCTAATGGGCTGGTTCTTCAACCCTAGAGGGCATTCCTGGGCAGGTTGCATTGAATGAATGAAATGGGATGGCCACAGACAGCAAGGCTGGGTAGAAAAGAGATGATGCTGAACATCCTCCCCCCCAGGAAATTAAGCATGCTCTATCAGACTTGCTACAGAAGCACACCGTGTGAAGCTCATAGTGTGCAGAGAAGTCACGCCCCGTACACACGAGCGGATTTTATGTCGGAAAAAAATTGGATGTTTTTTCCATGGAATTCCGCTCAAGTTTGGCTTGCATACACACGGTCATGCGTAGGAATTTTGCGCATCGGAATTTGTACAGATGGTCGGAATTTCCGATCAGAACTTTTTTCCAACTGAAAAATAGAGAACCTGCTCTCAATCTTTTGCTGGCTGGAATTCTGCTAGCAAAAGTCCGATGGAGCATACACACGGTTGGAATTTCTGACCAAAAGCTCAAATCCGTATTTTGCTAGCAGAATTTCTGATCGTGTGTATGGAGCTTTACTGTAAGCAATTTAAATACAGGAAAGAACACTGTACAACTATGCTAGAAAAAAAAAGTAAGGCTGGAGTTCAACTTTTAGTTCAATATGAACCAAACAAAGTGTTTCTTATAAATTCAGGATACATTTTGTTTATGCTTTGAGTAGAACATTGTGAACAAGTCATTTTTCAGTAATATGAGTCTGTGCGCAACCACCAGCTGCTGGTGCTCTAATTTTTATTTCTATCATTTGATAACAAATGGATTGGTAATGAAATTTCTATCCTTAATCCTGTCCAGTCTTGCTCAAAGGACACATAATTAAAAGACAGAAATGTGCACTGGTAGACGAAGCCATGTGAGCTTCTGTTTTTCATGATGAGGTACCAATATTGCAAAATTGGTTTCTACCATAAGAGTTACTATTTATACCTTTATATAGATCTTATAGATCTTAATGATAAATGTTATTCAAAGAATTGTTAATTACATTTGTCATTACTGTTCTTTAATAATGCCTATATACATTTGCACTAGAATTCTACATGAGGTTGAGCATCAGTTAGCCTGATAATATTGCCTACCACAGACTTACTGAGTGATACACACCACTTATAGGCTTACTTAAAGGAGAAGTACAGCCGGAGTTAGTTCTGCACTGTCGGCTGACGTCACAGAGCCGGTTCAGGCTCAGATATGATCACGATCACTAGATCAGGATCTGCCTACATGCCTGGACTGGCAGTGGCCATAGCTGACTGCTCCGGCTCCCTCCACAGCTCAGCGCTCCAGTGAGTGAGGAGAGGGCAGTGCAGAGAGCTAGTTACTGACATTCACAGCTTTTCTGCTCAGGAAGCTGTGAGAACTGAGTGATCAGCAGTGTTTGATCTCTCAGTTCTCACCCTTAGTGCTGGCAAGGACAGATGCGGCATCAAACCGATGCTGCATTCACCTAGGTAAATATGATTCTGCAAAAAACAAAATGTACATACTTCTCTTTTAATGTGACACACAATAGCAGTCATTTAGAACTATGCCTTATTGGGCTATGGTAATAACTGTTGTACCTTCTGAAGAAAAGTCTAAACATAGATAAGGCACACGTGAGCTGCATATAAAGTGTTTAAATATAAATCAAGTCACAACCCTTTCATTGCTTAGGATAGAGAAGGGAAAGGTTAGAACCCTTGTCTGATATTTACTTTGGTGTCTTTGTTCAGGATTTTTTGACATGACTTGTTTCTGAAATCATCCAGGGCTGACAGTTGCATGTGACCTGCAGCTCAGCAGTTTCTGACCTGCATTTGACTTTTTTTCAAGCTGTTTAGGCATTACAATTGACTTGTATGGGGAAAGAAACAATTCTGACCCAAACAAAACTCAATAAATCAGGCTCTGAATAGTTGCATAGTTGCCCAGGTTTCATCAGTATGATCTCCTTGTCCACAATACACTTGTCTTTTCCTCTTTCATGCAATGAACTGATACTGTATATATATATATATATATATATATATATATATATATATATATATATATATATATATATATATATATATATTAGAGCTGCACAATTAATCGCCAAGAACCGTTATCGCGATCTTGACTAAAGTGTTTCACAATTCTTTCCAAGCAAAGAATTCTCTCTGCTCTTCTGAAGCCCCAGCCTTCAAAAGAAAGGAAGATAAAAACTGGGCTGTCTGCCAAGAATCAAAACATTCTTTATCAGTTGAACTTAAGTATAAACATTGTAACAATTTGTCAATGGAATAGACTTTTGTATAAGTGAAAAAAGTTTAACCACTTAAACACTAAACTTTTTTCTGACATTAAAAGAAAAAATATTTGGCTAGAAATATTAATTAGAACCCACAGACATTATATATAATTTTTCTAGTAGAGACCCTAGAGAATAAAATGGTGGTTGATGCAATATTTTATGTCACGTTGTATTTGTGCAGCGGTCTTTCAAATAAAAAAAAGCAGTAAAGTTAGCCCATTTTGTTTTTTTTTGTATAATGCAAAAGATTTTACGTCGCAAGAATCGTGATCTTTTTATTCTAAGCAAAAAAAATAGTGATTAGATTTGGTCAGAATCGTGCAGCTCTAATATATATATATACAGTATCTCACAAAAGTGAGATGGGGGTTGTACTTAGGGGTGTACTCACTTTTGTTACCAGTGGTTTAGAGGGGACAGAAAATGTACACTGTTATACAAGCTGTACACTCACTACTTTACATTACAGCAAAGTGTAATTTCTTCAGTGTTGTCACATGGAAAGATATAAGAAAATTGTTTAGTGCTGTGGAAATTAAATATTCATTCCTCGATTAATCTATTACATTTTTTGATCAATCAAAAGAGTTCCGTCGGAGATCCGGTGACATCACGGACATCTACATCATTGGACTCCTCCCCCCTTCCCCAAGTGCCTCTGTCTGCAAACGAAGGGAAGGGGGAGGAGTCCAGTGACATTGAAGTTCTGGTTGAACGTAACGTGTACGGGGGAGGAGCTACACATGACGTCACCCGCTACTGCCCTACGGAACTAACACAATGGTCGGCTTTACATGCTGCGTTTTTATCATCTTTATGTGAGTAGTTTGTATTTGAACACAAAAATTAAATCTTATACTTAAGCGGTGAGCACTTAGGTCTTTTCTTTCTACCCATGACCTGGCGTCCTTGCTGAGAACTAAGGAGAAATGAGGGAAGTTTATGGTCCATGTTAACCCCTTTGATGCCCGCTTGCATGACCACCTGTTTGCAAAGGGATCCATGTCATAAGGTGAGAGTGATTAGTTAGACCGGAGGTGGAGGGATTGTCACGCTACTGTGGAAAAAAAAACTACTTAAGTCAGTGCTACAGTTTGAATTTATAACATATTTGTGTGAACTGTGACGTTAAGTCATGGATTGTGGAAACTAACTAGTGTTGGGTGATTGTATATAGTGTATATCACATTTACCACTGACTAATGCAGAGTTACAATGCAAGGAGATCGGCTAAAAGTAGTTGGATCTGTATGTGCGTTATAATTAATCAAAATTAGTCAATTAATCGCTTAAAGAAAATCGATTACTCGAACATGAAAATTTTAATCAGTAACAGCCCTAAAATATTTACAAAATTATGAGGGGTGTACGCCCTGCACGCTCTCGCCAAAGTTACCAGCACCTAACGGAAAGTAAGTAGCAATCACCATCTTTCCAATCATGTGACCACTGTGACAGACAATCACAGTGGTCACATGATCAGAAAGCATCAGAATCCCTTAAAGGCCCAGGAGGTGTTGCCATTAAGGGTTAAACACCAGAAATAAGCCTGAAGCTGAACTCCAGGAATTCAGCCAATTTGTGAACTGTGCTAACATACTATGAGTTACGTCCCATGAGGTGCATGCTGCTTTGTGGGCTTATCTCCTTAATATACATCTTGTCAGGGGTTCACTCCATGTGTAGTGCTTTAAGGACACCGCCACTTGCTTTTATCTGATTTTCAGCCCTCCAGGCTTGTAAACACAGCTCTCCAGCTCAGGCCTTATACTTTAGGGCCCTCGTCTGTCTCCCACTGACTGGACGCTCAGCACCTCCATGCCTCATGCTACACTGGCACCCACCTCTTTCTCCTAGGTGAAGCCCTACTCACTCACATGCCCAGACCTCCTGTCTGCAGGGTGGAGTCGTCTCCAACTGGGAGCCTAGAGCCTTGGTCTGGTGATTACTTAAAGCCCAGAACACAGCTGACTCATTAGTGAACTGGCTGTTTATTAGACCTGGATCCTGCCTAATCTAAAGATCTAAAAAATAAGCCTGAAGCTGAACTCCAGGAATTCAGCCAATTTGTGAACTGTGCTAGCATACTATGAGTTACGTCCCATGAGGTGCATGCTGCTTTGTGGGCTTATCTCCTTAATATACATCTTGTCAGGGGTTCACTCCATGTGTAGTGCTTTAAGGACACCGCCACTTGCTTTTATCTGATTTTCAGCCCTCCAGGCTTGTAAACACAGCTCTCCAGCTCAGGCCTTATACTTTAGAGCCCTGGTCTGTCTCCCACTGACTGGACGCTCAGCACCTCCATGCCTCATGCTACACTGGCACCCACCTCTTTCTCCTAGGTGAAGCCCTACTCACTCACATGCCCAGACCTCCTGTCTGCAGGGTGGAGTCGTCTCTAACTGGGAGCCTAGAGCCTTGGTCTGGTGATTACTTAAAGCCCAGAACACAGCTGACTCATTAGTGAACTGGCTGTTTATTAGACCTGGATCCTGCCTAATCTAAAGATCTAAAAATCTAAAAATTTTACGAAGCTATGAGATCTCTGCTATCACTACACTCCTGGAATTCTGATAGAAGAGATGCTGCCTTTTTCTATCCAGCATCTCTGCCCACCTCTTCCCTCTGCTGCCCATTCACGGAAGCCTTTGTATTTTGTGAATGGATTCAAGAGTTCTCAGTCCTATGAGCTGGTTCTTGGGGGGGGGGGGGATTTGGCAAGTATCAAAATGCCTTGATGGGGGCATGTCAATCTGCAGGAGAAGGCATTCCTAGGCAGGCTGCATTTGCATGACTGAAAGAACTGAAATACAATTAATGAAATGGGATGGCCACAGACAGTAAGGCTGGGTAGGAATGGAAAGGCTAAATGCTGCTTAGCATCCAGGCTCTGTCAGACTTGATACACTAAAGCACACTATGAGAAGCTCATAGTGTGCAGGGAAGTCACAGTAAGCAATTTAAGTACAGGATAGGAGACTGTACAACTACACAAGAATAAAAGTAAGGCTGGAGTTCACCAACATAGCATGTGTTAATCTGTTTATGACTCACTTTGTAATAGAATGGGTCAATTGTTTACAATGAGTCTTTGATATATACCATTGGTGGTGGATTTAAAGACACAATACTCGTAAATGAAATGCTGGTCTGACTCAATTACTTGCTAAGCAGGTCATGCGCATCAGATGAGCTGTAGTAATATCACAGGGATCTTTAGTCGTGGCTAAAATTATACTATTTATTCTAAATATTATTTGATTATTTAATGTATTACACAATAAGAGTTTTTTTTGTATTTCGGTGCGAGTATACTTGTGGGTCTAATCTGTTCTGAAGCAAACTGGATATTTATGTTGAATGTTGGTTTGACTCTGAGGCATTAATAGTCGTTTCTATCTAGTGAGCCCCCGAAAGTTATTTATTTTGTTTAAATGTGAGTGTAATACCAATTTAGTTTGGGGACTAACTCTGTAAGTGATACTAGACTATAGAGGTATCCTTTACTTGGAGCTATAAAAGTAAGGAAGACAGCCAGTGGAATGGGAATTCTACACAGGATCCATCCGAGTGAAATAAGATGGACATAACATCTTATATAACCATCCTTTGGGAATGAATGTGTCTTGACCTACTCGTAATTAAGAGGTCAATTCAATTCAGTGAGCCTCTAAATTTTGAGCACAGTGGTAGAAGAATTGGGCATTTTGAGCTTTTCACTTATCACATCACAGACTTTTCATTTTCAATTTTTTTTTTACTTATAAACTGTTTTCCCTTTTGAGAATATAAATAATAGCTAGCGCTAACATTGATTTATGATATCTGAGAATACTAGAGAGCATAATTGTATTGGCAGCTGGCAACACAAATTTCGGGGTTTGGTATTGTATTAGTACATTTTGGGATAGTTACAGTGTGAAGTGTTAGTAATCTATTTCAAATATCAACAAAATAAAAAATGTAACCCTTAACCTCAATGTAACCCTGTAGCTAACTCTTACCTGATCCATACTACAGTTGCTGAAAATATCACATCAATCATATCCTAATAATAAACCCACATTTCCAACATGAATGAAAAAAATTCTGCTCAAAATATTTTATGAACTATTTGTATTAAAATGGAAGTCTGAGTAAATCATAGAAAAACATAATTTTACACAGTTACTCTTAAAAAAATCATTAAATATAATTGAAATACTAATGTAAGTACCAGAATATAACATTGTATCAATTTCCTGGAATCCTTAGAATTGTAAAATTCAAACTAGATGAGAGAGGGAATCATTGTTAGCTGATCAAGTTTCTATTGCTTAGTACACGGCTTTCTATCTAACTGTAGTATACTTATGTCATGGACCCCGTCCCTCAGTTATCACAACAACCCAGCAGTCTTCACCTGCTACCCACATGTAGTCCACCCCCACATCACCCTTGTGGGGGAAGAAGAGCTTACCTAATCCACCGCCATCCTATGTTCCCAGTAGCTGCATGAAGATCCCACCACCCCATTTCACCTATGTGCTGAGAGCAGTTAGAATAGAAGAATAACTACTCCTCTGTGCCCTTTTGTTGCCTTGTTGTATGTGTGGAACCTGAGCTGTGGGCTTGGATACATAACACCTATCCCCTTTGCCCCATTCAATCTAGAACTCTTCTTTGCCCCTCTGACCCTCTGCCAGATGTTTGACCCTAGTCTGCCATGCTGCTCTGTAAAACACTGTCCAGTAAACCACTTTGACCAAACCAGCTGCTGACAAGGCATGTGCTTGCAATAACATTGTAAAAAATAAAATAAAGGTCCAATTCACTTCTAGTCTACTCACAATGTTGTCAATCAAACCTCCATGATGGGGAGTGCTTGGATACCCAAAACATTTTCAATACTTGTTGGATTGTTCCCAGTGATTTTTTATTGGAATAAAGTTGTATCTAGGCCTCCTAGCAGTGGTGTGCCATTTCAATTTCCATTTTTGTTTAAACTGTTTATTAACCCAGCATTTTATATTCCTGATATGTTCCTGCTGAAACATGTACTTGTATGAAGAAGTTTCCTGTTCTTTTTGTATTGCCAGGGCCGTCTTTAAGGCAGGGCAAAACGGGCAGCTGCCCTGGGCCCTGTCATAGTTGTGGGGCCCAAAGCAGCTGCCTCATACTTGCCAACTATCAGAGTTTAAATTCCCTTGTCCCTTGAAGTTTTAGTCCTGCTCTGTGTCCCAATATCTCAGTATGAAGTGCTGGTACTAATGCTGCCCAGCTCTGCCCTGTTGTGTACAGATGACTCGCCTGCAGACCCTGTGTTTACATGTAAATAACTGGCATTTATATGTAAATAGAAGCAGCATTACTAAGCAAATAGATGTGGCCAGCGGCAGTGATATGTAATTAAAGGCGGCATTCATATGTATATCATACTTCCCTGCAATGAGAAGATGATGTGCTGTAACCTCTAGCAACCAGTGAGCAGTATTACTGTAAAATAATCTCTAGCAACTAACAAGCAGAAATAATTTGATGTAACCTCTAGCAACCAATCAGTGAGCCGTAATGTGTGCTGTAACCTCTAGCAACCAGTCAGTAAGCAGTGATGATATGCTGTAACCAATCACAATTGCTGCCTGATCTGATACAGTAAACTGATTTTAAGTCTAGCTTCTATTTATTGTATGTCTCTGAGCAGGTGGAGAGTGAAATTGCATGGGGGGGGGGGGGGGGGCCAAGAAAAATTTTGCCCGGGGTCCAATCAATATTAAAGATGGCCCTGTGTATTGCTTCCTTTGAGTGAAATTCCTGGTGTGCCTGCCAGTCCCTCTGCTTTACTATTAAAAACTGACCACACTAAGGATAACACACCATCGTCAGTTCTCTAGATTTGCTGGGAACGAAGCCTGCTCTCCTCCGAAGATCAGACTTGACTTGACACATCTCCGCTACACAGCTTCTCACTTGGAACAGAGGAAACTGAGGTTATGTGATCACTTTTAAAAAGGGGGAGAAAATGTATTCATAACGTGTTTTTTATATCTATACCAAAATGTTTTGTCTTTCATTTCAGTTTTAAACCTTTTGCTGCCAGGCCCTGTGCTCCATTTTTGCACTCAGGTGGCCAAGCAATTTTTGCATTTTTTCCATTGCTTTTTTATTTTTCCCTTACAACTTTCAGAGTTTGTTAAAGACCCCCCCCCCCAGACCATATATCTTCTGAAAGCACATGACCAGTAGAATACAAATAAGGTGCTTTTGATTTTTAGGGCACAATGATATTTGCACAGATGTTTATCAAAACAATATTTTGTTAAGAATACACTAAAATCATTATTAGCAGATAAAAACACAGTACATTTTACAAAATCCCTAATAAATATAAAAGGTAAACCTGTGTTGGGTTAATAAATAACAAATATTTGTCATTTTCAAATGACATCTTTTTGCAAAATAGAGAAAACTGAAAGTACGCAAAAATATAAATAACCACATTCCTCTAAAAATCTGAAGGTTTTCATTGTTCCCTTACAGTTTTCAGAGTTTGTTAAAGACCCCCCCAAAACCATATATGTTCTGAAAGCATAGGATCTGTAGAATAAAAATAAGGTGCTATAGATTTTTAAGGCCCCACAATATTTGCGCAAATGTTTACCAAACCAATATTTTTTGCTAAAAATACACTAAAATCATTATTAGCAGATATAAAGTACATTTTGCAAAATTTCTGCTAAATTCCTACTAAATATAAAAGCTTAACCTGTATTGAGTTAATAAATAACCAATATTTGTACATTTTAAATTGCGCCTATTTGAGAAATAGTGAAAATCGGACGTACGCAAAAATGTCATTATATATGTGGAGGTTTTCCTTTTTCACTTACAGCATTCAGAATTTGTAAAATACCACCCAAACCATACATTTTCTGAAAGCACATGGCCAGTAGAATAAAAAGAATATGCGATATTTGCGCAAATGTTTATCAAAACAATATTTTCGCTAAAAATACACTAAAATCATTAATAATGGATTCATGCATGGCAAAATGAACAAAATTCCTGCCAAATTCCTAGTAAATATAAAAGTTAAAACTGTATTGAGTTAATAAATAACAAATATTTGTACATTTTAAATTGCAATTTTTTGTGAAATGGTGAAAACTGAAGGTATGCAAAACTGTAAATCACAACAATGTACTCTTAAATTCTATAGGTTATAATTTTTCACTTACAGCTTTCAGAATTTAAAAAGATCCTTCAAACTAGACATTTTCTGAAAGCACATGACCTGTAGAATAAAACAAAAAATGCTACAGATTTTTTGGGCCCCACAATAATTGCGCAAATGTTCATTATATTGCTATTTTCACAAAAATACACTAAAATCATTAATAGTGCACATAAACACAACGTAACTTACAAAATTCCTGCTAAATTACTACAAAGTATCATTCACATGTGGCATACTAAAGTGTATGCCCATGGAGGGCCATGGAGGGCCATGTTTACCCACACAGGGATGCACAGGTGTTCTGTGCATCCCTGTATAGGCAGTCCCATTTATCTCAATTAGGATACAACGGCAGCAAAGGCATAGCTGCTGTTCCCAATCTGACATCCATGTGGGTGTGGGTACATGACCCCAAATGCAGACAGCGTGAGCTCGGGGACATGCATGCAGACCTACATGGATGTAAAATTTGGAGCAACGGCTCTGTTCGTGCAGTTGCTACATCCCAAAAGACATTAATGGGACTGTCTGCACAGAGATGCATGGAACACCTATGCGTCCCTGTAAAGGTATGCTGTGTATGCCCTGTGTGAGCAAGGCCTTAGGCCCCTTTCACACAAGCAGTCCATTCGGGTCTGTCTGTCCGTTTTTTAGGTGGTCCCAATCGGACAACCCATTATTCTCTATGGAAACATGTGTCCGTTTACACCCGCCTGTATCAGATCCAGTCCAGTCCACTAAAAACAAATGGATGGGGATATTATCCAATGGAAATGGACAAACGGTCCGTTTTCCAATCTAACCACCCCATAGAGAACTGCGGGCTATTTCTGTGTCCGCTCTGCATCAGCAGAGCAGACACGGAACTGCCATCCGCCTGCTCAGCGAGGATTAGCAGACAGATTCCCCGCTGAGCAGGTGGATATGCTTGACAGAGTCCACTCCATGTGAAAGGGGTCTTAACAGGAGCAGCTTGGCCATTAGGGGTGCAGGGGTGCTGCTCCCCTGCAAGGCACCAGACTTTCAAGCTACATGATTAGAGCCTAAGGCTCTATTTGGCTGGAAAAAGGTTGGGCTCAGAGCACATAGCATTTCTTTTTTACCTTTTTACATTTTTTTACAGTTTTATATATATATAAAGACATATGGTGGTTTAGACCTCTGATATCTAATTAAAGACCCCCCACCCAAAAAAAATATATATATATATATATATATATATATATATATATATATATATATATATATATATATATATATATATATATATATATATATATATTTGGGTGGGGGGGGTCTTTAATTAGATATCAGAGGTCTAAACCACCATATGTCTTTTTTTGAGACAGAGAAAGGGACTGAAGATAGTCCCTTTGTCTACAGCACTTTACTTGAATGAATAAGGAATCTGTATAGATCCCTAATTCATTCATAAATTGACAGTCTGATACATAGTAACACTGACAGCTCGCCGGAGCTTAGTGCAGGCAGAAGCTGCAGGCGCCGGGAGGGAAGGAGGGATACCGCTCTGAGCGGCAATGGGTCAGGGGGTGTGGGGCAATATGGGGGGCAATCTGACTGGTGGGGGGACACATCTGGATCCCCTCCAGCCTCATGCAGCACATGAAGCTGGAGGTGGCAGAGGAGGGATGCCGGCTAATGATTGGAAGCTGCGGGGATCGGGTTTGTGGGGGGTCGGATCGAGTAGAGGAGTGTGAAGGGGATAGTAGAGGAGACTGGGGGGAGTAGTTTTAGGTGAAAGTTAGCAGTGGGAGGTGGAGAGGCTAGGGACAGGGAAGCGGAAGCATGGAAGTGGGGGGCGGTTACATTTGAGGTCTCATAACTCTGATCAGCGGGTTGTAATTCGCTGATCTGAGTTATAGAATTGTTCAGCAGAGTCTGCTGAACAATTCTGATATAAGTTTATGGTCATTGAAGTGACCACTAGCTTATAGCAGAGGGGGAAATGAGGTCTGTATGCTGTACGGACTTGGCCACCTGCGGGCACTTCTGTAGGTCCGTACGGCGTACGGACCTTACTGTAAAAGGGTTAAACTGAATTTTTTATACAAGGTGATCACTTTAACTTTCTGATGTACCTTTTTTCTGCCTATCCATTGCTATGCCCAGATTACTGCTTATTACCCTGGACTTAAACTGGTTGTAAGCACACACAAAGTTTGAGAGCTGAATTTAACATTTTCAGACAACAATTGTTTAAATTCTGATCGTGTGTAGACAATTCCAATGGACAAAGTTCCATGCATGCTCAGAATAAATTAAGAGAACTTTGTTTGGGGGGAGGTGAGGTCATGCGGCGTACGTGAGAGGGGAGGGGCCTAACTGCGGCTTCCACGCGAGCGGATGGAGGAGGACCTGCCTTGCCGTCCGGAGCTGAGCGCAGTGAGAGAGCGCGGCGCTCCGTAACGATGCCCGTTCTTATCCCATCGCCCGCACTCGAACGTCCGCTCACTCGAGCCTGAGAGCTCCCTCAGCAGGACTCGGAGGAGCATCGCCGGCAGACGACACGGAGGATCTCGCCGGAGCGGACGGAGCCCCTGGCTCTCCCCCCCCATATTCACCCACCAGACGCCTCAGCGCTGTGACATCCTTGTGAGCTGAAGAGCCTATTAGCACAGAAGTCTACAATCAGGTCAGACCCAACCATCTCATTTATTCGGATTGTTATACAATGATCGGTTAATGACCAGCTAAATACATTGTAGCAGCAATTCAGGAGTTAAACAGGAGTGCCTGCACTAATAGGAAGCCTGTAGACTTATGTTACAAGAAGTGGTAATGTGCATCTTTAAAACACGTGTCCTGGAGTAAACTTGCTGGAGGTGGCTGACGGACTTGAAAACTATGCAGAGCTCTGACAATTTTTATATGCTAACTAAGCCATGAAAAGTACAGCCTTGAACTCTGATACATTTTTGATGTGTGCGTTTGTTTTTTTTGTTTTTTCCCCTCCCCCTCTTTTTTGGTTTGCGTCCTCTGTTTGGCCTGAATTAAATCAATGATAGCCCAGTTTAAGGGTTACCTCTGTATTTAAGGCCGGAATAGCTCAGACTTTATGCCTCTGTATTAAATGAGAGGAGAAGCTGGGGACGACAAAGACTGAGTGCCGCATTAGGATTCCCTTATCACAGGAGGGATCGGAGGTTTCAAATATAGTGCCAACTAATCCCTCTGTACTAGAAGACTACTCCTTTAGTCCCTTGAACATATCTTTGCTGGGGGAACATACTAATGGAAAAGGGGGTTCTCCTTTTGTTTTTTTCTTTCATATCTTTGGCCCTTACTGGTTAAGCCTTGGACATATAAGGGAGATACTCGGGGTTACGGAGAAGACCAGGTGATCTCTCCCTTTGCAAACTGTGATCAGAGCGCGCCATTGGTGGATCAGTAGTGAAGAGATTGTTATCTCCTAAATAGGTCATCAGCGAGCTCAAAGGAAAGGAGTATCCTATTTTTGATTTGCCCCCTGGTACTCTCCATGTAATCTCAAAGTTTACTTCCCAGTTTCAACTTAACGAAAGGGAATCCTGGGGAAAAGAAGGACAAAGAGGGACAACATGAGGGGAAGAAACCCAAAAGCTAATGACCCCAAAGTCCCTAAAGAGAGCCTAAATACAAGCTCGATCCAGAAGTACCTTAAAGAAACAAGCCAAAGAAGTCCCAGCATGGAAAAAAAACAGCTGGGCAAGCGAGAGAGGAGGAAGGAGGCAGGAAATTCAACCGGGATACAGAGTGACTCTTCCAGTGAGGAGATAGAGCCAGATTTGGAGGGTAAAAATAAGGTGCAGACGGCTACCTCTCAAATACCTACAAAAGGTGAAATACAAGAAATGTTTATGAAACTGGAAAATACCATTAAGGCCGAGATTTCAACCGTAAGGGCGGATATGGGTCACCTGTTAAGGAGGTTAGAAGAAACAGAGGAATTAATGGGTAAACAGGCCCAGGAAATACAGGAGTTAAAAACGCAGACTAAAAAGATGCAAGAGGCTCACAGGGACATCTTATACAGATTGGAGGAACAGGAGAACCAGAGCAGACGTCAGAACCTGAGGATTAGAGCCCTACCTGAACAACAAGGAGAAGACCTTGGAGCAAAAATGGGGAAGATATTTAACCCTATATTAGGAAGAGAGGAAGGCAAAGAATTAAAGATAGACCGTGTCCACAGAGTGAGGAAACCTCCAGGACTAAGAGTAGAGGTACCTAGAGACGTGATTATAAAATTTCACCTTTATGAGGATAAAGCCAAGATTTGGAGCAAATTAAGAGGACTGCCCTCTTTACAATATGAAGGGACAACTCTACAAGTCTTTGCAGACCTTTCTGCTAGGACCTTGGCTCGGAGAAGACAACTTAAACCTCTACTGGAACAATTGAGAAGTGCAAATATAAGATACTCATGGGGGTTTCCGACAGCTCTGTTAGTTCAGAGAGAGGGAAGGACTATCAAGTTAAAGTTCCTTGACGAACTTGAGGTCTTTTGTAACAATCTGGGAATCTTACCTCCCAAGATCCCCCGAGACTCTGGTGTAATTTAATGACAATAGTCGTGGGTTAATAAGGAGGGGAGGAGGAGGATGGTAATTTTTCTTGCTCTGGTTCTTTGGTCCTTTGGTTGTTTTTTTTTCTTTTGGTTTTTTTTTCTGGTTGGGGGTGGGGGGGGGAGAGCTTGGGGGGGGGGGCGGGGGTGGGTTGAATAGGAAGAAGGACGGGATGGGCTGACCCGGGCTCCACCACTCCTTGTCTGGAGAGGGTGTCCCTTTTCCCCTAGGGGTTGGGGGATAAGGGGTGCAGAAGTGGAAGACCGCAGTTGGAGTCACACCCTAGAAGGTATTGCTTGTATTGGGGAGCTGTGCCCCCCAATGTCAAGTATAGGCCAGGATTGGGCCAGTGGTTGGGGAGGGGGGTGGGCGGAGGGATGGGGGGGGGGTGGGGTGGGAGGAGAAATGCCTTGCAGACGAGGGGACCGAAAGAAATGTGGAAATCTCGGGTAGATTAAAAAAGTGTAGATTAAACAGGTCATCAGTCTGTCTTGGATGACCTAGGTAAAATTTATGTCGTACAATGTGAAAGGATTAAATTCTCTTAACAAAAGGTACAAACTTTTAAAGGAACTTCAGCATTACGGAGCAGAAGTAGTATTTTTGCAGGAGACACACTTATCCCAGGATACGAATATTAAGTTATTTTCAGATAGCTTTCCGACTTGGTTTTATGGGGATTCCCCAATAAGGAGGGCTAAGGGAGTGGCAATCGGATTTGAGAAACATACAAGATTCATTCTGCTCGATCGGCTGACTGACCCTGAGGGCCGATATTTGTTCCTCAAGGGAGAACTAGGAAAGAGGATATTTACTCTTGCAAATGTATACTGTCCAAATAAAAATCCCTTAGGATACATGAAACAGATTTTACGGAGATTAGCAGATTTTAAATCTGGTGATGTAATCCTAGCAGGGGATTTTAATTTCTGTATGGAACCAGTCATGGATAGTACGTCCCGTGCAAGAGGGAGGAATGAGAGGATTTTGAAAAAAATTAAACATCGCCTGAAACAACATCAAATGATGGATGTATGGCGGATTCAACATGAAAAAATGAAAGACTATACTTTCTATTCCCCTGTGCACGGGACACATTCCAGGCTGGATTACATACTGGTGGACCACAGGTTGTTGGAGGATGTCGTTGAGACAAGGATAGGAATAGTTTCTCTGTCGGACCATTCTCCAGTGTTAATGAAGATGAGGGTACCTGGATTATATAGACAACCTTTTACTTGGCGATTAAATGAAAATCTCCTACAGGACAAAGAAACCTTAGAGATAATTCGGAAAGAATTAGAATTCTACTTCTTGACGAATGATACAGGGGAAATTTCGGGTGCCTCCCTATGGGAAGGACATAAAGCATACATCAGGGGTATCCTCATTTCCATAGGCGCAAATAAAAAAAAAGTTAAAATACAGAAAAGGGAGAACTTGATAAAAGAAGTTCATAAATTAGAACAAGAGCATAAAAAACAAAAGGTCCAACAGCAGGAACTCTTTCACCTATTGCTCAACAAGAGAGAGGAACTTAAGGATCTCATGGAACTGGAAGCAAGGAGGGCACAGGAGGGGCGAGTCAGAGAGAGACACTATGGGAAAGATAAAACCGGTAAATATCTAGCTAGACAGTTAAAAGGGAGGAGGGGGATTAACTTTATTGATAAAATACAGGATAAGAACGGGAAGATGGTCCATTCTTCAAAGGAAATTGCAGAGGTATTCAGGCAATATTACAATGCCCTGTATAATATAGGCCAAAAAGGGGGGCATGATAAAGGGGACAAGGAAATTATCAAAGAATTTTTGTATGATACCAATTTACCCCATTTACAAGAGTGTGATAGATATAATATAGATAGACCTATTACAGAGGAGGAAATCTATCAAGCGTTAAAGGACACGGCATCGGGCAAAAGCCCGGGTCCCGACGGGTACACGATTATTTACTACAAAAAATTTAAGGAGTTCTTAGTCCCCAGAATATGCAAATATATGAACGGATTAGGCATAAAATATGAAATGAAGGCCGAGGCCTTGCGGGCCTCGATCACGGTAATACCGAAGGAGGGAAAGGATCACTTACTTTGCTCTAGTTATAGGCCAATAGCATTATTGAACGCGGATACAAAATTATTCGCCAAAATACTGGCATCCAGGCTGAAGAATAAGATGTGCGAATTAGTGCACCCTGATCAGGTCGGATTTATACCCGAGAGAGAAGGCAGGGATAATGATGTGAGGGCATTACTCCTCCTCCAGGCCCTAAAAAACAGTGGGTCCCCAGGTCTATTCCTGTCTATAGATGCTGAGAAAGCATTTGACAGGGTAGACTGGGGACTCATGATAGAAACGCTGGAAGTCATGGGTATAGGCCCGAGAATGATCCAATGGATCCAGGTACTCTATAACCATCCGCAGGCCTCGGTAAAAATTAATGGAAAATCCTCCTCTCAATTTCAAATGGGAAACGGTACTAGACAGGGGTGCCCACTGTCCCCACTTCTCTTTGCCTTATCTTTGGAGCCGTTACTGAATTTTATCCGAAAAAATCAGGATATAAGGGGGATCGGGTTGGGAAGGGACGAACACAAATTAGCCGCTTACGCGGACGATGTGCTTTTTTTTCATTACCAATCCTAGGATTACGATCCCGAACTTGCTGAGGGCGTTGGAAAAATTCGGCAAAATATCGAATTTGAAAATAAACCTCGGCAAGTTATGAATGTCAATATTAGTAACCAGGAAGAAGAGAAACTCCGGGCAGAATTCCGTTTCCCCTGGCGCAAGGAGATTAGATATTTGGGAGTTTTTCTTTCGGATACCATAAGGAAAATATTTACGAATAATTACATCCCCTTACTCGATGAAATAAAAAGAGAAATAAAAAAAATCTCAACATGTCCCCTCTCCTGGTTAGGACGTATCAATGCAGTTAAAATGATACTGGTCCCGAAGATCATATATAAGTTTCAAATGTTGCCCATTCCGCTCTCTCAGGCCTATTTTAGATTAATGAAAAATATAATTTCGAAGTACATATGGCAACATAAAAAGCCGAGAATTGCCTCGGCTGTGTTAAGCAGGGGGAAAAGACAAGGGGGATTGGCAGTCCCGGACTTAAAAAGATATTACAATGCAGTGGTTTTGTCACGCGTAGTGGAATGGGCGAAAGAGGTAAACGAAAAGAGATGGGTGAGTGTAGAGAATGCAATGAGTCAAGCACTTTTAGGACGCACAATATGGAATCCTCCTCAGTTCAGGTCCATCGGACCAAAAGCACATGAGATAACACGTTTAGCACTAAAGATTTGGGATCGTACACATTCACAAAATAAATGGGGATATAATTCACCCTTGATTTTTCTTAAAGAAAATGATTATTTCACACCTGGCAAACAGGAGGTGGGGGGTAACTGGATAATGAAAGAAAACGCACAATTAAAAGATATACTAGTTAATGGTAAAATAGCCCCATTTCAAGTACTGTGTGCGGACACAGAACTTATGAAGATGGATGTATGGCGGTTCCTCCAGCTAAGTCATTTCATCTCAAACTTACCTCAGCCAATCCGTAGTGAAGAGGAATTGAGACCTCTGGAGCGGCTATGCCTGAGAGAAAAATCAAAAAAAAACATAACCCTTTTATATAAGATTCTCTCAGAGGGAGATGAGCTGGAGGACCCGCCATACATCCAAAAGTGGGAAAAAGAGTTGGGGTCACTATGTAGCACACAAATCCGCAAAAAGATATTTAAATTAATTCACTCGGGGGTAGCAGACAATAAGCTGATAGAAACAAACTACAAGTGCTTAGCAAGGTGGTACGCGACACCCGATAAAATGGCCAAATATGCAGTAGAGCAATCTGCGGATTGTTGGCGTGGGTGTAAAAAAATTGGGACCATGGCCCACATTTGGTGGGACTGCCCCATTATTAAAAATTATTAGAGAAAAATCCTAGAGATAATAAAAGTAGTAACTAAAAAGGAAATTAGAGAAGATCCGTGGACGGTCCTATTTCATGGGACAGACGAACCCATAAAGCAATATAAAACCTTTTTAATTCCCATACTGCTAGACACCGCCAAAAACCTAATCCCAAAAAAATGGAGAGAAAGTGTGAGCCCCAAAATATCGGAATGGATTTTCCGTATAAATGAAATACAAAAAATTGAAAATTATAATGAAGGGGACGAAGCCCTAACAGTAGATGAGGGAGGCTTAGATAAATGGGCCTCGTGGGAAGAATTTAAATTGTCTTGGAGATATGTTGAGGAAATTACACAATAAACACAAGAAGAAATCAATACCCGGTTAGAAACAACGGTCATAAATAAGAAACCCATTTGAAACCTGCAAGGAAAGGGGGGGGAGGGTAGGGGGGGGGGGGGTAGGGGAAAGCAGAGGGGTATTTAATATTAGGATGGTGTAGGTTTTAACCACAAAGAAATTAAGGAATGTTTGTATATATGTGTAAACAAGGTTTTTTCCTTTTTTTATTTTTTTCCTTTTTCTGGTTTGAAATTGTTCTAAATACACTCTGCTGGAAGAAAAAATAAATAAATTTGAGATAAATAAAGAATAAAAAAAAAAAAAAAAAAGAATAAATTAAGAGACCACAGCTATTGGCTACTGGCCCGTTTATAGTCCCGACGTACGTGGTTTACGTCACCTAGTTAAGAACAATCGGATTTTCCGACAACTTTGTCCGACCATGTGTATGCAAGACAAGTTTGGCACAAAATCCGTGGGAAAAAATCTGTTGGATTATGTTGTCGGAATGTCCAACAGTGTGTACAGGGCACAAGAGAAGAAGAAGATGTGTCCCTCCAATCAGCTGTCAAGCTCTCTTCAATGAGCTCTACAGAGTGTAATTTGAGCTCTCCACCCCTTTTTTTTTTTGACTGCTCTGACAGCTTTTTCATTCTGGATTTTGATTAGTGCAACTAATGTATGAGGTTTACAACCACTTTAATCTAAACTTTATCATATTGCTCGCTGTCCCTTACTGTGACTGGAATAGCATCCATTCACTCTGAACCTATCCTTTGGAGTGCTCCACAGCCTCCCTTTTGATCTTGCTACAGATTGCTGTCCTGTGGATTTACCATTCTATAACCCTCTGCGTGTTGAACCATTCAATAAAGAATACCTTAGCAAAAAGCCCTAAAACCACATTGTAGCTAAGTGTCATTTCTTCAGTGTTGTTACATGAAAAGATATAATAAAATATTTACAAACATCTGAGGGGTTACATAGTTACATTGTTACATAGTAGTTACATAGTGGTAGGGGTGTACTCACTTTTGTGAGATACTGTATGCATAAAAATACATTTTCTCGCAATGCACGTCACCACATGTCATCGCACAGCATGTTGCAATGCAACGCAAACATACAGTATAGTACAATTAAGTTTTCTTTCTGGAGTTAAACATAAAGAAAAAATAAATAGTTTGAAGTGTTTTAGCATATTCAGGTTATACAGAACAGAATGTAAGTGGGCTGGTGTGAATGGGTCTTACATGTACTGTTTCCCTTGTTCAATCAGCTGCTGTTAAACAATACAACTTGGTTATTACCAATACCAATTACTTATCTGACAACTGCAGCATAGAAAAGGGGAGTCATGTCTGGATGATCCTCTGTAAAATGAGACAATCCCCATATATATTTTAACTGTATATTTAGTTATTTAGCTGGAATTAAAAGGAAAAAATATTTTGTTTTAAGGGGAAGGAGAATTCTATACATTTCAGTCCCTGAGTTCATCACTCTTACTATTTGTGCTGCTATCTACAGAATTTAGTACTGACCACAATGCATTGTTCTACAAAGAGGTACAGGATTCACATGGGTTGAGGAGGGAATTTCAGGGAGCAGAATCTATACAGCAAAGGCAAAAATAATGCATGCAAACTGTCATCAAAATCCAAATGAAACTTATAGCTCTGCAGGAAATATTTATCAAAGGCTCCAGCAAGGATAAGGGGGAGAAGAAAATAGAAGACAAAGCAGACACAAAGCAAATGAAACCCTCATGAAGGAGCACACCTTACAAAAGACAATATTCATACTCAGGGCTTTTTTTCAGTGGGAACTTGGTGGAACCCAGTTCCACCACCTCTGGGTGTGTGTGTGGGTGGAGGGGTTTTGGGGGGTCGTGGTTGAGTTCCACAGCCTATTGTTTGAGAAAAAAGCCCTGTTCATACTGAAAAACGCCATCTATAATCACATGCATCACGATTTTCTATGACACATTTTTTCCTACAGGAATTTAGCAGCAGAAAACGAGATAAAAAGTTTTTTGCACTCGGTCACGCATCTGGCGTTAATGCATACTATCGGCCAGAATATTAATTTATTCTACCCATTAGAATATATTAACACGTGAACAAACGAGCACGTTTATGTGCATTTATGCATGTTTAGGCACTTTTGAGAATTTTTTATGCTCAAAAGTTCCTCTCCTGAACACGACTTTGGTGGAGGTTTCTCCTGCATATAAATGCCCCTGCTTTCAAACCCATGTAAATGCTATAGTGTGCATAGGCTAACATGGAGGAGCATTTAGAGGCAGAGGAAAAAATGCTCAAATACCTGTAAAAGCAAAATTTATGAGCTTAAGTGTGCATGAGCCCTAATGCAGGTCTGTATTTATTGCTCAGGTTTTTTTGTTTCAGCTGTAAGCCTGGACTCTTGACAGCAGTCTGTTAAATTTCTATGCTAAATTAACATCGAACAACCACAGATCTCCACTAACAGCACTTTAGCTAATGTGTTGCCACGGTTTATAGATTTAGTGAATCACAATTTCACTGATGGAGGAAAGCAAAGTTCTTGGAAGTTATGTCATATTTTTTTATATGGTATATTATATATCGGAAATTGCAGTGATGATTGCATAAAGCTTTATAAACATTTATTTTTGCATTAGACCTCTCTTATTGAGAAAAATAATTCTGAGATTTGTGAGGATCGGTATTTAATATTGACTAGTATTGTGAGATTCAGAGAGAGAGTTTCTCACCCTTCCCCACTCTACTTTTACAACATTATCACTGTCCAGGCCCCATTTTAAGACAATTTGCTCCCTTTCTGTCTCACTGCCACAAGGGAAAATCCAATTCCAATGGACACAAAAATAGGGCAAAAAAACCTGATGGAGAGTCTAACCCTTGTACACTTCTACATTCGCAAAACTCCCTAACGGGATACAGGCAGCATACAAAGTGATGTTTTACCATTCCACACTATCCAATTCTAAAATAAAGTTTTGGCTGAATATATATTTCGAAGGCAAGGTTTGTTAGCTGGTTTAAAAGATTTGGTTGGATTTAAAGAGACACCATCAACATGCTAAGGGCAAGGTAACAGTGTCTCCGAAAAGTCCCTCCCCCATCTCCTTTATATTCACCTTATCTGCACTCTCTTATAACTCCCTAATCCTCTGCAACTGATGCTGAGATCTATTTTGTTGATATTAGGAAGATTGAGTGCATGGCTGTGCCTGAAGAACTGTGTGTGCGTACATACTGCATCTCATAGTCTGGTGCATACCCAGCCCAGATTTCCATTTCTGTATTGCTGAAAGAGGTGCAGGGAACAGAGGAAGGTTATAGCAATGCATAAGTCAGCTAGTGACAGTGCTCACCCCTCCCCTCCTGCTGCTGAAATTACTGTGTTAGACCCCTTTCACGCTGAGGCAGTTTTCAGGTGGTTTAGCTCTAAAAATAGCACATGTAAAGCGCCTCTCATGCCTCCCCTGTATGAAAGCCTGCATGCTTTCACACTGGGGCAGTTCGATTGCGGGACGGGAAAAAAAGTCCTGCAAGTAGCATCTTTGGGGCGGTGTAGGAATGCTGTATACAGGGCTCCTATACTGCCCCTGCCCATTGGAATGAATGGGCAACGCTTCCGAAGCACCTGCAAATCGATTCGGAAGTACCACAACATGGGAGCTTTTAACTCCTTCTTCGGCCACTAGCGTGGGTTAAAAGCACCCCCACTAGTGGCCAAAAATCAGCACTTAAACATCGGTAAAGCACCGCTAGTTTTAGCGCTAACGTACCCACCGCTCTAGCGTGAAAGCAGCCTAAATTACATGCAATCCCCTCTGTTAGAAAGCGTCCTATGCTCCAGTGTCTCTGCTTTGTAAAAAATAGGCCCATGTCTACCATATTTCACAGTGCCACTCGGCACTCACGTGACTCCTCGCTGCTAGTCCCCTCCTTGGCTGACACCTCGGCTCTCTCCTCCCCTCCTGTTGACTGATGTCAGGGGGAGATTCTCGGCCCCTCCCGCTCTGGCTGTCAGATCGGGAGAATGAGCAGTGAGGAGTCACGTGAGAACCAAGAGGCACTGTGAAATAAGGTAGAAATGGGTAGAAATGGGTATATTTTTTACAAAGCACCGACACTGGAGAATAGTACGCTTTCTAACAAAGAGGATTGCATGTAATTTACTAAGTGGCTTAACAACCACTTTAAGTTTAAGTATTAAGTATTGGAATCCTTATGTTTAAGTATAAATTAACATTTAAACTGCTCACTACAGCTAGCATAACCTCAGACACTAAAGTAAAATTAAATAAAAGACTCCTACGCTCATCACAAGCTATACTATGTTGCCACAGTCATCTGAATAATGTCAATGCTGTAATAGTAAGAAAGCAAATGACTCCAAATGTATTCGATTGTACAATAGTATTGTATACACATTCGTGATCAGAACGTTAGTACAGCCACTGAAAAAAGATCTTTGTAATCCTCTTCAAATTGCTCTGCAGTAAACCAGGTGTTACTGATTACATCCTTTACCATTGTGGAAGTATAATCAATAGTACCTGGATTAATTCAGAGCAAAGAGGATTACAACAATTTTTTTCACTGGCAGTTTTAGGCTTCTGATTGACAGTGGAACTTTTACTTTAGTAGCTAAAAACTAAAATAGCTGCTCAAAACTAATGATCCACACTACCACAGTATAGATATAAAAAGTTTTCTCAATCTGTCTAATATGTCACACTTGCTCCAAAATGAACCTGTGCTTTACCAATGCAGGAAAAAGCAACAGGTTTACTTAACCACTTCAATACAGGGCACTTTCGCCCCCTTCCTTCCCAGCCCAATTTTCAGCTTTCAGCACTCTAGCGCTTTCAGTGACAATTGCGCAGTCATGCTACACTGTACCCAAATGAAATTTTTATCATTTTGTTCGCACAAATAGAGCTTTATTTTGGTGGTATTTATTCACGACTCCGTTTTTTATTTTTTGCGATATAAGCGCAAAAAAGCGGAAATTTGGAAAAAAAACTATATTTTCTTTTTTCTATTTTAAAAGAAATCCAATAAAATCAAATTTTGTCATAAATTTAAGCCAAAATGTATTCTGCTACATGTTTTTGGTAAAAAAAAATCCGTTAAGTGTATAATAATTGGTTTGTGTGATCACGGACATATGTACGCAAATGATCATGTACATATGTGTGCAGGTGATCACGTACATATGTGTGCAGATAATCATTGGGACATGTGATTTTAGTGGGACATATGTGGGGGACATGTTTTTATTATTAGGGACATGTGTTTTTATTATTTGGGGACATGTATGTTTTGGGGACATGTGTGGGGACATTGTGTTTATACTGTGTGGTGTGTTTACTGTGTGGTGATTTGTGTGTACACTAGACTAGTGATCAGTGAGTAAAAAGCTGTAAAAAACAGCTCATACTCACTGATCATCAGCCGGCTGCAGCGATCTGCTCTCCTCTCCTCAGCGATGACTTCTGTGTGAGGAGAGGAGGAGCCGATTGCCTAGCAACCGTCTGTTTGTTTACATCACATGACGGCTGTGATTGGACATGGCCGTCATGTGATCAGGAGGGCCAATCACAGAGCCCTCCTGCCGATCTGAGATGCGCCGTGTCCGGGTGACACGGGCGCATCGGGATCGCGCCGCTGCGCGGGCGCGCGCGCGATACCGCTCCTCCTGATGGACGTTCCTGAACGTCCTATCAGGAGTAGACGGCTCCCACCCGGCCGTATATGTGCATTGGCCGGGTGGGAAGTGGTTAAAGTGGATCTGAATTGTAAACATAAAGATTTGCTACAATAGTCCAGAAAGCAAGCAAATAAGCTGCAAGTTTGGAATGACCTGCTAAGCTTTTGCTAGACTTGCCAGACATTCACAAGTTTGTTGCACAATTGCAGCAATTCCGCATTGCATGACTCCAGATCAACTTACTTTGCAAACATTCTGCAAGTCTGCTGGTTCAGTTATGTTGTGCAATAGTCATCTCACCACAGGAGGCACTGTGACTTGCAGAGCATTAGCTGTAGGCTTACCACTGAAACTTTTCTCTTACTTGTCATGCAAATGTGCTACAAATTGGAAAAGTGTCAACCAGAACTTGTGCTTCAAGTGCTCTGCAAGTGTACAACTTGCCATTGAAAATATGCAGCACGTTAACAAGACTTTCAATTCAACACTGCCACAAATGTGTGGCAATTTATTCTTGCTATCTGAAAGGGTTATGGTGGGGATATGCAATTAGCGGACCTCCAGCTGTTGCAAAACTACAAGTCCCATCATGCCTCTGCCTCTGAGTGTCATGCTTTTGGCTGACAGAGTCTTGCTATGCCTCATGGGAATTGTAGTTTTGCAACAGCTGGAGGTCCGCTAATTGCATATCCCTGGGTTAGGGGTTCTCTGCAACTGTTGATTTTTCCTAACCTGCAACTTGAACGATAAGAAACTGTGCCCATAAGTCCTATTCTCAGGAGGATTTGGATTTTGTGATGTCACTTCTCTGCTGCTCACTGTTCTCTCTGCTGGAGGCTTTGACACGAGGAAGCAAAGCCCTGCCTCTACCAAGATGATTGCCTCCACACAGAGACACAGTGTAGCAGTGTAGGACAAGGCATTGTATGTCAGTAAAAGCAAAAGTTTTCTGCAGCAGAAAACCCACACAGGTAATACTTGTAACTAGTTATTTTCACTTTGCCTGCCTCTTTTGGGCAAAGCTTCCAGAGTTCAGTTCCTCTGTGGTGCATACTAGCACATTATGACATAACACTAGAGGGGGTCATTTAAAAAAGGTGGTAAACATTACTATTACTTTAAAGGATGACTCCACTTTCTTGAAAAAAATATAGCAAATAACAAAATAATTAATTTGATATACTGCGTCAGGGAGGCCACTCTGCATCAGATCATGTACCTAGTAGGTGATCTGACACTCCTGGGTCTGGGGTGCACATGTGCACAACTGGTTCCCCGCTCGTGCTGTGATCACCTACAGCGGAAGCCCAGCGGAAAGTCTGGTAGACTTGATGTCCGCCGGCACAAGCCTATTGTTTAGTACACAGGCAAAACGGCAATCTGCCTTGCTTACACTTGTAAACAAGGCATATCACCGTTCTGTCATTAACCTCCCTGGCGGTGATCCCGAGTCTGGCTCGGGTTGGGATTTTAGTACCATAACCCCGAGCCTCACGGGATCCAGCGATGTCCTCCGTGCTGTGTGATCAAGCCGTCCTCCGCTCGATTCACACAGTGCCCGAATGCCGCCGAGCTCCGTTCCCTGCGACGTTACGGCGCACGGGAGCGGAGATCGGTGCCAAATTCAAAAAAGTAAAAACACACAAAACACACACAATACTGTAATCTTACAGATTACAGTACTATATAAAAAAATTACACATCCCCTTTGTCCCTAGTGGTCTGTGCAGTGCCCTGCATGCACTTTTATATTATAAATACTGTTTTTTCTGCCTGGAATTTGGAGATTGCCCATAGCAACCAAAAAGTGTCCCTTTATGTCAAATGTGACCAACTAGAAAACAGCGATAATAAATTATAATCGCTTGCAGAATTGAGCGATAGCGATTTGTGGGGAAATCCGTCATCAAACATTAAATCTAATGACAGCGACAATTCTGCAAATGAGCAAATTTCAGTGTTTTTGGATTTGATTACATTATTGAATAATTTTTATTATTATTTATTATATTATGAACTTTATCATACCCGGGATGTCTGGAGATTTAAGAGAGTTATTCCTAAGAATTACAGGACTACAATATAAAAAGCCAAATTTCCATGCAAAATAATTGTACCGCTTTCAGCACCTAAAACCAGAACTAATCATACCGCCAGGGAGGTTAAGGGAGGCTTTGATCCTGTGTTCTTGTAAAGCAGGGACATGGATCTATACCTTCCCTTATTAAAAGCACCTCCCACACAGTGCACAAGCACTGGCTAGGAACACATTTAACCCATTGATTGATTGGCTCTGAGGAAGAGGAAAGCCTCGAAATGTGTTAGCCTGCTGTACCATTGGATCTTTTATCTGCTATGTGAATGTCTCATCATTATGTGCTATCTTTTATGAAAATCTGTAATACGTGCATTTTTTTGTGAGTATATTACATAACTTTTTTCAATTAAAGACTTTTACTGAAGATAATGCACTAGGCTTGTGCACCCTCTGTTTTATTTTGTAATTTAAACCCTTTAATTGCCCCTGATATTAATATATTGATATTCATTTTACAATTAATGTTATTCCATTATAGTAAAGACAGTACCAAGCAATACCATAAACAGTACAAATATTTGTCAGAAAATACAAATTATTGTCCACCAATATAAACAAGAAAAAAAACCATCCAGAGCATATCTTGTATATCTGGAAAATTGGGCTGAGGGAAACCAGAGTCCAGTGCATCTTATATAGACTGTCAATAAAGGAAGAAAAATTAAAGAAGTAAAGAGAGGGAAATAGGTTGGATGATAGAAGAGGGATGGGGTTTTTTTGGTTAAAAAGTAAGGGCATATTTTTTAACACTGATCACTGTATTCGTGCCACTGATCCCCAAAAAGTGTCAGTGTCTGATTGTCGCAATATCGCAGTACCGTTATAAGTCACTGATCACCGCCATTAATAGTAAAAAAAATTAAATATCCCATAGTTTGTAGACGCTATAACTTTTGTGCAAACCAATCAATATACACTTACTGGAAAATTTGATTTTTTTTTAATAAAAATTATTGGATGTGTTTTATAGCAGAAAGTAAAACAAATTGTCTTTGTTTGTTTATAGCACAAAAAAAATAAAAATCACAGAGGTGATCAAATACCACCAAACTAAAACTCTATTTGTGGGGAAAAAAGGTCAAAAATGTTATTTGGGTACAGTGTCTCACGACCGCGCAATTGTCAGAAAAAAATAACGTATTGCCGTTTTGCAAAAAAAAATGGCCTGGTCGTGAAGGGAGTAAATCTTCCGGTTAAAAATTGACTTTCCAATCACTCTAAAGTGGTTCAAAAGCCTTAACTATTATTATTGCATTCCTTGCATTAAGGCAAAAAATGTTCAGCACTGCGCACGCCTTCAGCTCTTCTCTCCCCTCGCTTCCTGGTGTCACTAGCTTCACTGAGACAGCGGGAGCTGCTGTAAATTTAAAGCCAGTGACCAGGGAGCGGGGAGATGTGTCTATAGATGCAAACTGTGAGACTTGGAAGCAAGCCTGCATGAATGCCCCCGTAGGAATCGGCTTCCTATATTCCTATGGGGTAACTCGCTAGGGAGGAGGAACACCAGCGGGGAACATGGGAAGAGAAGGTTCGGAGCCACTCTGTGCAATTCTGAAAAAAAAAAATCCCTCTTCTATCATCTAACTTATTTCCCCCTCTTGAATTGTTCTTGCTTTATTGACAGTATATAAGATGCACTGGACTCTGGTTTCCCTGAGCCCAATTTTCCAGATATACTCTGGATGCTTTTTTTTTCTAGTTTATATTGGTGGACAATAATTTGTATTTTCTGACAAATATTGGTACTGTTTATGGTATTGCTTGGTACTGTCTTTACTATAATGCAATGACATTTATAGTAAAAAAAAAACAACAACTTTCCTTTACAATCTGAAGCCATCATTTTCTGTAAATTCAATGCAATGACAACCTAGAGTTGTTCTGTGCACCATTGGTAAACTGAATGCCCCCAGAAATGTAATTTTCTGCTTGTGTGATTGGCTCAGTGATTTTACCTGAAGTCTGTACTAAGACACAAGTCCCCCTGAAATAGAAATTACATTTTTGGTGAGATACAAGAGTTAAAGCGGAGATCCACCCTAAAGTGGACCTTCCGCTCATCGGAACCCTCCCCCCCTCCGGCGCCACAATTGGCACCTTTCAGGGGGGAGGGGGGTGCAGGTACCTGTACAGCACAGGTATCTGCACCCACTTCCGGGATAGCTCTCTGCGGAAAGGGGCGTACATTACGCCCCTTTCTGAAGGTCCCCCGCTGCCTGCTGTTTAACACACAGATCCCAGAGGCAGCGGGTCCATTCTTATTGTGCAGCGCGACTCGCGCATGCGCAGTAGGGAACCGGGAAATTAAGCCGAAAGGCTCCACTTCCTGATTCCCATACCCAAGATGGCGGCGGCAGTACCCGAGAGACGATCGAGAGATCGGCTTCGGGTGCCGACATCGCAGGCACGCTGGACAGGTAAGTGTCACTATTTTAAAAGTCAGCAGCTGCAGTATTTGTAGCTGCTGGCTTTTAAAAAAAAAAAAAAACGCAGACTCCCGGCGGACTCCCGCTTTAAATGCTTTTCTTAAAAGGATGCCAACATCCCTTTAGTTTTTCTCATCAGAACACTGAGAGCTCACCCAGTGATAATAATAAACCGGTCCTTTCATTCAGAATCAGTCTTTTTAAGACAAAATTAATCAACAACTATCTCTTCTCAGCGGTAAAAGAAATCTGCAATACAGTTTGTTAAAACCATTTAAAACAGCAAAGATCACTCTGATGGGATTCTTTTTCTCCAGGTACACTTTTAAGCAGTGGCGGCTGGTGCTCAAACCGATGACACTCACCACCCCCGTGCAGGAGACGGACAGGAAGGCAGCAATCCCCCCCTCCCCGTGGGTGACAAACGGGAAGGCGACAATTCATCCCCCCCTCCCTGCGTGTGGGAGACAGATGGGAAGGTGCCAATCCGAGGCCTCCTTACCTTAAGAGGCAGATGAGGAGGATCTGGGGTAGGGCTGCTGCTCCTCACCCGGGGGCTATTGCGTCTCCTCCCTGGCCAATCGGGTCTCAGGACCTGCTTCCTAGTTGGCCGGGAGGAGAATCAGGAAGACAATAGCAAATCTTAATTCTCTATTGTCACATGACTGGGTGGGCTTAGGGCACAGTGTTCAGTACTGCAGACAGTTGAAGCATCAAAAAAAAAAAAAAAAAGTTTAAAGCCAAGTTTAGTGGTAGTCTGTCCTCCAGGGGCCTTTAGCACTGGAGTGGCACAGTCTGGAGGGGTGGTGGTGGCACTGGAGGGGCGATGGTGGGCTGGTGGCACTGGAGGGCAGGTGGTGGCACTGGAGGGGGGTGGCGGGCTGGCACAATCTGGAGGGGGGATGGCGACTTACCGCCAATCAATCGATGATGATCGATTCCCCCTCCTTAGAATCCTGCAGACTGCAGAGTGACGCAAAGTTCCTCCACGAAGCGTGCCTCCGCTCCTCCAGGAAAGCCTTGCTTCAGAGAGCTCCTCCCCCGCCTTCACTGAATTGGCTGCACTGAATTGGCTGTTTTTTTTTGTTTCCCCCCCGCCTCCCTTACAGTCGCTCTGGATAGGCGGGGGCGGAGCCAACCGAGCACTTCTCTCACGCTGGTGAAGGAAGCCCCCCCCTCACACCACGGCATGACAAGCGACAATGAATAACACCACACAAGCACACCCCCGGCCGGACAGTCAGGTGGGCCCCTCGGGCGGCGGGCGGGCTGCCAGTGGACCCCCTGAAGTGGCAGAGAATTACAGGGCCCAGTCCCACTTGCGACTGTTGCGACCCTGATAATTCCGCCACTGGTTGGAGCAGAGTATAAAGCCCCTTACTAACAGATATGGAGAGTAATAGGTAAGGGATCTTGTGGCATAGGGTGGGATATGTATAAAACATGATGGGATTTAATGAAAAATCTTCAAACAGTAAAATCTGGTCCTAAGATATAGGGTTGGCTCGATGTTTAAACACAAATTTATAATTGATTTCAATTCAAGATCCAGAGGTGTTGAAATGGGCATAACAAAGAGTGGAAAAAATATAATTAGATGAAGGGGTATCTCTGGTATATTGATTTTTCTTTATGTATCACAACATTAAATTTTGTAAGTGTTTAATGTATGTTTGTATATCTTGTTAAAAAATGAGAAATTAATATTAAACAACTAAAGAAAAAAATCTATAACTATTTTTTTCTAGCTCTAATAAACGGGAACATTTTATCCATGATCCTCCCAACTTTCTTTTAGCTAGTTCTGATAGTAACGAAAGGTACCCGAAACCGCTGTTATTCTCCAGATGTATTGCTGCCCCTCTTTCAGACATTATCACATATAATGCAGGAGTACTAGTCAGTAATAAACCCCCATAGCTAAACTGTCTATTACATTGTCAGAAACTGGATCACCTGCTGGTGGCACTGTGGTTTTCGTTCCTGAAGTATGAAGCCCTGATGTCCACCAAAAGGTGTCTACCAGTAACCAGCAGATCCTAGTAACTGTCCGCATCAGATGCTGGCTGATGGGAAAGTATTTAGCCCCTCCTCTAGTTTTCCAAAGTGCTAACCTCACGAATTGCGAGGAGACAGGCTCTTTATTGCAAAGGAAACATGTAACGTCTCTTCTGCAATACAATACACCTACCTGTCTGCTTGCCACATTCTCCGATATGGAAACTGAGCTGCACCTGTGCAGCTCAGCTTACATTGCTGGTATGGTCTCTTTGTGCTTGGGTAACTGACTGTCTGGCATGTGGAGGAGTGATATTGTTCTGCAACGGCCAATGAAGATGACTAAAGACCAGCATCCAGAAGCAGATGCAGCAAGGGAAGGGGACTGTTGAAGGACAGGTACATTTTTAGCTCTGCTTTAATACCTTTTCCCACATTTGGAAAAGCTAAATGCAGAAGTACAAGTGTGAATGTAGATAAAGCTAAAGTTAAAGAGTGAGTGTTATTAAAGCAGAACTTTACCTATAACAGTTTGATAAAAAATAATGTTCTTTATTATTATTTCTACGTTAATAATTATGCTACCAAAATGAGTGTGTGCTGTAAATTGCCTCTGGCATTGCTCCTGTTTATTCTTGCTGAAGGCTTCCATTTTGCTGAGGCCCAGAGGATGCTGGGACTGTGACATCATAATGGGCGGGGACATCATCCGTTAATGTTCCTATATAAGTCGCCGCACACCGCGTGCTCTGTCATAGTGAGCGGAGACAGCGACGAGTCAACATCTCCTGAAGAGAAGAAGAGAAGAACAGGAGACGGCGACAGCGGCAGCAGCGGCGACAGAAGACCGAGCGGAGAAGCCCGGCTTTCTTCTTTGCCGGCAAGAAGAACCGAAGAGGGGGACAAGATCCCCAAAGTCGGAAGAAGAGGGCTGCGGCAAAGAAGAAAGCCGGGCTCCTCCGCTAGTAAAACAGCTAGCAGAAGATAGTGGAGGAGTCCGGCGAGACCCCCGAAGACGGAAGACCCCCGGAGCTGTGCAATAAACAGTGCAATAAACTATTTTAACCCTTGTGTGTTGTATTTTTTTGTACATTTTTTTTCACAGGTGAATGGCTAGGGGTACATTGTACCCCATACTCATTCACATAGGGTGGGGGGCCGGGATTTGAGGGCCCCCTTATTAAAGGGGGCTCCCGGATTCCGATAAGCCCCCCACCCGTAGACCCCGACAACCAACGGCCAGGGTTGTCAGGAAGAGGCCCTTGTCCTCATCAACATGGGGACAAGGTGCTTTGGGGTGGGGGGGCGCGCGGCCTGGTACGGCTCAGGAGGGGGGGCGCTCGATCGTCCTCACCCCCTTTCCTGGCCGGCCGGGTAGCGTGCTCGGATAAGGGTCTGGTATGGATCTGGGGGGACCCCCACACCGTTTTTTCGCCGTAGCGGGTTCCCCTTAGAATCCATGCCAGACCTAAGGGTCTGGTATGCTCTCGGAGGGGGAACCCATGCCATTTTTTTTTTAATTTGGCGTGGAGTTCCCCCTTCAGAGCTCATTCTCTGATTGGCCACGGCAAAAGTCGCCTGGCCTGGGGCGACTTAAAGTCGTGCTGTAAGTCGCCCCAAGCCATGCTCAAGTCGTGTTAAGGTCGTGTCCAAGTTGCCTCCAAAAGTCGCGTTGAAAGTCGTGTCGCCCCTGTGTGAACCAGCTCTTAAGGAATAGGTAAGGGGAAAGTTTAGATTTAGAAATACACTATGGGGTTTATTTACTAAAGGCAACTCCACTTTGCACTACATGTGCACTGTAAGTGCACTTGGAAGTGCAGTCCCTGTAGATCTGAGGGGGACATGCAAGGAAAATAAAAAACAGCATTTTTGCTTGTACATGATTGGATGATAAAATCAGCAGAGTTTCCCCTCATTTCAGATCTACCCCTCAAATCTACAGCAACTGCACTTACAACTGCACTTGTAGTGTAAAGTGGATCAACCCTTATATTACCAAAGGTATTGGGACACCTGCCTTTACATGCACATGAACTGTAATGGTATCCCAGTCTTAGTCTGTACAGTTTATTATTCAGTTGGTCCACCCTTTGACGCTATAACAGCTTCAACTTTTCTGGGAAGGCTGTCCAGAAGGTTTAGCAGTATGTCTATAGGAATGTTTGACCATACTTCCAGAAGTGCATTTGTAAGGTCAGGCACTGATGCTGGATGAGAAGGCCTGGCTCACAATCTCCTCTGTAATTCATCCTAAAGGTATTCTATCAGGTTGAGGCCCAGACTCTATCAGATTCTCTCAGGTTGAGGCCAGTCAAGTTTCTCCACCTCAAAGGCGCTCATCCATGTAGAAGATATAGCTGTGATAGTTTTTGATTTTTTGAGCTTTTTTCCCTTTTATAATCACCAGGTGATCCTGTACAGCCAATGGGTCAATTAGATGGTTGAGAAAAAACATTTACCACTGACAGGAGTGCTTACAATGGCTATCTGTTATTTATTTATGTAAAAACTTTATCTCAAATGAAGGAAAAAAAAAACTGTTGTTGTAACTGCTTGAAAAGTATTACCTGGAGTTTAGCTTAATCTGGTAAATGCATTTTAAATTGGCATACACCAGTACTCAAATTTTACACTCGTCTAGTCGCATTTTAAGTGTGGAAAATGAGGACTGGCGTGTGAGCTGCCTGGGAGTGGGGGGAGGGGGGGTGTGCGAGCACCGCTGGCAGGCAGGGTTGAATGGGAGCTCTTCTCCCAGTGATCGCTGAGAGTAATAGAGAAGAGAGAGCCAGCCGAATCATCAGAGCGCAGAACATCGCTGTAACAGTTTTTTTTTTTTAATTGTTGAGTGTCCCCCGCACTCGCTATCATATACAGCCCCACCTCCTAGCTCGGGTACTTTGATAGACAGAACACCCGTCCAATTCCAGGACGTGTAACGTATATCAAAGTCTTGGGGACAGGAGGTGGGGCTGTATGTGACAGCAAGCTGCAGGAACACACGCCAATTGAAATGAAAGCTGTTACAGTAATGTTCCGCGCTCTGATGATCCGGCTGGCAATCCTCTTTCTCTCCTCTCTTCCCCTGCACAGATAGGCTGCATTGATGGACACAGGCAGGCTGCACTGATGGACACAGATAGGCTGCATTGATGGACACAGGTAGGCTGCATTGATGGACACAGGTAGGCTGCTTTGATGGACACAGGTAGGCTGCTTTGATGGACACAGGTAGGCTGCTTTGATGGACACAGGTAGGCTGCATTGATGGACACAGGTAGGCTGCATTGATGGACACAGGTAGGCTGCTTTGATGGACACAGGTAGGATGCATTGATGGACACGGGTAGGCTGCATTGATGGACACGGGTAGGCTGCATTGATGGACACGGGTAGGCTGCATTGATGGACACGGGTAGGCTGCACTGATGGACACAGGAAGGCTGCATTGATGGAGACAGGTAGGCTGCTTTGATGGACACAGGTAGGCTGCATTGATGGACACAGGCTGCATTGATGGCCACAGGTAGGCTGCATTGATGGCCACAGGTAGGCTGCAATGATGGACCCAGATAGGCTGCATTGATGGACACAGGCTGCATTGTTGGACATAGGGGAAGCGGCATTGATGGACACAGGTAGGCTGTACTGATGGTCAATATTAATATTTATTTTTATAATGTAATTCTGCATAAAACGAAATTATGGGCGGGTCAGGGTAGGGTTTTGTTGGGCAACTGATGGCGAGTAACCCTTGAGGCCTGGCTAATAGCTCAGGATTTGAAATTTTGAGCCCTGGCATACACTATTAGTTTTTTTTTTTATTCAGTCTCAATCTCTTCCACGGGACATTGTATTCTGACAGCTACACCCACTGCCTTCAGAATACACTGATCAGTGGCTGCAGCCTCTGATCGAAAAATGTTTTTCAGCACGTTTCTTTGAAAGAAAGTAAATTAAACAACTAATTTCTCTTCAGAGAGCACTGCTCACACTGATCAAAATCTATTTAATGAACCAGCCAGCTTAAGGCCCCTTTTGACACTGGCTTTCCGATCAAGTCCACCTGATCGGACGCTCCATTCAGCCATATGGAGCGGCGGATGTCATCGTTGATATGTCCACTGACATTCGCCGATATCTGAGTACCAGTTCTCTTAACTGTATTAAATTACCATACATGCTACACTCAGATTGCTGCTTGTGTTTCCTCTCCACTGGTATGGTCTGGATTGTTCACTGGTGCTGGTGTATCATAGTGCTGACTGTTGAATCTGTTTTAATGTCTGTAACTTTATTATGAAATTTCAAAAAAAAAAGAATAACAAAATAAATATATATATATATATCTCAATAAGCAAAAAGGATAGAAATCTACTTTGTGTGTACCCAATGCCTTTGCAAACCCCGATATTACCTTTTAAAGGAGCAGTGACATCATCTCTGTGCCTGTGCACAGAACAGAGCAGAGCTGTGAAAGGAGTCCATCACTATTTGTCCCCACATTTTCAAGACAATATGCACAGGCCCAAATGTAGAGACATATGGCAGTGAGAACAAAGACAAATGTTGAGACTGAAGGCTCAAAGAGCTCTCTTCAAAAAAAAATATTTGAGGGGGTCAACTGACTTCTGGCAAAGAGAAGACGGGGACAGGGATGAAGGAGAGGTGCCAGTAGGCAAAAATATTGGTAGCTGTGGCATCAACAAGAATAACAAGGTCTTAGTTAAAAGTATAGAAAATACATTTATTGATTTTATTAGTAGAATTGGCAGTGGGATTTTGGTAGTTCTCTGTGGTCCAGGTGTGATTCACATCATTTAAAGTCAGCTTCTCAGTCACAATTCCCCACACTGCGCTGAAGGCTTTATCTGACATGGCACGTGCAGTAGGGCAGGCTAGTACATCAAGCGCATATTAAGCCAAGTCCAGCCAGTGATACATCCTTAATACCAAGCAGTCCATGGTATGATTGCTGGTAAGTGTTTTAGTTAAAGCCTTGTTGTCCCTACACCTGTTTGCTTGATCAGCGCAGGGACAATCTTACAAGGAACAAACAAAAGTAAAAATAAAAAGAATAAAGAATATTAAAAAAAAAGTAATTCTGTAAAAGTTTAACAAAAATTATTTACACAGATAGTGATGGCAGGAGGGAAATTAATAATGTGGGACTACCCAGGTCATGAAGAAGGGGGTGGTTTTTGTCATTAAGTGTAGGAACATTAAGGTGCCAAGCTGGCATACCAGCACTGGGCTTGTGAATGGGGGGGGGGGGGTATTGTTTAGTGTCATTTTCACACATAACCTTGTCTGGCTGGAGATGACATGGAGTCAACCACCTCTCTGTCTGCAAGCAGCTCTAGCCCTGTATGGCTTCTGTACTCCAGGCATGAATGCTGCAACACAACGTGGCAGTATTTAGCCAGGGATGTTGAATATGCTTTGCACCATGTGAGGGGAACTGCCAGTTCCAAGGAGGTGGAGAGGTGGAGGATGAGGCCAGTAAGGGGAAGAAGGTACAGGTGACTGAGCTGTGGTAGGCATCACCAGCTCCAGAAGATTGGACCAATATATAGCGCCCCTGCCCAAACATGTGTTTATAGTCATGTGTACCCTACCAATTACAGTATGGTCCAATGACACAGACACATTGCATTAAGCATGCATGCTGGAAGAGATGGCTTTCTTGGCTGGGAGGCTGGATACTTGCCACTGTCATGTAGCACATACCATAAACAGATGGAAGGCAGTCATTTCTATTTTCTGGAATGGGAGCAGCTGCAAGGCCAGACTTTTTGCCAAGATGGCATTAAGATGCTGTGCATGGGGTTTTTTCTGCTGCAGCAATTGTTAAATAGACACCTGCCATGGGCAGGATACTGCTGGAGATGGTGGGGCGGGTATAGAAGGATTTTCCAAAGTTTCAAACCTTCATCTGACCCACCTCTTAATGAACCCATGACCATATCACTAAAGGTCACAGATATGCGGAACATGCATCAGGAGAATGTTGTGGCGAGGGTGAGATGCAGAAAGTATAGAATGAGGAGGAGTGTAGGTCTTTTGCCCTCCACAGTCATGATGCTTTTTCCTCATCCTCAGTATCTGAAAGGAGGAATTCTTGCACATGACCAAGATCATTCTACTGCTGCAAGTCAAATTAACCCGACAACAGGATGCTCTACGTTTCAGAAGAGGGAGGCTTTCTCAACTACTCAACTATCTCCTGCATGTGCTATAGTCGTATTAAACAGCCATGTTATAAAAAAAAAAAAAAAAAAAAGCAGACATTTCCATAATGTAGATGGTGTGGTCTGACCACCACTTTGTCCTGCAAAACCCGCTTGCCTCCTACTAACTCAGTAGAAACTTTGCCTCTCACTTTAGCCCTGCCTGGCATTTTTAATAGAGAGGATTGTCTTATTTAAAGGTAGCTATGGCAAGGCGGGAATAAATATGTGGTTCTTTGGTGAACATCACTTTACTGTACAACCATGTGTTGCAAACAAAGGGACAGCTTTCTCTGCTTCAGCAACAAGTGTATGTTGTGCATCCCAAAAAAAAAAAATGAAAAATACTCTGGCAAAATAAAATATACATCCCCAGAGTCTGCACACCCACCACTTCACGCCATTCACAATCTGCATGCAGCACCAGGCAGCTCCAACCGCATAAACATTTGACTCATTCACACTGTCAGTAGGCTTCTGCAGCTAAACAGCAACTACAGTTGTTGCTGACAAACACAAAAAGTGAACTGCTGTGCCACTGGACAATCTGTATGAAGTTGAGGGCTTTAGCTTTTTTCTATAGATTTTAAATCTGTTGGGGCTGCTACTTTTACTGGCCAATTCACGCCTATTACTACTGAAACAACCTAAAACAGCCTTTTTGTAGATGAAAATGAATCCGTTTAGGGTACTACGGCTGTATTTAAGCCAACTAAAAAGTAAAAAAAAAAAATGTGTATTCAAAAATTGTAAACAAGATTTCAATGTTTTTTAGGCTGTCAGTGAAAATAGTACAGTTCTGTAACACTACATACAGTTCAAAGGCATCCCCAAGTATGTCATTTAAAGGATTGCTGTTTTTATCATGTCACCCTAAACTTTGAATTTAAAGGAAGCTCTCCCCACTGCATGGCATTTAAAAAAAGTATTTTGCTTACTTAATTGTCCCCCATGGCGGCGCCCAGATCACAATTATTTTTTGGACACTAGCTTGCCTATTAACCTTGGCGATGGCCAGAATTTAGTATCAAGATTCACCCCCCATAATTTCAATAGGATTCACTGTCAAATTCAGGTTTTGCAAATGTTAAGCAGAATTCATCAAACCCTCTGTGAATTGGACCTGCTGGTTTGTCCATCCCTAATTTGGGGGTTTGGTTAGCTTATTAAAGGTCAGGGGTTGGGTTAAAATTAAGACTATATCATTCTGTGTCTCATGTTTTAGTTATGGGGTAGTAAACATCAGCGTTGATCTCCACTACAACATTAATGCCTGGGTTCTAGTATGTGTTTCAGTATTTGGAGTCTGGTCACTTCCACAGCAGGATTAAAGCTGAAACTCTAAACTGTAAACTCTATTTTAAAAAGATATTTTTAATGCATTTAGTTCATACTGACTTTGTGAAAATAAAATACCAATCCAATCTGCACAATGGTGCATGCAAGAAAAGCAAATACAAATCTAATATATATATATATATATATTAAAAAGTTCTGTTTCATGGTATCATTACCTAATATGGGAGCATCCCCTTTCTATGAATACAAGTTGGGAATGGGAAGTTGGGAATATGGTATTTAAAAATGTCCATGGCAAATATGCCTAACCTGTATTTATTGTGAATATGAAAAGTTAATGACTATAATATGTGAAAAATTCACACAATTTGCCTATCGAGTGTCCCTAACGTTCATGCAACATAAGCAATGAAAAAAATATGACACGCTGCTACAGATGTCAGTGTTTTATTCTTATTCTATGTGTAACATCACACAACATTGCTATTAGTTGTCAGATTCTTTCCAATGTTGATCACTTTTATATGCATATGTATACTTTTAGTAAACTTTAGTAAAATATGTATTTTTTTTTCTAAGGAACTGTTAAACTTCTGGCAGTATTTCTGGCAGTATTTCACTATAGAGACTACAGACTACAGTGTGACACAAGTATTGGTAGTTAAAAAGCTTGAACTATACCATGTACAGGCATACCCCACTTTTAAGTACACAATGGGTATTATTTACTAAAGCTGGAAAGCTTCTAACCCCAGCTTGCACAATTAAGCTTTGGTAATAGCATATGGAAGCTCATTGGTTTCTTTCAGAATTGAGCCTGATTTTGCACTTTCCAGCTTTAGTATATAAACCCCATTGTGTACTTAAAAGTGGGGTATGTCTCTAATGGTGGCCATACACATAACATTCTGATGAAACGATTCTTCATAAATCGGACAATGTGATTGAATCTTTGAATTGTCGAAAATACACACAATGGGGGTTGGTTGCTTTACTAAAACTGGAGAGTGCAAAATCTGGTGCAGCTCCGCATAGAAACCAATCAGCTTCCAGGTTTTTGAACAAGCTGAAATTAGAAGATGATTGGCTATCATGCAAGGCTGCACCAGATTTTGCACTCTTCGCTTTTAGTAAATCAATCTTAACGTGTTATCAATCAATTTTGAGCAAAACTGTTTGATGTATTTATCTTATTTATTTATTACAGGAATTTATATAGCACCATCAATTTACAAAGCACTTTACATATTTAATCTAAATTATTCTGTTTTGTCTAGATAGAAAATATGATAATAGGAAAGTAGGTAGATTGATATGATGCTTAAATATATGACTCTTTGGACCGTTTTTTCCATCAGCTGACTGCATTTTTTACCTCGGACAGTAAATCAATTGATTATAATCGTATATAAAATCGTTCAGTGTGTGGCCACTATCACATACATTTTTTCCAATTGAACTAAGATATAATAATAAATGATGGAAACTCAAATCTTATATTCCCCATTCACTTTTAAGAACAAAATCTAGAAGCACAAGTATATATTGTGGCTAATAATCCTATTCCATAAGACTTAAAAAAATGTCTAAGGCACTGATGGGAATCAAATAAACTGACATTTGGTTTCTATGGGTAACTGCAGTTTGATTTTGCTCTCTTTTTTGTTGCTCTTTTGTACAAGTTCATTATAATTACATTTTTGTTTTCTTAAGCATGAGAACTGTGTTCATTTACAAAGACTGTGTGTATATATTTATAGTAAATAATTAAAATGCACTGCAGTGTTTACATAACAGAATATGTACTTGTTATAGAGGATTAAATATTCTTCTCTCTCTCTCTAATATGAAACAATGGAAACAAGATAACATCCCCCATAGGATGAAAAAATACAACTGGGAAACAATCTACCCAAGGAGTGTGAGTAGGGATGGGTGACCCTGGATCCTATCATAGAACTCTGGTGCTGTGCTGGGAAGGAGCTGCTCTAACATCTAATACAATACACATCATGAAGAAGAATTGTCTTGTATAACTTACAAAGTCAGCTTTCTTTCTGCGATGTGAAATAAAAGTTCCTCTTCTTTAATCTTCTTCTTCTTTTCTAGGTGAGATTAAGCGCTGCCTTGAAGTGACAGTCCACATTCTCCTGGATGGCTCAGTGTAATGACAGGAGGCTTCTAGGATCTATCCATAGATTTCTGTATAGATGGATGGTGGAGATGTCCCCTTGTCATAGGTAAGGGGCAGGGAGAGAGTGAGCAGTCCTCCTCCTCCACTCCACACTGGTCTGTGCTCACAGCTCACAGCTCACAGCTGCTAATTAAAGTCCTTGGGAGTCACCGAGTCGGGGATGCAATAGAAGGAGCCAGTCAGTGCTCGGGCTCTGACAACAACACACCTCCCACCCACCCTTCCAGCCACAGAGCCATCCATCTATTAATATAGAGTTCCCCAGCTTCACCCGAGATGAGACCACTCTGGTGAAATGGGTGGGGAGCCCATACAGAAGACAACCCTGTCCAGGGAGCATCATGCTTGCTGGAACATTGCCTTCCTCCATGCCAGAACTTCCTCAAAGTGTTCAAAACATCCACACATCCTACCACTCCTTTCTCTAACTTCTACCATCAAATCAGCACCATTTCATTTTCAGAATACAGAATCACCGATGTGCAGGAATATCTTTCTCTACCCCTCCCCTCTCCCTTTCTCTCCCTCTCTCTCCCTGTCACTCTCTCTATTTCCCTCTCCCCTCCCTCTCTCTTTCTCTCTCCTCTCTCTCTTTGTCCCTTCCTCTCACCCCCTCCCCCCTCTCTCTCTCTCACCTCCCTCCCCCTCTCTTTCTCTCTACCCCTCACCTCCCTCTCTCTCTCCTCCCCCTCTCCCTCTATCCCTCCCTCCCCTCCCTCTCTTTCTCTCCCCTCTCCCTCTCTCTGCCTCTTCCTCTGTATTCCCCCTCCCTTTTCCTGTTTCCCTCTCTCTCTTTCCCTCTCCCTCTCTCTCACTCTCTCTCTCTCTCCCTCTTCCCACCACTTTCTTTCCCTCCCCTCTCTCCCCATCTCCCCCCCCCCTCTCTCTCTCTTCTTCCTCTCCCACTTCTCCCTCTCGCCCCCTCTCTTCCTCCCCCCCTCTATCTCCCTTTTTCCTCTTCCTGTTTTCATCTCTGTTTCTCCTCCTCTTCATCCCTCCCTCTCCCTCCCTCATCTCCCCTTCTTCTAATCACTCTCCCCCCTCTCTCTCTCATTCTCCCCATCACACTCTCCCTCTCTCTCCTTCGCCCCCACTCTCTCTCTAATTTCTCCCTCCACCCCCTCTCCTCCTACTCTCTCTCCCTCCTCTCTCTCCCTCTACCCCCCTCTACCCCTCCTCTCTATCTCTCCCTCCTCTCTCTCTCTTCCTCTCCCTCTTCCTCACTCTCCCTCACGCACCCTCTTTCCACCGCTCTTTCTCTCTCTTTCCCTCACCTCCCCCTCTCTCTCTCCTTCTGCTCCTCTCTCCCCCACCCCTCTCTCCCACTCCCCTGCCTCTTCTCTGCCCCTCTCTCCTCTCTCTCTCCCTATCTCCTCCTCTCTCTCCCTATCCCTCGTCCTCTCTCTCTCCCTTCCCCCCTTCCCCTCTCTCTCTCTCCCTCCTCCCTCCCTCACCTGTTCAAAACATCCAGACATCCTACCATTCCTTTCTCTAACTTCTACCATCAAATCAGCAGGATTTCATTTTCAGAATACACACAGAATCACCGATGTGCAGGAATACCTTTCTCTCCCCGCTCTCACTTCCTCTCTCTCTCTTTCCCTCTCTTTCCCCCCTCTCCCTCTTCCTCTCACCCTCTCTCTTCCTCTTGCCCTCTCTCCTCCTCTCTCTCTCTTCCCCCCTCTCTCTCCCCCTTGCCCTCTCTCTCTTCCACTCTCTCCCCCACTCTCTCTCCCCTCTTCCTCTCGCCCCTCTCCCCCACCCCCTCTCTCTCTCTCCCTCTCTTCCTACCCCTCTTCCTCTCTCTCTCCCTTCCCTCGTCTCTCTCTCTCCCTTCCCCCTACCCTCTCTCGCTCTCCCCCTCCCTCACTCCCATCCCTCTCTCCTTCTCCCTTCTCTCCCTTCCCACCCCCACTCCTCCGTCTCTCTCTCTCTCCCCTCCCTCACCTCCCATCCTTCTCTCCTCTCCCCCTCCTCTCCCTCCTCGCTCCCTCCTCACCTCCTCCCTATATTTCTCTCTCTCCACCTCTCTCCATCTTCCTGTCCCCCTCTCCCTCTTTCTCCCCCCCTCTCTCCCTTCCCCTCTCTCCCCTCCCTCACCTCCCTATCCCTCTCTCCTCCCCCACTCCTCCCCTCTCTCTATCCCCCCATCTCTCTCTTCCTCCCTCACCTCCCCATCCCTCTCCTCCTTTCTCTCCATCTCTCCCCACCTCCTCTCCTCTCTCTCTCCCCCCCTCTCTCTCCCCTCTCTCCCTCTTCCTGCCCCTCTCTTGTTCTCTCTTTCTCTCCCTCTTCCTGACCTCCTCTATTTCTCTCCCTCTTCCTCAGTCTCTCTCCCTCTTTATCCCTCTTCCACATCTCTTTTTCTCTCCCTCACCTGCCTCCTCTCGCTCCCTTCTCTCCCCTCTCTCTCTCCCCCTCTCCTCTCTATCTTTCTCTCCCCCTCTCCCTCCCTCCCCACCTCTCTCTACAGCTCCCTCCTTCTCCTCTACCTGCCATCTCCCTCTCTCTCTCTACCTCTCACCCTATCTCCCTCTCTCCTCCCTCCCCCCTCCCCCCCTCTCTCTCTCTCTCTCTATCTCTATCCCCCCTTCCCTGACTCCCTCTACCCCCCTCTCTCTCCCCTCTCTCCTTTCTCTCTCTCCCTATCAGTGTTCCCCCCTCTTTCCCTCTCCCTCTTCCTCTTTCCCCCTCCCCATCTCTCTCTCTTTTTCTCTCCCTCTTCCTCACTCTCTCTCCCTCTTCCAATCTCTCTCTCCCTCTTCCAATCTCTCTCTCCCTCACCTCCCCCTGTCAGGAATGACTGGCTCTGCTGTCTGTGCTTCCCGGCGCCAGGCGGGCTATTTAAACCCAGTTCTTCCCTCAGATCTCCCCCTCAGCTTCTTGGTCTACAGTGTTCCTGAGTTTATCTTCTGACCCAATCTGATCTTTTGTTGACCCAGCGTGACCTGTGACCTTTCCTGCCTTCGGCCTGCCTCTGACCTCAGGCTTGTCTACAACTCTGCAACTGCCTCATCCTCTGGTCCATCCGTGCTCATTTGTTACCGACCCGGCCTGCTCCACAATCTCATCTCTGTCTTCTGCACCTGTTCCTGTACTGAGCGTCTGGTTTGGCCCAGCTTGCCTGACTCTTCTGTGTACCTGCTCCAGAGGGACTTATCTGTTCCTGTGTGTTCCCTGCTGCCTGCTGGTTCCTGTCTACTGCCACCAAGGTCTGCTGATCCAGTTACAGTTCCCTGAAGACTGCCTGATCTATCCTCCGGCTGTTGATCCTGACAGGCACTCGTGCTACCTTAGACTCCCGTGCCTCCTGTTTCCTCTATCAGGGGCCGTGAGTCAGGGATGCAAGAGAGGTCTTCTTCTGCATTCCAGGCTCATCACTAGGTACGTGACAGTATCAAGCAGCCATTTCTGAACCCGAGCAGGGAGCCTCTCCGATGGATGAACTATGTTTGCACTTGGGGGGCCTGACCCAGGTGGTTAAGAGTCTCCAAAAGGCTACTCCCATCTGGATGAATGTGTTCTAGCTCTCTCTCCGCCTGCTACTACCCAGGGGTCTCCACCCGCTTCTGCCAACATGCCTGCTCCACCAGCAGTAGTGATTCTACCCCAGTGCCTACGCCAGAGAGATTTTCTGGTGATCGCAGCAAATTCAGGGCCTTTCTTAACTCCTGTGAGCTTTACTTTGCCCTTCAGCCTTGGACATTTTCTTTGTAAGCCAACAAAGTGGGCTTTGTGATCTCCCTACTTCAGAATGAGCCACAGCTCTGGACGCATCGCCATGTCGAACAAAAAGCTGCTGAACTATCCAACCTGACCACATTTTTTGACACTATGGCCCGAATCTATGAGGACCCTCAGCAGAAGCCATTCTCCATGTATTACAATGAGGTCGCAGGGCTGCAGAGTTCAGGCATTGGAGTGCAGATACCAACTGGAATAATGCTGCCTTCGGTTGTGTCTGTCTGGTCCTCTTAAAGATGAACTTGCCTGAGTAGGGGTTCCTCAGACCTTGGATGGACTTATTAATCTAGCCATACAGATCGATAGACGCCTATGTGAATGCAGGTCTAAGAAAAACACAGGTCAGACACGTCCAACCTGGATGTTGCCAAGAGTGCCCAGCTTTTCCAATACCACACCACCAGCTTAGCCTGCTTCCACTTCAGATGTGCCAGAACCTATGCAGCTGGGTATGCTACGCTCTACACTTACATCTGAAGAATGCCAATGACGCCGCATGAACGATCTGTGCATGTATTGTGGGGAACCTGGGCATTACATGAGATCCTGCCCTGCCAAGATCTGTAAGTGGCATTCTCTTTCTGCTGATTAAATCCTCGCTGTCACCAACGCTTTTTCTTATCTTGCTCTTTCCATTTTGTTGCAGCTCCCGTAAAGAACATCCAATTTCCCGCTATCATTGATTCGGGAGCGTGCAGCTGCTTTATGGACTCCACTTTTGCAGCAAGACACCGCATTCCTTTACGTCCCAAGACCGAAGGACTACTTATACATCTCGCTGACGAATCTGCCATCCAGTCTGGTCCGGTCACCCAGGAAACCATCACTATTTCCGCTATCCTTGAATGGCCTGCTCCTGTGGATAAAAAGAAGGATCAGCAGTTTGTGGGTTTTTCTAACTTTTATTGGAAATTTATTAAATTTATTTATTAATTTATTAAAGGATTTTAAGGGATTTTCGGGCATCGTCTCCCCTATTATCCAGCTGAACAAGCAGGGAGTTTGTTTCCATTGGACTCCCGAAGCCCAAACTGCTTTTGAAACCCTCAAAAGAATTTTTACTTCTGCTTCTGTGCTGAAACACCCTGACCCGGCTGTCTCCTTTGTCTTGGAGGTTGATGCATTCAAAGTCGCTGTTGGGGCAGTACTCTCACAGCGACAAGGTCCCAAGGCTCTTCTGTTTCCCATTGGCTTCTTCTAACGCAAGCTAACTGCTCCTGAAAGAAATTACGTTGTGGGGGACCGAGAACTATTAGCAATAAAGGCGGCTTTGGAGGAGTGGTGGTACCTTCTGGAGGGAGCAGCTAATCTGATTTTGATCTATACGGATCGTAAAAACCTGGAATACCTGAAATCTGCAAGAAGGTTGAAACCACATCAGGGGAGGTGGGCGCTGCTCTTTTCCAGGTTTGCCTTCCATGTAACCTGCAGACCAGGGTCTAAAAACACCAAATGCCTTGTCCTGTATGTTTAACAACCCCAAAGTGCCTACTTCTCCAGATACTATCCTGTCGGCAGAAAATGTTCTCCTACTACAAGAAGATCTTTTAAGCCGGATTAAGCAAGCTTCCATTGAAAACCCTCCTGCAGAAGCTGAGCTGCTAGCGAAAGACAGCCTGTTCTGATTCAATGGCAAAATCTTCATTCCAGAAAATCTCCGGGTCACCATACTCGAGCTCTGACATGATCATATATTAGCCGGGCAATTCAGCATTTCCAAAACTTCTGATCTAGTGCAACACACATTCTGGTGGCCGCAAGTTGCAAAGGACTGCAAAAGATACATGGAGTCATGTACCATTTGTAGTCGCAACAAAGGTAATAAGACCAGGGCTTGGGGATTGCTCAAACCTTTACCTGTTCCAGAGAGGCCACCAGAACAACCTCGGCACCAGAAACTGCATGAGTTTTTATCAAGGAAATTGTCAGATTTCATGGAGTACCAGCCAACATCATTTCGGATAAGGGAGTTCAATTCACCTCTCAGTTCTGGAGAGCACTATGCAGTTGCCTTGATATCGAGTTATCTTTTTCTTTAGGATACCACCCTCAGACAAATGGGCAAACAGAGAGGACTAACCAGACTCTTGAGCTGTACCTTCACTGTTTTTCCTCCTTCTCTTAGGACGACTGGTTCTCTCTGTTGCCGTTGGCCAAATTCGCGTATAACAATTCTACCCACTCTACCATCAAGCAGACCCCGTTTTATGCCAACTATGGTTACCACCCATCATTTCTGCCTAACTCTGTTCCCAAATGTTCTGTACCAGCTGTTCTCAAAACTGTGGATTTTTTCAGTACCAATAATAAATTGTTGCAGGAAACCATGACCAGAGCGCAAGGACAAAGAAGATGGGAGGAATTGATTCTGGAACCTGGAGATCAGGTTTGGCTGTCTACAATTAATCTTTGACTTGCTTTCCCTTTAAAGAAATTGGGCCCTAGGTTCTTCTGTCCTTTCTCAGTCAAGAGAACAATCAATGAGGTGGCCTATGAACTGGAACTGCCAGAATCACTTTGGTTACACCCCATTTTTCATGTCTCTCTCTTAAAGCCTGCTGTTTCTAATCCCTTCCCAGGACGAGCCCCGGGTCCCCCTGCTCCTATAATGGCGAAGAGGAGTTCGAAGTGGAGGCAATAATGGATTGCAGGAAGAGAAATAACCATGTTCAATACCTCATCAAATGAAAGGGGTACGGTTCCGAGGAAAACTCGTGGGAGCCTGAAAGTAACATACAAGCCAAGCATCTGATTCAATCTTTCAACAGATCCCATCCTGAGAAAATGGCCCAGTTGGCATATGGAAAGGCTGGCTGGGAACAGTGGTCCATCACCTGTCTGTTTGCGCTTGCGGGCGCCTAGGCGCATGCGCGGGAGACCAGGCAGGCTATTTAAACCCAGTTTTCCCCTCAGATCTTGTTGCTTGGTCTACAGCGTTCCTGAGTTTATCTTCTGACCCGATCTGATCTTGTGTTGACCCGGCTTGACCTGTGACCTTCCCTGCCTTCTGCCTGCCTCTGACCTCGGGCTTGTCTACGACTCTGCAACTGCCTCATCCTCTGGTCCATCCGTGCTTATTTGTTACCGACCCAGCCTGCTCCACAATCCCATCTCTGTCTTCTGTACCTGTTCCTGTATTGACCGTCTGGTTTGACCCGGCTTGCCCGACTCTTCTGTGTGCCTGCTCCAGAGGGACCCGAAGGACTGTTCCTGTGTGTTCCCTGCTGCCTGCTGGTTCCTGTCTTCTGCAGCCAAAGTCTGCTGATCCAGTTACAGTTCCCTGAAGACTGCCTGATCCATCCTCCAGCTGTTGATCCTGACAGGCACTCGTGCTACCTTAGACTCCCGTGCCTCCTGTTTCCTCTATCAGGGGCCGTGAGTCAGGGACGCAAGAGAGGTCACCTTCTGCATTCCGGGCTCATCTCTAGGCACGTGACACTCCCCCTCTCTCTCTCTTTCTCTCTCCCCCTCTCTCTCTCTCTCTCTCTCTCTCTCTCAATCTCTCTCTCCCTTCCCCTCTCCTCCTCCCCTCTCTCTCTTTCTCTTCCTTTTTCTCTTGTTCACTCTATCTCTCTCCCCCTTATCCTCTCTCTCTCTTTCCCTCTCCCTTTTCTCTCCCCCTCTCTCTCCCCCTCTCTCTCCCCCTCTCTCTTTCTCATTTCTTTCTCTTCTCTCTCTCTCTCTCGCCTTTCTCTCTCTCTTCTCTGACTTTTTTCTCTCCCCTATTTTCTCTTAGGGCCCATGCACACTGGCTTAAAAATCGCTGCTACTACAGGAGTTTTCCGTTTTGCCTGTAGAAGCAATTCAGGTTCACACTTGTATTGCATAGGAATACGATTTGCGTTCCTGTACGATTCCTATGCAGCTCAGCATGGTGACATTTTTCAGTCCAAACATTTGAATAGGCTGAAATTGCACTGGATCACACAAAAAGTAGTGCATGCACTGCCTCTCAAAAATGCATCACACCAAATTGCATGGTACTGTGGCACCTGTTTCATCCAGTGCAGGCATACACACTGTGTTTGCAACCTGTGTTTAGGGAGTCATTAGGGATATATTGACACCCACAGCAGATCATACACCCAGTCTGGTGCAGAAAACTCGCACAGAACGCTGGTTCCCATGCTGTGTTCTGCCTTGAACAAGTCCTCAAATTATAATTATTCAAAGTGAAAATGGCTACATTCAAGTTACTATTCACTTGCAATACTTTCATAGCAACAAAATAGGTGTATGGATTGTTGGCCTGGGAAAATACAAAGTCAGGGACCAGCAGATTAAAAAGAGCAGAGAAGACCATAGGAAAGTTTAAGAACTAGAGTAGAATAGATACATTGAACTTTTATTTTTTTGTGACACCCCCCTAATTGAGTGGATCTAAGCTTTCTACTCCTGAAGTTCTCCTTCAGTACTACTGGGACATTCTGGGACAATGCATCCTTATTTTCTATCACCCCTTAATTGTATATTATGATCTTCTCTAAGACCCCTTTCACACTGCCAGCGTTTTTCAGACGTTACAGTGATAAAAATAGCGCCTGTATAGCACCTGAAAAAAAGAAGATCCTTTCACACTGGATTGGTGCGCTGGCATGGCGTCACAAAAAGTCCTGCCAGCAGCTTCTTTGGAGCGGTGAACTCACCGCTCCTCCACCGCTGCTCCCCGTTTAAATCAATGGGGCAGCGCTGTGATACCGCCTCCTTCTCCCTCCTTCTCCTCTCTCTCTCTCCCTCTCCTCTCTCTCTCTCTCCCCTCTCTCTCTATCCCTCTCCATCCATATCTCTCTCTCTGACTCCATCCCTCTCTCTCTCCCACTCTCTCTCTATCCCTCTCCATCCATATCTCTCTGTCTCCATATCTCTCTCTCTCCGTCTCTCCCACTCTTTCTCTATCCTTTTCCCTCGCTATCCCTCTCCATCCATATCTCTCTATGATCTCTCTCTCTCTCTCTCTCTCTCTCTCTCTCTCTCTCTCTCTCCATCTCTCTCTCTATCCCACTTCATCCATCTCTCTCTCTCCATCTCTCTCTCTCCATCTCTCTCTCTCTCTCTCTCTCTCTCTCTCTCTCTCTCTCTCTCTCTCTCTCTCTCTCCATCTCTCTCTCTATCCCACTTCATCCATCTCTCTCTCTGTCTCTGTCTCTCTGTCTCTCTCCCCCACTCTCTCTCTATCCCTCTTCCTCTCTATCCCTCTTCACCCATCTCTCTCTCCCACTCTCTCTCTCTATCCCTCTCCCTCTCTATCCCTCTCCATCCATCTCTCTCTTCCTCTACCTCTCTCTATGTCCTTCTCTCTCGCCCTCTCCCGTATCCTCTCTCTTTCTCTCTCTTCCTCTCTCTCCTCTCTCTCTTTCCCTCTCCCTCCCTCCCTCTCTCCCTCGCTCTCCCTTTTATTTTTTGTGCCCCCCCCCCCCCAATTGAGTGAATCCAGGCTTTCTACTTCTGCAGGGACACTCTGGGGCAATTTCCTATCACCCTTTAATTGTATATATTATGATCTTCTCTTATAAATAATAATATTTGAGTGCACACAAATAGTTTGCAGTTATGAAAGAAACAAGGCAGTTTGAACACTAGGAATACATACCTGAATACTTTTATGTGGCTTTGTTCAAGGTCCAGAGGAAAAAGAGCTCTATACATCGTCTTAAACCAAATCATGATACATATGCCTTAAATATCAGGAATCCAGGTTCACATGTGACAGTGCTTAGTAATTTGTCTTTACATTAACAATGCACTATGTCTCCAGTTTTACTTTATTCCTTGATTAATAATGTATTCTATGCTCATCATGGAATCAATACCTTGCTCTTTCCCTAGATACAATAATAGTCATTTCCTAATGCCAGCTTGCTATCCGATCGTTTATTTACAGTGTACAGATTATGTGCCCATGCTGCAATCAAATTGCCAGGAGGATTAAACTGCCAAGTACAAAGTCTCATGAACAGCATTATCCATTTTATTAAAATCCTATTCTATGCAGTGCCCAGCTAGGGTAAAACACATGTTCTACAAAGCAGTGCTCCCTTATCTTCTACATAAGACTTAAAGCTGAACTCTGGGATAAATAAATATTGTCTAAGTACAAAAGGCGTGTGTATTCTTACTTGAATCTTAGTGTGCTTTGTGTATTTATTTCAGATCTGTGCAGTAATCCAGTGTGAAGATTTATTTCTGTGCAGGAGCTGCCTGTAATTAAGACCATTAGTGCTGCTCTCTCTCCTTTGCAGGATGACTGGTCTTGTATGCGCCAGCCCCCCCCCCCCCCCCTGTCGTTTTCTTGTTGGTCCCGCTGGGTCCCTCCCACAATTCTGCACTCCACACTCAAGCTATGTGAAGACCCGGTGATAAGTGAGGAATTTTTTTAAAAAGGTAATGTCTGGGTTTCCAAAGGCCTTTGGGGCATTCAAAGTGGATTTATATTGTTTGTGGCTATAGAGTTGTAGCACCCTCCTAGAGTAGGGTGCCAATTAAATTTAACATTTGGCTTCTTCTGTAATCAGTGTTGGTATGCTCCGGGTTTCATGGGCTGGGAGTTTGATTGCTTCCCTCTGCCTCTAGAAGACGTTTAGAGAGCTTAGGAAGGAAGAATTTCAGATAACAAGCCTGGATATTGATCAAGGCCTAGCCAATTCCTGGGGAGCTGTGCCCAAATGGTGGCTGCTGAAGCTGATAAATAGTCTAAAGCCCTAAATAAATTGTCTTTCCCAAGGAAGGAGAGCTCCAAGCCTCAGGGGGCTATTGCTCCTGAGGCAGCCTGTCGACTGTTTTGCTTTTCTGTGAGGTCTCAGCGATTGCAGAGCTGGGAACTAGAGGTATCTGGAACTGACTGCAGGACAGCCAAACTAATCTCATCTGAATGACCATGGATTGATTCCTGATGGCTGTGTGCTTTTGGGATATAAGTGCCAGAGGTGGCTTGGGCTGGGATAGCCCTCATAGGGTCTCATATTGGCAATTCCCCATCCTCAGCAGTGTCCTGTGCAGAGTTCCTGAGATTGCGCTGGGTACCAATTGCTGTGCAGTGGAGCAGGGTAATCAGAGGCCAAAGAGACTTGCCTCATGGTCCCCAGCTGTGAGGCCTGAGACAGTCCAATATTAACAGTTTCCTAGTTTGCTTGAACTGCTAAGTACTAAACATTTTAGGGTATCCCATGCCCTAATCCCTCTCCTGTTAAAAGTTTTACCAGCTGTAAATCACAAAAATGCAACCCGTAGACTGTTTATGGGAGCCGGAGTGAATGGATTATTGTTTGGGTGGCTGGTGGCCTCTGTACTGTTTAGGGGAGAACCAGTGAAAATCAGCGGCCCCTGCAGGGGTAGAACTACAAAGGAATACATTTAAATGCCATTTTATGTTTCCAGAGTTCAGATTTAAAAAGTTAGCAATTGAGCTGCTGGGCTGACCTGTATCAAGCATGCTTTCCTGAATGAATATTCAGTGCTGCTGGAAGCTTTGTGACAGATAAAAGAGCATGTCTATCCACAGATTTTGTTGACTGGCTGACATCTATCAAAAATAATAATTCCTGAATTAGCAGCAGCTTTAAAGTCTCTGATGCCGATGTTGCCTATTAAGTGTTTTTGGGATGTGGAATCTTTGCAAGACTGTCTAGGCTGCCTAGCTTTGTGGGTGTTGATTTTATCGTGAAGAAATGTTTTGGTATAGGTTTCATGGGCACAATTAATACCCATGGACCATTTTTTCTGCACCTGTTTGACAGGTGCATATCATTTCAATTTTTGACAGCAAGGCCAATTCTTGCTTTCATAAAGAATACCTCTATAGGGTTATGGTGTAAAGGCACCACCAACACCCAAAGCCCAATGTTTCCGCACCTGTTAGTTCAATCCAGAGACTGCAAAACAGACACCAAAATGTATCCAAAAAAGCTCTAATCTTGTTCCGAGTGCACTAAATGGTGGCCTCATCATACAGACTTGCTTCCCAAGCCGTTGTTTATAAAATAAAGCCTGCAAGGAAAATTTAATTTTATTGACTTTATAAATGCCATTTTTGCTGCAGCAGGTTCTATACATGGTGCAGATGTACCACTTTACAGGCAGACTAAGGGGACCACCCATGCACTATATTTAATGGAATTTTTCATTTTTATTATGTTACTTTATGCATTAGTAAATCACTGCTCATTTAAAAAAAAAATAATTTCATTGATACATAACCCCGACAGCAGTATCCGGACCCCCATACCCATTGTACGCCCAATAACTTGCATCTAAGCCCTCAAAATGGGCACTTTTAATTTTTCCAATTAAGGTCCCATAGACTTCAATGAAGTTCATTATTCGGCTCCAAATTTTCACGATTAATTTTCAGAATGTTTCAGAGTTCTGATGTGAACCAAACAGGGGGTCGTTTGACCTATCTCTATTGTCTATTTTAAAGGGTAATGTCACACATTTTCCTGTCACTTACCAGGGTGACAGAAAGCTGACACCTATGCACTGCGCAGGCATCTTCTTCATGCAGCACTTTTCTCTTCACGTTTTCATGGAGCTCCTCACTCTTCACTTCTTCAAATGACACAGAAACCTTAGACAAAGGAATGACTGTGCATTTTGCAAAGATAGAAAACAACCTAAAAGATTGTATTCAGAGAGTAGTGGTTAATGATTCATACTCTGAATGGTCTAGGGTTCTTAGTGGTGTACCCCAATGTTCAGTGTTGGGACCATTACTTTTTAATACATTTATAATTTATATAGGGTCTGGGATTAAAAGTATCATCTCAGTCTTTGCAGATGACACCAAGCTATTCAGTGGAATAACGTTCTTTATAAGATGTCTCCAATTTGCAAGCTGTCCTCAATGCACTGTTTAATTGGGCAACAATATGATAAATAAGGTTTAATGTTAATAAATGTAACGTTATGCACTTGGAGGCTAAGAATATGCATGCATCCTACATACCAGGGGGAGTACAACTGGTGGAATCAATGGTGGAGAGGGATCTGGGTGTTCTCGTAGATCATAAGCTTAATAATGGCACTCAATGCCAAGCTGCAGTTTTCAAAGTGAGAAAAATCCTTTCTTATCCTTATCATTTTGTCCCTGTACAAATCATTAGTAAGACCTCATCAGTAATATGCAGTTCAGTTTTGGGTGCCAGTTCACAAAAAGGATATTGGAGAACTGAAGAAACTAGCTCAGCTATGAAGAAAGATTAGAGAAACTGAATTTATTCTCTCCTGAGAAGAGGAGATTAAGGGGTATGATCAACATGTATAAATAAATAAGTGGTCCATATAATGAACTTGGTGTTGTTATTCACTTTAAGGTCCGCACAGAGGACAAGGGGGCACTCTTTACTTCTGAAGGAAAAGAGATTTAATCTCCAAATACGGAAAGGCTTCTTCACAGTAAGAACTGTGAAAATGTGGATTAGACTCCCTCAAGTCTGGTTCTGTCCTGCTCAGTAGGTTGCTTTAAAAAAAGGCCTGGATTCTTTCTTAAATGTACATAATATAACTGGGTACTAACATTTATAGATAAAGTTGATCCAGGGAACATCCGATTGCCTGTTGGGGGATCAGGAAGCATTTTATTTCCCCTGCTGGAGCAAATTGGTTCATGCTTTGTTAGTTTTTTTTCCTTCCTTTGGATCAACTGTGGGTATGGGATTGTGTATTATTATTATACAAGATTTATATAGGATTGTAATTTTGTTTATCCTTTTATTGGTTGACCTAAATAGACTTTTGTATTTTTTCAACCAGTCTATGTAACTTTTCTTCCATTGCTAGGTTACTGTACTTACCACCCTTATGATAGAGAAAATAGTTAAGATATATTTTTTTTTTTGGGGTAGACAATTAAAAAATAAAGGCTTCCGCTTTCTCCATAACAGTGGTTATTTCTGTGTGTGTGGTGCAAGATTTGAAAGCATCTTCAAACTCACGAAAACAGGCAGATCAGCAGAAAATATTGTTCTTAATGATTGATGAGCTGATCAGAAGATCTGCTTATGGCTTTTTGCTGACATTGCCATCTCTAGCGCTCCCACTTACCATGACATCAAAAAATGACTTTAACTGTAACCCCAGAAAATTAACTTACTCTGATGATCATTTCATTTTGTCATATTACAAAAAACTTGGGTGGGGGTAGCTCTCTTTTTAATAAAAGTCTCAGCTCCCCTGTACATTTCTGCTGGTGGTTCCAGTGTCTTTTGGGGTCTTATATTGTTTCTTCTTATTATTATGCAGGATCTTTATAGCACCAGCAATTTGTGCAACTTTTAAGATATACTGGCAGGCAGTACAATTACAGTACTATTCAAAACAAGACAAGAGGGTTAGAAAAGTCCTGCTTGTGAGAGCTCACAATCTAAAAGAGATAGGCAAGTGATACAAAGGGTATTATCTGTGTGGGAAGAAGCTGATGAAGAATTGTTTACACCTTAAGTAGAGGTGGGATAGGTTTCCCTGGAGAGATGAGCTTTCAATAATTGCCTACAGGTAGATAGAGTATTAGATGACCGGACATATTAGGGTTGAGACTTCCAGAGGAAAGAGAAGTCTCTGGAGATGACCTGAATGCAAGCATGGGAGTAGGTGATGATGAAGCAGGAGGTCATGGGGGGAGCAAGGATTATGGTTTGGGTAATATTTTGAGAAAAGGTTGGAAATGTAGATCGGGCAGAGTTGTGAATGGCGTTTTATATTGTTGTTAGTATTCCCATCTGCAGTAGCACTGGTCTGTATTCCTCTCCTCACAGGACACAGAGGTAGCAGCAGGAGCCACTGGCTGCTGCTGTCAATAAAATCCTGTAAGGAGGAAGCAGGGGGGGAGGGAGCAGGTCATAGCTGCGCTGTGTGTGTCTATGGATGCACACAGCCCACAGGTGTGCACCCATTGCAAGTGGCTTGCTGTGGGGGCAGAGAAAAGATACATGTGCTCAAATCCCAATAGTGTATACATGTATTTAAATTATCAGGTGCTAAAGGGGTGTGACCACATATTAACCGCTTCCCGACCGCCTCACGCAGATATACTGCGGCAGAATGGCACGTAAAAGGCAGATTAACGTACCTTTAAGAGTAGCTCCAATGTCTGTGGGGATGCCTGCGATTGTCTCACGGTGAGGAAGAATGGGGAGATGCTAATGTAAACAAGCATCTCCCCGTTCTGCCTAATGACACTGACACTGATCACAGCTCCCTGTAATTGGGAGCGCTGATCAGTGACATGTCACACACAGCCCCTCCCCCCCACAGTTAGAATCACTTATTGGATGGAGTTTCTTTTTTAATTTCACTAGCCATTGCAGAACCCAGATCTTTTATAGATACACATTACCTCCACTATTATCCCATATTATAATCTATCTCTATGTCGCACTAATATGGGCAGAGGGATGTGTTCAGCAATGTCTATGAAGTTATTCCATTGTTTCTCAGATGTCCCCAGTAACAGATTAGGCCGTTTAGCTACCTAACACTTTGTTTACTATACTACAAGATGCATGACGCATAGAGGACCAACAAAATTGCCACAATGTAAATAGAGAGCGGGCCACAAGAAAATGGCCACTCGAACACTACCGGTTTCACTATATATAAACATTACCTGTACGACCAATCTGGTTCCCCAGATGAAGTCACGTGATGTGACGTAACACGTAGGGAGTGGCCGTAGTCAGACGTACACTGGAAGTGATGTAAGAAGGCGCTGAGAACGCCATTTCACTGTGTTTGCTCGTTTTTAATGTTATCCATGTAAGAGTCCATCTATTTGTTATTCAATAAACGCACCCACATTATTTTAACTCACTACACTATTGGAGGCATGTTTCTTCTCTCTTCCCCCCACCCTGGCTGTGACATTATATTGGAGCTTGTTGGGATGGTCTATCTAGTGGAGGAACCATACTATTGGAGAAGTTACCCCTTGGCTGCAGTGTCAGTGTTTGTAAGCAGGAAAAGGACATAACTGGATGCCGTGGAGAGTCCTACCTATTCAGTGATGTGAATTTCTTCTATTAATGAGGTGAGAGTTTTGTGAGGCTGTTAATCCAGGAGGCAATTTGTGGAGCTGATTGTGGACAATAAATTGCCATCTATTGTCCATCCCTTCTTCTACCCACTGTGTCCACCATATTTTGAACTATATTTCCTCCTAGAATTTTATCTGCTTTTCAGGACGGAATCTATTGGATGTTTTTTTGAGATTCTTCAGATACACATCTCAATTTTTATCTTGTTTGAGGATTTGAGACTTTATTTGGACGGCATATTATTATTGTGTATTTTTTTTGCACTATTCACTTTTTTTGTATCATTGTCTGCACTATTGTCTACATTTTGAGGTGGCAACATCATCATCTGCACTTTATAACATCTGCACTTTATGATATAGGTACTTTATTAAATACCTTTGTGGATTTTATTTATTGTTTTTGAGTGATTATATTTATCACTGTGCAAGATCACTATATTTACATTTTATTGTTTTATTTTTGTGTCCTGTGAACACTATCAGGTTTTGTTGCTGGTTTTATATATTTACCATCACTCTTTCTGTATAGCCACATTTTATTGATTACTTCCAGTAGTACATCATTTTGTTTGGGAGCCACGTCGCACGACCATGCAATTGTCAGTTAAAGCAACGCAGTGCCGAATCGCAAAAAGTACTCTGGTCAGGAAGGGGGTAAATTCTCCGGGGCTGAAGTGGTTAATACTACTAATTCTGGATGTACCCTCTGCACACTGTTATACACCCTTTCCAGAAAACTATACAACATAGTTCACACAATACATTCTTAAGCTGACCAACCATGTCAAAGTAATCCCCCTTATGGCCAGTCCTACACTGCTTTGCCACTGCAAATGGGGACACCATGCCAACATGGGGCATAAAAACACAAGGTGGGGGAGAGCTACTAGGTTCAGGCCAGTGATCAGACCGCCGCCTGTCTGACCACGTCATTTATTTACAGTCCTCTGTGAATGGGACACTTTTGTAGCTGTCGGTTTGTAGTTCTAAATGAACTACCACTGCACTGTTGAGCACTGTGGTAGTTTATTCAATCTTACTGTCAGTGAGTATCTGCTTGCCCATATGAGGTACGAGCAAGTGGATACACTGACAGGTCTGCCGGAATCCTGCATTGCACCATCGATCTGCTGATTGCTGGTGCAATGCTTTCCAGTCTCCTACAACAAAAAACAGTAAATGCACATTTATTTATTTTTTTACCTGCAAAAGAATGGCCATTTATTTTTATTTTTTTGAAAGGTGAACTTATCCTTTAATGGCAAACTCTGTCAGATATATAATGTACAATAGATTTTAACCTTAAAGAAGAGCTCAAGTCGGTTTTCTGAAAATCAAAAGTTAGCAGCTTCAAAAACTGTAGCAGCTGACTTTTAATAAAAGACATTTACCTGTACCAGGATCCAGTGCTATTCTCACCTGAGGGTACGCCAGGGACCGTCTTTGGTCCTCAGCATCTTAACTGTGGGCACCCAGCTGTGACAACTTGAGGCTTCACAGCTGGGTGTCCAATGCGCTAGCCACACTGCGCATTGTATATGGTCCCACAGTGTTCTGGGACCTGTGACGTGTCCCAGAACACTTTGGGCAGGAAGGAAAGGAGAACTTCTGGGATCACCTAGGCAATACTAGGCGAAAGTGGGAGCGAGTACCTGTCAAAACTAGGTTCCCCCCTCCCCCCAAACAAAAAAATGCCAAATGTCAAAGTGGAGCGAGGGAGGTATTTAAGCAGGAATTACCCCTTTTGGGTGGAGTTCCGCTTTAAAGAGGAACTTTCCCTAAAACGGAAAGCAGAAAGTCACAGCAGGCTTCTCTAGAAAATGGTGGCTCCGGGGACATGAGACTGCCAAAGAACTGGCCTAGGTGATGACAGTGGACTCCTGGACTGGTAAATGTTTATAAAAAAATCAGCAGCTACAGTATTTGTGGATGCTGATTTTTATTTTTTTGAGAAATGCCTGTGTAGCTCTTTAATTTGCTTTAGTACTGAGGATTATAAACAATTGCCACTGGGTTTTCTTTTTTAATAAAACACTGTTTTTATCTTTACTGTATTTCTTCCAGTTGGGTTTCGGTTTATCAGTTTGTGAAATAGCCCATATAAGTCACTGGTTTGTGAATGCCACTAATATAATTCCAGATTTAGGTTTTTCATCATTTGCACCTTCTGCTGTTGTATAAGTTTATAAGTTTTAGGCCTTTATAATTAACTGTGTATTTGTATATTGTATAACTGTTTATTTGCGTCTGCTTGGCAATTTCTAGTTCTTTCTGTGAAGTAATATGTATAATTAGTCATGCAAAAATCATTTGCGAAAAAGCAAAATTGCCAAAAACAGCAAACTTAATGTTCAAACTTTTAATACATTTCTAAAGCCCCATACACACGGTCGGACTTGTACAAACTTTTCCGTGGACTTTTGTACAAAGTGTGTTGTCCACAAGTTTGTATTGCATACACACGGTCGGACTTTTTGACAACAAACACGAACGTGGTGACGTCACAACGTACGGACGCCACTTCAAAAGAGGACGTTCAATGACTCCAGCGCCACCTTTGGTCAACTTCTGTATTGTAGTCTGATCGTTTGCAATGGTTCTGAGCATGCGTGTTTGTACCTTGTACAAAAGTCCGATGCTTTTGCGTACACACGGTAGGACTTTGCTCCATCGGACTTTTGTTGCCAGAAAGTTTGTCCGTTCGCACAGCCAACAAAAGTCAGATGAAAACAGAAAAAGTTTGTCCGATGGAGCGTACACACAGTCGGATGTTGCTCCAAAACAGCTAATTTGCATGTTTGTTGTCAAAAAGTCCGACCGTGTGTACGGGCCTTAAGATAGAGTTTTAGTAATTGTAGCAAGTAAAAAGTATACACATCTCTGGCTAGTTGTAATGATTTCTGATGATGGTTGATTAATAATTAAGAAAATAATTCCATAATGGCCAGTCCAAAATTCTTGTTTAACCTCTTGGTCAGAGGCCTAACTAGAACCTTCAGGGCCCCAGTGCAAGAAACCATGAAGGGCCCCCCGACCTCCGGTGCCAGGACCTTACCTACAAGCACGGGGCCCTTCCCACTGATTATGGTCCTGCAGGGGAACCGTTTCACATGTTCTACAGCAGGCCCCCTTCCTGCTGTCTTGGGTGGGGTTTACACCTTTTCTTCAAGTCAAACCCGAACACTATAGTAGCACACAGCTAATATTTTTGTAGTATACACTATACATATAGTTTGTCATTAAATAACATTTCTAATTAAATGTATTTAATGACAAATGTCCCCCTTACATCAGGTTCCACACAGTTCCTCTTTACATAGGAATCCACAAAGTTGAGTTCCCCTTTACATCTGAACTCACATAGCTTCCTTACACTGTAAGGGAGAATGCTGCAGACTCTGGTGTAAAGGGGAACTCTGATATAAGGGGGTCTCTGGTAAGCATCATCGTTTCCAGCATTCCCCTTTAATCAGGGTTCTCAGAGTCCCCCCTACAAGAGAGTCCAGAGAGCCCCCCTTATATCAGAGTCCGTAGAGCCCTCCTTACATCAGAGTCCACAGAGCCCCCCTTACATCAGATTCTGCAGAGCCCTCCTTACATCACAGTCTGCAGAGCCCCTCTTACATCCCACTCCGCAGAGCCCATGTTACATCAGATTCCGAAGAGACCCCCTTACATCACAGTCTGCAGAGCCCCCTTACATCACAGTCCACAGAGCCCCCCTTACAACAGAGTCTGCAGAGCCCTCCTTACTTACATCACAGTTCACAGGGGCCCCCCTTACATCACAGTCCACAGAGGCCCCCTTACATCGCAGTCAGCAGAGCCCCCCCCCCCTTACATCAGAGTCTGCAGAATTTCACTGTGCGGGGGCACTCCGTGGACTCTAATGTAAAGGGGCACTCTGATGGAAGGGGTGCTCTGGGAAGCCTGATTTAGGGAGTGCTCTGATGTACACATATAATTTGGACTCTGGTATAAAGGTGAACTCTGATGTAAGTGGGTCTCTGCTCACCAAAGCCCCCTTTACATCAGAGTCTGCGGAGCACCCCTTAACCACTTGCCGTCTATGCTATAGCCGAAAGACTGCTACAGCGCAAACTTAATTTGCCGGGAGGGCGTCCATGGATATCCTCCCATGCCTGAGCGGCCTGCGCGCCTCATGCGGGGTCTATGAGACTCGCCTGAACACAGATGCCATCCCCTTACCACCTGATTAGCTGTTAGCCAATGACAGCTGATCATGTGATCTAAACAGAGCTATTTTTTCTCGTCACGCTTATAACAGCATTTAAAACAAAACAAGATTATTAGGATTCACTTCAGAGTTTATTCATTCCTATACATGCTTTTATCTGGTTAGGAAACATTGATGCAAATCCTAATATTCTTAAAATTTACAGTGTAGTGTATTTTAATTGTACACATAAAAGTGAATGATACTTTGCTCAAAATTATTTGTTAATTGTATAGCTCTGGAATTGAGAAGACTTGGTGCTGATACCAGTGTCAGTTTTTCTAGTGTCTTTTTAGAAGGGATGGCAGCTTGAAAACCTTCTGAGACTTGATTCAATCGAACATGTGAAAATGAGAAAACAAAAACACGTCTCACTCACGTAATCCCTAGAAATTATGTCAGGAACCTAAGAAAAACATTTATTTCTCTTCTCGTCTGTTCATGGCAGGACATTGCAGACACCTTTAGATCCTGACCATTGAGTTATATAGCACCATCTTCAGGAGTAGGACACAAGGCACAAAAGCAAAAGCACAGTCTGCTGGTAGCCAAGGATCAAGGATTAAGGGTCTGAGCCCCCAGCTGGGAATCTTAGTTACCTCTCTTTTTATTTATTTATTTACTTATTTCAGTTTTCAGGACCTTCAGTGAACTGCCGAGTTGGGTGACAAGCTAAATAATATAGATCCTTGTAGTTCACCCAACTCAAGCCAACAATTGCATTGGCTATTTGCCTTGTGTGTAAGTTCCACTGCATAATTTTACATAGTGCATATCAACCAGATATGTCAGTGTAGCATTTGAAGTGGAGGCAGGGAGGTCATGTGACCCACTATGAGCAGTTTTTGATTTTGTATATTGGATTAATGTTTCAGTTGTTATGGGCGGCGTGGCTGTGGCCTGTCCTGCACCCCCCCAGTGTCCATCTAACCATCCCTTGGCAGCCTGCCAAGGGTCAGATGACTCACCATTTATGTCCTCCTTCCTTCTGAACCATGATCGATTATGGGCTTTCCTGATGGAGTTGGAGAGCATGTCATTATTACCATTATTGGCAGTTATTTTAAATGATGAATTGTAAACTAACATTCTCATTGAATACTAATAGGTCTTAAACACATATAGAAGTTTCCAGACGAAGCAGAAGAGCTCTGCGAAATGCGTAGGAACCTAATGTGCTATTGAAACAAATTGTATAAATTACAGTTTGTAAACTCAGTTTATGGATCTATGTTTGTAGTGGCTGATACAAGAGGCTGCATTGTATGCATTTATTCAACCACTGTCTCAAGAGCTGGATGGCAATGCGTGAGAGCTGTAGACTTTCAATTCCTATACCAGTATCTCAAAAACTGAGAGATAGCTGGGTCCTCTCTCTGCATCTCAGCCCACACTTTTGAGGTGTGTATACTGACTTCCTAGGTTGACTGCTGCAGTCCGTGCCCTACTGCAGCTGATTATCATCCTCTTAGGTTTGTTTTGGGGATACTGTTATGCCATGTACACAGGAGCGGACTGTCCGACAGAAAAAGTCCAACGGAAGCTTTTCATCGTATATTCTGATCGTGTGTATGACTCCTCAGACTTTTTTTTACGAAAATTCTGACGGACCTAGAAATAGAACATGTTTTAAATATTTCTGACGGGACCAATTCCTATCAGGTAAACCGTTCGTCTGTATGCTGTTGCGACGGATCAAAAACAATGCTTGCTGTGAAGCAAGTATGAGACGGAAGCACTCGGTGTGGTAAAACTAGCGTGCGTATTGGAGCTAGCACATTCCTCACGCTGCTAATTCTGTGATCTTTTAATGCAGCACATGGTCTTTAGAATGCTGGAAGAATGAAGTTGTTTTGCTGCTCTTATTCACACAGAGTTCTCACAAACTTCTTTCTTCATTATTTATCCTCATCTCATGACTAATATTCTACTTTTTAAAAGCCCGATCATAATAATGTTTATATTACATTTACGATTACTTAAAAAAAAAATTCTAGTGATCTCCATATATTTGTTTTTTTGGAGTGTCAAGTTACCACAATAACATTATTATATTATATTCTTTATTAACCTCAAGGAGGTTGGTGTCCCTTGTTAATTTGACATTGTCTTTTTGAAATGTACCTGCCTACAAACTGTCATTTTGAATAAAAACACATAGGAAAGTATTTTGTGAAAATAAAATATCCATTTATTCTCGGTAACAAAATAAAGAGGAAGTCAACGCTGTTCAAACTTTTGTAATTTGCAAAGCCTTTTGGCCCTTATGGCACACATCAATACATCTGTGGAAAGGAAAATTGGTAGCTTGAAGAGTCCATGTAATAGAGAGTACAATCTGGTCCATTAATCCCAGAGATCAGGACCAGCAGCAGATGACATATCTGTCCCCAGTTTGTGGTACTACAACAGCCTGTGTCTTCTGTCAGACCAGACAGAATCCAGGCCATCACTTTCTTCTCTTCCCTGCAGACTTCCCTGCAGCCTTCCTTGGAGGCTGTGGCTCTGGTGGTGAACATGTGGGAGGAGGAGGAGGAGGAGGAGGATGGGCAAGCTCTTATATGTGGCTGTTCACAGTCAGCTGGCCCCTCAACCCCTTTTGAAGGGCATCAGAAAAAAAAACCCCTCACAGAGGAGGCATTGGTCCTTCACCAATTCCAGCAACCTGGTAGCTAGATAGCAGCCATAGGCCTCTTCAGCGTTGGGGATGCTTCTGAGGAAATGGCTGGCTTCCCTAATGAGGTCCAGTGCTGCCTCCTCTGTCATTGTCCCCTTCCTGGTAAGGTAAAGGGGAGACACCTGGGATTGGGTGAGGCTCCTATTGGGCCCAGCCACCTCCTGGTTGACACTGGGCATGGCCTCCTCCTGGCTGACACCTGGCTCCAGCTGGGAGCAACCACTTCTTCCAGGATGGAAGGCCCAGGTTGTTCCTCATCAGCCTCTGCTGGGGTTGAGGGAACGGTGGAGGGAAGGCTGCAGGGAAGGGTCGAAAGAGATTCCCTGGCTTCAGTATGGTCATCCAGAAACCGCAGTTTGTTGAAGTACCACAGCCTGGGGACATAAACATTCTCTGCTGATGCTCCTGATCAGAGTGATTTCTGGATCTTATTAAGCTCCTTCTAAGCCCACGTACACACGGTCGGAGATTTTGCCAACCAAATCGTCGGATTTTGCCCGTCGGATTTAGTCCGACGGATTGTGTCCGAAACTGTTGCATACACACGGTCGGGCCAAGTTGGCGAAAAATCCGATCTTTCAGAACGTGATGACGTAATTTCGTTACGATGGGACTACATTCAGGCTAGTAGCCAATAGCTTTGATGTAGGAATTTGATCTGAGCATGCGTGGCACTTGGTCCGATGAAAATGCTCTACACATGATCGGATTAGGTCCGTCCGGCCCAGTTGGTCGGGAAATATTTCCAACATGTTGGAAAATTGGGTCGGATGGAGATTCGGACGGAATCAATCCGATGCATACCACACACAGTCGGATTATCTGACGACACGGTCCGATAAGACTCATTCCAACAGATTCTCCGACCGTGTGTACAAGGGCTTATACATGTTCCTCAAGATCCCTATTTTATTTTCCAAAAATGTCATGTTTGCTTCAGGGACCCGAGTCTTCACAAATTCCAGAAGTTTCTCCAGTGATGACCTCCTAGCTTGTTTATTATAATATAAGCTGTGTTTCACCTCCCGCAAATTCCTCATCTACCTGTATGTGTCTATGAAACTGCCCATGAATTCTGGGTCCTTAAACTGATTCATCTTTGCTGTAAGACAATACACAAGACAAAAACACTAATGTCAACCTAAACTCATTATCTTATCCCAATATAGGCCTCAGGCTGCATTCACACCTGAGCGTTTTGTAGCTTGAAGCCTGAAGCTACAAAACGCTAGAGGGGAAAAAATCTATTATTCTCAATGGAGACGGTTCACATCTCCACTCCAAGTCATCTGAAGCCGAACGCCTGAAGCTCAAACAAGTTCTGGACCCTTTTTTGTCACTCAAATCGGGCAGATTTTGGCTTTTTTCTTCTTTTTACATTGGTGACCTTTTGCCCTGCACAAAATCGCGGCAAAAGCCCCAAAAAACACTGCGAAATCGCGGTAAAATTTTTTCTGCCTGACAACCCTATGCTCAGGTGTAAATGCAGCCTAAATCTTGAAGGGGTACAGGCAACTGTGATGGGCCAAGTTCAAATTTTACCTTCGTTTAGCATGCTTGCTACTTCCATTCATTCATCCCACACACACAAATCATTCATACAACACATGCGTGTTAGCTTTATATATACTCCAATCTTCACTCCAGCACAACTCTTGCTGCAGACTATCACTCCTTGGCTCCTCTAGCACTTTGCTTACTTGAGCTTCCAGGTACAGCTAGCACAAAATTGGTCAGGCCTGACACTGACTCAGCCAGGCCTTTGCAATTGCCCTTTGCAAGCAGGGACTGCGGGCCTCTATTGTGTAGCAAAATGTCGAAAGCTCCTGGTGCCAACTGTCCTACATGCTGTTACTGTGCCCAGTAACCCATCTTCAGGCCCTGGCTGCAGCTGCCCTTCTCCACTGCCCATGACACCACAGTCCATTCCTCTGGTTTTTCACCCATCCCAGACTGCATTCTCCCAGTCCTCTCAGGCGTGCCTTACCAGATCTCTCAGGCCTGTGCCTGTCACTCACCATCCGTCCTGGCTGCGACCAGTTTCCTCTCCCTGGAGACTTGCCCGGCAGTGCTCTCTCTTCTGCTGTCCTCTTGGTTCCCCTGTGCCTCCTGTCCAGGAAACCTCCACAATTTCTTGGTGGGCCTTGTCCACACCCAAGCCCAGGTTCAAGGTCACCCCCCCCCCCCCCCCCCAGAGGGGAGCTCCCTCAAAGCCCCCGACGGCCTAGCAGTCCATCCCCACCTCTTCCACCTGAACAACTCCTCCCCAGCTGGGCTGACCCTGGGTATTTAAGGAGGCCTGCCCCCAGGCAATCCAGGTTGGGGATTGATTAGAGTTCCCTAAAGCACCCTAGGCAGCTCCACCTCTCCTTTCCTCCTCTCTTTTATAACCTTCTAGTAAACTCTAGAAAGAAGAGAGAGTTCTCAGTGATGCTGCCTGTGAGTCACCAGCTGCTAACCTGAGCCACTCTCAGCCCAGATCAGATCAAAACAGGCCTGGCTTCCCAGCTGAAGCCTATTACGGAGAAACTAGTCGGGTGGAGCCCATTGTGAGATGTCTAACCGTTTGAGCTGGTGGGTGCAAACCACGCTCTGTTTTTTATGTGCATTTATTTTTGCTGATGTTTGGCGGCCTTTATGTAAGTTTTTAGTGTGCTGTTTTAATAAACCCTTCTGTAGAAACATATTGCACTACAAGGCTATCCTCTCCTTTCTTTATGCTCTGGGATTTATCCTTGAGCTGCCAGATTGAATTTCAGCTTTTCCAAAGATACTGTGAGTCCATTGAAAAACTGGATCCACTTTTACAGCTTAAGGCGTTGGAGCCTGATGGGATCATTGTCCAGTGTCTGATAGCACTGTCATCTGGAATTTGGTTTGTTTTTACAATCCAGTCTGTTGGAGCATGGTGGGATTATTATCCAATGCTTGAAACTACTGCTATCTGGTAAGACGTGAATCTATGTGGTGATGGGATATTAAAGTCTTGTCTTTTGAAGAGCATTGAAGTTCCCTTATATTTGGTTCACCTAATTCCCTTTAAGAGCACAGAATTTTTCACGTATTTGGTTCACTGAGTTCCCTTTTGTATAATGCCCCATACACACAGTCAGACATTCCGACAACAGGATCCATCGTATTTTTCCGACGGATGCTGTTTCAAACTTGTCTTGCATACACACGGTCGCACAAAATTGTCAGATTTTCCGATTGGCAAGAACGCGGTGATGTACAACGTGTATGACGGGACTATAAAAGGGAAGTTCAGCACCAGGTGTGGCACCCTTTGGGCTCCTTCTGCTGATCTCCTCTTTATCGCGTGTTAGTAGAAGTTTGGTTAGAGCCAATTCGCGCTTTTCAGACTTGTGCTTCAGATCAAGTGAGAAAGAAGGCCTTCGCACTACTATTTAAAGTATAAAATCAAAAAAAACTTTTTTGAAAGTGATAAATATATGTACAAATGCGATAAAAACCTCATACATACAGATGAAGTAAACAAACGCACTTAGAACAAACAAGTGTCACTAAAACGTGTAAACGTGCAAATAGCAATTAACCACTTTCAGACCGGACCATTTTGCTGGTAAATGACCAGAGGTCTTTTTACACTTTGGCACTGCGCTGCTTTAACTGGTAATTGCGCGGTCATGCAATGTTGTACCCAAACAAAATTTGCGTCCTTTTCTTCCCACAAATAGAGCTTTCTTTTTATGGTATTTGATTGCCTCTGCGATTTTTATTTTTTGCGATATAAACGTAAAAAGACCGCAAATTTTGAAAAAAAATGATATTTTCTACTTTTTGTTATTAGAAAAATCCAATAAACTCAATTTTAGTCATACATTTAGGCCAAAATGTATTCAGCCACATGTCTTTGGTAAAAAAAAAGTCAATAATTGTATATTTATTGGTTTGCGCAAAAGTTGTCACATCTACAAACTAAGGTACGTTTTCTGGAATTTACGCAGCTTTTAGTTTACGACTGCCTATCTCATTTCTTGAGGTGCTAAAATGGCAGGGCAGTACAAAACCCCCCCAAATGACCCCATTTTGGAAAGTAGACCCCCTAAGGAAATTGATAAGAGGCATGTTGAGCCCATTGAATATTTTATTTTTTTGCCTCAAGCGATTGAATAATGACAAAAAAAAAATTTTTTTTTTTTTTTACACAAAGTTGTCACTAAATGATATATTGCTCACACATGCTATGGGCGTATGTGAAATGACACCCCAAAATAAATTCTGCTGCTTCTCCTGAGTACGGGGATACCACATATGTGGGACTTTTTGGGAGCCTAGCCGCGTACGGGGCCCCGAAAACCAAGCACCGCCTTCAGGCTTTCTAAGGGCGTAAATTTTTGAGTTCACTTCTCACTACCTATTACAGTTTTGAAGGCCATAAAATGCCAAGATGGCACAAAACCCCCACAAATGACCCCATTTTAGAAAGTAGACACCCCAAGCTATTTGCTGAGAGGCATGTTGAGTTCATGGAATATTTTATATTTTGCCACAAGTTGCGGGAAAATTACAAACTTTTTTTTTTTTTTTTTTTTTTTCACAAAGTTGTCACTAAATGATATATTGCTCACACATGCCATGGGCATATGTGAAATGACACCCCAAAATACATTCTGCTGCTTCTCCTGAGTACGGGGATACCACATATGTGGGACTTTTTGGGAGCCTAGCCGCGTACGGGGCCCCGAAAACCAAGCACCGCCTTCAGGCTTTCTAAGGGCGTAAATTTTTGAGTTCACTTCTCACTACCTATTACAGTTTTGAAGGCCATAAAATGCCAAGATGGCACAAAACCCCCACAAATGACCCCATTTTAGAAAGTAGACACCCCAAGCTATTTGCTGAGAGGCATGTTGAGTCCATGGAATATTTTATATTTTGCCACAAGTTGCGGGAAAATTACAAACTTTTTTTTTTTTTTTTTTTTTTCACAAAGTTGTCACTAAATGATATATTGCTCACGCATGCCATGGGCATATGTGAAATGACACCCCAAAATAAATTCTGCTGCTTCTCCTGAGTACGGGGATACCACATATGTGGGACTTTTTGGGAGCCTAGCCGCGTACGGGGCCCCGAAAACCAAGCACCGCCTTCAGGCTTTCTAAGGGCGTTACAGTTTTGAAGGCCATAAAATGCCAAGATGGCACAAACCCCCCCCAAATGACCCCATTTTGGAAAGTAGACACCCCTAAATTTAGGGGTACACTAGTGAGACTAGGTAATAAATGGCGGGTGCCCTGAAACTATAAAAAAATAACTAACCAACCAGCGTCACCTGTAACAGTTATATGGTGATCACTGGTGAAAGGGTTAACTAGGGGGCAATCAGGGGGCTTTATGCGGTAGTATATGGGGGTCCCTGGCGCTATAAAAAGCTGCGGCGAACCTAAATACCTACCTGCCTAACTAGCGTCACCTGTGACACTAATACAGCGATCAGAAAAACGATCGCTTATTAGGCTGGGTTCACACTGGAGCGATGCGGGAACGCCACGAATGCGCGGCGGGTTCCCGCATCGCATGCCTCCCGGCGGCAGTTCACACTGCCCTATGCGAACTGCTGGGAGTGTCAGTGAAATGTTACTGACACCCCCAGATCAGTTCGCATATCGCAGTGCGATCTGCAAACTCGGATCGCATGGTGTGAACACCCATGCGATCCGATTCTGCTGCGGGCCAAAAAAAGGGTCCCGTGCGAATTTGCGGCGGGTGTGGCGGGTGCGGCGGGTGCGGCGAATGGCTGAACTCGAATCGCACAGAGATCGGATGTGATTTGCACTGCAGTGCGGTGCGAATCACATCCGTTCTCAAACCGCTGCAATGTGAACCCAGCCTTAGTGACACTGGCGACGGGGGGTGATCACGGGGTTAAACCTTTATTGGGGGGGTTAGGGGGGTACCTTAGAACTAAAGGGGGCTAACCCTAACTGCCCTAACAGTTATTAGTCACAAATGACACCCGCCGGGTGATCAGGGGGTTAAACCTTTATTAGGTAATAAATGGCGGGTGCCCTGAAACTATAAAAAAATAACTAACCAACCAGCGTCACCTGTAACAGTTATATGGTGATCACTGGTGAAAGGGTTAACTAGGGGGCAATCAGGGGGCTTTATGCGGTAGTATATGGGGGTCCCTGGCGCTATAAAAAGCTGCGGCGAACCTAAATACCTACCTGCCTAACTAGCGTCACCTGTGACACTAATACGGCGATCAGAAAAATGATCGCTTATTAGGCTGGGTTCACACTGGAGCGATGCGGAAACGCCGCGAATCCGCGGCGGGTTCCCGCATCGCATGCCTCCCGGCGGCAGTTCACACTGCCCTATGCGAACTGCTGGGAGTGTCAGTGAAATGTTACTGACACCCCCAGATCAGTTCGCATATCGCAGTGCGATCTGCAAACTCGGATCGCATGGTGTGAACACCCATGCGATCCGATTCTGCTGCGGGCCAAAAAAAGGGTCCCGTGCGAATTTGCGGCGGGTGCGGCGGGTGTGGCGGGTGCGGCGGGTGCGGCGAATGGCTGAACTCGAATCGCACAGAGATCGGATGTGATTTGCACTGCAGTGCGGTGCGAATCACATTCGTTCTCATAAACCGCTGCAATGTGAACCCAGCCTTAGTGACACTGGCGACGGGGGGTGATCACGGGGTTAAACCTTTATTGGGGGGGGTTAGGGGGGCACATTAGAACTAAAGGGGGCTAACTCTAACTGCCCTAACAGTTATTACAGTCACAAATGACACCAATGCAAAAAAAAAATAAAAATAAATGACATTGGTGTCACTGTGACTGGGGGGCAGGGGTAATTGGGGGGGTGATCGGGGGGTAAAGGGGGGGTGTGAGTGTGCCTGGCATGTTCTACTGTGTGTGTAGAGTGTTGGTGCAACTCACCGATCCGCTCTCCTCCGTGTCGGAACGAAAAATACCGACACGGAGGAGAGAATACATCACTTCCTCTCCTGTGTTTACATTACAGGAGAGGAAGTGATGTCACCGGGGATTTCCATTCGTCGAGAGCGATCGCGAGGGGGTGGCCATGAATGAATGGCCGCCCCCTCATCCCGGATCGCTCTCGAAGGAATGCCGACCGCCGCAGGCACCGGGGGGGGGCCCGATCGGGCCCCCCACCCGCGGGCAGGCAGGGACTTATATATACGCCCATATGCCTGCCCGTGCCATTCTGCCGACGTATATCGTCGTGCGGCGGTCGGCAAGTGGTTAAAGTGCTAATAACTGCAGCTGGACCTAGTAGTATTCACATAATACCAGTAGCTGAAAAATAAAATAAATAATGGTCCTGCGCAAATACAAAATGTGATAATAAAAGTGCTAGTGCTTAAATAAATAAATGAATATACAAAAACGGAGTTCAAAATCTAGTCCATATAGCAAGTCTTTAAGTATATTCAACGGCACCAAAGGTATTCTGATAGACTCAACTCAGAGGGGAAGTGGTTAAAACATATTCATGTAGAAAGGAAAGGATATGAGCTCCCAGAACTCTCACCTCTACTTTAGGAAAAATAGGCACATCAAATAGAATAGGCAGCCTCCGTTCTCTCTTTAACCAGCAGGGGGTCCTCAACAGTAAATATCTCCCCAATTATGAACATCCACCACGGGCCACCAGAGGGCCATTCATTCCTGTAATAGTTGTACTGTGGTATAGGCAGCGGTGTCCATAAACAAATGTCACTCCATATAGTCACATGAAAGAGAAGAGAAGGCTCCAATAGTGCAGTATTGTTAAAAACTAGTGGTTTATTAAATCAAAAAACGAATAAGACTCTCACATTTAGAAATAAGTAAAACAGCACACAATGAAAATGGTGTTCTAGCGTCTTCCTTCCGGTATTGCGACGACCACTCCCTACGCGTTATGTCAATCACGTGACTTCATCAGGGAATCTGATCCCCTGATGAAGTCACGTGATTGACGTAACGCGTACCGAGTGGCCGTCGCAATACCGGAAGTGACGTAAGACTGCCGGAAGACGCCAGGACACCATTTTCATTGTGTGCTGTTTTACTTATTTCTAAATGTGAGAGTCTTATTAGTTTTTTGATCACAGGATGACGGACCCCATTTTTCACCGTCCGTTGGCTTTGCTGACCCCTTATATCAGCAGGCAGGATACCTGCCTGCGGTAAGCCATTACTCCAGAGCAGAGGCTAGTTGCCACGTTGCGGTACTTGGCGACGGGGAGAAGCCTGCAGGACCTTAAGTTCATGACAGGCATCTCCCCCAGGCTTTGGGGATCATTATTCCAGAGACCTGTTCTGCCATTCAGGTCCTGCAGAAGGACTATATTAAAGTACATTTTCTCCTTTAACATTCTATGTATTTAATGTTTGCTAATGTATTGTATTTCTTTCATCATTACCTAATTACCATGATTGTAATATGCTGTAATATGCTGTGACACTTTGTCCTCATGCATGCTGGAAGCTTTTAAAATTCCATTGTTTTCCTTCATGCATATTTGCCTTCACTAACCTCCCCAGCATGCTCTCCTGGGCCCATATACATCTATAGCCTAGTCACTTAGCAATGTATTTTGTCAGCTCCATAGTAGTGCTTTCCCCTAAACACCCCCTAAAATGTGTACAAATGTTTTTTTTGTACTTACAGTGGTGTGAAAAAGTGTTTGCCCCCTTCCTCATCCTTTGCATGTTTGTCACACTTAAATGTTTCGGAACATCAAACCAATTTAAACAATAGTCAAGGACAACACAAGTAAACACAAAATGCAATTTGTAAATGAAGGTGTTTATTATTAAAGGTGAAAAAAAATCCAAACCATCATGGCCCTGTGTGAAAAAGTGATTGCCCCCCTTGTTAAAACATACTATAACTGTGGTTGTCCACACCTGAGTTCAATTTCTCTAGCCACACCCAGGCCTGATTATTGCCACACCTGTTCACAATCAAGGCATCACTTAAATAGGAGCTGCTTGACACAGTAAGGTCCACCAGAAGATCCTTAAAAGCTACACATCATGCCGAGACCCAAAGAAATTCACGAACAATTGAGAAAGAAAGTAATTGAGATCTATCAGTCTGGAAAGGGTTATAAAGCCATTTCCAAAGCTTTGGGAATCCAGCGAACCACAGTGAGAGCCATTATCCACAAATGGCGAAGACATGGAACAGTGGTGAACCTTCCCAGGAGTGGCCGGCCACCCAAAATTACCCCAAGAGCGCAGCGACGACTCATCCAAGAGGTCACAAAAGACCCCACAACAACGTCCAAGGAACTGCAGGCCTCACTTGCCTCAGTTAAGGTCAGCGTTCATGCCTCCACCATCAGGAAAAGACTGGGCAAAAATGGCCTGCATGGCAGAGTTCCAAGGAGAAAACCACTGCTGAGCAAAAAGAACATCAAAGCTCGTCTCAATTTCTCCACAACACATCTTGATGATCCCCAAGACTTTTGGGACAACATTCTGTGGACCGATGAGACAAAAGTGGAACTCTTTGGAAGGTGTGTGTCCAAGTATATCTGGCGTAGAAGGAACACTGCATTTCATAAAAAGAACATTATACCAACAGTAAAATATGGTGGTGGTAGTGTGATGGTCTGGGGCTTCAGGACCTGGAAGAATTGCCGTGATAAAAGGACCTATGAATTCTGCTGTCTACCAAGAGATCCTGAAGGAGAATGTCCGACCATCTGTTCGTGTACTCAAGCTGAAACGAACTTGGGTTCTGCAGCAGGACAATGATCCTAAACACACCAGCAAGTCCACCACCGAATGGCTGAAGAAAAACAAAATGAAGACTTTGGAGCGGCCTAGCCAAAGTCCTGACCTGAATCCTATTGAGATGTTGTGGTATGACCTTAAAAAGGCCGTTCATGCTCGAAAACCCTCTAATGTAACTGAATTAGGACAATTCTGCAAAGATGAGTGGGCCAAAATTCCTCCAGGACGCTGTAAAAACCTCATTGCACGTTATCGCAAATGCTTGGTTGCAGTTGTTGCTGCTAAGGGTGGCCCAACCAGTTATTAGGTTTAGGGGGCAATCACTTTTTCACACAGGGCCATGATGGTTTGGATTTTTTTTCACCTTTAATAATAAACACCTTCATTTACAAATTGCATTTTGTGTTTACTTGTGTTGTCCTTGACTATTGTTTAAATTGGTTTGATGTTCCGAAACACTTAAGTGGGACAAACATGCAAAGGAACAGGAAATGAGGAAGGGGGCAAACACTTTTTCACACCACTGTAAATTCATGCAGAGTGCCAGAGGCTCTTTTTTTTGATGGCCAAAACTCATTGGGAACCCTCCTCCCCCCAACCGCTAAGTCAGTTGATAGCAATCCTCTATCTGCTGACTTTGCCTACCTCTTTTGTGGTCATATTTATGGATGAATTCACAAAAGCATGTAGTTCAAGGGCCTGCCTGAATACTTTCAAATGGTACTGTTTAAAGTTTGGTTCTCCTATTATTATCTTGATAGGTAATAGCAGAATGTAAAAATGTGCTTCCATTTGCTCAGTGTGTATTTTTTTGTTTGTTATTATGGCACTTCTTACCTGTCCAGTGGGCTGCCAATAGTGTAAGTAAGCCTCATTTGGTTTTGTATTTCCTACCACCCCTACATGACTTATGGTGATGAGCCTATTCCTAGGACTCCATATAATTATAACTACAATCATCCTGGATCTTCACACTACCAGGATTTTCACAGGGCCACTCCCAACCACGTAGGAAATACAAAACCAAACGAGGCTCTAGAGGGGGGCGGCGCATCCAATGGAAAAAGAAAGCGGACACAATAGGAGTGGGTATTTTCAATCTCAGTACGGTGAACCTATCTGAGAGTGAAAAACGCATTCTTGACAAAGGTCTTAAATTTGTTCCACCTAGGAAGCTCAACAAATTCACTACATTTATAGATGTGCAGAAATTCATTCGCAAACTTAACATCCAGAGACATTTTTTGTCTACACCTACTGGAACCAATATCGTTCCAGATTCCAATCTTGATAGACACTCAGGATTGGCCAATCCTTCTTTTTATTTAATCCAGGCATCTTACCTCCTTCTATTAATGTCTTCCGAAACCTTGTTTTGGATGATTTGGACAAACTGCCTAACAAGAGAGTACACCAGGATCCAGCCATACTAAATGGTCTGAAATCTCTGTGTGAAAGAAAGAATCTCATTATCCGCCCCGCTGATAAGGGGGGCGGTATAGTGGTATTGGACAAGTCACGATATATCCAAGAAATGAATAGACTACTGGGCGACGTCACTACTTACAGTCCACTACCCGGTGACCCCACTTTTAAATATAAAAAAGCACTCATTCAGATTATAAACGAAGGTTTTTCTCTTAATATATTGAACCATAAAGAGAAGGAATTCATGATTCAATTAGCACCCCGTATCCCTATTATATATCAATTACCTAAAATACACAAAGATTCAGTTAATCCACCTGGTCGCCCGATAGTCAGTGGCATCGATTCTGTCACTTCCCGAATAGGGAAATATATTGATTTTTATCTCCAACCCTTGGTGAGACGCATCCCGTCCTATTTACAAGATACAGGGGATACAATTAGATTACTGGAGAAGGTCCAATACCATGATGACCTTATCTTAGTTACGGCTGATGTATCTGCCCTGTATACTTGTATTCCACAACACCTAGGATTGAATGCAGTGGAGTCTTTCCTTTCAAGGATTCCACACTTCCTTTGATTCATAGAAACTATGTTATGGAACTTCTAGAGTTTGCTACCACCCATACCTACTTTTGGTTCCAGGGCACCTTTTATACACAGATTAAGGGGGTTGCCATGGGTGCCAAATATGCTCCCAGTTTGGCCAATTTGTTCATGGCCCAGTGGGAGGAGGATGTCGTCTATGCCCTGGATAGGCTTGAACTAGTTCTGTGGGCTATATATATAGACGACATCCTCCTCCTATGGAAAGGGAGTCGGTCATCTTTGGATTCATTCATGGCAACCCTCAATAATAATGACCGGGGCATCAATCTGACCTTTGAGACCAGTACTACTAACATACATTTTTTGGATCTAGAGATCACCGTCATGCAGAAATGCCTTGTGCTCAAAACTTTTTTTAAACCGACCGACAGGAACGGGTATATACCACGGGGCCAGTTCCTTCGGCTACGGCGTAACTGCACTAACGACATCTCCCAATCTTATATTATCAGAAAGAGATTCATTGATAAGGGATATGACCATGTACTCTGGATGCGGACATAAAAACAGCTCTACAGACCAACAGGTCGTCCCTTGTTGAAAAGAAACCTAAAATCAAAAAGAATGATAAATTCAAATGGTCATTTCTTACTACTTTTTCAATACAACACAAAAAAAAAAAATCATTAGTAGACATTTGAAAGTACTATGCAGTGATAAAATCTTCGGAGGAGTAATTCCTGAAAGAGCTGGAGTGATTTATAGAGGAGCTCGCTCGATTCAGAGCGACATCTCCCCTAATGTGATTGACATTCCCAAACCTATTCAGTTCTTCCCACAGAGTAAAGGCTTTTTCCCTTGCAAAAAATGCAATGTTTGCATGCACAATGCGTTGGGCAAACGGAAGAGCGACTCCTTTACATCTACAGTTACACAACATACATACTCTATGAAGCACTTCACTACTTGCACCACTAGATTCATAGTCTACCTTATTACATGTCCATGTAAAAAGCAATATGTTGGTCGCACTATCAGGAATTTTTCCATCAGAGTCAATAAACACCTTGCAAAAATAAAAAAGGGCTGTGATAAGCACACAGTCCCTAGACATTTTTTGGAACAACATAATAGAGACCCTACAGGTACATACTTCCAGATTATAGACAAATTTATTCCCAGTTGGAGAGGAGATTCATGCTTGCGGGGGGTGTCGTGCCTCGAGACGTTCTGGATACACAAATTGAGGTGCTATTCCCCCCACGGCATGAACACGGACTGGGACATTAATTGTTTTATCAACCAAGCTTAAATTTGTTTTTTCTTGGTCCAACAGTTTTTAATACAAATTTCTGATATTGTTACCACAATTTTTTGATGATCTTAGTGGTGCTTATACAATTTCAATTTATTAGTTTGGGAGATTCTCTTACGGTCTTTGTGTAACGTATACCATCGAGCCTTCTGCTGTATACATAACTACTGACTGGGGCTCTCTGCGATTTTAGAGCTACTTCATAGTAGATATAAAGTTCAATAATTGTTTGGTGGATTGTCTATGGTGGTGATCCCCTCGTTGATACACTTCCTGTCCGAGGGGATCGCTACCTCTGACCATCTGCGCATCCGTTTACACGCAGAGTCCATGCAAATTGATGTTATGGTCCCTGCATGTTCGTTTATTTTGTGTCTGAATTTCTGCACAATACTATATACTACCATATGTAAAAGAAAAAATACCATTTATATGTGGTGCTATTTATTTTAATTCCACTTTTGACTGAATTTTTTTAAATATTCTTGGGATCTTTTGATGTCCCTTCGACACTGTTTCATACTGTATTTGATATGCCTAATGTGTTATACTGTGAGCCATATTTGGTATAGTCCGGTCTAGCACTTATTGTTTATGTACATATAATATGTCATCCAATAAATCATTTCTCCCTTCTTCCCTCTTCCGGATTAATACATGGGGACACGGGCTATGTTCACGCCCTCTCCATACTGATTTCCGGCCGACGTTGGTGTGTTATACACACAACGCCTGCCTTCCTATCACACACCAGGAGGAGACGACGGGAGCGTGCCACGTGACCTACGACCTGCACGCCGCAGGTCCCTTGGCGCGAAATGAGATACGTGCTTGCATCGTTTCGTCCTCTCTCCATGGCAACGCACTATGCATGCCATGGGATAGGCTGCCGATGCATTGACGTATCGCTCGTGATGACGCAATCACGTCACGTGACCCCGTCACGTCACGTCACGTGATCACGGGGTCAGCACAGCGTTCTAGTGGTTGCTGTAGCAACCAATAATCAGGACATTCATGTTATGGACGCAGCGCAATCTAGCCTAGCATTAAGGTTATATATATGGATACATCTGTCAAAATTGAAGTCACCCATCCAATGTGAGTAATTACTGGGCATAAGGATGATGATTGTGTCGATCATTTGACGAGTCCATCTGAGATATCATTTATCACCCTAGTTGTGTGAACATTATATATCTACAATAATAGTTAAAATAATATAATATTGATCTCTCCGCTATATAACTATTTTGGTATTTATTGATTGGTCTATTTAAGGTATACACTAGATCAAATTGTCAATATAAGACATATCAATAAAAGGTTCTTTTATAACAGGTGAATATACATGTACAACCCTTTATGGTGTTTCTAGATTGTTTTTATAGACAGTTTGTAACATGCGTATATGGTTGATGTTTAGACAGACATGTGTGGGTTGAATTGGCTAAGCTCATTGGTTGTTGGGTTTATGTTGGTCCTCCCACAGTCCAGTACCATTGGGCCGTCATTCCACACACATTCTGTTTTTGATTACAGACTCCGCCTCCTTATAGGCGGGCCTGTCTTGGAGACTTTATAAATTTGATAGCAATGTGGTGGGTTCCAATATGCCTCTGTTGAAGACATACTTTGTCGAAACGCGTCGGGCTTGCATCTGGCACCCCACATTGCTTTTATTCAGTTTTTTTGTGATCACATGTCATAACTTTTGTCCATTTTTACGACCTTATGGTTATTTTTTGACCTGCACCATTTGGAGCTTTCTTCTTTTTTCTTTATTATATTTTTGTGAACCCTCTCCTATATTTGGGGCTGGAACCCCAAACGGGCCACATCTGATCCGGACAACCTGAGGAATACTCAGAGAGACGTCCTCCACGGGCTCCCATTGTTTGAAGTCTCCCCAGCATCCGGTTTGACTATCTTCAATTCATCATTTGGTTCCTTGTTTGGATCCCAAGCGTTTCTGACTCAACTGTCGTAAGACTGATGAGTCCACCTTCTCTGGTAAGAGTATTCTACCTACCTTTTAGATCACTTCAGACAAGTTGATACACCTGGTTGCACTTGATCAGTGAAACTCCTATTCTTTTTTGAAGAAGATCTACCACAACATTTGTGCACTAGTTCATCCAAGTGGACTTTGTCTACCGTGTTTCACTTGTTTTCAGTTTTCACAATTCTTTATATATCTATATTTTGTTCTTTCACAATTTTATTATCTCTTTACATAGATTTGTTATACAATTCAGCGCTACACTATTTGTTGTTTTATATTTGTTGGACTTTGTTTTGTTTGAAATGTTGGCAGCTGTTTTTTCACTTCTTTTGTGTTGGTTTAGCATAGCGTGGTGTTTTCCCCTCCTTTTCTATCAGAGCTTACAATTTACCTATCTTATAAAATCCTATCTCTAGCATCTACCTACCTAGAGGGTACTACATATCTATCCGGATATGTAGATACATGTATACACACTGTTCTTCTGAGACATATGTACATTCTTCCTATTATTGCTTTGGTTGTATGTAATGCCATCACTCTATTATATATAAAGTTAAACTAATCACCTGCTGGTATGTCTGCATATCTTTACTCTTAGAAATGTATGCTGGGTGTATTAGTACTACTGTTGTCAGTTATTTTGGGTGAGTTACTAGTTATCGTCCCAGAAAGGGATCATCTCTACATACGCTGGAGCCCTGCTCTAGGTGGAGGCACTGTAAATTATATATTCATAGTCCGCTCTTCCTTTAGTGAAGGCTCTGGCTCATTTGGTTACCTGCAGGTTAGCATCATAGCCTGTGTGGAGAGGGCAACTTCATATGACCCCCCCCCCTATAACAGGGCTACAGGTGTCTGGTGAAAATGATAACCTGACACTTTGCCAGTTGACTTACAGATGATCTGTTTCATTAAGTAGCTGTGCAATATTTAGTTACCCCAGAGAATGTTTTGCACCAGGACAGAGAGGCAGAACCTGGAGTCAACATGACCCCAATCCACCCAAAACATTTTGATCAAACACCTGCAGGGTCATCCAAGTGACCCTCACCACAAGGATGATGAGATTTAAGGCACAGCTTTCAGGTTAAGCCAGGATAGGTCCAGGGACTACAAAGCAGCTTGCAGCTTGACTGTTCAGGGTGACTGTTATCTCATGATGTGTCATTGATTTTTTATCTATTTACACCCTTAGTTTAGCACCAATATTGGTTATAGGCTGTGTAGTATTTCTTGAAATTCACTACAATCAAACTGGGTTTTTCATAAAGAGTACAGAGCACTGATGTTCAACATGCAGCTCCAGGAGCCACAGTTCTCTTTGTGCAGCCCACTGTGTCCTTGGCTTGGTCCACCACCCATTGAGCACCTGTGTACTTTGCAGAACAGCAGCAGGGTGACCAGTGCTGAACTGTACTTGGCATTGAAAAAGACAGTAATGCCAGGCAGAGTAATCTCAGCTCAACAGTGCAAGTATAGTCCCTGCCTTATAAAGGAAAAAGCAGTGCAAGAACATGTGATGGGCTAAGGAGGTTCAATTTTACTGCCACTGCATTGACCACAAATACAGGGATTAACCACTTGCCGACCAACCACTGCAGTTATACTGCGGCAGGTTGGCTCCCCTGCACAAGCCATTGTAGCTATATGGGTGCCGGTGCTCATGGCCGACAGTCGCGATGACCGCCGGCCACGAGCAATCGTGAGCAGGAGAGACAGAACAGGGAAGAGTGTATGTAAACACACTCTTTCCTGTTCTGTTCTGACAGGAGTGACAGATCGTGTGTTCCTGTTAGCTAGGAACCACGATCTGTCACTTCACCAGTCAGTCCCTTCTCCCTTCAGTTAGAATCACCTCCCAGGGAGCACAGTTAACCCCTTGATCGCCCCTAGTGTTAACCCCTTCACTGCCAGTGAAATTTTTACAGTAATCAATGCAATTTTATAGCACTGATCGCTGTATTAATGCCAACGGTCCCAAAAATTTGTCAAAATTGTCCAATGTGTCCGCCACAATGTCACAGTCACTATAAAAATCGCAGATTGCCGCCATTACTAGTAAAAAAAGAAATAATAAAAATAATATAAATATATCCCCTATTTTGTAGACGCTATAACTTTTGTGCAAACCAATCAATATACGCTTTTTGCAAAAAAAATTTTACCAAAAATATTTAGAAGAATACATATCAACCTAAAGTGAGGAAAAAAATATTTTTAAAATATATTTTTGGGGGATATTTATTATAGCAAAAAGTAAAAAAGAATGCGTTTTTTTCACAATTGTCACTCTTTTTTTTGTTTATAGCGCAAAAAATAAAAACTGCAGAGGTGATCAAATACCACCAAACAAAAGCTCTATTTGTTGGAAAAAAAGGACGTCAATTTTGTTGGGGTACAACATCACACGACCGCGCAATTGTTATTTAAAGCTGAATCACAAAAAGTGTTCTGGTCAGGAAGGGGGTAAATTCTTCCGGGGCTGAAGTGGTTACATTTTCCTGTCATTGCACCGATCACAAATATGGGTGAGTGGGGCTTAGTATAGAATGCAGATGGCCACTGATAGGGGGTTAAGTAGCATTTCCATAGAATGCCAGTGTGTTTGGGGGGGGGGGGGGGGGGGGTAACAGCACTACCACCAACAATCAAAAAAGTAGATGTATTTTATTGGGATTTTATGCTATAGACCAACAACACAAAGTGGCACATAATTGTGAAGTGGAAGCAAAAATTATAAATGATTTTCAATTTTTTTTACAAATAAATATGTGAAAAGTTTAGCATGCATTTGTATTTAGCCAAACCTCTTACTGCCACATATTTACCTTATATTGTTTGTTACCCTAAGAAAAAAAATGGATCATATTCCCTTAAAGCATGAATAACAAACAGCACAGTGCTTGTGCTGTGTAATTTGGCCCCCCGTATCACCTAAAAAACGTGGCTGATCCTGCTTGGTTCTGCCTTCCCCTCTATAAACTGACTGTGGTATACCATGGCTGCTGAGCCCTGACAACCGTGGTCAGCCCTGATCTCTGCTCTCCTGTGTCCTCCTCTGTCATTGTCCCCTCTACCTGCCAGTGAGCTCTGTCCACTCCATGATCCTCCCTTCCTTGTGCAATCAAATCTATAATAAAGGCATGTCATCCCCGTGTCATTGTTAAATAAAAAAGATGCCGATTATACCTTATATCAGAGTGTTTCCCGGCGCTCGCATAACTCCTTGGACCTCTCTCCTCCCCTCCTCTCCAGAGGAGAGAGCCGAGGAGTCACATGAGCACCGGGAGATGCTCTGATATAAGGTATAATCAGCATTTTTTTTTATACAGCAGAAGGCACAGGGGCACATAGCTTTATATAACAGAGAAGATGGCACGATCATCATATAATGGGTTAACAACAACTTTAAGACCTGCAAAATTCTATGTGGCAGATACACTCCATCGACAACTGACAGGCTGACAGGGCCTGTTTGTCACAATACATACAGTATATATATATCTCAATCCAGGAATGTCACTTCAGTCCAAAATTTCTGGCTCAATATGTTGAATTTATTCCAGGTATAACAATTGCACAACATTTTCATGCCTCCCTGCTCTTCATCAGGTGTATGTGTAATCATAACATCTCAATAAGTCGAGGTTTGTTAAATAACCCCTGAAGGCTGAAGTCACACAATCCTAGCAGACAAAAAATCCACCCATCACACATAAACAGCTGCACAGTAAACTACAGTGGCCGAAGTAAACCGCATATAAAAAGGGGGGGGGGAGTTGCCAATTCAGCACAGCACGCAGCTCCCTTTTATTTCAAATTAAATGAAGTATACAAAAATTACACTTTATTTATGTTACCGAACAGCAGTGCGGTGTGTTGTGCTTCTGCATGCAATCCTGCTGAGTGTGCTGCGATAGAATGCAATATGTCTGCCTTTTATCGAGGATCAATACAGCACTGTTTCAGTGTGAATATGACAAAAAAATATTTTCTGTGTGTCCTAACAGTGTTTGAATTGACCCTAAGACAAAGTTAATCCATTAATTAAATCGACATCAGGGATACAGAGTTCCATTTCTTTTTTTTTCTCATTAAATTTTTATTGAAGAATAGAATGAAAACATACATCACCTTCTGCTGACGTCACTTCCTGGTCTTGCGTTACATGCTGATCCTGGCAGCGCAGTTGATCCTTTGGTGTTTCTACTGCTGCGGCTTCCCTCTGCTGGCCAGGTTGGGACTCCATGTTGCAGATCAGACCACTTATGGGACCTCCACCACTGAGACCACTCTGATGCCAGACCCCCATCCCTACACATTACCATGATGAGCCTTCTTTCATCTGATGTCTTGTACGTGTTTTTAACCCTTTGAGCTATTAAAGTCTTTTTAATGCTGCACTTAGAGGCGCCTCTTTTTGTTTTATCCTTATCAGAGATTCCTTCTCTCATCGAGCGCTGCCCTAGTGCTTGAGGACACCACGTTGCCTGAACTGCATCCATCCTTCCTGGGGACAATTCTCTGCTCAGTCCTGTTATTCAGAGCGCCCTACACACACTTTTTTTATAAGGTATAAATCAACAGAAAAGGAGAAATGAAAAATAATAAAGATTTTAAAAAAAGTTAATGACGTATACATTTATACATATAGGGGGTTATTTACGAAAGGCAAATGCACTTTGCACTACAAGTGCGCTGCAGGTGCACTTGGAAGTGCAGTCGCTGTAAATCTGAGGGGTAGATCTGAAATGAGGGGAAGCTCTGCTGAATTTATCATCCGATCATGTGCAAGCTAAAATGCTATTTTTTTTATCTTTCTTGCATGTCCCCCTCGGATTTATAGTGATTGCACTTCCAAGTGCACTTGTAGTGCAAAGTGGATTTGCCTTTCGTAAATAACCCCCATAATGTTAGAAAGTTGTGATATATGAATGCATATATAATATAGTTAAAGCGTAACTCTACTTTTGTTGAGAACAAAACATTCCCCTTTGGGTAATCTATGTGCATTGCAAGGATTTTAACAAACTTTATTGCAGATTCCTAACTTTTTTTTATTCTGAAGAAATCTCTGTGTGTTTCTCAGTGTCCATGAGGGAAAGCGAGTCTAATGGAAGTGATTCATAATTATCAATCAACTGTGCACCTGCAGGGCTCTAATGAGGAAAATTGCAGGGTCTGCATACCTTTCAATGTGCTTTCCTATTGGGAGTATCTCACCAAAAATTAAATTTTTGATGCAGGGGATGCCTGAAATCTGACTTGTATCTTAGTGCAGACTTCTGGGAAAATTGGCGAGCCAATCACACAAACAGGAAATGATGTTTCTGGCGAGTGTTCTGTACACATTCTGTCTACTGAACACCTCCAGATTAAAAAACAAAGGTAATTTTGAATAACATTCAATTACAATATGACTTGTGTCACAATTGTATAAGCTTTATTATTTTTTCTTTATTTGTTATTTTTTTCCCCACAAAAGTGGATTTACCCTTTATTAAGGCCTCATTCACACCTATGTAGGTTGCAGTTTGTATATTGCAGGTGCATTTTGCTTAGCATTTTGCTATGGAACCAAAAACCAAAAAAATTCCCTGGCCCTTTCCATAAAATGCACAGATGTGAACTACATCCATAGGAAACCATGTTAAATGGACTGTAGTGTGATTATGCACACCTGAGAATACACTAAAACATGCATAGGTGTGAACCAGGCCTTAAGCAATACCATGGTAAAGGATATCATTTTACATTGTTGTGTTACACACATTAGGGTAGGTTCTCTTGGGTATGGCATATCTTGTGAATGCTAAGTATGTCTATTAGAAGTTTCAAATTGATTGAGTTACATTTCTAGTTTCTTTTCAGTAGTAAACGTTAAACCAAAAGCATTAAATGTGTCAGAGAACAGACCTTCCCCAATGATCTTCATTACATTTATAAATACAAATCACAATCTCCACTTAGCACTTCAAAATGTAATTATCTTGACTTATCTTGCTTACACCTCTCCAGGCTGCTGCTCTCTGTTTCACACTGCAAGAAACTCCTCCAAAAAGTTGCAAGCCCGGCCCATCAGCCGCTACTAGGACACACAAACATATTCTGGATGGCTGCATTCTTCATAGGCTTTATTATTAAAATGCACAAGATGGACCAGTGAGAGGGTTGGCGGTGATCAGTGGCCTTGCCTTAGGAGGCTGATGCTGCTCCTCACTTCAGCATGCCGAGGGAAGAGCCAAGGCCATTGGTTCTCTTAAGACTCACTGTCCAATCAGGACTCAGGACCCGCTTCCTGATTGGCAGGGAGGAGAAGCAGGAAGTCATTAGGGATTTATTAAAGAGGAAGTAAACCCTGATGGGTTTACTTCCTCTTTTTTTCCCTGCAAAGGTAAAGCATAATGGACTACTATGCATCGCATAGTAGCTCATTATGTGTCACTTACCTGACACAGGAGCCAGCGAAGTCGCCGCTGATCCCTGTAGTCCGCCGCATCCATGTTGCTTGTGGCGTCTCGCAGCTCCGACGAATCACAGCGGCGCAACCGCGATGACGTCACTCCCGCGCATGCGCACGGGAGTCGCGCCTCGCAGCTCCGCCACTGTCATACGGCGAAGCCGCGATGACGTCACTCCCGCGCATGCGCACGGGAGTCGACAAATTTGGCAAATCCATTCTTGGATTTGCCGCATTTAGTGCGCATGCGCGCCGCTGTCTACGGCGCATGCGCCGTAGACAGCGGTGCCCATTTTCGGGCAAATATCTCCTAAACCATATAGGTTTAGGAGATATTGCTTGGACCTACAGGTAAGCCTTAATCTAGGCTTACCTATAGGTCCAAGTTGTTTGGAAGGGTTTACTTCCTCTTTTATTCACTAATGGCACACAGCTGGGTGGGCTCAGGGAGCCCAGACTTTTTTAAAGCCAATTAGAGCCTCAGACTCTAATCATGTGCTTCAATAAAAAAAGAAAAAAAAAACAATTGAAATCCATGCGTCCAGCACCCTGCATGTAGATTAGGGGCCGGGCGCATAGATTAGGTGGGCTGCACCACTGATGGAGCCGCCACTGAGATGGACATCACCATACAGTGGCGACAGGAGTTATAAAATGTAAAAGATTAAGCACCTGGTGGGCACTGAACAGGTTATCAATCTCCTGTCCCCATTTTACTGTGATGTCTAACGTTTCAAAGTGAAAATCCAAGTCTGTGAGTCTACCTGATATTGACTGGGCAGGATTATTCTTCTGAAAAGGGTGTCTATGTTGAGAGATTTGATCTTCTACCTTTTGTGTCATCTCCCTGACATAGATCGATTTACGATGAAAGACAAGTGTAATGCCATTTAATTTCATATTTTAGACCCATATTAGAATAAATTAGTCTACTCCCTCTTCACATCAAGATACATTATGTGCAAGATAAACAGGGAAAAAAATCCTGTTTTTGTTCGGTTCTAAAAAAATCAGTGGTCTTGTGACTATCGTGTAATTTTGCCTGAACCAGCAGATCTCACAGGCTGCAATTTTTTTCCCAGTATTAAGTGATTGTAAAGTCTCATTTTTTATTTCTATAAAAATAAAAAGCACGTCATGCATGTAGTGGTTTTGCACAGGGCCGCCTTGATCCTCCTCTTCTCGGTTCCATCTTCGGTGCTCCTGACCTCTCCCTACTGTCAAGTGCCCCCACAGTAAACAGCTTGCTATAGGGGCTGAGCTGCAGCTCTGTGTGTCCATTCAGCCACGCTCGCTCTCTCTCCTGATTCACTAACTGACTTTGATTGACAGCAGTGGGAACCAATGGTGCCTCTGTTGTGTTTCAGCCAGTCACGAGGGAGAATCATGGACCACCGAGACACTCGTGAACATCGCTGGGGCAAGATGGGGCTCAGGTAAGTATTAGGTGGTGCTGGGGTGGCTGCTGCACACAGGATGATTTTTATCTTAATGCATAAAGATAAAAAAAGCTTCTGCCTTTACATTTTTTTTTAATTACCTTTTTTCATTACATTTTAGTTTGAAGATGTCTGCTTTAGTTTTATTTAGTCTCTTCTGACTTTATGTGACACAGCAGCAATACAATGGGGCTGATTTACTAAGATGAATGCGCTGCACCGATTCATACCTTAATTTGTGCGCCAGATAAATTATTAAGTGAGCGCATGAACCGGCACACGCATAAGCACAACAGATAATATGCGCACGCGATAATAATATCCCATTGATAATAGCACACGCGTATCATTAACAGTCCAATCACACAGGGGCAACATGACTTCCAGCGTGACTTTGGGAGCCAACTTGGACACGACTTGAGTGTGAATCACAGCGCGACTTGGGGCGACTTACAACACGACTTAGGGCTACTTACAACAAGACTTTAAGTCGCCCCCAGGCCAGGCAACTTTAATTTAAAAAAAAATGGCATGGGTTCCCCTCCAAGAGCATACCAGGCCCTTCAGGTCTGGTATGGATATTAAGAGGAACCCCACGCCCAAAAAAATGGCTTGGGGTCCCCCTCAAAATCCATACCAGACCCTTATACGAGCACGCAACCTGACAGGCCACAGGAAAAGAGGGGGGGGACGAGAAAGCACCCCCCCTCCTGAACTGTAGCAGATCACATGCCCTCAACATTGGGAGGGTGCTTTGTGGTCCCTCCCAAAGCACCTTGTCCCCATGTTGATGGGGACAAGGGCCTCTTCCCCACAACCCTGGCTGGTGGTTGTGGGGGTCTGCGGGCAGGGGCTTATCGGAATCTGGAACCCCAAAAAAGTGACAAAAGTGTTAAAAATGACAAGAGCCAGTTTTTGACGGAAGGAAGAAGACCAGAAGAAAGAAGATGAAAGAAGAAGACTTTAATAAAGGAATTATCAAAAACTGGCTCTTGTCATTTTTAACACTTTTGTCACTTTTTTGGTGAAATGGTAGGAGTACTTTTGTTTTGGAATGTGATGGTTGGAGAAGCTGCCACATCATTTACATGCTGTTTTTGACCATTTGGGGTCAGAATGTTCTGATAAGGAGCTAATTCTCATACAGGTAGTGGTGAATTTCACACGGCTTAAAATATTAGAAGATTTCTGCGGATGGACTTTTATTTCATCCTTTCACATTTATTGTCAAGTATGGTGCATATGTTTTTTGCTGGACTTTATTTTGTGGGACTCATTATTCGCTGTTATTTATTTTTATTTATGTAATTTGTATTCAGAGTATATCTTTATCATTATATTTTTGATCACAATTTATTTGGCACTTGGGACACCTCAGACACTTAATCTGTGTTTATTTTCAGTTTTTTTATATAGACCGTAATTATCTGGGGTCTACAAATTTACTTGCAACTACTTGGGGTTTGTTCACATAAATTCCACATTAGATATCACCACATTATTTTTTGCTTTTGCATTAAGGGTGTTAATAGGTGGTGTGACCGTGGAATCATGGTTGGTGGGGAGTAGAAGTCTGATCCTAATCGGTGAGGTCATTCTCTATTCACTTTAACCCATTTAATACACATAAGCAAGTCACTCAGTTTGTCCACTTGACAGTCCCCCCTTACAGACAGTGGGGTGTAAGTCACACACAACCTGCTATACCATCTCTGCAGACTTGAGGGAGAGACAGAAGTAGAGAAAAGTCTCTATTGGGGTAATTTAAGGGGATAGTCTGTACTGGGAATGGGGAGGGGGATAATATTTGTTGTACACTGGCCAGTGTGTTACCTCTGTGTTATGTGCATGGCACACTCCTGAGCACTGTCTGAAACACACACTTGAACCCTCTACTCCAGGCAGGGCAGCCATCAGAAATTTTTGGGCCCCTTACACAGCTTTAGACCTGGGCCGCCCGAGCCTGACCACCAACATTCCCCAGGGCTTGCCTATGGGACATCCTACCAAATCCGCACATCGGCCACCTCACCTGTACGCACTCAGCCCCCCTCCTAAAACCTGTACATTTGTCAGCCCCCCCCAAACCTGTATATTTGTCAGCCCCCTCACACCTGTATATATGTCAGCCCCCCCCCACACACACACACACCTGTATATATGGCAGCCCTCCTCACACACCTGCATATATGTCAGCCCCCCCACACACCTGTATATTTGTCTGCCCCCCCAAACCTTTATATATGTCAGCCCCCTCACATCTGTATATATATATATATATATACATATATATATATATATATATATATATATATATATATATATATATATATATATATATATCAGCCCCCCTCACACCTGTATATATGTCAGTGCCCCCTCACACACTTGTATATATGTCAGTGCCCCCCCCCAAACCTGTATATTTGTCAGCCCCCATACACACACGCCTGTATATATGGCAGCCCCCTTACATACCTGCATATATGTCAGCCCCTCCACACACCTGTATATTTGTCTGCCCCCCCAAACCTGTATATATGTCAGCCCCCCTCACACCTCTATATATATCAGCCCCCCTCACACCTGTATATATGTCAGTGCCCCTCACACACGTGTATATATGTCAGCGCCCCCCCAAACCTGTATATTTGTCAGCCCCCTCACACCTGTATATATGTCAGCCCCCATACACATACACACATGCCTGTACATATGGCAGCCCCCCTCACACACACCTGTATATTTGTCAGCCCCCCCACACACTTTATATTTGTCTGCCCCCCAAACCTTTATATATGTCAGCCCCCCTCACACCTGTATATATATCAGCCCCCCTCACACCTGTATATATGTCAGTGCCCCTCACACACCTGTATATATGTTAGCGCCCCCCCAAACCTGTATATTTGTCAGCCCCCTCACACCTGTATATATGTCAGCCCCCACCCACACACGCCTGTATATATGGCAGCCCCCCTCACACACCTGCATATATGTCAGCCCCCGCACACACCTGTATATTTGTCTGCCCCCCCAAACCTGTATATATGTCAGCCCCCTCACACCTGTATATATGTCAGTGCCCCCTCACACACCTGCATATATGTCAGCCCCCCCCCCCCAAACCTGTATATTTGTCAGCCCCCTCACACCTGTATATATGTTAGCCCACACACACACACGCCTGTATATATGGCAGCCCCCCTCACACACCTGCATATATGTTAGCCCCCCCCCGAAACCTGTATATTTGTCAGCCCCCTCACACCTGTATATATGCCAGCCCCCATACACACACACACATGCCTGTATATATGGCAGCCCCCCTCACACACACCTGTATATTTGTTAGCCCCCCCCACACACCTGTATATTTGTCTGCCCCCCAAACCTTTATATATGTCAGCCCCCCTCACACCTGTATATATATATCAGCCCCCTCACACCTCTATATATGTCAGTGCCCCCTCACACACCTGTATATATGTCAGCGCCCCCCCAAACCTGTATATTTGTCAACCCCCTCACACCTGTATATATGTCAGCCCCCACCCACACACGCCTGTATATATGGCAGCCCCCCTCCCACACCTGCATATATGTCAGCCCCCCCACACACCTGTATATTTGTCTGCCCCCCAAACCTGTATATATGTCAGTGCCCCCTCACACACCTGCATATATGTCAGCGCCCCCCCCCCCCAAACCTGTATATTTGTCAGCCCCCTCACACCTGTATATATGTTAGCCCCCACACACACACGCCTGTATATATGGCAGCCCCCCTCACACACCTGCATATATGTCAGATTCCCCACACACCTGTATATTTGTCTGCCCCCCAAACCTGTATATATGTCAGCCCCCCTCACACCTGTATATATATCAGCCCCCCTCACACCTGTATATATGTCAGTGCCCCCTCACACACCTGTATATATGTCAGCGCCCCCCCAAACCTGTATATTTGTCAGCCCCCTCACATCTGTATATATGTCAGCCCCCATACACACACACATACACACGCCTGTATATATGGCAGCCCCTCTCACACACACCTGTATATATGTCAGCCCCCCCACACACCTGTATGTTTGTCTGCCCCCCAAACCTGTATATATGTCTCCCCCCCTCACACCTGTATATATGTCAGGGCCCCCTCACACACACCTGTATATATGTCAGCCCCTCCCACACACCTGTATATATGTTAGTCACCCATCCACACATCTGCATATATGTTAGCGCCCCCCAAACACCTCTATATATGTCAGTGCCCCCCCACCACACACCTGTATATATGTTAGCCACCCCCCCAAACACACACACACCTGTATTTATGGCAGCCCCACATACACAAATCTGTACACACAAGCCTCTGGCCCCTCTCTGTACACAAACAGCCCCCTCCCTTTCCTTCACAGCCCCTACTTGTAACTTCCTTCCTGTTCCCAGCTCATTCTTACAAAGCTGACATATTGCTGAGAAACATAGTGCAGGCAGATCACTGTCACACGAGGGGTGCACATAGTAGCCAGAGGTGGAAGTAAAGAGCTCGATGTCTAAAATCAATGACACAAGAACTGCAGAAACTGGGATAGTTTCTATACTGCACAGGATGGATCCCCTTCACCAGTCCTGCCTTCTTCTGGCCTGGGTGGGCCCCTCTGGCCCCGGGGCCCCTTACAGTTGTAAGAGCTGTACCCCCCTGATGGCGGCCCTGACTCCAGGCACTCCTCAGCCCAGCAAAACAATCAAACCTCAGCCCAGACCAGTACAATACGCATTCCTGAACCCTCTGCTGTCCATGAGTATCGCACTCCTGTGCCGTCTGTGATTATCGCACTCCTGTGCTATCTGTGTGTATCGCACTCCTGTGCCGTCTGTGTGTATCGTACTCCTGTGCCGTCTATGCATTTCACACTCCTGTGCTGTCTGTGCGTATCGCACTCCTGTGCCACCTGTGAGTATCGCACTCCTGTGCCGTCTGTGAGTATCGCACTCTTGTGCATTCTGTGAGTATCGCACTCCTGTGCCGTCTGTGAGTATCGCACTCCTGTGCAGTCTGTGAGTATCGCACTCCTGTGGCGTCTGTGCTTTCTGTGTTAACCAAACTCCTGTGCTTTCTGTGTAAAACGCACTCCCGTGCTTTCTGTGTAAAATGCACTCCCGTGTTTTCTGTGTAAAACACACTCCCATGCTTTGTGCTCTGTGCACAAATACTCCTTATCCCTATGCTCTGTGCCCTGCAGCCTGTGCAATGCCCACTCCTAAGCCCTGTCTGTTGCACACTCCTGAACCCTGCAATATAGGGGGTGAGTACCTGCACCTATTCTCTGAGAAGAAAAAAAGTCCTGGGTTATGTTTGAAGTCTCTGACCATCTCTTGTATCATTACTGCAGTCTCTGACCATCTCCTGTATCATGTCTGAAGTCTCTGACCATATATTGTATCATGTCTGCAGTCTCTGACCATCACCTGTATCATGTCTGCAGTCTCTGACCATCACCTGTATCATGTCTGCAGTCTCTGACCATATCTTGTATCATGTCTGCAGTCTCTGACCACCTCCTGTCCTATGTCTGCAGTCTCTGACCATCTCTTGTATCATCATGTCTGCAGTCTCTGACCATCTCCCATAGTACGTCTGCAGTCTCTGACCATTTCTTGTATCATGTTTGCAGTCTTTGACCATCTCTTATACTATGTCTGCAGTCTCTGATCATCTCTTTTATCATGTCTGCAGCCTCTGACCATCTCTTGTATCATCATGTCTGCAGTCTCTGACCATCTCCCATCGTATGCCTGCAGTCTCTGACCATTTCTTGTATCATGTCTGCCGTCTTTGATAATTTCTTGTAAAATGTCTGCAGTCTCTGGCCATTTCTTGTATTGTGTCTGCAGTCTCTGACCATCTCTTGTATCATCATGTCTGCAGCTTCTGACCGTCTCCTGTACTATAATACCGCGTGCCTGTGTGCATTCTCCGTTTCCCTATTGTGTATATCCTTTCCGAAAATACAAATTCCAATCACACATCAATCCACAACCCCATGGTATTCCAAAGGTGTTCCTCTAAATTTTGCCAGCCTCCTTGAACAATGTATTTTTTTACAAATTAAAAGCAAAACACCAACAGTGTAATATGCTCACACCAATAATTAATTATGTGTATTTGTGCTCACATTAATTAGTGTTCAAATCAGTGCAAAACCAACTCTACCTTGCTTTCTTTCATTAATGTGATCCTTCCCCCATGAACAAAACACCTTACCAGACTTGACGTCTCCCCCAGGATGGCAGCTGTGAACATGTGCAGATGATCTGGTGGATGCTGAGTATACTACGAGTAGGAATCTTTGGATAATTAGATGGCTGTGAAAGGCGGGTGACTCTGGACAGGTTCCATGCTCTGTAGTGAAGCAGGAGGTGGTCAACACGACTGAGGTAGTGAGATACTCCTTTACCCCTCTTACTTCTATACCTTAGACTCGTCACTCAAGAAAGCAGTTATCTGGACTATCCCCAACTACTCATGCACCCAGGCTCCTATCCTCCCAATCAACCAGCATACATCCACTGATAAGTATCAGCAACTTTTATTTAACATCTGCTTGCTGAGGAAATTGCCTTTGTGCTAGAAACTGAGAATGCATTTTACTCTATGCTATTACTCTCAGTGTGGGCCACACGGGCATTCCTCCATACTCATCTGCTAACATCATCTGCCACACAGCAACACTCTAAGGCCGCGTACACACGGGCGGACTGTCTAACGGACTTGGTCCGCTGAAACGTGTTTCAGCGGACAGTCCGCTTGTGTGTGGGCTTCAGCTGACTTTTTCAGCGGACAGTCTGGCGGACTAAGTCTTTCGGAATTTCCGTAATATTGTCCGTCCAAACTTGGTTTCAGTGGACAGTCCGCTCGTGAGTAGGCAAGTTGGACGGACTAAGTATGGCGCATGCTCAGAAAGGATTTACACGGCCGAAGGTTGCATTGCAGTGTATTGGACGTCGTATTTCTAGTCCCGTCGTACGTGCTGTACACGTCATCGCGCAAGCTTTCAGCGGACTGTCTGTTCATCGTGTGTGGTCAAGTCCGTTCATTCGAAAGTAGGACGGACTGTCTGTCGGATTGTCTGACGGACTTAGTTGGACAGACAGTCCGCCCGTGTGTACGCGGCCTAACTTGTTTCAACTGCTACAGACAGAACCAGTGGCATCCACTGAGTATTATCTACCGACTGGCCTACAGCCCCAATGCATATGTACCCCACTTCATGTCAAAGCTATTTATTACTCCTTTCCCTGGACTTATCTGTTAGTCAACAAACATACTCTAGATTACTTGCAGAGTGTTTGCTTGTGTACATGGGCATGTGTGCAGCTGCTAGTCCTGATCATAAACAACGTTGTCTAATTTTTAACTATTGCTTGGGTGAAGGTAATCACTTTGTTTTTGTAATGTGCAATACTTTCTATTAAAGTGGTTGTAAACCCTTACAAACCACTTTGACCTACAGGTAAGCCTAGATTAAGGCTTACCTGTAGGTCCAAGAAATATCTCCTAAACCTATACGGTTTAGGAGATATTTACCTGAAGACAGCCGCCGCTGTCTACGGTGCATGTGCGGTAGACAGCGGCGCGGAGGCGCACTGGGTAAGCCGCAGATTGCGCCGATATGCCGCGAGTGTCGGCTTCCGTGCGCATGTGCGGGAGTGACATCATCGCTGCTCCGGCGCTGTGACCCACGGAGACCCACCAAGAAGATGGACGCTCGGAACTACAGGGGACAGCGGTGACATCGCTGGCTCCTGTGTCAGGTAAGTGACACATAATGGACTACTATGCGATGCATGGTAGTCCATTATGCTTTACCTTTGCAGGGAATCAAAGAGGAAGTAAAGGCAAAACATATTTTTTTTTTTAAGACGCACCCTGTAAGGCAAAGGCATAATGAGCTAGTATGCATAGCATACTAGCTCATTATGAATAACTTACCTGAGAACGAAGCCCCCGTAACGGTCCTCCGTCTTCCTCTTCGCCGCTGCCATGTATCCCAGGTCTCGCGGCTCCGGTGCTGTGATTCTCCAGAGCCGCGATGACATCACTCCCGTGCATGCGCATGGGAGCTGACACTCGCGGCATATCGCCGCGATCTGCAGCCTGCCCAGTGCGCCTGCGCACCGCTGTCTACAACGCATGCGCCTTAGACAGAGGTGGCTGTCTTTGGGTAAATATCTCCTAAACTGTATAGGTTTAGGACAGGGATCTGCAATTAGCGGACCTCCAGCTGTTGCAAAACTACAAGTCCCATCATGCCTCTGCCTCTGGGTGTCATGCTTGTGGCTGTCAGAGTCTTGCTATGCCTCTGGGATTTGTAGTTCTGCAACAGCTGAAGGTCCGCTTATTGCATATCCCTGGTTTAGGAGATATTTCTTGGACCTACAGGTAAGCCTTAATCTAGGCTTACCTGTAGGTCAAAGTTGGCTGTAAGGGTTTACAACCACTTTAAAGCTGTGTTTTTTTACTGCTCATCTGAGTGTTCTATGTTACTTCCTTGGTAGACTATCTTTCTTCATTTCTACACCTTACCAGACTTGCCCCCTAAGACACAGGGTTAGATGGATTCACTCACAATATCAGGTGTTCCAGGCAGATTATTTCCCTATGGTAGGTAGCATTAGGACACATAGGATGAAAATTATGATATATAGGACCATAATGACACTGGCTCCATACAGTGCAGCGGCTACACAAAAGCTGCCAGCCGCCGCTGACTATTTTGGAGAGGTGGAGGGGGGAGCTTTTTGTCATGTGGGGGGGCGGCCTTTTTGCCACCCCCCGCAAAGTGCCATCCTAAGCCTGGGCCTTGTCCGCCTAGGCTAAGACACAGCACTACTTCCGGACATCACTTGCTGACAGATTTCATCCAAACCTTAAACCTCAAAGTATCCATTAGGGGGCTGATGTGAAATTCATTGTGGGGACACTTGTGTGTGTGATAATAACACATGAACCTTCTTATCAAAGGGAAGGCTAAGTAGGATTTGTAATCAAGTGAAAAGCAAGCAAAAATGTAAGCAGCATTTTTTTTAAGTTATGCTTTGTAAATAGGAAAATTTAACAAATATAAAGTAGGTGTTATCGAAATTTGGCTGCAAGAGTGGACTTTCTGACAAATGATGGCAATCCAAAGGTTTTACTGGAACCAAAGCTTTTAATTTATGTTATGATAATAATGAGTTTGTTTTTACTTCTTTTGTCAAAATGTCTCCACCGCAAAATGTCCTAAGTGCTTCTGAAACCCAGTCTGCTTCAGTATATGTTTTCCTTATTTATGTTTGTCAAACCTTGTGATGTACTGTATTTTCCCTATTATATGTGACAGAGGATACAGAGGATAGACTACACTATGATCTGAGCAACCAGGATCTGCAAAACTGAATTAAAAAAAAAATGATTTTAATGATTACTTAAATACAGGATGTGATTTGATGCACCCTGTGAAGTGTATCCATCCCCATGCAAACATATAAAATATAGATTTTCCCTTGGAAATTTGTATGAGGCGGAACACACCCAATAAATGAATAAATGGTATGCAAATTTATTGATAGGTACAATATTAGTAAAATGGCATATCAGACAGATACTATGCTAATGGACAAATTTGTAGTAATTGACATGGTATATTCCATAGCAACATACAGTATTCCAAAAAAAATGAATCAACATTCACTTCCTCAGGGGTTGATGCACACACAAATATCTGTAAAGTAAAACAATTTTTTAACCACTACACCCCTGCGCTATAGCCAAACCATGGCTACAACGCAGTGTTTAATTGCTGGGACTGCGTCCCTGGACGTCCTCTTGTTTACTTGTTCCCAGTGTGCCGCCGCTGGTGCGCATCGGGGAAAATCTGTGTTGGTCCCTTGGACACAGCCAATCACAGATCGTGCTAAATGGCCAATCACAGCGGCCATTTAGCATTCGATCGGCGTGTCCAATGGGAGATGATCTCAAATGTAATCATCTCTCATTGCCGGTTCTCCCGCCTCACACAAAGACCGTGTGTGAGGAGGGAGAGCTTCTCTGCTGCAGATTGTGAGTGCAAAACACAAAACACATAAAATACAATGCCCACTGGTGCCCACAGTACCCTATCAGTGCCATCTATCAGTGCCATCTGTCATCAGTGCCCCCTGTCAGTGTCACGTGCCATCTTCATCAGTGCCACATTTCATCAGTGCCACACATCAGTCCATCTGTCATCAGTGCCACATCAGTGTCACGTGTCATCAGTGCCACGTATCAGTGCCATCTTTCATCAGTGCCACACCAGTGTCACATGTCACCAGTGCCACATCAGTGTCAAGTGTAATCGGTACCATCTGTCATCAATGTCACGTGTAATCAGTGTCATTTGTAAATCAGTGTCACGTCTCATCAGTGCCTTCTGTCATCAGTCATCAGTGTCATGTGTCATCAGTGCCTTTTGTCATCAATGCCATAAGTGCCCACCAACAATGTCTAGAAGATTATTTTCAGCCGAGGAGGCATACAATATTCTTGCGGCCAACAAGAGCAACATGGAGCTCTCCGCTTCGGATTCCTCCTAAAATTCAGGTTCTGATTCTGATGTTGACAACGAGCCTGTCCTAAGCAGTGGAACACTGACAGCCCCAGACAAAGGCTTTCGTGTGAAGAGGCAGTGCCATCCACCAGCACCACAGTACCATCCACCAGCACCGCAGTGCCATCCACCAGTACCACATTACCTCGGCAAGAAAGGCCACGTACTAGTGGGGGTGTCACCTCAGTTCCAAAAGGTTAGGTCTTGTGCCAGCCTTCCCTATTCCCTTCAGAACCCCTTGTGGCTTCCTCCTATTTCGGGAGAAGCTAACATTACCCCTTTCACTGCCCAGCCAGGAGTCCAGGTGGACACAGAAAATGTTTCCCCGATAGATTTTTTCCATTTCATTTTTACTGAGGACATGCTAGCATCAATTGTGGTCCAGTGCAACCTGTATGCACAACAATTCATAGGATGTAACCCAACGTTCTATTATGCCCGTCCCAATGGTGGAGTGGAGAGCCCTAACAGTGGAGTAGTTTAAGATTTGTTTGGGCCTTACATTCTGTATGGAACTAACCAAAACAAATTTATTACATTCATATTGGTCAACCCACCCCATCCAACACATGCCCATTTTTTCCTCAGTAATGCCGAGAACCAGATATCTCATGATTATGAGATTCCTAGACTATAATAATAATACCCAGTGCCCTCCCCAAAATGACCCAAATTATGATACGCTTTATAAAATTTGTCCACTACTAAATTATTTTTCTGAAATCTTCCCCCAGTTGTTTACCCCAGACCAACACATATGCCTGGATGAGTCACTTATCAAAATTACTGGCAGGCTGGGCTTCAGTTTATTTGCGCCAAAAAGGCCCACTATGGGGTGAAGCTGTATAAATTGTGCGATCAAGCCACATGGTATACATATGCCTTCATGGTATATGAAGGGAAGGACACCCAGCTGCATCCCACTAATTGCCCAGACTACATGAGATCAAGCGGGAAAGTGGTTTGGGAACTCATAAACCCACTCCTGGAGAAGGGCTAACATTTGTACGTAGATAACTTTTATACAAGTTTGCCCCTGTTCCTCAACCTTCATGGAAAGAACACTCCAGCATGTGGCACCGTAAGGACAAACCGGAAGGGCTTTCTTCAAAGCCTCATCAACAAGAAGTTAAGAAGAGGGGAGACAGCAAGTTTGTGGAATGAGAAAATTCTGGCTGTGAAGTGGAGGGACAGAAGGGATGTCTATGGCTTTGGATCCAATAAAAGACACATCAAAAGGCTCGTCTCATCTATCTTATGTCAAATTAAGGAAAGTAAAGAGAATGATGCAAGAATTGCAGCTGATCGACAGCTGGAGGGCTGTTCACACACAGAGCAGAGATTATACTTTTTTCTCGGCAAAATATAAATCTTACTCTAGAATTGACTATATTTTAATCTCCCAGAATGTGATTACATCCCTAGTGGAAGCCTCAATTGGCCTATTTACACTATCAGATCACGCCCCGACGAGTTGTGTGATTGAATTAGGGGAAGCTGAACCAAGGGAATGGCAATGGAAGTTAAATGAAACATTACTAAAGGATAATGAATATAAGGTAAAATTAGAACAAGAACTGGATGTTTTTTTTGCAACAAATAAAGTAGGACAAACAACACCTTTTTGTATATGGGAAGCACATAAATGTGTCATGAGAGGAATATTTATATCCATGGGAGCACATAGAAAACGCAGAATGAATGAAACGATTGATAACTTGCTTAAAGAGATTAGGGAACTAGAAACAGTACATAAAAAATCACAAGCACAATCAGTAGAACAGAAATTAGATGGTCTGCGTGAAAAATTAAATCTCCAATTAATAGATAAAGCGAAAGCAAAGCTAACTCGAGGGAAACGGACATTCTATGAATTTGGGAATAAACCAGGGAGACTGTTGGCAAACGCCCTCAGAGAAAGCACAACTAGGAATTCAATTACACAAATTAAGACACAGAGAGATGAAATGGTTAATACATCGGAGAAAATCGCTCAGGTATTCAAAGAATACTATGAGAAACTATATCAGTTGGAAAAGAAGTCTAAGTTGGCAGAGGAGTTAAAAAAAGGAGAGATCGCTAGAGAATATATTGAAAGGACAGAAATGCCAAAAATAACAGAGGAAATGGCCAGAGAAATAGATGTACCAATCACTCTAGAGGAAGTTGCAAAAGCATTAAAAATATTGAAATTAGGTAAATCACCAGGTCCAGATGGATTTACTTTGTCATATTATAGAATATTCGCGGAGAAACTGGCTCCGAGATTCGTGGAAGCCTATAATTCAATACGGGAAGGGAAGCAAATTCCAACAGAAACGTTACTGGCGCATATAACAGTAATACCGAAAGAAGGAAAGGATCCCTCTCAGTGTCCCAGCTACCGACCTATTTCGTTGTTGAATGTGGACCTTAAATTGTTCACAAAAATATTAGCCATGAGATTGATAAATTTGATACCGGAACTAATACACCCAGATCAAGTGGGATTCGTCCCAGGGAGAGAAGGAAGAGAAAATACGCAACGAGTGGTGAACACAATTTACCTGGTACAAAAATTGCATAAGTCAATGGTGATAGTATCTGCGGATGCAGAAAAAGCGTTTGATCGGGTGGATTGGATACTCTTAAAAGCAGTACTACAACATATAGGCCTGGGGGAGGGGATGCTGAGATGGATCCTAAACTTATATTCAAAACCAAGTGCTAGGGTGAAAGTGAATGACAGATTATCAGAGCCATTCTCCATTTTAAATGGAACACGCCAGGGATGTCCCCTCTCACCCCTGATATTCATTTTGACAATAGAACCTTTTTTAAGGAAAATACGTGCCAATGTGGATATCAGGGGGGTAAAAATAAAAAATGAAGATCAGAAGTTGGCAGCTTATGCAGATGATTTGATCTTTTTTGTAACGTCCCCAATTACATCTCTCCCATCTTTACTAATGGAGCTACGAGAATATGGGAAAATATCCAACTTTAGAATAAACTATGGAAAATCGGAGGCAATGGGAGTAGAGATGGACTCGCCTCAGTTGCAAGCAGCGTCCACGCAATTTGATTTTAGATGGACGAATTCATATATAAGTTACTTAGGAACAAAAATGTCAAAAAATCTAAATGAACTGTTCGAACTTAACTATATCCCACTGGTAAGACAGATCAAAAGTGATCTTCAAAAATGGGACAAAGAGATTTTTACATGGTTCGGGAGAACCAATATTATTAAGATGAATGTGATGCCCAGACTGTTATACATAATTCAAACTATACCAATTAAGATCCCTTCAAGTTTGTTTAAGGATCTTAGATCAAGATTTATGAAGTTCATCTGGGCTGGGAAACCAGCAAGAGTACGTCGAGATATTTTAGTACTCCCCAAAGGAAAAGGAGGGATAGGACTTCCAGATCCAATAAAATACCAGGAGGCTTCACACTTAACTAGAGTAGTGGAATGGTGTAGGCTTAAAAACGAAAAACCGTGGATACAGACAGAACAAGCAGCGACAGATATCCCATTGGAAGGATTAGTGTGGATTCCAGATACAGAAATACCAATGGGATTGAGAAAACATCCAATACTAGGGGAGACATTACGAATAACTAAAAGAGTATTCAGGAAAACATCTATTTCAAGAATTCCCAGTCCGCTCCTTCCTATCCTTGGTACCCCAGCATTTCTACCGGGAATGACAGATCCAAAGTTTAAAACAATACAAGATAGAGGTATGAGTAGAATTTGTCATTTCTCGGTAGGCAATCGGTTAATGACTAAAAAAGATATTGAAAAAGGAATGACATTAGGACTAGACCCTTTCAGAATGAGGCAATTAGAAGCCTTTATTAGATCTAAATCAAAGGTATACGTAGAAATAAGGGCATTGACTGAGTTTGAAGAGATCTGTTTGAAAGGAGAGGAACTGAGACATCTGATGTCTTATTTTTATAGTATGTTAATAGAACAGGAGACTTCACAAGATTTGCCCTTTTTACAGGCTTGGGAAAGAGATTTAGGGACTACGTTTTCCCCAGAACAAAAGGATAAGATGCTGTTGTTTAATCAAAAGGCCTCGATGGCAAGCAGATATCAAGAAGGGGGATACAAGATCCTTACTAGGTGGTATAGAACACCAAAAGTGTTACATCAAATTTACCCCCAGATATCAGAGACATGTTGGAGATGTCATGGAGCAGAAGGAACATTATTACATATATTTTGGGAATGTCCAAAAATTAGAGTGTTCTGGGAGATGGTAGCCGATACTATTGTAAGGATTACAGGAATTGACCTGGGAGATAAACCGGCAACTTTTCTGCTGCTGGACATCCCAATGGCAATAGAAAGATTCAAAAATTCTTTGCTGAGACATTTATTGATAGCAGCAAGGGCATGTATCCCGGTTCTGTGGAAAAAAAGCAACCCTCCAGCTAGAGCACAGTGGTTTCAGAGAATTGCAGAAATCCAACAAATGGAAAATTTAACAATGACAATGAGAGATCAAGATGAGAAATATCAGAAGATCTGGGCTCCATATCTAAATTATAGAGAAAGTATGATGTGAAACATTTCGAAATATGATAGAGCAGGCGGGTGGTGGTGGGGGGGGGGAGTGAGGGGGGGGATTATAGTGAAAATTCAAACATTTTTTTTTTTTTTTTTTTGTATATTTATTTATTTATTTTTCTGGGAGGGAAGGGTGAGGGAGGGGGGAGGATGACGTGGAATTGAGGTATGGATTGAAATATTATAAGACTGTTATAGCTGTTAAAGAAGTTGTAGATGTATAACGAAATGTAATGTGAAATCTATGGAAAGAAAAGATGAAAAAATAAAGAATTTATAAAAAAGAAGGGATGTCTACATGCTTTTTTGAACCACAATAATACATTTGTGGAGATCACCAGGAGGAATGGCTCAATCCAAAAGCCAACATGTATTTAAGAATACTATTTTCTTCAGGGGGTGTCAACTTCAACGACCAAATGCTCAAACCCTACCTTGCCACAAGACGAACATACCAGTGGTATAAAAAAGTATAAATTTATTTGTTTAATTTGGCCATATATTATCTATCGCAAATCCACTGAAAGCCCCAAACCCTTCCTTGGCTACCAGGAGGAAATCACCACTGCCCTTATATTCCCGAACGGCCCACCAGAAAACATTTGATCCGATGTGATTAGCAGACTCTCCGAACTCCACTTTCCCGATAAAATCCATCCCAGACCAACAGGCCAAAAACGTCAGAAAAAATGCCGAGTGTGAAACAACTTATTATTGTCCCCAATGTCCTTCCAGAACCAGGCATCTGCATAGTTGACTGTTTCCGCAGTTACCATACTTCACTAAATTATTAGTTTTTCTGGATGCAAAAAACATTTTTTTTGTTTTCTCATTTCTATATTAGGGTCTGGAGACTTGGAAGCGTCAAAGAGATTTGGGTGGGAGAAGCCTCTACCCCATCCCCATTTTTTGACCATGTTCCTGCCTATTACCAGGACCAATATTTTGGCACTGCTGACAATCTCTGCCTGCACTGACCCTGGACAGTATATGGACAGTATCCCTGCCTGCTTCCTGTACTGACTCTGGACAGTATTCCTGTCTGTTGCCTGGACAATTGCATTCACGTTTGCTGACCAAGCCCCTGCCTGCTGCCTAGACCAGTGCTATCCTCCTGTGGACAACTGCGCTACTAAAAACCACAGGTAATCTTTTATTTACCCTTTGCTCAGCAGAATATAGTTTGGGGTGTAATTCTTGGTAAGTGCATGCTATGTGTCCCTAGAACCCCTTTTGGTGTTCCTTGCATGTTGGGCCTCTGTATGTGGCCAGGCTATGTAAAAGTCTCACACATGTAGTATCACCATACTCAGGAGAAGTAGCAGAATGTATTTTGGGGTGTCATTTTTGCTATGTACATGCTATGTGTTAGAAATATCTTATAAATGGACAACTTTGTGTAAAAAAAAAAAAAAATGTGTTTCAATTTTTTTTACACATTTTCCAAAAACTTTTGGAAAAAAATTAACTGTTCAAAAGACTCATTATGCCTCATAGATTATACATTTTGATGTTAGCTTTCCAAAATTGGGTAAATTTGTGGGTGTTTACATTGTTCTGGTTCTCCAGGGCCTTCAAATTGTAATAGGTGGTTGAGAAATGAGATGTGTAATTTATGCCCCTAGAATGCCTGAAGGTGCTATTTCAATGTTGGGCCTCTGTATATATAGTATAGTACTCAGAAGGAGAAGCAGAATGTATTTTGGGGCGTAATTTTTGCTATGTACATGTTATGTGTTGGAAATATCTTATAAATGGACAACTTTGTGTAAAAAAAATGCTTTTTCATTTTTTTCCCACAAAATTTCCCAAAATGAACTATTCAAAAGACTCATTATGCCTCATAAATTATACGTTGTGGTGTTAGCTTTCCAAAATTGTGTCATTTTGTGGGCATTTCCATTGTCTTGGTGCTCCAGGGTCTTCAAAAGTGATCAAGGGCCTTCAAAAGTGTAATAGGCAGTCAACAAGTTAGATGTGTAATTTATGCTCCTAGAACACCTGATGGTGCTCCCTGGTGGGGTCGCAAGAAATGAGATAGGCCACCAGTACATCAGGTGTGATCAATTTTTTAGCATTTGCACCACAGATTGTAGACTCTCTAACTTTCACACAGATCAAATAATATCCACTAATTTGGGTTATTTTCAACAAAGATATGTAGCAGTATAAATTGTTGCCAAAATTATGTAGAAAAATTAATCATTTGCAAAATGTTATCACAGAAACTAAGAAAAATGTGTGTTTTTTTCTAACTTTTCAGTCTTTTCAGTCTTTTTTCACTTATAGCGCAAACAATAAAAAACCCAGAGGTGATCAAATACCGCCAAAATAAAGTTCTATTTGTATGAAAAAAAAGGACAAAAAACGAATCTGGGTACAGTATTACATGACTGAGTAATTGTCATTCAACGTGTGAGAGCACTGAAAGCTGAAACTTGGTCTGGGCAGGAGGGGGGTTTAAGTGCCCAGTAGGCACGTGAGTAAATACATGACAAAGTTGGTAAACAATACTATTGTTCCAAAGCTCAGGGTCTCCATAGGGGACCCATACTTACAAATCTTCTAAAAATTCAAGCACATGATCATTCCATTCCAATGGTGACCACCAGGGATGTCTGACCCAGGAGCTGTGGGCATAGGATCCGCAAGGACCCAGGAGGACAAATAGAGCGGGATTTAGTACAGGCAACAAAGGCAATTGATCTGATCCAACATATCAACCAGAGTGATTGCTGTGCAAAATCTATGTGTGTGTCAAATAAGATTATACTGTATATTTATGTCCAACTATAAATCAGCCACAGTAAAGTAATAATGTAATAGTGTAAAGTACGACAGTAACATAACTTATCTGGTACTTTACACTATTATAGGATGTAAACTGTTAAATTCATTATCAAAATCCCCATAATTCATATTCTTCCCATGTCAATTTCTCAGTACAACTCATGTGACGCTTCCCCAAAAAATACCCATCAGCAATAGGTGGTCACTATGTCCATTAAGAACTGATATAATTGTAGCAACCCCTAGTGTAGCTAGAGTGCTAATGTTAGTATTTTTGCTAGTATATTTTGGCTGTATGTTTTTCTGGGTTAGGGTTGAGTGACTCAGGCAGGCTGGATGGCTCAGCAGCAGCATCTGTGATGACTCCCCCTGCTTGCTGGAAACCTGGAGAAGATTCCAGAAGCAGTCGGGAGGAGTCTAGGAGGAGCTGTCTGGAGTGTTCTGAGGGCCCTGGCCAATCCCCAACAGATGGGTTGGCAGGGGGCAGGTCCCATCAAATACTCAGGGTCAGCCCAGCTCGGGCAGTGGAGTTTGGGGTGGAAGAAGGAGATGGAGTGTTAGGCTGTCAGAGGCCTTTGAGAGTAGCCCCCCAGTTTGGTGGTGAATTTGGGCCTAGGCTCAAGTGCAGAAGGGACCTCTTCTCATGACACACAAATGGATACTGACCAGGAGGCACAAGAGCAAGGAGAGGGCAGCAGGAGGACACTGCTGGGCAACTCTCCAGGGAGGAAGATAACTAAGAGGGCTGATGACTGTTGCAGTCAGAGGACCGGGAGTCATGCCTGAAGGTACTGGGTACAAGTAGCCTGGGATGGATGCAGAGTCAGTCTGGGAGGACTGTGGATAAGTAGCCAGGAGGATTAGTGAAAGGGGCAGCTGCAGCTAGGTGGGCTGGTAGTGCCTGAAGAGGTGGTACTGGGAGCAGTAGCCACAGGAAAAGGACAGCTAGCACCAAAGACCTCTTCTTTTGCTACACTACCAAATAGGCCTGCGGTCCCTGCCTGCAAAGGGCATTCACTTGGATCTGATTGAGATTGTGTTGGATCAAACTGTCAGTGCTAGCTGGTCCTGGGAGATGTAGTTCTACAAGCAGGTCTGTGCTGGAGGTAGAAGAGGAAAAGTGGGTACATACTGGATGTATATAGTTTGTGTCCTTGAAGATTTCTTTGCTGATCAAGTGGACATCCCATAAGAACCCTTCCCCATCCAAGTTGAATTCCCTTAATAAAAAAACAAAATAAAGCTGCAAGGACTGATTTCTGTCTCCAGAGTGAGCGAAAAAGGCATCTGCCTGGCTGTGCAGGGTGGGAGATACCTATATTCACTAGCGGCTCATGGGTGGTAGCGCTGCATAATGAAAAAAATACCTCTACCTAAAAATATGGATACTGCCTTATCCAAAAGAGAGGAAAAATACATACTTTTCATTTGTGTTTAATTACCCATCAGTTTTGCACAGAGCAGCCCGGATCCGTCTCTTCCCGTGTCCCGTGCTGGCTGTCCGGGCTCCTCCTCTTCTCTGTGTACCACTGACAGATGTGCAGGCTCGATACTGAGCCGGGCTGTCTGCGTCTTTTGACACACACAGTGTGGCTTGGCTTCTGCCCCCCGCTCCCTCTTCACTGGATTTTTTTGACAGCTGCAGAAGCCAATGGCTCCCGCTGCTCTCACGGAGTCCAGTGAGTAGAGAGATAGAGAGGAGTGTCACTGCTCTCGGGCACAGCACTGGATCAAGATCAGGCTCAGGCAGGTATTTGAGGGGGCTAGGTGAGGAGCTTGCACATAAAAGGTTTTCTACCTTAATACAGAGGAGAATGCATTAAGGTAAAAAAACCTTTAACATCTATAACCACTTTAAGTCCACTTCCATCCATCTTCCAGAGTTTCATTTGTCTTCATTTTTAATGTATTTTTTATTGATGTGGTTTACAGCAGACGTTCTGCATAGCCTTTTGTCTTTTCTGCCATGTGCTACTAAATCAAGTGAACTATTTCCTAGGATAATACTATGAATGAACATTTGTAATGTCCACAGAGTATCCTCCTGATACCTAGCAATCAAAGCACAGTAAATAGCTGAATGACTCAATACACAAGTGTTTTTTGAAGCTCTGACCTCACTATATATTGTGCAATTCTAAAATAAGAACAGGCTTCAAAATATATCAACAATGCATCTTTTATTCTCTTCTTCAAAATGAACCCCAATTACTACCTGGTATGTTTTTGCAAAGGTGGTTTCTTGGAAATAAAACAGCAAACAGTGGGAACAAGGCACGTTCAGTTCATATGTATATGTACCCTTTTAACCTTCTTAACATGGGTTTTACTTCCTCTTTTGTTTCCAGCAAACCCTGCAAAGTAAAAGCATAATGGGCTAGTATGCATCACATACCAGCCCATCATGTGGCACTTACCTGCAAATGAAGCCCACGCTGCATGAAGCATCCATCTTTACCTCTCTTCCTTCTGAGGTACAAAATTCTGTGTTTTTGGCTTTGTCAAATCAAAAACTTTTTTTCTAGATTTGGATACAGCTGTGAAGGAATAGAACTCTTTTGGGGATTTTACAACTATCCAGAGCTCCATTGGGTAGATTTACCCTCACTTCCTGTCTTGCTGACAATGGTTTTACCTGACAGGAATTGAGGGCAAATAAGTAACAGCGATGCAGAAATAAAGACAGAAATAAAACTAATACAAATCTAGCATCCAGTGCTCAGGTGAATCCTAGTACCTTCCCAACGCAAATAACACATACGACATGTGACTAAATGTGTTGAGGAAGTGATATCTGATGTTGACGAAATTATTTACTGCTAAGACTGATGTCATTTGAATTCCTGTAAGCTTATTGTTAATGGATAAATTGCTGTGATTAGTATATTACACTAGGTGCTTTGCTTTTGGGTTTTCCTGTGATACTTCCTTGAGCAAATGAAGGCTCTGATAGTGGTTTGGAGATTGAATTTGAAACAAGGAGAGCAGTACCTTGGAGCCTTGTTTCAATAGTTCTGATATGACCCAAGGGTCTATATATCTGGTCCATAGTCGTGCACGGGGTGTGCCAGGTGTGCCCAGGCACACCCTAATCACTGCGTGCAGTGCCACTTTCCCCTATTGCCTGGGCCCCCCCCCCCCGTGTTGTGCCCCCCACAGTGCTGCTGGCTTCCCTCCTCTCCCCCTGGTCCCTACAGGGGATGTTTCAGAATGGAGAGTGGGGGAAGGGGCTGGCAAATATGTAATTTACTGAGAACACAGTGAACGCACTCACTCACTGTGTTAGTTCATAACTGAAGCCAGTGCTGTGTGTTAGCCTAGGCTGACAAGGCCCAGGCCTAGGGTGGCACTATGCACATGATAAATAGCTCCCCCCTCCAACCAGCTCCCGCTGCAAAATAGTCCACAGTGGCTAGCGGCTTTGTGTAGCCGCTACACTGTAAGGAGCCAGTGTCATTATGGCATGGGACGGACTGTGCTCGGGAAGGGACTAGCTTCCCTATAAAGTGGCCGGTGTTTGTGCAGACTGGCCGCACTCAGTACAACTGCCGGAAGTGGAGTCTAATGCTCCACCTACCTTCCTCCACTGCATCCTTCCAGCTCGGGCTCTGTTGACTCAATGAGAGAGAGGAGGACAAGAGGAACTCACAGGCAGGCCAGCCAAGAAGCCCGCCTGCCCACTCAGAAAGCACTGGTGCATCCTCCTAAATCATATAAGCGCGCTTGTTCCAGTGCAAATGTTACTGCCACTTGTCAAGCCTGTGTGTCATGTAGAAAAGGAGAAGTTTGAATGATGTACCATGTTGGCTCCTGTCTCTGCCCACCTCCTGTCAGCTGACCTGAGGAGGATTTTAAGAGTCATTCCTATGGCTCCAATCCATGCTGCATAGGTCTGTCTTCAGAAAACACATGGCTCCAGCAATGTCCCTGGTGGTGTACACCTGCTGCTTGTCAGACCAGGACAAAAGCTGCAACTAAATGCCATAATGCCTTAGGTGGCAGGCGGAGACAAAAGCTATTTCTTTGATGATAGAAATCACCATTTCTCTTCCTTCTGTGCTCAACAAGAGAAGTTGCTTTTAGTTTACAACTGCTTTCTATCTTAGGAGCAATAGGATCAATCAAATACACAAGTCATCAATATGCATTAAAATGAATGTAAAGATACTGCAATAAAGTGCTCTGTGCTATAAATTCATTAAACAGTCCGCATTCAGTGAAAATTACGAACGTTCGTTATGATGAATTTAAAAAGCAAAAAATACCTTTCTCAATATGGCACTCATCGACTAATTTTGCTCATTGTGAGGGGCTCCCACCATCCCTGTGCTGTGCTGACTTCGACCTGGGGCTGTACCCCTGCTGTGCTCATTATGAGGGGCTCCCACCATTCCTGTGCTGTGTGGACTTCCTGGGTTTGTACCCCTGCTGTGCTCATTATGAGGGGCTCCCACCATTCCTGTGCTGTGCGGACTTCCTGGGTTTGTACCCCTGCTGTGCTCATTATGAGGGGCTCCCACCATTCCTGTGCTGTGTGGACTTCCTGGGTTTGTACCCCTGCTGTGCTCATTATGAGGTGCTCCCACCATCCCTATGCTGTGCTGTACGATTGAGGCAATTCAAAAAATAGCCCCAAACAAAAAACAAGTTTGGGCCTTCCTGGGAATTATGGGGTATTACAGACGGTTTATACCCAACTTTGCCACCATTGCCGCCCCTCTGACCGACCTGACGAAGGATGGAGCAACTGTGCATGGTTCCTGTCTTTCCTTTTAAAGGTGAACTGAACAAGCTGAAGTTAGATACTGATTGGTTACTACATGTTACATGCAGAACTGCTACGTAAATCTCCTATAAATGTGAGTGAGGCTGCAAAGGAGGTACACCCCCGACGAAGTCTACTGAGATGAAAAGCGTCAGCAGGACTCCACTGCTGTCATTTTATATTTACAAAGCACTTGAAAACTACTTTTAAAATGTAAGTTTGATACTATTTTTAATAAACTGTATTGGTTATACGGAATTACGCTATATGGTCCTTCTTTTTATCCTATATACTTACCGGTTGGAGCTTGGTATTATCCACATTTATCTGGAGAGAGCTTGGCAATATTTTTATCCGGAGAGAGAGATCTTCCATAAGTTTGGGAACGCAATGCCTGAAATTGTATTTATTTGCTGACAACATAAAGCGTGTGTGACCCATGGAATGTACATTCTTTTGGGTCTGAACCATCTGGTAAGCCCACATCTGTAGAGGTGGTGGTATCGTCACATGGGTGACTGCACGTTGCATTCTGAGATTTGGTGGTCCATTTAACATCCAACATTTGATTTAACACTTGGGACTTTTTCTTTGCACTGAAAGGACTTTCATACAGTCTTATATTTATTTTTATCATCATTTCTTATTTTTGTGTATGGTGCTAATTTGTTTGATTGGTCACGTTATCACTAATTGAGCATAATTTATATTTGATAATATATTAATTATTATATATTTATTTATATAATTCTTCACACATATATGTGTTTTTTGGCATCGATTTAGTCAGGCCACTTATTTAGATTTTTAGCGCTTTTTGAACAAAAATATCTATTTTGTTGTGTTAGCTGCTATTGGATAGTCTGACAGCGCAGTGTTTTGATTTTATATTTTTTGCTACGTATTCTGTCTGCTCCAGTTTTAGTAAATTCCCCCTAATATTTTCAAGGTATTTTACAAAGATGTAATTTTTAATAGAGATCAACAGGGAAGTCACTTGCATAACACCTTGATATATGATATCCAGTATATATACAGTATGTATATGTAACACAGTATTTGTTCCATGCTGTTTGTTAAAGTGATTGTAAAGTCCTTTTTTATACTTTCAGTTGTGCTCAAAAGTTTACATACCCTGGCATGATTTCTTGGCCATTTTTCAGAGAATATAAATTCTAACACAAAAACTTTTCTTTCACTCGTGGTTAGTGTTTTGCTAAAGCCATTAGTTATCAACTGTGTTTACTCTTTTTTAAATCATAATCACAACAGAAACGAGCCAAATGATCCTGATAAAATGTTTACATACCCCAGTTTTTAATACCTTGTATTGCCCCCTTTAACATCAATGACAGCTTGAAGTCTTTTGTGGTATTTGTGGATGAGGCTCTTTATCTTCTCAAATGGTAAAGCTGCCCATTCCTCTTGGCAAAAAGAGTAAGTGCAAACCAATAAATATATGCTTATTGTGATTTTTGTTTCCAAAAATATGTAGACGAATAGATATCGGCCTGAGAAAAAATTTTGTTTTTAAAAAAAAATGGGGATATTTATTATAGTAAAAAGTACAAAATGGGTGATCCTGCCCCTTATGAAATCACCGCCACATCATGCCCCAGGCGGTGACATCATAAGGGGAGGTGCCACCGGATGACATCACCCGGTGACCACGCCCCATGCCTATATAAGTCGTTGCACACCGCGCACACGACATTACATCGGGAGAGAGCGTCGTGTCAACATCGGAAGAAGACCAGAGGGAAGAAGACGATGGAGAAAATTGGGCCAATGCTAGCAAAAGAGCAGGGAAAAGAGCAGAGGATAGCAGAGGAGCCTGGCAGGAGACACAGGAGACCGGGAGAAGAACTGGAGACCGGGAGAAGAGGCCAGAGAGAGCGGAGAAGTAGAAATAGACCACCGGAGCTGCCTAATAAATTACTTCAAAAACCGGTCTAGTGTGTTTTTTTTATTGACACATTTTCCCCCGGTGAATGGGTAGGGGTACGATGTAACCCATACTCATTCACATAGGGTGGGAGCCAGGATCTGGGGCCCCCTTATTAAAGGTGGCTCCAAGATTCTGATAAGCCCCCTGCCTGCAGACTCCGACAACCAATGGCCAGGGTTGTTGGGAAGAGGCCCTTGTTCTCATCAATATGGGGACAAGGTGCTTTGGGGTGGGGGGGCTGCAGGGCACCCCCCTACCCCAAAGCACCCACCCCCCATGTTGAGGGCATGCGGCCTGGTACGGTTCGGGGGGGCGCTCCTTCCCCTTTCCTGACCGGCCGGACTGCATGATCGGATAAGGGTCTGGTATGGATTTTGGGGTGATCCCCACATAATTTTTTCAGTGTAGGGGGTTCCCCTTAAAATCCATTTTAGACTGAAGGGCCTGGTATGCTCTTGGAGGGGGAACCCATGGCGGTTTTTAGTTAAAATTTGGTGTGGAGTCCCCCCTCAAGATTCATACCAAACACAGTGCCTGGTATTGGCGGGGATCCAAGTCGGATCCCCGTTCATTAAAGTCGGACGCGTCTCTGACTTCAAGTAGCTGCGCAAAGTCTGATCCAAAGTAGGACGAGTGTCATGTCGCCCCAGTGTAAACCCAGCCTCAGCCCTGGTTTACATTGGTGACTGCACTGTTTTAATCGGTGCGGCCCCCGCAATTTACAAAAGTAGTTTCTGTACTACTTTTTGGTGACTTTGGGTGCGATTTTTTTTTTTATTGACATCGGTGCATAAAAATGCACAGATGTCTCTGAAATCCCCTCCCCGCAGTCAGGACTGATATGCGAGAATTAAATTGTAGTGAGTTAAGCTGAACTTGCACAGTTTCCTGTACCAGTGCTCAAACTGGGCCTTTGTCTTTGTAATTCACCTACTGCTATCCCAGGGACACCATTTCTTATTAAACTCCCTTAAGTTTACCTTCAAATATTGTTATATGTAGAGATACAGATTCAATTGTGGTTGCGATCAAATATCCACAGGTGCGATCAAAAGAGCGTGGTTTAACCTTCTGACCCAGAAATTAGTCATTGTAATCACTGGGAAGTTCCTGTGCTGGTCAGGATCTCCATCTAGGTGGATATCGTGAGGTCCCTCTTTGGTAAAGAGGAGGTGCTGCTCATTTGCTGGGTAAGTGTAGGATATGTACCTGTGCTTACTCAATGTGGGGGTGGATTTGGTAGTTAGATTTGGTGCGGGTGGGGTTCATTGATTTGTTTGGCATCATCACAGATTTGCTTCTTGCCCATGTGCACACATCGCTTCTTTCATTTGCTCTGCTGATGTAAATCAGTAAGGACTATGAAAATATAAATGAGAGCTCCTTTCTAATAAAATATATGACTTGTTTCACAGTTCTGCGACTTTTCCAGCAAATTTAGACCTCTGAGTTGTATGACAAGTTGTACCCCATGATTCTTAATGATAACCATTCATATCTGTGCTACTTTAAGTTGCAATAACTTCAAAGTAGTCCCTGTACTACTTTGGTGTGACTTTCATGTGACTTGAGATATATAGGGTGCAATATTACACAGGCATTCCCAGAAGTTGGGGCCAAGTTGCAGCAGCAAAGTGGCAGCAAAATAGTGTGACTTGCAGGTCGCAACAGTGTGAATGAGATTCATGGATAATACCTTTTGAATTAGGCACTATTCTCACTGGTGCATCATGCAAGTGGGTCAAATTCATCACTACACTACTTTTGTTTGACTATGATGCGACTTGAGGCCCATATACTGCAAGATTACACAGGCATTGGTCGCACAAGTGCAAATGGGGCCTAATTCAAAGCTGTTATCAATGAATCTCATTAGGTTCCTTTCTAAAAGATAAGAAATATCATAACATTTTTTTATAGGCATGCTGTGTGAATGGGAGTACATACTAAAATTTGACTGCAAAAGTGGTCTTAACTTAATCCTAAAGACTTTGCTCCTCAAGCTAACAAAACCATTTGCACTTACCTTAGATCAGTCTCAGTTGGAGAAGCCTACCTGCAGGCTTACAAGTGGGTAACTTTTCTATTAGGGCCTATGAAGAACCCAACGCTCCTGACACTGCACCCGTTTGTCACTCAACACCCCTACTACTACACCCCTTGTGTTTCCCATTGCACCCTCCTGTCACTCCTACCTGCTGCCACCCAACAACTCTGACACTGCAACCACCCTGTCAATATATATCCTCCTGTCACTCATCTGTCCTCTGTCCCTGGTCAACTCCCTGCCATTCACACCTCCTTATCACTGGACAACTTCTTGTCACTGTACCCCCTTGTCACTGCTTACTCCCGTCACTGCTTAACTCTAGTCACTGCATACCCTCTTGTCACTGCTCGCCCATCTGACATTGCAACCCCCCCCCCCCCCCCCGTCACTGGTCATCCCACGCTCACTGACAGCCTCCCTGTCATTGCTCACCCAAAAATCATTTCACACCCTCCTGTCACTGGAAATCCCTCAGTGTGACACCTTCCTCGCACCACACACCCCCTGACAGTGGTTCTGAAACTTCTACACTCAAAAATTTCAGAGAAGTATGGCTGGTCATGCAACAAATGTGAGTCTCAGTTAATCAGACACGTATTGATCATTAATTTTGTGTAAAGTAAAACTCTAAAAGAAACATACCATCCAGAATTTATGCTTGCTAAGGTATTTACTTCAATAGCTTTCTCCAGTGGACTTAATTTTGCTTACAAACACCAGCACTGGCCGCTGTTAGAATATTAATAGAATATCATCATTTTACAGCAATTAAGATGTATTTTTTCCAGTAAGGGGCAACTTCCAACTTCATTGTCAGCCTATAATTAAAGTGGTTCTAAAGCCTTGGTGTTTTTTACCTTAATGCATTCCCTGGATTAAGGTGAAAACCCTTCCACTGACTCTGTCCTTTCTTTAGGTCTTCTTTCCCGTCGCTTCCTCCTCACACAGGGACTCGGGCAGCAGCGTGAGCTGCAGTCATATCCTGTGATCAGAGAGTGGGAGGTGGGGCCACGTTGCACTCATAGCTCAGGAACGAGCCCACAGGTGTGCCCCCATAGCAAGCAGTTTTCTATGGGGGCATACAGAGAAGAGGAGGTGCCTGAACTGCCAGTAGGGGATCCCAGAAAAGGAGGTTCGATCTGTGTAAACCATTGCCTAGATTGGGTAAATGTGCTATGTTTATTATTTTAATAAAATAAGTGAGGGTGTACAATCACTTTAAGGATTTTTATGTTTTTGAGTTTGTTCTACCAGTTCTGCTAGCTGTCATAGTAGTAAGGAAATTTGATTCAGTGTTAGATGTTGTGATATTTGTCATTTAAATGAAATGATAGTGAGATTAGAAAATTTAATATCATAGGTTGTTTCATCAGAAATATACCTAATATGAGGCATCAATTAAATAAATGGCTAGAAAATAAAAATGACAAAGCTTTACTGAAAAAAATAATTCTTTTGACTATGCTGAAATATGCTTGCAAGTAAATAGATGCTTTCTATTACAGGCAAATAGTAGGAAAGATGTGTAAAAACTAGAGACCCCTGCAATTTAATTTCTTGCTTTGCTATGTACATTCATACCTCCTGCCAAGAAAAGGGCTGCAATGAGCTAACATACTATCACTCCTGTACAGAATTTCTCAGCTTTGCAAAAGAAAATGATGTTATTTAGGTAAAATTACCTTGAGCACAAAGGAAGAGTACAGGGTTATGTCCTCAGAAGAGGTTTGCAATTACAGATGTGAGAAAATGTTTGCAAATTCCTAGGAACTAATTATTTTTTTGTATGCATGTGATCTGAATCAAATTGTAAATGTATTATTTTACATTGCATATGCTTATTAAACATGTGGAAACAGTTAGGCTCATTAAAAAGGTACTGTAAGAGAACCCTTATGCCGTGTACATACGAGCGGAATATCCGTCAGAACAAGTCAGATGGAAGCTTTTCATCGTATATTCCGATCATGTTTATGTCTCATCTGACGTTTTTTTTCCCGAAAATTCTGATGGACCTAGAAATAGAACATGTTTTAAATATTTCAGATGTAACCAATTCCTATCGGGAAAACCGCTCGTCTGTATGCTGTTCCGAAGGACCAAGAACAACGCATGCTCTGAAACAAGTACAAGGAAGCTATTGACTACTGGCTATTGAACTTCGTTTTTCTGTTGTACGTCACTGTATTCTTAACGATCAGACTTTGGTGTGATCGTGTGTACGCAAGACAGTTTGACAGTTTCAGTGGAACTCTGTCGCAAAAACCTTCGGAATTTATTCAGACGGGAAACCAGTCGTGTGTACGCGGCACTAGGGGAGGATACCTCAAAATCCAGCTACCATAATTAGAAAAGGGTAATCCTATCAATGCTTTGGTTTGCCATACTGTTTAAAGTGGAAGTAAACTCCCCTATCGTTTTTAGCCAAGGAAGCTGCCATCTTTGCCTCTGTTTAATCTTCAACTGCTATGGTGCTGCACATGTGATTCATTATGACACCAGCCATTGGATGGTTTGATAGTTTGCCTGAGAGCACAGGCAAACTATAAATCGATGGGTTTACTTCCACTTTAAAAAGAATCAGTCTATTTTGATTACTTGTTCTTTTTAACTGAATTCCATTGATGTGCTAAATGGCAAACTCAAGCATATTTCTATGGACCTGAGAAGAAGAATTGTTTAAACTATTAACTGAAAAGGGTTACCATAACATTCTTAAATATCTGGGTCTCAGTCTGTCCTCATCTCGCTTGTGAAGAGGAATGGTGCAGGAAGTATGATGGTATGGTTGCTTTGTTTCCTGAGCCAATTTTGCAGTAAAAGTTACAATGGTTATCAGGACTAGTGATGGGTCGGACAGCCCCCGTTTGGTTCATACCAGAACTCCTGAACAGAGAAAAAGTTCTGACCCGAGCCGCTTATATGCAAGTTATTGGCAATAAAAAGGTATGGGGGCCTGGGTACAGGGGAACATGTATCAATGCAAAAAAAAAAAAAACTTAAAAAAGATTGTTTTTAAAGGAGCAGTGATTTTAACCACTTTCAGACCGGACCATTTTGCTGGTAAATGACCAGAGGTCTTTTTACACTTTGGCACTGCGCTGCTTTAACTGGTAATTGCGCGGTCATGCAATGTTGTACCCAAACGAAATTTGCGTCCTTTTCTTCCCACAAATAGAGCTTTCTTTTAAAGGTATTTGACTGACTCTGCGATTTTTATTTTTTGCGATATAAACGTAAAAAGACCGCAAATTTTGAAAAAAAAATTATATTTTCTACTTTTTGTTATTAGAAAAATCCAATAAACTCAATTTTAGTCATACATTTAGGCCAAAATGTATTCAGCCACATGTCTTTGGTAAAAAAAAAGTCAATAACTGTATATTTATTGGTTTGCGCAAAAGTTGTCACATCTACAAACTAAGGTACGTTTTCTGGAATTTACGCAGCTTTTAGTTTACGACTGCCTATCTCATTTCTTGAGGTGCTAAAATGGCAGGGCAGTACAAACCCCCCCCCCCAAATGACCCCATTTTGGAAAGTAGACCCCCTAAGGAAATTGATAAGTGGCATGTTGAGCCCATTGAATATTTTATTTTTTTGCCTCAAGCGATTGAATAATGACAAAAAAAAAATTTTTTTTTTTTTTTACACAAAGTTGTCACTAAATGATATATTGCTCACACATGCTATGGGCATATGTGAAATGACACCCCAAAATAAATTCTGCTGCTTCTCCTGAGTACGGTGATACCACATATGTGGGACTTTTTGGGAGCCTAGCCGCGCACGGGGCCCCGAAAACCAAGAACCGCCTTCAGGCTTTCTAAGGGCGTAAATTTTTGATTTCACTTCTCACTACCTATTACAGTTTTGAAGGGCATAAAATGCCAAGATGGCACAAAATCCCCACAAATGACCCCATTTTAGAAAGTAGACACCCCAAGCTATTTGCTGAGAGGCATGTTGAGTCCATGGAATATTTTATATTTTGCCAAAAGTTGCGGGAAAATTACAAACTTTAATTTTTTTTAATTTTTTTTTCACAAAGTTGTCACTAAATGATATATTGCTCACGCATGCCATGGGCATATGTGAAATGACACCCCAAAATAAATTCTGCTGCTTCTCCTGAGTACGGGGATACCACATGTGTGGGATTTTTTGGGAGCCTAGCCGCGTACGGGGCCCCGAAAGCCAAGAACCGCCTTCAAGTTTTCTAAGGGCGTAAATATTTGACTTCACTCCTCACTACCTATTACAGTTTTGAAGGCCATAAAATGCCAAGATGGCACAAAACCCCCACAAATGACCCCATTTTAGAAAGTAGACACCCCAAGCTATTTGCTGAGAGGCATGTTGAGTCCATGGAATATTTTATATTTTGCCACAAATTGCGGGAAAATTACAAACTTTTTGTCACTAAATGATATATTGCTCACGCATGCCATGGGCATATGTGAAATGACACCCCAAAATAAATTCAGCTGCTTCTCCTGAGTACGGGGATACCACATATGTGGGACTTTTTGGGAGCCTAGCCGCGTACGTGGCCCCGAAAACCAAGCACCGCCTTCAGGCTTTCTAAGGGCGTTACAGTTTTGAAGGCCATAAAATGCCAAGATGGCACAAACCCCCCCCAAATGACACCATTTTGGAAAGTAGACACCCCTAAATTTAGGGGTACACTAGTGAGACTAGGTAATAAATGGCGGGTGCCCTGAAACTATAAAAAAATAACTAACCAACCAGCGTCACCTGTAACAGTTATATGGTGGTCACTGGTGAAAGGGTTAACTAGGGGGCAATCAGGGGGCTTTATGCGGTAGTATATGGGGGTCCCTGGCGCTATAAAAAGCTGCGGCGAACCTAAATACCTACCTGCCTAACTAGCGTCACCTGTGACACTAATACAGCGATCAGAAAAACGATCGCTTATTAGGCTGGGTTCACACTGGAGCAATGCGGGAACGCCACGAATCTGCGGCGGGTTCCCGCATCGCATGCCTCCCGGCGGAAGTTCACACTGCCCTATGCGAACTGCTGGGAGTGTCAGTGAAATGTTAATGACCCCCCCAGATCAGTTCGCATATCGCAGTGCGATCTGCAAACTCGGATCGCATGGTGTGAACACCCATGCGTTCCGATTCTGCTGCGGACCAAAAAAAGGGTCCCGTGCGAGTTTGCGGCGGGTGCGGCGGGTGCGGCGGGTGCAACGTGAATTCAGCCATACTATCTGTATGGCTGAACTCGAATCGCACAGAGATCGGATGTGATTTGCACTGCAGTGTGGTGCGAATCACATCCGTTCTCATAAACCGCTGCAATGTGAACCCAGCCTTAGTGACACTGGCGACGGGGGGTGATCACGGGGTTAAACCTTTATTGGGGGGGTTAGGGGGGTACCTTAGAACTAAAGGGGGCTAACCCTAACTGCCCTAACAGTTATTACAGTCACAAATGACACCCACCGGGTGATCAGGGGGTTAAACCTTTATTAGGTAATAAATGGCGGGCGCCCTGAAACTATAAAAAAATAACTAACCAACCAGCGTCACCTGTAACAGTTATATGGTGATCACTGGTGAAAGGGTTAACTAGGGGGCAATCAGGGGGCTTTATGCGGTAGTATATGGGGGTCCCTGGCGCTATAAAAAACTGCGGTGAACCTAAATACCTACCTGCCTAACTAGCGTCACCTGTGACACTAATACAGCGATCAGAAAAACGATCGCTTATTAGGCTGGGTTCACACTGGAGCGATGCGGGAACGCCACGAATCCGCGGCGGGTTCCCGCATCGCATGCCTCCCGGCGGCAGTTCACACTGCCCTATGCGAACTGCTGGGAGTGTCAGTGAAATGTTAATGACACCCCCAGATCAGTTCGCATATCGCAGTGCGATCTGCAAACTCGGATCGCATGGTGTGAACACCCATGCGATCCGATTCTGCTGCGGACCAAAAAAAGGGTCCCGTGCGAATTTGCGGCGGGTGCGGCGGGTGCGGCGGGTGCGGCGAATGGCTGAACTCGAATCGCAGAGATCGGATGTGATTTGCACTGCAGTGCGGTGCGAATCACATCCATTCTCATAAACCGCTGCAATGTGAACCCAGCCTTAGTGACACTGGCGACGGGGGGTGATCACGGGGTTAAACCTTTATTGGGGGGGTTAGGGGGGTACATTAGAACTAAAGGGGGCTAACCCTAACTGCCCTAAGGCCGCGTACACACGGGCGGACTGTTCGTCCAACTTTGTCCGCTGAACAGTGTTTGGGCGGACAGTCCGCTCGTGTGTGGGCTTTCAGCGGACAGTTTCAGCGGACAGTTGGACGGACAAGGTTTTTCGGAAATTCCGTAAAACTGTCCGCTGAAACCTTGTTTCAGCGAACAGTCCGCTCGTGTGTAGGCTTGTTCGTCAAACAAAGTTGCGCGCATGCTCAGAAAGGATTTTCACGCCGAAAGCTATAATGCAGTGTATAGGACGTCGTATTTTTCGTCCCGTCGTACGTGCCGTTCACGTCATCGCGCACGGTTTCAGCAAACTGTTCGTCCGTCGTGTGTGGCCATGTCCGTCCATGCTAAGTTTGAGCGGACTGTTTGCCGAAACTGTTGGACGGACAAAGTTGGGCGAACAGTCCGCGCGTGTGTACGCGGCCTAACAGTTATTACAGTCACAAATGACACCAATGCAAAAAAAAATAAAAAAAAATGCATTGGTGTCACTGTGACTGGGGGGGCAGGGGTAATTGGGGGGGTGATCGGGGGGTAAAGGGGGGGTGTGAGTGTGCCTGGCATGTTCTACTGTGAAGTGTCGTGTTGGTGCAACTCACCGATCCTCTCTCCTCGATGTCGGAACGAAAAATACCGACACGGAGGAGAGATTACATCACTTCCTCTCCTGTGTTTACATTACAGGAGAGGAAGTGATGTCACAAAGGATTTCCATTCGTCGGGAGCGATCGCGAGGGGGTGGCCATGAATGAATGGCCGCCCCCTCATCCCGGATCACTCCCGAACGAATACCGACTGCCGCAGGCACCGGGGGGGGGGGCCCGATCGGGCCCCCCACCCGCGGGAAGGCAGGGACGTACAGGTACGCCCATATGCCTGCCCGTGCCATTCTGTCGACGTACATCGTCGTGCGGCGGTCGGCAAGTGGTTAATCATGCTTAAAGTGAAACAATAAAAATGAAAAAATTCCTTTAAATATAGTGCATTAGTCTGACGGTAAAGAAGCGCATCTGTATCATGTATAGAACCTGCTGCAGGAAAACTGACATTTGTAAAGAAAACACAATAAAATTTAAACTGATTATCACGGCTCCAAGCCATTGCCTGCAATACATAATTTTTTTTTTTAAACGGTGTAAGGTCTTTAAGGGATTTTAAGGGGAACCCCACACCAAAACCCACACCATTTTTTTTTTTTTTAATGGCATGTCCCCCCAAAATCCTTACCAGACCATGCAGTATAGGGGAAGACTTGCGAGCACTCAAACCCACCTGAACCATACCAGGCCACATGCCCTCCACATGGGGAGGTGCTTTGGGTTGGGGGGCTCTGCCAAAGCACCTTGTCCCCATGTTAATGGGGACAAGGGCCTTTTCCTGACAACCCTGGGCGGTGGTTGTGAGGGGCTGTGGGCAGGGGGCTTATCAGAATCTGGAAGCCCCCTTTAACAAGTGGGCCTCAGATCCCTGATGTTCCTGCCAGTCCCTCTGCTTTCCTATTGAAAACTGGCCACGCTAAGCAGAAGAGCACAGCGTGGTCAGTTCTCTAGCTGTGCTGGAAACTGAGCCTGCTCTCCTTCAATGATCAGACTTGTCCTGACATGCCTCCCCTGCACAGACTTTCACTGGGAAGCTCAGTGTGCTGTTGCTGCTCCTCCCCCCAACTCTTCAGTTGGGAATAAAATTACAATGTATGTGATAAAATATTAAATTATGAGAAACTGAAGCTGGCCAAAATGTAGGTGAAATTCTTCTGGTTTAGCAGGGACTGGCCGAATTTTGTGCCATATATGGCTGGCCCTTTTCAAGAGCGGTTGATCTACTGATAAACTTCTCACGAACGGGCTTGCTGGAAAACTTTAATTCAATGAGAGCTGCAGCCAGTAGATGACTCCTGCTGTCAGAATACACGCACACAGCGGGGAGTATTTCCACATACACCTTGAATGTGTGGGTGAGGGAATCAGTTCAGTTTTTTCATTCATTCATTAAATGAAAAAAAAGAGTATGTATGGGCAGCTTTAGGTTTAAATAATTGCTTCATGTGGAAAAAAGATTGCTCCATACCTACTGTATATAGTATTTATGTATGTGAATTAAACATTTTGATGAAAAAAATATTATACATTACAAACTCATTCATCTTAATGAATTCATCTGAATACTTAACATCAAACAGTTAAGCGCATTTTCAAAGCTGAACTCCAGGCGCCGCCGCTAAATTCATAATTTAATAAGGTATACCTGAACTAAATGACCTACCAAAGAATTTGTGTTTTGCCAGGTTCAGTAACCCCTTCCAGAGGCAATAAGCATATCAGTGATCATATTTTAGTTCACTTAAATCATATTTTGGTATTGAGCCTCTAGTATCCCAGTGCTGGGGACCGTAGAAGATTGAGAGAATTTTTTTGGTTTCCTTTCAGACTTTGGACAAACTCACTGAAGAAGTGTTTGGAGTGACAGGTAGCAGGAATATTTACATTTTTATTTATAAGGAGCTATTTTGTTTGCATTTTTAGTTCAGTAACAGGGTTACTTTCAGAAATATTGCTTAAGCAGTGTATACAAAGCAAAATTTTTTCACCTGCCCATACATGGTTTGAACCTCAGTTGGTTCCTGCTGAACTGGCCAAGGTTTGGACCATCTATGCCGGTCTTAGTAACTAATCTGCGCTCAGCCACTGATTGTCAATGGAGAAACTGCTCCCCTAGTGGTTAACCCCCTAGTGGTTAACCCCTTACACTGCACCCTAGTAGTTAACCCCTTCACTGCCAGTGTCATTTACACAGGAATCAGTACATTTGTATAGCACTGATTGCTGTATAAATGACAATGGTTCCAAAAATGTGTCAAAAATGTCCGATGTGTCCGCCATAATGTGTAGGGGTATCGGTGATCATATTTTAGTGCACTTAAATCATATTTTGGTATTGAGCCTCTAGTATCCTCAAGGAGAGGAAGAACGGGGAGATGCTAAAGTAAACAAGCATCTCCCTGTTCTGCCTAGCAACAGTGACACTGATCTGTGCTCCCTGTGATTGGAGCAGACATCAGTGATGTGTAAAACACAGCCATGCCCCCCACAGTTAGCAACAGGCCCCTAGGACAAACTTAACCCCTACACTGCCCCCTAGCAGTTAACCCCTTCACTGCCAATGTCATTTACACAGGAATCGGTGCATTTGTATAGCACTGATTGATGTGTCTGCCATAATGTCGCAGTCATGATAAAAATCGCTATAACTTTTGCGCAAACCAATCAATAATTGCTTATTGCGTTTTTATTTTATTTTTTTATTTTTTTTACCAAAAATACATAGAAGAATACGTATCGGCCTAAAATGAGGAATTTTATATATATATATATATATATATATATATATATTTATTTTTTGGGGGGGGGGGGATATTTATTATAGCAAAAAGTAAAAAATAATGTGTTTTTTTTCAAAATTGTCATTCTTTTTTTGTTTATAGCGCAAAAAATAAAAACCGCAGGGGTGGTCAAATACCACCAAAAGAAAGCTCTATTTGTGGGGGAAAAAAAAGATGTCAATCTTGTTTGGGAGCCACGTCACATGACCACGCAATTGTCATTTAAAAATCAGGAAGGGTGTAAATTCTTCCGGGGCTGAAGTGGTTAAGATGCTCATCTATTATTATTATTTATTTAAGGTACCCATATAGCACTGTCAATTTACGCAGTGCTCCACACATACATTGCACACTCACATCGGTCCCTACCCTCAAGAAGCCCACAATCCAAGGTCCCCAACTCACATTCATATACTAGGGCCAATTTATTTTGGACAGAAGCCAATCAACCTACCAGCTATTGTCTTGTAGTGACAACTTCCTCTCCCAGTGAACTGCCGGGGTTACATTAAAGATACTGATATCAACACAGATGCAGGGATTTATGCAAATTCTATGCTAAAATAGTACAATAAGGAATTTTTAAAGAATAAAACAGGACCCTGAGAGGCATGGATCAGGACCAAAAGAGCTCCTACCCTACACTAAAGTCATCCAGACAAGGCTCTGAAAAAGAGGGAAAGTTATCCAGACGAGGCTCTGAAAAAGAGGGAAACTTTAAAATGCGTTAGCCCATGTGTCTATAAGCATTATGAATTTACACATTCAGACATAAAAAAACAAAAACAAAAAAAATAATTAAAAGTCAGCAGCTACAAATACTGCAGCTGCTGACTTTTAATAATCGGACACTTACCTGTCCCAGGGTCCAGCGATACGGGGGAACGAAGTCCCCCCTTGTTCCCCGCTCCGCTCGCGGCACCGTCATTTGTACTGTGGGCAGCCGGCTGTGGCTTCACCGGGCACCCACCGCGCATGCGCGAGTGGCGCAGGGCGCCGTGATACGCCGCACAGTCATCTGGGACACGTGATAGGTCCCAGATGACTGTGCGGCATGAGGGGAAGTGATGTCACCAGCCCGGGCAAGGAAGAAGGCAGACTACGAGGGACCCCCTAGCAACAGGTATTTAGAGGTGAGTAAAAAAAAAATTTTTTTTCCAATTATTTTTATTTATTTTTTTAAAGATTTTTAAACACTTTTTTATTTTTTGGTGGCAACACCACTTTAAGTAGTTGATGTTATGTTAAAGCTATGATGAAGGCCTTGGTTTGTGAGTATATTTACCTACGTTTTATATTATTCAATAAAAACATGTATTACGGATAATGAGCTAGGCCTATGCACCATCTGTGTTTTCCTACACTTGCATTCAACTTGGCCATCCCCAGTCTTTAGAAGGCAGTGAGGAGTACATTATCCACATACATTGACATTTAAGATAGGAGAGTGATCATTGTGGTATCTTGCAAACATTATTTCGGAGTCTGACTTTTTTTTTAAGCATCTAACACAATAGGCTTTTAGTATGTCCTTTCCATCTCTTATATAGCACCATTAATTTCTTAACTGTCTGAGCATGTGCAGGTTTGACCGATCCCTTGGCCTTTTCTGTTTCCTAGGATTGCACAACTTCTCTCTACATACTGTCATTGTGTGTGCACACTTTAGTTATCAAGGCAATGTATCATGCAGAATCAATTTCAGATTTAAACATTCTAACAAGAAATTGTCATCATTGTTTGTGACACACCATTTAACAAGTTAGAGCATTGCAGGAATTCTATGTCAATGAAGGTTCTCATTTATCCCGATCATGGTATAGCTAGTAATAGTTAGTCACATTCAGCTGAACATGTTCTGTGATGTTGCAAAGGTTTCACAGCATATCCAAGCAATTTATTCAGTTTTTTTTTTCAGAAATCCTATAATAAGGTGACTTTGAAAAGTTTTGGAAGTAAATGATAAAAGATGCCTGCTCTGTTTGAAAGATCACGTTTCCATTTTCACTGAACAATATAAATATGATGTATTGATTTCTATTGCATAGTGAGATAATTTCCTTGATTCAGTACTGGTGGTTATCAGTTACCTTGGTATCTACACATGCATTCTGTATAGTTAGATTTTGTAGCATATATCTGCTATTGTTCTTTCCTAAAATAAAGGGCCATTAGCAACAAATGCCATTTATGCACTATAGATAACAGATTCAATTGCTGTGTTAAAATTATTAAAAAGCTCTGCTCTTACATATTCAAATGATGCTTATGAGCGCTATTAGGAGTTAAGTCAGCATATGAATCTTGCAAGCACCTAAGCACTCTTGAAAACACCTATATTTGCCTATGGCAGAACAGATGGTAACCTATTACAGAAGAGGATGTTATCTAAAACATAATGACACTTTGTGGGTGATTTACGAAAGGCTCGAAATATCAGTAGAGGCGCGCGGCAAGGCGCAATTCACATTTCCATATTTACGAAATGGTGCGCTAGGAACGGAGCGCGAATCGCCCATTTACTATAGCATCCTCGGCGCACGGGACAATGCAATCTGTGCGCCACTATGGACATGGTACACGGCATCTCCAAATCAATATTGAAGATGGAGGTGCCAATATTATGTGGTGATGTGAGGAAGTTTAGTAACAACTGCCCGAGTAACAAATATGCCCAAAATAGAATGAGAAAGTAACTTTTTCAGATAAAGCCTGCTGTGCCCGCAAGTATGTTTAGAACTGCGTGAGATCAATGTAAGCAGTGCGCATGTGCAAGTGGCTGTTATGCTTGTTCGCATGTGTTTGTTCACCGAGCGGTCAAAATCTTAGTAAATGTTGAGCAATGTACATGTAATTGCATGGGTTGAACTGGCACACCTCCAAACTTGACACATTTTTTTTTACGCTGGTTCACCTTTATGTATTTTTTTAAGGAGATTTGCACACAGGTCATGTTAGCATGTCACGTTGCCAACATGTGATATGTACCCTGTTAAAATTATGTAAAATGACTCTCGCTCCTCTAGCTCTTCCTAAAAGGGCATTTAACCTTCTCCCTCTAATGCATATGATTTCCTTGGGCTAGCTTTTTCTTTTAAAGGGGAACTCCACACTCCATTCTCCAATGCTTTTGTCTCCCCCTCTAACCCCTTGGATTTCCAAGGGCTATCTTTTGCTTTTAAAGGAGAACACCACACTCCATTCTGCAATGCTCTTGTCTACCCCCTCTAACCCCTTGGATTTCCATGGTCTAACTTTTGCTTTTAAAGGGGAACTCCACACTCCACTCTATTCTCCAAAGACTGTGAGTTGCCTTCACCAATCCAAAACACATCCTTTTTTCAGAGCATACAACAGGGCCAGCTAGGAAAGGGGCAAGAAGAGCTATTGCCCAACCCCCTCCTGAACCATACAAGTCCACGTGCACTGAACATAGCTGGCTGCTTTTGGGGCATGTTGGGCTCAGCCCAATACCAACCACAGAGCACCTTGTACCCACTAGTTTAAAGGGGTTTGCCACATTCCATAAAGCACCCTGTCTGAAGCCCCCCCCAACCCCAGCATATGGTTGTGTGGAAGAGGCCTTTGTCCCCCTGAATATGGGAACAAGGTGGTTGATTTTTGGGGTGTCCGAGCCCCTCCTGCCCTGAAGCATCCACCCTCCTTTCATGGGCTGGCTTTCTGTGTGTTTGGATAGGGGTCCCTTCTACATGCACTTGATCAGCCCCCAAGCTCTAGAACAGACCTGGGCAAATTGTGACACCAGGGCCAAATCTGGCCCTTTGGCTTTCCCTATTTGGTCCTCAAGAGAGAAAGAGCCTAGAAAGTCTGACGAGCTGAATCAGTACAGCGGGGAGGCTCAGATCTGGCAGGAGAGTATGCCTAGGAGACATCTCAACACTTTCACCCCACCCTGCTACCTGGCCGAGTTCTTCCTGTGTTACCACCAGCAAGCTGCAGACCCCAGGAACTATGCAGCTGTTCTTAAGTCCAAGTAAGGATCTAAAATAGAATAACAGCCTTTCAAAATACAAAGGATAAATAATTAATATCAAACAAATGATTTAAATCATCATACAAGTATTTATTTGAACTCAAATCTTTATTATTTGTGTGTAAAAACATGCTGTGGGCCATCTAGGATGAGAGTTCTGACAATCATAGCCTGTTTCACATCCCCCCAGCCTGTGCCTATTGTCTGTATGTGCTTATAACTACAGGGGGGTGATTCCTCCATCAATCAACATGTAATAAATTGCCCCTATTGTGTTTAGCTGTTTAGTGGGCATGGAGGAGGAGGGAGCGGACAGCAACCAAAGGGACCAAAGGGGTGTAATGTAATGTGACCAAGTACATTACACACTTCCGGTCCCTTTGGCTGCTTCAGGGTAGGACAGTGGAAAGCACACTAGCTGTGGGGGAGAGCCGCGAGGCATTTGTCTGATTTACAGTCACGCTTGCAGCCCCAGTGTCGGAAATAGGCACACCCGAATGTAGGCAGCCATTTGGCCTATCTATGTTCCTATTTTTTTAATAAACAGGATTACACTATTTTGGTTCCTATTTATCTTTCCACATATCCCATACATAATACCATCGGAGGAGGGGGTTTGCCTTAACCTAGCCCTTATCATTGCAGCAGGCATTATCCTGCTAAAGTTTATTGTGACTCACTTTTTAAGTAAAGTAGTCAACGTGTTCTGGTAAGCAAATCTTATTTAACAGCACGTTGGGTGTATATCAAGATGATTAAGGAATTTCCACTTTCTTTATCTTTGGAAGAATTTGCAAACACTGAAGCCTACCTGGATTTTTTTCTATGCAATTGAATTGGGACAATTTAATCAATTTGCATGGTTTTCTCTGTATTTACCCAGTATTATATATTTTTTATATATTTGTTTTTATGACACATTGCACTTTATTTTGCTATTCTTAGTGATATTTATTTGATCACTTTTTAATCATTTGTCATTTCACTTTATAACATAATGACCACCCTCTGCACTGTATTCAAATATCACTAAGTATCACTACTTCATTAGGGGAGCAGCTGTTTATTTAATTTTATCAACTGTTATTAATTGTTGGTGCAGAGTACCTCACATTTGCATATATTAATGGCTGTGTGTTGAGTTATTTTGGGGGGACAGCAAATTTACACTGTTATACAAGCTGTACACTCACTACTTTACATTGTAGCAGTGTCATTTCTTCAGTGTTGTCACATGAAAAGATATAATAAAATATTTACAAAAATGTGAGGGGTGTGCTTACTTTTGTGAGATACTGTGTATATATATATATATATATATATATATATATATATATAGAAAGGCCAGTATGGTGGCCTGAAATTATGGGAGGAGCCCGGTGGAATATATAACCTGCCGTTCGCCCATCTTCCTCGTCGGTTCCGGTGCGCGATACCTGATACGTCAGATATCAAGGGCCGACTATCCAGACCAGACGCAGTGAGCCTGTTCGTGAGTTCCCGCGTTATTCGTTTCCGTCTTGACAACTCGTCTTCCCGTTCATCAGCGTCCGGGGGTTTCGCCGTCGGAGTGTCGTCGTACCCATCGAATTTGTCGTTACACGTTGGGCCGGCTGTCGCAGGTTTGGCTTCGGCACCCCCTTTTCAATTTACGTATTTCGATGTACCATCAACATTCCCTGTACTCACGAACCGCTCGCTTCTTTTCAAATCGAATGTTTTACTGTGGCCCTCGTACGCATGTCACTGTTTTCTACTTTCGATGTAGTCGTTATCACCTTTCGACACGTTCGATTACGCCACGTCAGGCGATTCATTCGCAGGTACGGCATTCGAAACCATTCGACTGCCCGAGCATTTCTATTAGTATCGGTCGAATCGTTCGACTCACAGCCGACTGCTTGTTACGACAAGGCAAGCAGTCCGCACGTTTCGCTTGGTCTGCTCCAGTTCGAATATATATCTCTTCATTCATGCAGTTATGTTATGTATCTCATTTCATCTCATTTCAAATCATTTTTACTCCCAGTCATTTCTACCGTTTCAAATCATTTCTGTCTCTAGTCGCACTCCGGCGCGAATCCTGTCGCACCTCTGGTGCACCAATTCGCTTTGAAGTGCCCCAGGGTTCGGCATCATTTCTGTACATGCTCCAGAGACTGAATCACTCGCAGGTTCACGCACGGTCCCTGATTCTCGTCTTTGTCATGGCATACCATTTCTGTCACTTATTACGCTCCAATTCGAATCCTGTCGCATTCTTCTATGCACCGATTCGTCCTGGTGTGCCCAGCTGCTACGCCTCATTTCGGTACATGCTCCAGTGACGGATTCTTTGTAACCTACGGTCCAGTCGTTGAATCCTGTCTCTGTCATGGGACATCATTTCTGTCACTTATTACACTCCAATTCAAATCCTGTCGCATTTTTTATGCACCGATTTGTTCTGGTGTGCCCAGCTGCTACGCCTCATTTCAGTACATGCTCCAGAGACGGTTTCTTTATTGCTACCATCAGTCCAGTCGTTGAATCTTGTCTCTGTCATGGGATATCATTTCTGTCACTTATTACGCTCCGATTCGAATCCTGTTGCATTTATTTATGCACCGATTCGTCCCGGTGTGCCCAGCTGCTACGCCTCATTTCAGTACATGCTCCAGAGACGGATTCTTTGTTGTAACCATCAGTCCAGTCGTTGAATCTTGTCTCTGTCATGGCATATCATTTCTGTCACTTATTACGCTCCAATTCGAATCCTGTCGCATTTTGTTTTTATGCACTGATTCGTTCTGGTGTGCCCAGCTGCTACGCCTCATTTCAGTACATGCTCCAAAGACAGGATTCCTCTGTTTGGTTCATGGGCTCGTCCTCTGATTCTTGTCTTTGTCATGGGTTTTCATTTCATTTCACCTATCACGTTCCGGTACGAATAGTCACATCTGTGTACCAAATTCGTCTCGGCGTGCCCCAGGAATGGCCTCATTTCAGTACATGCTCCAGAATCCGTTTCGTGCTCGGTCGCAAGTTGTGGCATGGCGATCTGGATCTCTGTCATGGCAGGTTCTCTCATTTCACTGTCACATACCGCTTCCCGGTTTGGGTCCAGTTGATTCTTCAATGCTTGGACGCCTACTGGGGGCCTTGCTCCTCGGCCTCATTTCATTATTAGTTGCCTCGGAAGGGAAACACAGCTTCGTTTAGGCGGGTCTCGCCGTTTTCTCCACATACAAGCGTAGACTTCTTGCAATCGTTGCAAACACACATCCAAGCGTAGACTTCTTGCAATCATGGCAAGCACGCATCCAGACATAGACTTCTCGTAATCATTGCAAGCACACATTCGAGCATAGACCTCTGGCACTCGTTGCAAGCATGCATTCGAGCATAGACCTCTGGCACCCATTGCAAGCAGGCATTCGAGCATAGACCTCTTGCAATCATTGCAAGCACGCATTTGAGCATAAGACCTCTTGCGATCATCGCAAGCACGCATTTGAGCATAGACCTCTTGCGATCATCGCAAACACGCACTCGAGCATAGACTTCTCGCAATCATTGCAAGCACACATTCGAGCATAGACCTCTGGCACTCATTGCAAGTATGCATTCGAGCATAGACCTCTTGCGATCATCGCAAGCACGCATTTGAGCATAGACCTCTTGCACTCATTACAAGCACGCACTCGAGCATAGACCTCTTGCAATCATGGCAAGCACGCATTCAAGCATAGACCTCTTGCAATCGTTGCAAGCAGATGTCCAGGCACAACTTATGGCAATCATTGTTGGCAGGCACTTCTGGCTGCGCGATAGATTGCTGTGGGGAAAGCCTGGATACCTTCCTGAAGGTACGTTGTATTACGGGGTACTTATATTTATAGGAATAGTTGATCCAGGGAAAAATCCGATTGCCTCTCGAGGGTTCAGGAAGGAATTTTTTCCCCTGCTGTAGCAAATTGGGCTATGCTCTGTTGGGGGTTTTTGCCTTCCTCTGGATCAGCTGCGGGCGTAGAATTGGGTGTGTCGGGTTGTGTGATACCTTATTTATTTTGATTTGTGGTGGGACTGGATGGACTTCTGTCTTTCCGGCCTGGCTACCCATGTGACCTACCATAATTCCTTGCAATCGTTGCAAGCACGAGTCCTGGCATAACTCCTTGCATTAGTCGCAGGCACGCATCCTAGCATAACATCTTGCAATCATAGCAAGCACGCATCCTGGGTAACATCTAGCAAGCACGCGTCCAAAACATACATTCAAGCACAACTCCTGCAGTCTTCGCAGTGCACATGCGGTAACACAAATGGCTCACAGTCACTACGTGCACATCTCCAGTGACAAACTCCCGGGCAATTGTCGCAAGCACACGTTTAACACACTTTTGGTCATACCAAGGCTCGCGACTTAGCATAACTTCTTGCAATCATTCGTTGGCAAGCACGTTCTCAGTGGCACACGAACTGGCTACACGTCATTTTCAGCAGCACTTAATTGGCCACTCGTCTCATGTGGCTTTCCTTACAAACCACTCACTGTTGTCTGCCTACTCGTCTCTTCCTTAGGACAGTTGAGTTCAACTTCTGTCCCGCACCAGGATCATGTTGACACACGCAACTGGCTTCTTCCTGTAGCACGCCCAGGCTATTTCTAGCCAGCGTTCAGCATTTCTTATCCTTAGAGTGCACGGAGAGCAATCTGTCATTCGGCCCATACAGCAAGATCCCCACTACGAGGCATCCAGAGGCATCAGCCCATAGCCAACGGCAAACGCTCGCCCATCACAACTACCATCTTTAGGGGCATATAATATCCTCGCATATTCCCCAGTCTAGCCATCCAAAAGACACCTACAGTCCCTACACGGCATGTCGAGTTTCCCTATGCGCATCATCCCTCAGGGTTGCGCCTTTGTGTCATGCCTGTTGGTCTTACTGTCCCTCTCACAGGATCCAGAGCAAGTCCTCAGCCTGGATCCCGCGGCAATAGCAGTCCTTGCTATGCGGGAGGAATTCCTATCATCTGGGAATGGCGTCTCCCTGTTCATTCCCTCCATGTCTTCCCTTTCTCCCCAGGTGATGACCGACGCAGCGGCCTCCACGGGCTTGCGGCTGTTTTTGGCCACCTCTGGCTCGCAGCTCCCTGGCCTCCCCAGTTACTGGCAATTCCTGGCTGCGCCAAGGCGTCCTCTCTGTTGATTATGTCCTTCCTACGTCGACTGGTCCAGCTCTTGTTGTTGTTTCAGTTCAACATCTGTTGTTCCTTTATCCCCGGTAAATTCAATCAGGCAGCGGACGCCCTCTCCCGCTTTAACCTTGTCTCGTTTTCGTTCAGGTACCCGGAGCCGGACCAACATCAGCAGCTACCCGGACTGGTCTCAGCTGACCCTGGATTAGCCCCTCACCTCCTAGCGGCTACTCAACTCATTGATCACTCCCTTTCCCGCAAATAACCTCAAGGCCTATCAATTAGCCTGGAGGGCCTTTAACCGCTTAATCACGTATCACAGCACAGAGACGTCCCGTGTCAAGCAAGTCATAGCCTTCATTTCCTACTGCCACTCGCAGTTGGCGTTATCCTTAATACGATCCGGCTATACCTGACCGGTGTATAACATTTCACCTCCCTCCAGGACCCTACCGTACCCTCCTTATTTTACCACGCCGTTCAGGCTGTTATGCGTGGTATCCAGAAGCGCCAGCCGATGGCCGGCACCAAACGACTGCCTATCACAGGAGACGTTTTAGAAATATGTCAGATATCCTGGCCACTGCACCTTTTCGGTCTCCACGTTAGTGTCATTTACAAGCGGCCGTGCACCCGGCCTTCTGCGGCTTCTTGCGGCCGGGCGGGTTTACTGGTAGTGGCCTCACAGCACGCATGCTGTGCAGGCGCCACCTGGTCCGATTCAAAGACCATTTCGTCGTACACTTGGCAGTCTCCAAGACACAGCAGCTTGGCTCGGGTACGGACATACACTTCTATAAGTCCAACAACCGCTGGTACCCGGTCGCCATTCTCGCCCGCTTGTTGACCCTTTTGGCTGACCAACCAGGAACTAGTACGTTTCTGCCCTTTCACTCGAAACCTCTCAACGCAGCCCAGTTCATGGAGCATGTCAGGATACTCCTGGGCATCCTTCACCTCAATCCTGCTCACTATTCAGGACAGTCATTTCGTATCGGGGCAGCTGCAACGGCCTCCCGCCAAGGGGTCCCGGTCCACGTTATCAAAAAGTTGGGTAGATGGAAGTCCTCCTGTTTTGCCCGTTACATACCCAATCCGCAAATTGAGATGGCCCAGGCCTTTGTCAAACTTACCCAGTAACAGTCTTGATTCAATAAAATGCATCCCCTACCTGAGTGTTTTTGCCCCCTTATTCTTGGTATACCATACGTTAGACCAGGGCACACTTTCAGGTCCATTTCAAGTAAGCGAGTTTATGTTATCCTTGTTTGTCATCCTTATCCGTATCGGTCAGAGGGCTCCACACCATAAATATATATATATATATATATATATATATATATATATATATATATATATATATATATATATATATATATTATTTTTAATTATTATTTATTTATTATATATATATATATATATATATATATACACACAATTACACAAGATTGTCCTTTTTCTGTTTAATATTATCTCATTTATTTTAGCCTTAGGCTAAAAGGATTAGTATTTTAAGACAGACTATTTCCTATATTAAGGCCAGCTAGTAACACTGTGCGATATAGCTCTCCTGGGTCAGTGTGTAAAACAGCAGGGAAATATATAACCAAAGCATGACAGATAGATTTTCTATTTTTAATTTTATTTCGGCCTTATCTACCCACCACTGAGTTATCAACATTAAATTCATTGTAATACCAAAACCAGTAATAAAGGGTTATGAGAGCAATCACAAGATCCTTGCAAAATAATAGACACATTATATTTTCCTTTGTACCTTCTTTGGTAATAGGCTGTATAATATAAAGGGTCTATATATAAGGCAATCTAGTGGACAATCATTGAAAATGAAAATAGCAAAGGGTTTCAATCCAGATGTGTGCCTAAAGCAACCTCACATCGGAATATTACTTAAGAGTTTCTCATTTTTAATCTCTTGTATATACATAAAATATCTCATGGCTTAAAAATGTGTTGTTATAGTTAAAGCCTTAGTATTTGTATGTAGAACTAGTGTACACATTCATCTTTTTTCTTTTCTCCCCTTTCAAATAGGGGAGAAGATCATTCAACTACATAAACATACTTGCAACAGTTGCATCTTTTTAGTTGTAGTACTAACTGCAACAAGTGATTGGTCCACAGTGCTGATGCCTGTTCCCTTTTCCTTTACTCTTATCAGGTTGTCACTTACCTTGGTTGGAGGTCGAGTTGACAAGAGGGCTTCCCTTGACAGAAGTACAAGGCACAAAAAATCATGGATGCCAGTAGCTTGATAGTAGGTGATTGCGATGGACAGAGATGTAGTCAAGGTGAGTCAGGGTCTTACATGGTAAGGCAGCAGCGTGAACAGGGAGCAGGCAGAGCAAGGTCCAGTAGCGGCCCGAGGTCAGTACCAAGCAAGCAAGCAGGCAGAGCAAGGTCCTGTAACAGGCCAAGGTCAGTGCCAGGGAAGCAGGAAGAGAATAGTCAGATAGTAAGAATATTAAGTGCGGGGCGTGGCTTGCCGGCCGAGGAAGATGGCTGCCTAACTCCTCAGCTCCGTCGGACCAAGGCCTAATCTTCTGCCTTTCCCTGCCGAGTGGCGTTTATCTACTATCCCATACATGGGGACTTCTTCCCGTGGCACGTCGGGCTCCCGCTCCAGGTCCCCGAGGGGCCCAAGCAACCGTGCGACCTACAACATCCCGGAGATGTTCTGCACACAGAGGCCCAACATGGCGGAGGGCTCCCCTCCCGAGGTGAGGAACAACGAATCCATTGTTCTCACTCCCTCAGAACACAACTCCACGCGACTGCCCGTGCCATCCACTCCTCTTGCATCTCAACCGTTATGCCTAGCGGACCTCAGGGCGGTCGCCTCAGACATAAAGGACACGCTTACGGCGGCAATATCTGATCTACGCCAGGAACTCCAGGAAATAGCGGGAAGAGTACATGCGGTAGAAAGAACCACTGACCGCCATCAAGGAATCCTGAGAGACCTAGATCGGAAGACCACCACACACAGTCTGTACCTCAGGGATCTCCAAAGGCACGTCGAGGACCTCGATAACCGGGGAAGGAGACACAACCTGAGGGTACGAGGCCTGCCTGAAACAGTGAGTAGTGATCAGCTTTCACACACTGTGACAACCATTTTTAATGGTATATTAGACAGACCCCCACAGACGCCTATAATCATGGAGAGAATCCACAGAGCGCTCAGGCCCAGGGGCAGGGATAACGATCCGCCCAGAGATATCGTTTGCTGCCTTGTAGACTATGCCATAAAGGAAGAAATTCTACGTCAGGCCAGAGTAAAAGAGGATATCACCTATGAGGGCCATGTCATCCGTATATTTCAAGATCTGTCAGCCATCACCTTGAAAAATCGAAGGGGCTTACGTCCGTTGTTAGACGTTCTCAGACGCAAGGGCATTCCCTACAAGTGGAAATTTCCGTTCGGACTACAGGCCTCTTATCACGATCGCACTGCTATACTCAAGGTCCCGGAAGATCTAGACGACTTCTGTCATTCCCTGGATCTCCCATTTGTCGAGCTCCCTAATTGGTACGTGGACTTTGCCCGCTCCGGACCACAACCTTGGGTCAGGGAAGAAAGAATGGATGTGTCGGAGGTTTCCTTCAGAAGACGTCGTTCCCCGTCTCCGATTCTGAGCGACAGAAACCAGGCTCATCAACGGCAACCAGATCGCAGATCTCCGTCCGGTCCGACACCGCGCCGCGCACGAAGGGATCGTTAGGTGAGATTGCAGTTCAACGCCTTTGACCAAGGCCTGAAGCCTTGTTCCGTTCTGGTTCTGCGAACAAAGCCACTCGTTCGGTTGGAGGGACATTAACTCCCCGCAAATTTTTCTTGTTCGTCCATCGTTGACATTTTCTTGCTTATATTGCTATGACTCCCGATGTTTATTCTCAACCTCTTTTTAGTCGGATGAACGATCCACGATCCGACATTTAAGTTGCACCACCTATACCACAACTATCGTTCGGACGAACACGCTACTCCTTTGCTCGGACTGACGAAGCCTTAGATCCCTTCGATCAACAATATACGTCCCTGTGAATATGCACCAGACGGCCTATGCATAGAGAGGGAGATCTACAGTAGCAGGACGTCCCGTCTGAAAAACTAATAACTGGCTTCATGGGGAGAGGAAGGGTAACTAATGGTCAATGCTCTCCTTTAATTATTATCTCTGATTTTTCTTTTTTCAAGTTTTTGCTCTTATTGATACCCCTGGGTAAAATGCATATATTTACGATACAGTACGCCTTTCTGCTCCCCTGTCGGGTCTTATTCGTTATACCTGGTACAACATTGATCTCGAACCAGCTGTCTGCTGGCTGCTCGGAAATCCTGGCGATTTATGGTCCACTCGCCCCGACATGGGAGCAAGATACGCACAGCTTCCGTTGCTACAAGAATTTCCCCTATTGTTTTGCTATGTTGAATGACTACTATTGTTTGCATATGTTCGGTATGTTAAAATGTTTTTTAGGTTATGCTTTAGACCTTTTAGGTACTTTTTTAAGGACCCTCACCGCAAGGATACCATAGTCAGTTTCTCGCCCCTAGCACACTACCCGGATGTATAATTAGCCCTTAATTGCCCGTCCCTGTTGTTATCCCAGGGTGCTGCTTTATAAAGGGCTACAACCCCGAACATTATGTTACCAGGCCTTTACATTAAATATAGGTCGTAGGTCCGATGGTTGTTCTTAGATACACTTTCCTCACGGTACTCCCACCTCCCACAAGGTGAACTGACACGTTTCAAAACCTATCGTTAAACAGTAGCTCTATTCGTGTAGTTCACCCAATCTATACCGACTTTCTGTAAATATCTAGGAGGGACAGTAGGTACGTCCCTACAGTCGGTGTTTACAAACCAACCCATTTCCTTTCCTTCCCCTTCCCCTTCTCTGGTTCCCCTCCCTTTCCTTTTTGACTTCTAGTTTGACCTTCTCTATCTTGGGAACCCCTCTGTCCGTTGACTCCGTGCCCTTGTGCTCCTTCTGGCTTTCATTAACCTCAGTGCTCCTCCCTTGCCAATTTGTAATAGCGCAAGATGCCGACTCCCGCCAGGCCCACACTCACGTTCACGTCCTTTAACGCTCGAGGTTTAAACATACCTGAAAAACGGAGACAAATGTTACTCCAAATGCAAAAATCTCATCCTGATTTCCTACTCGTTCAAGAAACGCACTTCAGGTCAAATGCAATTCCGCAACTTCATTCTAGATACTTCCCGGTAGTGTTTCACGCTACGAACCCGGAGGCCAAGTCAAAGGGGGTTTCCACACTCATTGCATCGCGATGCAAATTCCTCCTTCTAGACAAATTAGCAGATCCAAGAGGTAGATACCTATTCCTGAAAGGCAAAATAGGACACACCACGTATACCATAGCGAACATATACGCACCAAACTCAAAGCAGGTCTCCTTTTTTAAATCTCTCGCCCAATCTTTGATCCCCTTTGTAGAGGGTACCCTAATTCTTGGAGGGGACTTCAACACCCCGCTGAACCCTATCCTTGATACATCAACAGGGAAATCGAATATCCCCTATGCGGCTTTGCGCTCCATCAAGACCCAGCTGCAAAACTTAATGTTACATGATTCGTGGAGGACCCTATACCCCGATGCCAGAGACTATACGTTCTTTTCCCCCCCGCACAATAAATATTCACGTATAGATTACTTCTTCCTGTCTCAAAAAGATCTCCATTCACTTCACCGAGCCTCGATTGATCCTCAAATTCTTTCCGATCACCACCCGATCTCTATGTCCATATATACCGCTGACAACCCGCCCACAGCCGCGATTTGGCGTCTAGATCCCTCCCTACTGACGGACATGGTTACACAAGATAAAATCAAAACGGGCATAAAGCAATTCTTTGAAGATAACAAACCCACTGACACTTCCCCTCTGACCAACTGGGAAGCCCACAAATGTGTGATCCGAGGTATAATTATAGCAGAAATGTCCCAGCGAAGAAAAGCCAGAAAAAAACAATTCAGTGATCTGTTGGCCAAAATTTCTAGTCTTGAGAAAGCACACAAACAGACCCAGGCTCTACAATCCCTGACCCTACTGATCCAGGCCAGGCAGGACATGTTGGAACTATTGGGAAAACAGATTAAACGTAAATATATCCTCTCTCAGAAATTCTTTTACGAATACGGGAACAAAGCTAGCAAAGGTTTAGCCAGAGCCCTCCAGGCAAAAAAAGCAGCTGTGACGATACATTCTATTACTGACAATTCGGGTCATAAACTCACATCGAACCCAGATATAGCCTCCCAATTTGTCTCATTCTACAAACAACTATACAACCTTTCCCCTGCCTCGCCGGCTAACCCGCTGACAGATAGGAAGGCTTTGATATCGGAATTTCTGCAGAATCACGCTATGCCCAAACTATCGACTGAAGAATGCGTGAAACTCCAAGCCCCTCTGTCAGCGGAGGAAGCGAATCTGGCCCTAAAACAAATGAAGTCGGGTAAAAGCCCAGGCCCCGATGGGTTGACTACGGGCTACTATAAAGCGTTCCAGGACAACCTTATAAAACATTTCCTCTTAGCTTTTAACTCTTGCTCCTCTCCCCAGACGCCCCCACGAGACTTACTTACTGCCCACATTGTGGTCATTCCCAAACCGGACAGGGACGTGACGAAGGTAGCGAACTATCGTCCGATTTCCCTACTTAATGTTGATCTAAAATGGTTCGCAAAAATTCTGGCCAACAGACTACTCCCCTTACTTCCTCAATCTATTAATTTAGACCAGGTTGGCTTCATTCCCGGAAGGGAAGCGAGGGATAATACAATCAAGGCTCTCAACATTCACCATTGGCTGCAATCCCAGGGTCTCCCAGGGTTTTTTCTGTCCCTCGATGCGGAGAAGGCGTTTGACAGGGTGGCCTGGGACTTTATGTTTCAAACGCTGGAATCCCTGGGCTTACCACCGTCGATGTTAAACTTGATCAAGACCCTTTACTCTAGCCCCACGGCTAAAGTTAGAGTGAATGGCCACCTGTCAGACGCCTTCCCCATCGCAAATGGTACCCGCCAGGGGTGTCCGCTATCCCCACTAATTTTTATTCTTACACTTGAACCCCTCCTCAACTGCATTAGAGCGGACCAGGCCATTAAAGGGATACAAATACACCATCGTCAGTTTAAAACAGCGGCCTTTGCAGACGATATCCTCTTATTTTTAACAGATCCCCTGTCAACCATCCCTGCCCTGCTTTCCACACTACAACATTACCATATCCTGTCCAACCTTCAAATTAATTATTCAAAGTCCACTGCTCTTAATCTGACTCTTCCAACAGAGACCTGTAATCAATGCAAAGCTAAATTCCCATTCATTTGGAGTACACATGACATCAAATACCTGGGAATTCACCTTACCACGTCTATCCAAGATTGGTATGCTTCTAACTTTCTACCGTTACTCCGATCTATTACAAAAGATCTTTCCAAGTGGTCGGGAGGGTTGTTCTCTTGGTTCGGGAGAATAGCTATAATTAAGATGAATATTCTTCCCAGGGTGCTATACGTCTTACAAGCTCTCCCCATTACAATCCCCAACATGTTTTTTGCCTCTCTACGTAGACTTTTCACTTCGTTTATTTGGAGACAGGCACCTCCCCGACTTAGTTTCCTGAAACTCACCACCCCTAAGGCTGTGGGAGGCTTGGGCCTTCCAGACATTTATAAATACTACCTCTCTAGCCATCTAACCAGGGTCCTCGATTGGAACTTACACGCTCAAGGGAAGGATTGGGTACAACTTGAGAAATCCCTAATCCCCTCGCCACTGGGGTCACTTCCATGGATACATACAAAGCACATTCCGCTCGCCATACGAAACCACCCCCTAATTGGTCCCACATTAACAGCATCCAAAGATAGCTTCACAAAATATGCATTGTCCTCCCCTAACAGCCCCTTAACACCCATCAGAGGTAACCCCGATTTTGTCCCAGGTTTGGAGACGCACTTCTTGAACGATGCGGGGTTTCAGGATCCCCTGCAAGTTCGACACTTCTATGTGGGGGAGAAAATGAAATCATACGAATCCTTAGTGGCTATGACACAGACGAATTATGTCCCTTTCTGGTCTTATGTTCAGTTGAGACACTTCCTCCAGTCGGCTCCATCCCCTTATCAATGGTCTCGCCCCTTAACTACATTCGAACAACTATGCACGCTATCAGAACCACAACGACACCTCACTTCACAGATCTATACGCTGCTAGTATCACCTTTAAAGTCGGTTTTCGATAGACTGAAACAGAAGTGGGAAGATGACTTGTCCCAGTCCTTTTCAATAGAAGACTGGGAAACTATATTCCAGATGGCTCATAAAGGGACCTTGAACTCTCACACACAGGAGAATGCATTTAAAATAATCTCACGATGGTACAGAACACCTCTCCAAATACAACGTTTCGTCCCACACCTCTCCCCACAATGTTGGCGCTGCTTAGATGGAATAGGATCTTTCCTACATATTTGGTGGTCTTGCCCCAAATTACAACCGTTTTGGAAAGAAGTTCATAGGGTGATCAAACAGGTTACCACCTTTGACTTGGCCTTCCGACCTTCACAATTTCTATTAGGCTTGCCCTCTATCCCCAAAAAACATTATTTTCGCTCACTACCAATGCACATGTTAAATGCAGCCAAACTTTGTGTACCGACCAAATGGCGAAACTCCGATCCACCCACGATCGCAGAATGGCTGGCGAGAGTCCGCAAAACGGCGGAAATGGAAGACTTGATTCATCAAGCCCATGACAAACAAGAAAAATTCACCTCTACCTGGGCTTGTTGGTTCCACTTCCTTTCTACCCCTGATTATAAGTCGCTCACACATCATACTGGGTAGATGGTGCGGAGTCAATGGACAGACCTCCTATTTCTTATATCTTTCTTACTTTTCCTTTCCTGGATTCTTCCCCCTCCTGTCTCTGTTTCTGCTCCCTCTTACGATGGAGCCCTAACCCCAGTACTCCGGAGAGCCTCCTTCTCCCCTGAGGAGAGATTTAGATCCCCTCTTCACAAGACAACTTGTCTCTGAAGAGATTATCTCTATGCATGTAGCTGATAGTATCCTGGTTATACACCGCCCATTAAGATACAGATAAACTGTGGAGATAGCTTCCGGTGGTCTTCGGTTGTGATTATACTCACGCATCTTACGGTTTACATTAAGGAGCCTCACAGGGTGTCAAATTTTTACTTCTTTATTATGCTACTCCGTCCTTCTAGTTTAATTGAGGCCATTCTTTTATACATACTCGGATTCAAAGCCGCTGCCTCTGATCTATGTGTAGGTTAACTAGCTGTAAGGAGACTAACAGGACCTTATGGTGGGGGGTTGGATCTGCCTCCGCTTGGGCACAGTCCAGCTCCCTGTCGGGGTGTCTGGGTGGAGCCACTCCCCTCCCCTCCACCCATTTGAAAAACGAATTTTTTACACACAACATTTATAGTTTGTGTCCTTATACTCCTCAAGCTGTCTAATGTAGTCTTGGACTTAACATGCATACTACACGGCTGTTACTCCATGTTTGTATAAGTAGCACTGTTATAGCTTGTCAAAACGGTTCCTGTTACTTTGGCTTTAAGTTGTATTTTTCTGTATTTTTCTGTATACTTCAATAAAAACTTGTTAAAAAAAAAAAAAAGAATATTAAGTGCAGCACTAATATATATTGTATGTATATATTGAAAAATTGTGCAAGTATGCAAACAGTAGGTATAACACATTGACTGTGCAAAATAAAATAAAGTGCTAGGTGCAAACAGCAATAAATGAGTATAAATACAATTCATAAATTAAAATCACTAAAAAATCCATATATGTGAAATAGCATTGTGAATAAATGCCTGTTCGACTTAGTGCCACTGGCATTGGGTCCACTGAGTCCGGTAAGAGTATTCAATTTTTTTTCATTGGTGGTGGAGTCACAATCTATGGTGATTTCCTTAATAGATGGTGGCCTATCCATCAGAGGTCGAATGTATCTTCAATTTCAACATTGATTTCTACCTAAACACTTGTGATTTCATTTCACCTGTTTGGACTGTTTTTTTTGTTTTCCCTCATGGGTTATTTATTCATAATGTCATTTCACATATATGGACTTTTTAGTGATTTTAATTTATGAATTGTATTCATACTAATTTATTGCTGTTTGCACCTAGTACTTTATTTTATTTTGCACAGTCAATGTGTTATACTTACTGTTTGCATACTTGCACAATTTATTTATATATATATACACACAATATGGATTAGCTCTGCACTTAATATTCTCACTATACACTCAATTTGTCTAATTGTAGTGTTTTCAGCTTTTCATAAGGCCCCTTTCACACATGCGGATGGTATGTCCGTATTTCATCCATCCGTTTGCGGATGAAATACGGACATACATTCATCCCTATGGGATAGCGGGTGTCTGCGGATGAGCATCCGCAGACAACCGATTTCGTCCGCCTCCGCAACAGTCCGATTCTGCAGACGGAGGAAAATCCTATTTTTCTATCCGTCTGCAGAGCGGATCGGACGAACACGGACACACGGTCCGTGCTCGTCCGATCCCCATAGAGGAGAGCGGAGATCTGACAGGGTGGTCCCTGCACAGTGTGCGGAGATCGCCCTGTCCGCAGCCGGCTCAGCGGGGACAACGGAGCGATCCCCGCTGAGCGAGCGGATCTTCACGGGGCGGATCATTACTGATCCGCCCCGTGTGAAAGATTCCTAAGTCTGTTGAGCAGCACAGTGCACATTTTGAAATTTAGAGAATAGTCAGAGGCAAGCTGAGGTTGGTGTTCAGAATCCACAGAGCAAGGTCAGGAACAAGCCGTGTCAGGAACGGAAGATCAGTCTGCAAAAGCAGGAACGCGGGTCACCATGACGTAAAAGCTGAAGAACATCCAGCAACTAGCACACACCAGGATCTCCTTTAAAATAGGCAGCTTGGCGCCAATGCATGTGGACAAGCATGCCTACGTGTTAGTGCTATACTAGCCCAAGCTCGTCTGTGTCCTGGTACATGTGCATGAGCGTTAGCTGAACTGGATTAAGCAGCAGCTACATATAAATGAGCATTAGCTGTGTGAAAATGTGCACTACCTGTATTAGTTTCCTGACACAGGTCTTTCTTAACTCTCTCATTTGCAGAAATACCATTATGCCAACACATTCAAACCCCAGTCAAATTAGAATTTAAATTTTACTATGCTTCCTAATCAACATGTGTTCCTTACTTTGAAGAGAGCATACGTTCCAATAACAATTCATGGGAGAGGGGTACCTAGCACACACATGGAGTCCACCAGGATCTTCTCCAGCCCAATAGGACCTTCTGTTAGGACAGGGGCCTGCATATATTTGGGGTTAGGCTTCAGAAAAAAAAAATATTCCTAATGACCTTCTGCAGCACACTGGTCAGCTCAACATATATGAGCAGTCCTTTTAACCCCCTTTTTCTTAACTCAAACTCCCCACTGAGCAAGAAATTCTGTGGCATTTGATAACATTGAAACCCCATATAACTGTCCTGCCTTTTCAGAACTAACTGAAGTTGGTCCTTTCTCCTCCCTGTACTCTGTTTCATTAATATGCAATCCAGGACATGACAATCTGAACATTGTGCCTACCCCCTTTACTACCTAATGCAAAAGAGCAATAAAGCTTTTAAAGAGTAGAACCAAAGAAACCCATAATGCATCATAGGAACATATTTTAGTTTCAGAACTACTGACGCAATGCAGGAAAGATCACAGCATTAATGTTTCTAAATTAATTTTTGGGGAAAAAAGCAGGGGAGAGTTAAAGTTCCTGTCAGGAACATGTATTCTTCTATTTGTTTTGATGACAAATGCCACTGGGACAGATAGTGATGAGAATTACAAACAGTTGTCACCAAAACAGGAGACGGGGAATCTCCCAGTATGGAAGTCTATTTTATTGGGGATTTCTCCCTAATTCAGGGAAATTTCCTTTCACTTCCTGTTGTGCCTCTGGAACAGAAAGTGGATGAAACTTTATTCAAAGGGATACAGAAAGCCCCAAAAAAAAAAAAAAACAGGAGTTTTAACAATTTTCTATTTTAGCCAAATGGCAAATGTTTTCTTAGCAAAGGTTGTATTGTTTTTGTACAGTTATAGTGAAGATGTGTTATGTGGCTGTCTTAAACACAAACAGTGTTTCGGAAGTTTTTTCTTTAATAAAATCAGTGTAGAGTAAAAGTCACAGATTGAGTACACATGATTTCCCGGTCTACTAAGCCAGCATTGCTATTCAACCTTGTCTATGCCACTATGATTTCAATATCAGGCTCCTATAATGAGCAGTGCACAAAATATCTACAAATGCCTAGCCTGATGGACTCGAGTTTTAATCTGAATAATCATACCATTCCATCATTATGCTGTTGTTCAGTTTAGTCTCTCAGCAGTCTGTTCACAGCAGCAGATATTCCAACAGGCAGATTCACTTCTAAATTGTGCATACTGCTTGGATGAGTAGGATAATTAACAGCCATTAGTGCTAAGTATCATTTTATCTTTAAATCTTTCTTATGACCAGGGGGAATTCATTTTGCACAGATGTGTTTTGGGCAGACATGCATTGAAATATATCTGGGTAGTTGCTCATGTAATCTGAATGTGTTATATGATGTAATTAAGATGTGAAAAAGCAGCTCAGTTATAGTATTTTGTAATGTTGTCTTGCAGGCTTAATCATCTTAGAAAATGCAGAAATAAACTCACCATGTGTCCTTTAAACCCCATTAATATGACCATACATAGCCAGGGTTTATGAGAAAACAGAGAAAACAACAAAAAACAAAGCTCTCAAAAATACTGATGGGAAGCTGAAAGAGAAGGACTTTTGAGTTTGTAGGAGACTTTTTTCTAAATCTGCTTGGGTCAAGCTCTGCGTTATGTGGTGGTCAGCTAAGGCAGCGTGTGGTTGTTGGAGTCCCAACAGCAAGATACAGAGAAGCAGGACAGAGGTGGACCTGTACAAGCCATCCAGACTGTGAGTTGAACTGGAATGGATGGCTGAATTGCCTCCAAGAATAGTGCCATATTGTATTTTATCTGCTAAATGGATGCTGATAACGAATATGATACTATTCAGTATATACGGTATATTCCTTTTTCTTTTATTTCCTATACCTTTATTTGCACAGATCAAAGATAAAGTGGTAGGGGGTATTGCAACTTGTAACACTGCCAGGGGCTGTTGTGCAGTTGCAGCAGCAGGTTTTTTTTTTTTTTTTTTTTAAGAAAAAAATAAAAAATGTTAATGTACAATTGTAAGTATAATTGTCCATGTTAGACATAAGTAAGGATGAGCTGAACACCCCCCTGTTCAGTTCGCACCAGAACCTGCGACCAGACCTAAACTTCGTGTGAACTTTAGAACCCTATTAAAGTCTATGGGACTCGAACGTTCAAAATCTAAAGTGCTAATTTTAAAGGCTAATATACAAGTTACTGTCCTAAAAAGTGTTTGGGGACCTGGGTCTTGCCCCAGGGGACATGTATCAATGCAAAAAAAAGTTTTAAAATGGCTGATTTTAATAATGATTAAAGTGAAACAATAAAAGTGTAATATTCCTTTAACTTTCGTACCTGGGGGGTGTCTATAGTATGCCTGTGAAGGGGCGCATGTTTCCCGTGCTTAGAACTGTCCCTGCACAAAGTGTCATTTCTGCAGAAAAAAAATTCATTTAAAATCACTCACGGCTATAATGAATTGTCGGCTCCATAATACAGAAAACACTCAATGAGTGTTCTCTGTATTACGGGAGCCGACAATTCATTCATTGATAAAAAAAAAAGCGTGGGGTTCCCCCAAATTCAAATTTTAAAAAAAAATTGATGTGGGGTTCCCCCTAAATATCCATACCAGACCCTTCAGGTCTGGTATGGATATTAAGGGGAACCCCACGTCAAATAAAAAAAAAATCCATACCAGACCCTTTATCCGAGCACACAACCTGGCAGGTCACAGGAAAAGAGGGGGGGGGACGAGAGAGCAGACCCCCCCCCTGAACCATACCAGGCCACATGCCCTTAACATTGGGAGGATGCTTTGGGGGTCTGTGACCCCTCAAAGCACCATGCCCCCATGTTAATGGGGACAAGGGCCTCACCCCCACAACCCTGGCCGGTGGTTGTGGGGGTCTGCGGGCGGGGGGCTTATCAGAATCCCCCCCAGATCCTGGCCCTCCCCTGTTTGAAATGGTAAGGGGGTACAAAAGTTCCCCTACCATTTCACAAAGAAAGTGTAAAACATGGTTAAATAAGACAAACACACTTTTGAAAAATTCCTTTATTAAAAATAAAAAAAATAAAAAAAAGATTCCAGCGGTGGTAATCCGCTCTTGCTATCCAGCGACGGATGATCATCTCTCTGGGGTACAGCGATGGCTGATCTGATCCAGCGACGGGTGATTTTCAGACCAGCGCAGTCCATCCATGCATCCATTTTCTGTCTGCACTGAGGAGACACTGCGGGGATCCTGGCGCCTGAAGTTTCTTATATTAGGAGGGCGGGGCCACCCGTCACCTGACCCCGCCCCTCTGATACTAGTGAGGGAAGCCAGGGCTTCCCCAATAACGTATGGGTGACCCCGCCCCCCTCTGATAAAAGAGTTCTCAAAAGGACTCGCAAACAGTCCGAAAACATGTTGGGTGTCCACTTGACTACACATGATGGCTAGCCTACCTATTCCAAAGGTAGCCCCATGCTTTGCCAAGTTTCATATGGTGTCAAAGTATGATAAACTGACTGAGAGCCATGTGGAACCCTGGTACAAACAAAAGTTCCTGGGTGGAGATACCTGTGACCGGCTGATGATTGCAGTGCAAAGATTATTTCCTAGTGAAAACCTTTTACAATGCCTGAGATTAACCCCTTAGGGGTAAGTGCATTGACAAAAGGGAGGAGCACATGGCTGGTCTTTATATGCATGGTGTGATGGGCATTCTGTGAGAAGATTCTCCTATCAAATCTAAGGGCTTTTGGATCACAAACACCCTCCTTTATGAACTTTTCCATTCTTTGGATTCCTTTTTTCTATAGTATATATATATGTATGGTGTATATTTAATTCTTAGCTCTGTTAATGTGTGGGTATTGTGTTTAGTGCGATTTTGGGACTATACTTACGCATATTTTATTTTATTTGTTTGATTGTTATAACAGCAGCTGTTTACATAAAGCGAGTATTTGTCCTTGGCGAGCGCTTGGATCAGTTTCAGGATTTGTTTGTGCCACTGATAACTTTTTGATATATTTTACCTATGCTCACTTCTTGGGTGACACTGCTTCTCCATAGATACAGTAATGGGTGTGAATGTTGTCACAATAGAACAGGAAATGTGTTACTGGTAGGATCACCAGGTAAAAATAAAAGACACAAGTCTTAAAAATGAAAACCACTGCATCTACATCTAAGGACTGATAAGCTGCAATATATTACTTTTTATTCTTGGGCTTAGATATGCTTTACCTGTATTTCTAGCATCTAATAATCGTGGGCAGAGTTCTGCAAAAACCTCAAGAAGCATAAGTAGATGTTCAGAGACACATCAGCATTCTGTACCAGAAAAGATTGATGCTTAGCTTCAAGTCATAGGTAGTAAAGTAGCCCGATGCTAAACTAAACATCTGCTACTACTGCAACTAAGCATTTGTTGACTGCAGCAGGAGAAACTGCGGACACTAATAAAAGCAACTCGCTCTATAAAACACCGTCTATTCCTTTGTGTTTAGGATGCAGTGGAGTTTGCTAGACAATGTACCTTGAGAAAACATTTTTGATCTTATGTGATAAATGGTGATACAGTAATATACATAAATTAGTAAAAATGTGAACTACTAAAAATGCTAGTACTCAAAAATAACCAGAAATGTTACATCTACATTGAAAAGAACGTGTTTTATAAGATAAAATCATTTAACATATTTACATTCTATTAGTCCAGGAACAACTATGGCAATATATATGCAAAATATGAGTTTACTTTGGATCCAGCTGACTGATTTTACAAAACTCTTTAAGTCTGAAGTTTAATGATTCCAAAAAAAACAATTACGGCATGAGAAAAGTGTGCAGATCTATTTTTTTTTTTGGAAATGCATACACAGCACCCAAAGTCATTTAGCCAAGTCTGTGAAAACGCTCCACAGTACAGAGATTTTACAATATTTTCCACAGTGTGCTGAAAATATTGATGCTGCAAATAGACACTGATTAGGCAGCACTATCTTAGACAGCATAATATGTTTAACAGCCAACAGGGTATGAAAGATAAAAGCCTTAAAATGTCATTATACAGGTAATCAGAGGTTCAGCTGCAAGAAAGGCATCCAGTGAATTGAAGAGCTTTATTCCCAGGTTTATTGGCCAGCTTTGTGACAAAATACAGCCTAAAACAAGAAGTTCCCTTGCAAGGGTAATAGTCACAGTCAAAAAAAAGTCCAACAAAAAAGAATTAGTGTTACTAAACCCAGGACCCTGCATTCATTATGTAGTCTCCCGCAGTACACAGAACATGGAAATCTAATAGTTTTAGTTTGCAGGACCCCTGACCCTCGGTTTGGACTGTGCTGATTTACCCTGGGTAAAAAACAAACAAACAAAAAAACTCTCTAGCAATTCACGCCAAACTGAGCATGTGCAGCTTGTCCCCAAGGCTCTGTTTTATCAGCAGATAGAATGAGGACAGTGGAAGAAGGGGAGGAACAGAGAAGACAGGATCAAACAGCATTTTTACATAATGCAGTGGATTAACCCCTTAGGTTCCACAGTGAGTATAACAAGCATGCTTCACTTCATATACAGACTGATTTTTATTGTTGAGGGTTTAGCAACACTTTAATCTTTCTGGCTAGTAGGGAGAACACACTAGGTCTTCCTCAGACCTGCAGACACGTTTCATCACAGCTCGCCTGCATCCTTTCCGCAACAACAACTGATTAACAAGGGGAAAAGAAAAATTGTACCCCAGATGGGGAACAAAATGTGGCCAGCGCTTAACCCCCTGTATCCTGCTACAGACTTTTCACTGCCACCCATTTATCTCATGAACCACAAAATCCTATACGTTCCATCCACAACTGAGAGGGGCTTTTTGTCACATACTTCCCCCTTCTGTTTGAACCCATGCAACTATGTAACCCATTGGTTTAAATACCAAACAATGGGTTCTAGAGAGGGCATCCACATTTTTCTGATTACAACCTGCCTGATGCTCAATGTTAAAAGAAAAATCTTGGAGAGCCAGGAACCAGCAGGTAATCCTTCAAATTCGGTCCTTAGCCTGGGCCATCCATTTCAAGAGATGCCACTGTGGATGGAGGTGAGTTGAGGGCAGGGGACGTTAAGGCGAGCTGTGGACAGCAATGTAGAATTGAGCTGTGGATGGGGATGGAGAGGTAAGCTTTGGATGAGGATGATGAGTTGTAATGTATAGCACAGCATACAGGATAGCAGTTAGGTTAATGCAACATACAACACAGCATACAGGTTGCAGCAGGATAATGTAATGTACATCACATATTACATGCTCCTGACCATACTTTGTATGCTGTGCTGTGTGGTACATACTTTTTATTGTTGTATCTTGTATAGTCACATAGTAGGTGAGGTTTAAAAAAGACACAAGTCCATAAAGTCAAACCTATGTGTGTGATTATATGTCAGTAATACATTGTATATCCCAGTATGTTGTGGTCGTTCAGGTGCTTATCTAATAGTTTTTTTTTAACTATCAATGCCACCCGCTGAAACCACTGCCTGTGTAAGGGAATTCCATATCCTTGCCGCTCTTACAGTAAAGAACCCTCTACGTAGTTTAAGGTTAAACCTTTTTTCTTCTCATTTTAGTGAGTGGCCACATGTCTTAATAAACTCCCTTCCGTTGAAAAGTTTTATCCCTATTGTGGGGTCACCAGTATGATATTTGTAAATTGAAATCATATCCCTTCTCAAGCGTCTCTTCTCCAAATAGAACAAGTTCAGTTCTCGCAACCTTTCTTAATAACTAATATCCTACAGACCCTTTATTAGCTTAGTTGACCTTCTTTGTACTCGCTCCATTTCCAGTACCTCCTTCCTAAGGACTGCTGCCCAGAACTAGACAGCATACTCCAGGTGAGGCCAGACCAGAGTGTTGTAGAGTGGGAGAATTATCGCTTTATCTCTTGAGTTAATCCCCTTTTTTATGCATGCCGATATTCTGTTTGCTTTGTTAGCAGCAGCTTGGCATTGCATGCCATTGCTGAGCCTATCATCTACAAGGACCCCCAGGTCCTTTCCCATCCTTGATTCCCCAGAGGTTCTCCCCTAGTGAGTAGATTGCATTCATATTTTTGCCATCTAAACCTCATTTGCCATGTAGTTGCCCACTCCATTCATTTGTTCAGATCGTCTTGCAAGGTTTCCACATCCTGTGGAGAAGTTATTGCCCTGCTTAGCTTAGTATCGTCCGCAAATACAGAAATTGAACTGTTTACCTCATCCTCCAGATCGTTTATGAACAAATTAAATAGGATTGGTCCCAGCACAGAACCCTGGAAGACCACACTTTTCACCCCTGACCATTCTGAGTACTCCCCATTTATCACCACCCTCTGAACTCGCCATTGTAGCCAGTTTTCAATTCATGTACTCACCCTCACCCTCACCATTCATGCTAACGGACCTTACTTTGTACAGTAAACGTTTATGGGGAACTGTGTCAAATGCTTTTGCAAAATCCAGATACACCACTTCTTCCTTTATCTAGATGGCAGCTCACCTCCTCATAGAAGGTTAGTAGATTGGTTTGGCAAGAATGATTCTTCATGAATCTATGCTGAATACTGCTAATGATACCATTTTCATTACTAAAATCATGTATATAGTCCCTTATCAGCCCCTCCAAGAGCTGGCATACTATTGATGTTAGGCTAACTGGTCTGTAATTCCCAGGGATGTATTTTGCCCCTTTTTAAAATATTGGTGCTACATTGGCTTTTCTCCTATCAGCTGGTACCATTCCAGTTAGTAGACTGTCAGTAAAAATTAGGAACAATGGTCTGGCAATTACTTGACTGTGTTCCCTAAGGACCCTTGGGTGCAAGCCATCTGGTCCCGGTGACTTATTAATGTTAAGTTCTCCAAATCTATTTCTAATCTATTTCTAATTCTGTACTTTGTTAGCCATGAGGGTGCTTCTAGAGATGGGTCATGAGGATAAACACTGCCATTTTGGTTACTGTAGCCCCCAGGTTCCCTCTTGAAGACCGAGGAAAAGAATAAATTCAATACCTTCGCCATCTCTCCATCCTTAGTAGCCAGATTCTTTTCATCATTCTTTATGGGGCCAATAAGGTCTGTCCTCTCTCTTTTACTGTTTATATACTTAAACAATTTATTGGGATTTTTTTTGCTATCCCCCACTATGTGTCTTTCGTGTTCTATCTTAGCCGGCCTACCTGCATCCTTACATTTCTTGTTGCATTCTTTGTAAAGTTTGAATGCTGATGATGATCCCTCAGCCTTGTATTTCTTGAAGTCCTTCTCCTTTGCTTTTATATGCATTTTTACATTGGAGTTAAGCCATCCAGGACTTTTGTTCACTCTTTAACCAGTTGCCGACCGCCGCACGCCGATGTACGTCGGTACAATGGCACGGGCAGGCATAAGGACATACATGTACGTCCCTTGCCTCCCGCGGGTCGGGGGCCCGATCGGGCCCCCGCCCGGTGCCTGCGGCGGTCGGTATTCGTTCGGGAGCGATCCCGGACGAGGGGACGGCCATTCATTCATGGCCACCCCCTCGCGATCGCTCCCGACGAATAGAAATCCCCGGTGACATCACTTCCTCTCCTGTAATGTAAACACAGGAGAGGAAGTGATGTATTCTCTCCTCCGTGTCGGTATTTTTCGTTCCGACACGGAGGAGAGCGGATCAGTAAGTTGCACCAACACTCACACACACAGTAGAACATGCCAGGCACACTCACACCCCCCCTTTACCCCCCGATCACCCCCCCAATTACCCCTGCCCCCCAGTCACAGTGACACCAATGTCATTTTTTATTTTATTTTTTATTTTTTTTGCATTGGTGTCATTTGTGACTGTAATAACTGTTAGGGCAGTTAGAGTTAGCCCCCTTTAGTTCTAATGTACCCCCCTAACCCCCCCAATAAAGGTTTAACCCCGTGATCACCCCCCGTCGCCAGTGTCACTAAGGCTGGGTTCACATTGCAGCGGTTTATGAGAACGAATGTGATTCGCACCGCACTGCAGTGCAAATCACATCCGATCTCTGTGCGATTCGAGTTCAGCCATTCGCCGCACCCGCCATACCCGCCGCACCTGCCGCAAATTCGCACGGGACCCTTTTTTTGGCCCGCAGCAGAATCGGATCGCATGGGTGTTCACACCATGCGATCCGAGTTTGCAGATCGCACTGCGATATGCGAACTGATCTGGGGGTGTCAGTAACATTTCACTGACACTCCCAGCAGTTCGCATAGGGCAGTGTGAACTGCCGCCGGGAGGCATGCGATGCGGGAACCCGCCGCGGATTCGCGGCGTTTCCGCATCGCTCCAGTGTGAACCCAGCCTAATAAGCGATCATTTTTCTGATCGCCGTATTAGTGTCACAGGTGACGCTAGTTAGGCAGGTAGGTATTTAGGTTCGCCGCAGCTTTTTATAGCGCCAGGGACCCCCATATACTACCGCATAAAGCCCCCTGATTGCCCCCTAGTTAACCCTTTCACCAGTGATCACCATATAACTGTTACAGGTGACGCTGGTTGGTTAGTTATTTTTTTATAGTTTCAGGGCACCCGCCATTTATTACCTAATAAAGGTTTAACCCCCTGATCACCCGGCGGGTGTCATTTGTGACTAATAACTGTTAGGGCAGTTAGGGTTAGCCCCCTTTAGTTCTAAGGTACCCCCCTAACCCCCCCAATAAAGGTTTAACCCCGTGATCACCCCCCGTCGCCAGTGTCACTAAGGCTGGGTTCACATTGCAGCGGTTTATGAGAACGGATGTGATTCGCACCGCACTGCAGTGCAAATCACATCCGATCTCTGTGCGATTCGAGTTCAGCCATTCACCGCACCCGCCGCACCCGCCGCAAATTCGCACGGGACCCTTTTTTTGGCCCGCAGCAGAATCGGATCGCATGGGTGTTCACACCATGCGATCCGAGTTTGCAGATCGCACTGCGATATGCGAACTGATCTGGGGGTGTCAGTAACATTTCACTGACACTCCCAGCAGTTCGCATAGGGCAGTGTGAACTGCCGCCGGGAGGCATGCGATGCGGGAACCCGCCGCGCATTCGTGGCGTTCCCGCATCGCTCCAGTGTGAACCCAGCCTAATAAGCGATCGTTTTTCTGATCGCTGTATTAGTGTCACAGGTGACGCTAGTTAGGCAGGTAGGTATTTAGGTTCGCTGCAGCTTTTTATAGCGCCAGGGACCCCCATATACTACCGCATAAAGCCCCCTAATTGCCCCCTAGTTAACCCTTTCACCAGTGATCACCATATAACTGTTACAGGTGACGCTGGTTGGTTAGTTATTTTTTTATAGTTTCAGGGCACCCGCCATTTATTACCTAGTCTCACTAGTGTACCCCTAAATTTAGGGGTGTCTACTTTCCAAAATGGGGTCATTTGGGGGGGGTTTGTGCCATCTTGGCATTTTATGGCCTTCAAAACTGTAACGCCCTTAGAAAGCCTGAAGGCGGTGCTTGGTTTTCGGGGCCCCGTACGCGGCTAGGCTCCCAAAAAGTCCCACATATGTGGTATCCCCATACTCAGGAGAAGCAGCAGAATTTATTTTGGGGTGTCATTTCACATATGCCCATGGCATGCGTGAGCAATATATCATTTAGTGACAACTTTGTGAAAAAAAAAAAAAAAAAAAAAAAGTTTGTAATTTTCCCGCAACTTGTGGCAAAATATAAAATATTCCATGGACTCAACATGCCTCTCAGCAAATAGCTTGGGGTGTCTACTTTCTAAAATGGGGTCATTTGTGGGGGTTTTGTGCCATCTTGGCATTTTATGGCCTTCAAAACTGTAATAGGTAGTGAGGAGTGAAATCAAAAAATTACGCCCTTAGAAAGCCTGAAGGCGGTGCTTGGTTTTCGGGGCCCCGTACGCGGCTAGGCTCCCAAAAAGTCCCACATATGTGGTATCCCCGTACTCAGGAGAAGCAGCAGAATTTATTTTGGGGTGTCATTTCACATATGCCCATGGCATGCATGAGCAATATATCATTTAGTGACAACTTTGTTAAAAAAAAAAAAAAAAAAAAAAAGTTTGTAATTTTCCCGCAACTTGTGGCAAAATATAAAATATTCCATGAACTCAACATGCCTCTCAGCAAATAGCTTGGGGTGTCTACTTTCTAAAATGGGGTCATTTGTGGGGGTTTTGTGCCATCTTGGCATTTTATGGCCTTCAAAACTGTAATAGGTAGTGAGAAGTGAACTCAAAAATTTACGCCCTTAGAAAGCCTGAAGGCGGTGCTTGGTTTTCGGGGCCCCGTACGCGGCTAGGCTCCCAAAAAGTCCCACATATGTGGTATCCCCATACTCAGGAGAAGCAGCAGAATTTATTTTGGGGTGTCATTTCACATACGCCCATAGCATGTGTGAGCAATATATCATTTAGTGACAACTTTGTGTAAAAAAAAAAAAAAAAATTTTTTTTTGTCATTATTCAATCGCTTGAGGCAAAAAAATAAAATATTCAATGGGCTCAACATGCCTCTTATCAATTTCCTTAGGGGGTCTACTTTCCAAAATGGGGCCATTTGGGGGGGTTTTGTACTGCCCTGCCATTTTAGCACCTCAAGAAATGAGATAGGCAGTCGTAAACTAAAAGCTGCGTAAATTCCAGAAAACGTACCTTAGTTTGTAGATGTGACAACTTTTGCGCAAACCAATAAATATACAATTATTGACTTTTTTTTTTACCAAAGACATGTGGCTGAATACATTTTGGCCTAAATGTATGACTAAAATTGAGTTTATTGGATTTTTCTAATAACAAAAAGTAGAAAATATCATTTTTTTTCAAAATTTGCGGTCTTTTTACGTTTATATCGCAAAAAATAAAAATCGCAGAGGCAATCAAATACCATCAAAAGAAAGCTCTATTTGTGGGAAGAAAAGGACGCAAATTTTGTTTGGGTACAACATTGCATGACCGCGCAATTACCAGTTAAAGCAGCGCAGTGCCAAAGTGTAAAAAGACCTCTGGTCATTTACCAGCAAAATGGTCCGGTCTGAAAGTGGTTAAAATGTATTTCCTAATGGGATGCACTGGCTAATGCCCTTATTTAATATGCTCTGAAAGTAAACCAATCTCTCCTTCATGTTCTTTGTTCCCAACATTTTATCCCAATTTATATCGTCTAGCAAGGCTCGTAGTTTAGGGCAGCTGGTACTTTTGAAATTCAGTGTCTTTGTATTCCCCTTATGTTTCCTCTTTGTGTGATTTATACTGAAGTCAATTTACCTGTGATCACTGTTTCCTAAATTGACTCCTATTTCCACATCTGTGATCAGGCCTGTATTGTTGATAATCAGTAGGTCTAGTAACGCTTTGTTTCTAGTTGCGCAGTTTCTTCCACCCGGACTATGTCTGAAATCCCCCATTATGATGACACTTCCCATCCTTGCTGCTAATCCAAATTGTGAGAGGAGGTCCGTATCCCCCTCCTCCCTCAGGTTAGTGGGCCTATAGCATAATCCCAGTATTATTTTCCCCTTAGTTTCATCCCTTTGGAGCTCTACCCATAAGGATTCCACCTCCTCTCTAGTTTACTTAGTGATGTTAATATCTCACATTAACTTGTACACTGTTCTTTATATACAGGCATAACCCTCCCCCTTTTATACCCTCACCCTTGAATGGTTGACAGCCAATCATGAGAGCTGTTGAACCAAGTCTCTGAAATTCCCACAAAATCAAAATCCTCCCAATGCAACAGTATCTCTACTTCTCCCGTCTTGTCCACCAGATTCCTGGTATTGGTCAACATGCCACGTAGTTTAAGCTGGTTGCATACTGTCCACTTATTCGGTGTTCTGAGATTGCAAATAGGACTTGTTACTATACTTACCTTGGGTTTATGTGCTTTAGTCAACCTACCACTAATGCCCCCAATACTACCCTCTGGAATATGTTCCACGCTCACTATCTCTACCTCTGGACCCTCCCCCCATTGCCTGGTCAAAAGCCCCTCTAACTTTTCGGCCATCTTCACTCCCAACAGATCTGCCTCCTCCTCACTTAGGTGCAGTCTGTCCCTTCTATAGAACTGGTGACTGACTGAGAAGTCGGCCCAGTTCTCCAGGAACCCAAACCCCTCCTTACTACACCAGCTCCTCAGCCACTTGTTTACTTCCCTAATCTCCCTCTGCCTTTCTGGTGTGGATCGAAGTACCATTAATATTTCTGAGAATACTACCTTGGAGGTCCTTTTCCTCAATTTAGCTCCTAAGTCCCTAAAATTGTTGTTTAGGACACTCCATCTGCCTCTGACTTTGTCATTGGTGCCAACGTGCACCATGACAGCCAGGTCTTCCCCAGCCCTTCCTAGTAATCTGCCCACCAGATCCGTAATGTGCCAAACCTGAGCACCCAGTAGGCAGCATGCAGTTCTTTGTCACAGTTCTTTGTTACAGATTGCCCTCTCTGTCTTTCTATCTCCATAATCTGCCATTCATTTTTCCCCTGGCAGCTAGGGGAGTCCCTCAGCTCCAGCAGTGCTGGTCCCTTACTGGTTTCACCAATGTCACTCAATGGAATGTACTTATTGGGATGTTTCAGCCCAGGATTGGCCTCCCTGGCACTTTTCCTCTCTAACCTTCCTGTCACCCATCTACTATTTTCTAGTGCCTGTACCTCTTTGTCTCCACCTGTCTCTGTGCTGGTCCCTGCCGGGTGCGTTCCTGACTCTCCTTTATTATGGGGATCTTCTCAGTGCTGACAGTTGCTTCCCTAGATTCAGAATCTGGGCTTCCAGGGAAACAATGTGCTTACATTTTGCACAACAGTATTCCTTCGCCCTTGGTGAGATGATCAAGGAACGTATACATGGCGTAAGATGTACACCGAGTCACATCTCCACACCTGCCGTGAACCAAATCTACAAATTTAATGAGGATTGGGGATTATACCCTGTCCAAATTAACTAACAACTAACTTCCTGACACTAAGGCCTCTTTCACACTGACGTCCCGTTCAGGCCCGCCTGTCAGTTTTTCAGGCGGACCTGAACGGGTGCTCCATAGAGCTCTATGGAGCGTCGGATGTCAGCGCTGACATCCGACCAGCTCCGATCCGGAAAAGTGTAACGGAGGAAAAAGCTATTTTTCCATCCGTCTGCGGATTGGATCGGGTGACGACGGGCACTGCGGTCCGTCATCATCCGATCTCCCATAGGGGAGAGCGGCGCTGTGACAGGTCCGTCCCTGCGCAGTGTGCAGAGACGGAGCTGTCATCTCCCTGCTCAGCGGGGATCGGCGGAGTGATCCCCGCTGAGCAAACGGATATCCACGGGGCGGATCAGAACTGATCCGCCCCGTGTGAAAGGACCCTAATACTTACTTATGGACATTGCACTCTGGTGTCCCCAGGGGTGTCCCAGGTCTTTCATAATCCCAGCAACATATTAGCAATCCTAGCATCCTAAAAACAAAACAAACTCCTATCAGTGCAAATAATATATCTGACTTTAATGTCTCGGGGCTGGCTAGCCTGAGGCAAGGAAACTAAGGGAGGATTCTGAGGTGGTTGGGTGCCGTCTCCGGTTCGGGAGAGACCCAGAGTACTTCGAGCATTCCAGTGGAGGACTCTTTAGAAGAACACCACATAAGGGTTAGTTTTCCTAACAAGAGCCTGGAAGGGCTGAAGTAGCCAAGAGAATCCGGTCTTGTGGATATCGTCAAGCAGGCTGAAAGATCCAGGTATAGTGATGGACGAACGTTTCGCCCGGCGGTCGTTTCGCGGCGAATTTCCGACATTCGCGGTCCGCACGTTCGAACGCCTTTTTCCGTCGTTCGCCGCGGCGGACTTACGTGTTTAATGTATACAAGAACTTTAACCTTTGGTGACACGTTTATCATGTGATACAGGACAGCCAATTGAGACATGACAGCACATGGACACTTGGACATTCCCCCTAGCCTATAAATACACCCGATCCGGTGGCCATTTTACATTCTTTCTTCTGTTACGATAGGGACAGGTTCCTGTGTGGAGTAGGGAGAGATAAACCACTAGCTATTTGGTACACAAAAGTTCTTTTCAGGACTGGTATAGGTGTTAGGTGTTGATAGGTTTGCTGTGCTGCTGATTCTTGCAGCAGCCTGAGTGTCTTTTGTTAGTTTAGAGAAAGGGAAAGGACGGTGTATGCTACAGGGACAGCCAGATTAGTCTTTCATCATCATCATCATCATCATCATCATTAGCTGTTACTATCAAGGTCCACAAAAGAGCTGTTCCAGTAACCACTAATCGTTCTCTTTTTTTGCCAATTTGTATAGGGACAGGAAGGAAGCAGTGTTGTCAGGCAGTGAGGGTAATTTTAAAGACTTGCTGTTATTATTAGTTCCACAAAGGTTCTTTTCAGGACTGGTATCAGTGGTACAGTAATAGGCTTGTACATGTATAATATTCTTTCTTCCAAATATAGAAAGGATATTATACTTGACTGCTGCCCTTCTGCTGCAGTCTGCTAAACATTCACAACTCACTTGTTCCACAAAAGTTCTTATAAGGACTGGTAACTTGGTATAGGGTGCTACGGTACATAGGCTTGAGTGCGGTACAGTCTGCTGTTCTGTAAGGACCGCTATCGGTCCACAATAGATAGGGTTGACGTGCACCACTGCTGACCGCTGCCCTATACTGCAGCAGTCCTTCAGCGGTATAGGGACTGACGTACAGTCTGCTAATCACTAACACACAACCTGCTTGTTCCACAAAAGTTCTTATAAGGACTGGTAACTTGGTATAGGGTGCTACGGTACATAGGCTTGAGTGCGGTACAGTCTGCTGTTCTGTAAGGACCGCTATCGGTCCACAATAGATAGGGTTGACGTGCACCACTGCTGACCGCTGCCCTATACTGCAGCAGTCCTTCAGCGGTATAGGGACTGACGTACAGTCTGCTAATCACTAACACACAACCTGCTTGTTCCACAAAAGTTCTTATAAGGACTGGTAACTTGGTATAGGGTGCTACGGTACATAGGCTTGAGTGCGGTACAGTCTGCTGTTCTGTAAGGACCGCTATCGGTCCACAATAGATAGGGTTGACGTGCACCACTGCTGACCGCTGCCCTATACTGCAGCAGTCCTTCAGCGGTATAGGGACTGACGTACAGTCTGCTAAACACTAATACACAACCTGCTTGGTCCACAAAAGTTCTTATAAGGACTGGTAACTTGGTATAGGGTGCTACGGTACATAGGCTTGAGTGCGGTACAGTCTGCTGTTCTGTAAGGACCGCTATCGGTCCACAATAGATAGGGTTGACGTGCACCACTGCTGACCGCTGCCCTATACTGCAGCAGTCCTTCAGCGGTATAGGGACTGACGTACAGTCTGCTAAACACTAATACACAACCTGCTTGGTCCACAAAAGTTCTTATAAGGACTGGTAACTTGGTATAGGGTGCTACGGTACATAGGCTTGAGTGCGGTACAGTCTGCTGTTCTGTAAGGACCGCTATCGGTCCACAATAGATAGGGTTGACGTGCACCACTGCTGACCGCTGCCCTATACTGCAGCAGTCCTTCAGCGGTATAGGGACTGACGTACAGTCTGCTAAACACTAATACACAACCTGCTTGGTCCACAAAAGTTCTTATAAGGACTGGTAACTTGGTATAGGGTGCTACGGTACATAGGCTTGAGTGCGGTACAGTCTGCTGTTCTGTAAGGACCGCTATCGGTCCACAATAGATAGGGTTGACGTGCACCACTGCTGACCGCTGCCCTATACTGCAGCAGTCCTTCAGCGGTATAGGGACTGACGTACAGTCTGCTAAACACTAATACACAACCTGCTTGGTCCACAAAAGTTCTTATAAGGACTGGTAACTTGGTATAGGGTGCTACGGTACATAGGCTTGAGTGCGGTACAGTCTGCTGTTCTGTAAGGACCGCTATCGGTCCACAATAGATAGGGTTGACGTGCACCACTGCTGACCGCTGCCCTATACTGCAGCAGTCCTTCAGCGGTATAGGGACTGACGTACAGTCTGCTAAACACTAATACACAACCTGCTTGGTCCACAAAAGTTCTTATAAGGACTGGTAACTTGGTATAGGGTGCTACGGTACATAGGCTTGAGTGCGGTACAGTCTGCTGTTCTGTAAGGACCGCTATCGGTCCACAATAGATAGGGTTGACGTGCACCACTGCTGACCGCTGCCCTATACTGCAGCAGTCCTTCAGCGGTATAGGGACTGACGTACAGTCTGCTCACTTCCTTGACCCAAAAAAGCACACCGTACTATATGCCCCTACCCTCCTCTTTGAAGAGGTTGAGCGGTGTCATATTTCTACTGGGGCTGCTTATGATATCCCTGTGCTGTGCTGACTTCCTCCTGGGGGTTCTTATTATGAAGGGATCACACTATCCCTGTGCTGTGCTGACTTCCTCCTGGGGGTTCTTATTATGAGGGGATCACACCATCCCTGTGCTGTGCTGACTTCCTCCTGGGGCTGCTTACGGTGCTGCTGTCAGTGCTGTATGTCACGGTGCTGCTGTCAGCGCTGTATGTCACGGTGCTGCTGTCAGCGCTGTATGTCACGGTGCTGCTGTCAGCGCTGTATGTCACGGTGCTGCTGTCAGCGCTGTATGTCACGGTGCTGCTGTCAGCGCTGTATGTCACGGTGCTGCTGTCAGCGCTGTATGTCACGGTGCTGCTGTCAGCGCTGTATGTCACGGTGCTGCTGTCAGTGCTCTGTATTACGGTGCTGCTGTCAGATGCCTCTATCACGGTGCATGTGTCATTCCGGTATGTCACGCTGCTGGTGATCATCTCCTGCACCCTCTTCTTTGCCTACCCTGGTCCCTGACCTTCCCTCTCCTCCATTGCCTTCATTAGCTCCATAGTCCTGAATTGTTAGAACAATTTCCCAAATAAAATAAAAATGCTTGTAGTTATCGATCCCAAATTCACCTCATACATGTATTATGTCATTGTCCAGATGGTGGGACTACGTTTTACCCCCTAATAATTACCACGTGGCCGCAAATTCGACATGAAGGTTTGCAAAGTTCGCCTCCCATTGAAGTCAATGGGGCCCGCGGCGAACGTTCGGTTTCGCGAACGTTTGGGTCCGTTCGCATTTCGCTTTCGCGAAACGTCCCGTCGGAAGTTCGTCCATCACTATCCAGGTATCCTACAAGTGTTTTAAAGCTTAGTTTCCCTACATGTTTTTCAAAGACGTCTGTGACAAAGACTTTGTTCCTGAGTAAGCACCTTGTTGGCTGTTAGGCCTTGTGAGAGAGGGACTGTCCAACCTGAGTGTTCATCCAGCTGCGAATGGCTATTCTCTGGATGCAGTCAAAGCAGGCAAGCTCTTTAACGTTTTTTTGGACTTTGGCATAAGAGTATCTGAACTTCCTTTCCAAAGATCCCAAGTTGAAAGACTTTAATTGACTGAGTTTTGCAAATAAAATCCATTCAAGTGGATCTGTCGTCAGTCTCTAGTTAATGGGCTATTTACCATGGGACATCCCCTGACGTGCCACAAAGAGAAAAGAAGGTAACGTTAAGCCCAAAAATAAGCAGCACCTCCTTCGGGGGTTAGTGCTACATAACAAAACAGTGCTGCGCTGCCTTTATAACAAACTGAAATTGCTGAATGTTAATAGTGGCAAGAATCAGTGATTAACTTGCAAAATTTAGCAAGATACAAAGTGTGCAATCAATTATTCATATAGAGAGGTTTAGGAACCCTCCCCACAACAGTGTTACCTGAATTGGCATATTATACAATAAAAAAACATTCAAATAATAAGACAAATAAAGTGACAAAAAAAATCATTATGAAAAAAGGTTCATACCAGTCCTCAAAAATCTTACAAACGAAAATACACCAATAGTGCAAATGATTCTACAGTGCTGGTGCTCTCCTCCACCTTAGTATCCTAGCTGCTCACCTCAAATTCTGACCCCTGTTTTACCAGTAGGTCAGAAAGAGCAGATTCCCTCTCAGGGGAAAAAAAGGGTCAGCCAGGCGTTAAGCTCCAATTCCATCCGTGCAGCCAAAGGCTGTTTGCCTGGCTGCCAACCAAATACGATAATTCCTCAATTGGATCCGGTGAACATAGGAATAAAAAGGAAAATCTAGTGCTCTCTGTATACCAAAGGATTTATTCCATAAATGAAACATTAAAACGTTACTCACAAACGAGGCACATGAGCAGTGTGGGCTCAGGATGTATAAAACAGCAAGATGCTCGTGGGATGACGTCACCACTGCGACTCCTCCTACTATATGTGTTACGTCAAATGGGCGTGACTTGTTCAGTAAGGGGCGGAGACTAGACGTCTTACCACTGTTTAAATACACTGGTATTCCCTGGTCAGGTGCATTGTCTCCTCCCTCTCCACTCCTGCTCATTAGGCAATGTTAAACCTCATGATATGCCCCACTAAGCTGACACCGGATGTGAGAAGTAACTTTTCAGCACCTTTATACATGGAACATCTAACAAGGGAAGATTAATATCTCCCTAATTCGGCTAAAAGTGTATATAAAAAATTTATATAAATAATATACGCTAATAGAATATAACATAATACAAGCATCTTAACTACACATAAAAGTGACAATAATAATTGTCCACAAAAATAAAATACATTCATCTTTAAAAATCCCATACAATCAAAAATGACTAATAAATCAAAGTCCACATTCAAACCCCTTGCCCAAAGTACCTTACTCTCATATATCCAGAAGGAATCCCTTTTGCTGAGTTGTCTAATGTAATGACCCCCTCTCCAGTGTTTGTCTACCTGTTCAATACCCCAAAACTGTAACTGTTATTATGCACTCATTTAAAATGTTTCAGAACACTGTGGGTGGTAATACCCTTTTTAATATTGGCAATATGCTGACCCACTCTAATCTGCAGGGTTCTAGATGTACGGCCTATACACTGTAATCCGCATCCACATTGGAGCATATAAATCACTCCTGTGGATTTATTTTATAATATCCTAATTCAGGGAACACTGTTGGGGGGAGGGTTCCTAATCCTCTCTATTTGAATAATTAATTGTGCATTTTGTATCTTGCTAAATTTTACAAGTTAACTACTTATTCTTCTGAGTATTAACATTCAGCAATTTCAGTTTGATTTATAGGCAGCGCAGCACTGTTTTGTTATTTAAATCCTAGCATCCTAGTGCCACCACTTGCTATGGGGGAACTTGTTTGGACTTACGAGCTGGGCTGTGTTCTTCTATAGACACACACAGTGTGGCTGAGCCCCACCCACCGCTCCCTCCCACAGGATTTTATTGAGAGCAACAGATGCCAATGGCTCCTGCTGCTACTTGGAAAGCCTATGAGCAGTGGCACAGCTAGAACATCTAGCACCCAGGGCTGGCCATTTTTTTGCACCCCTCCCCCCCCAAGAAAAATGGTATCTGACAATATAGCGGTGCTGCGCTAAATCTGTAGGTGTGGTCAGAGTGCATCAAAAGTGGAAGGGGCTTAAATTGTCATATGCTTTAGTGACTGTGCCACAAGCGAGTATGTAACAGACAGTACAAACTTCAGTATACTAATTTTAATCAAATAAAACTGTTCTATTTCATATCCTTTACTACACAGAGCTAACCTTAAAGTGATATTAACGTCTTGTTTTTTGTTTAAATAACAAACATGTTATACTTATCTGCTCTGTGTAATGGTTTTGCACAGAGCAGCCTTGATCCTCCTCTTCTCAGGTCGCTCACTGGAGCCCCTGGCCCCTCCTTCCTTCCGGGTGCCTCCATAGCAAACAGCTTGCTATGGGGTCATCCAAGCAGGTGCACTCCTGCCCACTCCATCTCCTGATTGGCCCACTGGCTGTAGTTGACAGCAGTGGGAGCCAATGGCTCCCGCTACTACCAAAAGCCAGTCAGGAGAGCCAAGGCACTCGTGGACTTCACTGGTTCGAGAGGGGGCTCAGGTAAGTATTAGATGGGGCTGGAGGGTCTGCTGCACACAGCTTTGTGCTTTTCCAACCACAGCATGTGCTGTACTTAGAATGCAGTAGTCAGGAGTAATAAATATAAAACACAGTGAGAGGAATTTATCAAAACTAGTGCAAAACTGGAACAGTTGCGCATGGCAACCAATTAGCTTCTATCTTCAGCTTGCTCAGCTCTGAAAATGAAAGCTATGAGCTGATTGGTTGCAATGTAAAGCTGCTACAGATTCTGTCTGCTCTAGTTTTGATAAATTCCCCTAAGGGCTCATTCAGACAGGCACTAAGACAGGTCCTGTATGTTTAGCCACTTTTTGGTGTGTCTGCATCCACCAGAGAGCTTCAGCTATAGAAGTGGGTGCACAGATCCGAATGCAGACATGGTGTATTCGGATACATGCATAACTTCCTGTCTACATATCAAATTTTGACATTTGACTTTGTCCGGGTAGCTGTTGTATCCCATTTTACTTTGACTGGACTGCCTGCAAAGGGATGCACAGAATACCAAGTATCCCCACACGGTATACGGCCATCACACTGGGCATGGACACATATGCTCCATGTGAATGAGGCTTAATTGTCAGGTGGGCCAGATAGTAGAAAAGAGGAGATGTCTGGTATGGAAAAAAAAAACTGAAATCATAATTATGTAGGTGGATGCCGTATCTATCTCCCCACCAGCTCTAAGGCTGAGAACCGAGCAATCAAACATCGCCAATCACTCAGTTCTCAGTGCTTCCTGAGCTGGCTCTCTGCTCACTGAAACACTGAGCTGTGGAGGGGGGCCGGAGCGACCTCTCACCTAGTTCAGTATCTCCCTTGTACCTCTCCACCATTTCCTAGTTAAAGGCCTCTTCTGAAACCCCTCCCCCCTCCCCGCCCTCAGTCCAGGACTTCCTCTGTACTCCCCTCCTATTCCAAGGCCTCTTCTACAGCCCCACCAAGCTCAGGGACTCCTCTGCACTCTGCCCGCCGAATACAAGTCCTTTGCCCCACCAACCCCAATTTTCAAGTCCAGGGCCTCCTCTACACCTCCCAGTCTAGGGCCTCCAGTGTACTCCCCTCCTAGTCTAGGACCTCCTCTGCATGATTCAGTCCAGGGCCACTTCTGCTCCCCCCACCCCAGTCTAGGGCCTCCTGTGTACTCCCCTCCTAGTCAAGGGCCTCCTCTGCATCCCCTAGTTCAAGGCCTCCTCTCCACTCCCCTAATAGTCCAGGGCCTCCTCTGCATCTCCCAGTCCAGGGCTTCCTGTGTGCTCCCCTCCTATTCCAGGACCTCCTCTACTAATCCAGATTCTTTGCCACTCCAATCCTTTTCTAGTCCAGGGCCTCCTCTGCACCCCCCCCCCCTACTCCAGTGCCTGCTCTGCTACTCCCCAGTCCAGGGCATCCGCTGCACTAGCCCAGCCCAACCCAAGGCCTTCTCTGCACCACCACCCCAGCACCCTAGCCCAGGCTCTCCTCTGCACCACCCCCCAAGTCAAGGGCCTCCACTGCACCCCCAGCCCAGGGTCTCCTCTGCACCATCCCCCCAGCCCAGTGTCTCCTCTGCACCCCCATTAGCCCAAGGCCCCCACTTCATCCCCCAGTCCAGGGCCTCCACCACACCCCCCCTCTCAGTCCAATGCCTCCACTGCACCCCCCCCAGTCCAGGGCCTCCTCTCCCCCCAAAGTTCAGGGCCTTCGCTGCACCACCCCAATCCTTTGCCATACCACCCCAACTTCATATTCCAGGGCCTTCTGCACACAGGCCCCTCTCCTTGTCCTAATAAATGCCTTCCAGTTTCACAAAGGCTCTCCCATTCTGAAGCATCGCACTGGAATGCCTCCCGCTGGCAGGCAGGAGAAGCAGAGTGATTCAGCTCTGGTGCACCTGTGCAGTCTCCCTCCTATTTGGTTCTCCGGTGTTTGGCAAACTATGCAGTTGGCGACAGTGACTTCCTTAGAGCAACGCTTCCTAGTACGGCTGGGGGATACAGAACCCCTGGATGCGCCCCCTGGATGTGTCACCCGGGGCGTGAGTGTCCCCCCCCCCCCCCCCCCAGTTTCAGCCCTGCCTATGAAACCAGAATGAAAGAGCTGCTGCAAACAGGACAGTGCTGGATCAAGAATGGCCTCAGGTAAGTGTTTGTGAGGTGCTGGGGGAGCTGCTATTGACATTTTGTTTTGTTTTTTATGTCAATGCAGAGAGTGCATTAAGGTAAAAAAAAAACTTTTGCCTTTAGAACCACTTTAAATAAACCTTATGAACTTCATTTACACTGCACGGACTTGTGTTTTGGAGATCGCATAAGAATAAAGCCCCTTTCACACGGGTGGACTGTATGTCTGTTTTTCATCCATCCATTTTCAGATGAAAAACGGACATACATGTATCCCTATGGGATAGCGGATGTCAGCGGATGAACATCCGCTGACATCCGATGACATCAGTCTCAGCTATGCCCCGAAACTGATGACGGAGGAAACCTCTATTTTTCCATCCATTTGCGGATCTGATGAAAACAGGCAGACGGTCCATTTTCATCCGATCCCCCATAGAGGAGAGCGGAGATCTGACTGGTCCATTTCTGCACAGTGTGCAGAGACGGACTAGTCATCCACCGACTCAGCGAGGATCCCGGGTTCCACATGTGTGAAAGGGGCCTTAGGGTCTTTATTTTCTCCATGTAACTGTAATTTTCAAATCTCATTGGACAGCTGAAAACAACTGTCAATTTTTACAGCAAGGATTCTTATACAGATATGTTAGTTTTATGAAGTGAGTCTTTAGTGTCATAAAGCAATAATATCATATCTCCATAGCTGGGTGACAAAAGAAAATAATTATTCTTGAAAATTTTCACAAGAATATCATTAAGAACGGAATGTTCGCATACCTTCTGCTGCATTATTCCTTAAAATGAAAGAGAAATCCAGGGAGGGAAAGTGAGACCAACTCATGGCTGTGGCAGCTGCACATCCCAGTAAACTGAAGCACAGGGATCTCAGCATCAATCAGAGACACATGTGAAATAGCATTTGCCAAAATCTGACATATTCGTTTTGGGCAGAGAAATCTTTTCATCAATCAGAGACACGCAAGAAATAGCATCTGCCTGATAAATTCATTTTTCTCAGACTGAACCTTACATTTTCAGGTGTATTATATTTGTATCCCAGTAGTACAGCATACGTGATCAATCCTCCTTAGTAGGAGCTGTAAAATATATTGTAAAGTACACAAAAATTAAAGAAACAAATGTTTTTTTTAATGTTATTTAAAGCAGTATTAAACCTAAAAGCAAACATTGCTATATATAAAAATGCTTAGATTTGGTGGCTACATTTGTTTAGTTTTTTTAGGCTTTCTTCTACTTTCATACGGTAATCCAGCCAGCAAGTCTGTTGTTTTTCACAGCATAAACTCTCTAGCAGAATGTATTAGTTTACATGGATGAAACAAACCACTTAACAATGGCAGGGGTGAGTAAAATGATCAGCTTTTATTTATTCATGCAAAATCTTTATCCTAAAAGTAAACAAAAAAAAAAATGTTTGCTGTAACTGATTATAAAGTGTAAGCTGGAGCTTGGCTTCAATTTGTTAGTGGTTCTAAATCTGCAGATACATTTAACACTCCCCTCCTCCCAGACTGACAATACTACTGCCTGTTGTGCCTTCTTTGCTCATTCTGCCAGAGTTGTGACTCACTAATACAGCTGATGTGTTATTGGCCAGATCACCAGGTAAAAACAGAGGGGGGGAAAAAGCCAAAGAAAATGTAGCACTACCCCCGCAGGGGTTGCAGAGGACAGGATTTGCCACTCCTGCACAGCCAGGGCGAGTAGCATTCTCATCTTTCATCCATAGACACGGAGGTGAAAGAAAACTTTAATTGCGCAACCTGGATGAATCAATCAAATGAACAAATGAGCAGCCGGATTAAAAACTTCCGTGCCCAGACTACTGTGCCATTCTCACTAGGGTAAATGGCACAGTAGTCTGGACACGGAAGTTTGTATTCCGGGGGCTCATTTGTTCACTTGATTGATTCATCCAGGTTGCGCAATTGAAGTTTTCTTTCACTCACATGCAAACTCTATATTCAGGTTTTTTTAATTGCAGCATCTGTTTGTTTTTTCATATAGAGAGGGGGGTGAAGTGATCCACTTTCCCATTTGATGGTTTACGCCAATTAATGTTGGTTAATTCAGGTTTCACTGGTTGGCGCGGATATTTCCCTTGTTACATCCATACAAGACAAGGAACCGTCTCTGAGCTTTGTTTTATTAGGCGTAATAACTTGGATGGGGAATAGAAATTATGGGATGCCAAACTTGATAGCGACAAAACAGTGGTGGCCACTCCATTAGGGGTGCAGCCCCCCTAATCCATGTTGCTTGCCCCTAATCGGCATGCAGGGTGCCAGACGTATAGATTTCAATGTTTGTTTTTTTAGCACATGATTAGAGCCTTAGGCTCTTATTGGCTTAAAAAAAGGTGGGCTTGGAGTGCAGAGCACTTCGCCCCGAACCCACCCAGTTGTGTGACAATAGCGAATCTATATTCGCTATTGTCTTCCTGATTCTCCTCTCGGCCAATCAGGAAGCCTGATTCCTGAGACCCAATTGGCTGCAGGAGACACAGAGGAGGAGACGCAGAGCAGGAGACACAGAGGATGAGATGCAGGCCAGCGAACTAGATGGGGTAAGCCCCCGCCCCCACCAAAAAAAAAATGGAGCACCAGCCACCACCTCAACAATTCCGGGGACAACTTCCTCCCTAATGCTAATTGATTCCTCCTCTTCTTTCTGCAGTGCTCTGATGTGTTTCTTCCCTTCCATGACACTGACATTCTTTAAGGGAAAATAAAAAGGCAAAAGCCCTTTATTGACTAGGAACTCTCAGTCCCTTTAGAAAGTGTGAGGATCAAGGTATAAGAAACCAAGATGGTTGACAGTATGTTTCACTAAATGCTTATCTCGTCTGTTTTATTTTCAGTAACTTAAAGACACATCATCCTTAAGTCCGGATGGGTGCAGTCACGTACACATAAGAGGAAACCATGTCGTAAGGGTCATCTGCCACATCAACTCTAAAAGCAGAAGACACTTAGAAATTGCCTTTTATGGAAGTTGTTGTTTTGTTTCAACATTTCTAACGCCTGTCTTTTAGTGTATAAAAGAGCTGTGTTAATAAAGGACCTCAGAGTTGGGTGCGACCTTCTGAGCAGACATACTGAGAACTTTTTTCCGTGTCTCATTGCTTAGATAAGAACTCTAATAACAATTGGGAAACGGTAACATAACTTGATGAATAGGTGACTATTAGTAGTCACACCTAACATTTTGGCGCACGAACAGGGACATCGCTAAAGAAACTACAAGAGGCGAACGAACATAAGGACGGAACGAAGAGGTCGGGCACATCAGGAACCACAGACAAAACCTGCGCAGGTAAGAAAAGCTTTATTTTCTTATAAACTCTGTGCTTCTTAGATTTGTGCCCACCCGATCTGTCTGTATTGTTCTTCAGGTAATACCAACCTCTGTAGTAAGCGAGTCTTGAATTTAATATTTGACTTATGTTACCGTTGTTTCTTGTCTGTCTCCTTGTCATCTGTCTGTTGTGACTGAGATAAGCCCTGTTTGTATGGTGTGAATTGAAACATATATCATCCCAATGAGTAACGGAATGCGCCCTTAACTCGTAAGAGTACTTGGGGGGTCCGACACTTAAGTTTGATATACGCTTTTTGATTCATGAGCCTAAAAACGGGTTGAAAGTATAAGTCCTGACTGCCTCAATAAAGCAGGAATAAGAAACGATTGCTGAGAAATTCCATGTTAAAGGGAAGGGAATAAGGTCTCCACAAAGTCCCGGAGATCTAGTCATATGTGTTTGGCCACCTACAAGTGATGATTGTGATTATTGTTTCTGTTGTATTAGTAGTCGCATTTATCTGGTTGGGGTGTAAAAGTAGTTCGGTTTCAGAATAAGTACCCCAGACAAAGTTTTAGTATTTTGGCACCCTAGGAGGAGAAGGCAACGAGACACTTAGTAAGTGATCCAAACGCCACCTAGGCAGGACTGTCAAAATGGGCCAGACACATGGTAAACCCCAGGAGGAATCTCAGAAATGTTATGCTGTTAAAGACATAATTACAATGTTGTATGGGAAGGACAAGGCACAGGGCACGAATAGGGTTCTCAAGAAATTTGGAATGGATGGAGAAAATGGGCTAAGTGTAGAAGGTTGGGAGAATATAAAGAGAGACAGACAGGGAGAGGTCCTGCAGAACAGATGGGTATCACAAATACAATGTTTAATTAAGGTTTCCAACAGGGCTAAAGAGGAGGGATGGAAGTATTGTCATGAACAGGGTGGATGGGACATGAAGGTCCGACGCAAGAGTCTCCCTTCTGCTCCCGAGGATGGAGTAAAAACGGAAGGTACTCCACCTCCTTATACCACTACCACACCGGGTAACGAAAGACCAAAACTTTATCCTTCCTTAAGAGGAAGAGGATGGGTATGCCGAGTATGCGGTACCCAGAATACAGACTGGGCACAGGAATGTGTACATTGCGGAGCTCAAAGACCAGAGTCCGTAGCTCCAGTCCACAGTCGGACTAGGGTAATACAAGTAAATAATCCAAATGCGGGTCAAGCAGGACAGCCACCTACAGTGACTCAACAAGTCGTTCTGAGGACATGGGCACCTTGGTCGGCTGACACTCTTATGGCATTAATACAGAATGCTCCTGATCCCGTAGCAAAACCTGCCGCATTCTGTAGATTCGTGACACAATTACTAGACACACATGAAGCAGCTTGGCAAGATGGGGAAGATTTGTGTAGACATAAAATGACACTAACAATGTTTAATCAATTTATGAATGAAATTGCTCCACATAGACCACAAGGGGATCCAGCGACAAATCCACCAGGAGTACACCCCCGTCATATAGACTCTAGACCCCTGTTTATTAATCAGTTACGAGAATTTTGCCAAAGGAAACAGCAGGAAAGGGGTTCGACAGCGCCCATAAAACAGGCCCCAGGTCAGACTGTTACAGAATTTTACCTCAACATGGAAAGCATGATGGCTGACGAAGGTCTAGATTTAGCCTTACCCGTCACCATTAGGGCTTTCAATCGGCAGTTTATGGAAGGACTAGTACCCCAAATAGGTGACAAACTGAAGGCATGTACTCCCGAATGGAGAGCCATACGGGACAGAGGAACATTGTTGCAGAAAGCACAAGGCATAGAGGCTGATTTAGCAGAAACTAAACCCAGAAGGACACCGGGAGTTAACACTGTTGCCCGGGTCAATGAAGGAGGGAATTCCTCCCGTAAACCTCTTACCTGTTATTACTGCAACAAGGTGGGACATATAAAAAGAGACTGTAGGAAAAGAATAAAAGACGAACAGGAAGGAAACACGGACAGAGACACGAGGGACAACAGACAGAGGCGTACCAACGATAGGGACGATCCGACCGCATGACTTGCCCCAGTCCTAGCTGAATCAGAGAATAAAATGCTCCACATGTTGATGAAGGTGGAAGGTAAACATATTCCTTGTTTAGTTGACACAGGAGCATCACGCAGCTTATTATCTGATTCAGTAGTCCCTCCACACATGACCTCCCGTGACACCATACCCATAAGTGGTTATGACGGTCTTTTGTCCGATGCCCCACTGACTAAACCTTTAAAAGTAAAAATAGGGAATGGCAACCACCTGACACTTGTGTATTGTTGCAATATGTAGATGACCTATTGTTATGTTGTCCGGATAACGATACTTGTTTAAAAGCCACTCTATCATTGTTACAATTCCTGGCTGAAAAAGGGTGCAAAGTGAATAGAACTAAGTTACAGGTATGCCAGAAAAAGGTTGTCTTTTTGGGCCACTGTATATCCCAGGGTACCCGACACCTCACTGAAGAACGAGTCCAGGCCATAAGACAAATGAATGTCCCACGCAACTTTAAGCAACTTCGTATGTTTCTGGGAATAGTATCATATTGTAGACAATGGATACCACATGCCAGTTCTCTGATGCAGCCATTATATGATTGCTTGAAAATAGTACCCTATGTACTCACAGAAGCAGGTCATAAGTCTTTTAGCACCTTAAGAAAGTTACTAATTTCGGCACCTGCGATCGGGATCCCTGACTATACCAAAACATTTCATTTGTACATTGCTGAAATCACGGGACACGCAACAGGGGTGTTGACACAACAACACATCAAACAAAGGCCGGTAGCATATTTCTCAGCGGCTCTCGATCCTGTCTCTAGAGGATCACCGTCCTGTGTACGAGCAGTCGCAGCAGTGTCAATTATTATTGACAAATCCTCAGAAATTGTCTTAGACAATCCTGTAGTGGTACATACCACACATGACATACACGCCATCTTGTCACAAGTTCAGCCAAAACAAATATCAATGGCAAGGCAGCTGCGTCTGCAATGCACCTTGCTCCTACCTCCCAATGTTACCTTCCAGCGATGCACTTCCTTTAACTTAGCACAACTTCTACCCTTACAGACAGATTTGACAGGGGGGAGTAATGGTGAAGGCACAGCACAAGAAACTCAGGATTCTGACACACTTTCATTTCATGACATAACATCTGATGAACACGATTGTTTTCAACTTATGGAACAAGAGACCACGGGGTTCCCACATGTCACAGACACACCCATTGCACATGCAGAACACACACTGTACATAGATGGTAGTAGATTTGCCGATGACAAAGGTAAATATCACACAGGTTATGCTGTGGTAACGGACACACAGGTAATTGAGGCAAAGTCACTACCAGCACACATGTCTGCACAAGAAGCGGAACTAACAGCTTTAGAAAAAGCCTTAGAACACTTAGAGGGACAAGAAGGGAACATTTACACTGATTCTGCATACGCCTACGGTGTTGCACATGATTATGGTCACATATGGAAAGCTAGAGGTTACCTTACAGCAGCAGGCACACCTGTTAAACATGGTGAAGGAATCAAAAGAGTCCTGAACAATCTTCAAAAAGTTAGAAGAGTAGCCATTATGAAGATAGCGGCACACACGAGCGCAAAAACAACTGAGGCAAAAGGAAACGCATTTGCAGATTTAGCTGCAAAGAAGGCAGCTCTAGGGGAAGTAAGCCCTGAGACCTTAGCCACGGTACAGGTGAGTATGCCCGAAACCACATGGCAGCAGCTGATCGAACTACAGGAACAAGCAGGGACTACTGAGAAGGACCGTTGGGTTAAGGAGGGAGCTGCACCAGGCCTTGACAATGTATGGAGAGAGGGAGACAAAATATGTCTACCCGCCTCTCTATACCCCGCAATGGCAGCGGCTGTCCACTTGCCCACTCATGTCAGCTCCAATTCTATGTATAGGATTGTAAGCCAAGGATGGCTAGCCCCTGGATTCAGTAGTACTGCAAGGAACTACTGTGCTGCATGCCAAATCTGTCTGTTAAATAACCCAGGACAGAGAGTGAAAACCCCACGTAAACATCAGGTTCGGGCCCAGTATCCCTTTCAGAGACTGCAAATTGACTATATCCAAATGCCTAAGAGCGGCCCATTTGAATTTTGTCTCGTGTGATCGACTTATTTTCAGGCTGGCCCGAAAGTTATCCAGTGAAATCAGCTATAGCAAAAGCCACAGCCAAGAAACTGATCACTGAGTTAATACCTAGGTTTGGTCTTCCTGAAACCATAGAATCAGATAGGGGAACACACTTTACAGGAGAAATCATGCAGAATGTAATGGCTATGTTAGGGGTTCAACAAAGTTTCCACACCCCTTACCACCCACAGAGTTCAGGATCAGTAGAAAGAGTAAATGGGACAATAAAGTTAAAAATACAAAAAGCTATGCAGGAGTTAAATAAACCATGGCCTGAATGCCTACCCTTAGCTTTGTTCTCCATAAGGTATACTCCAACGGGAAAAACAGGGTTATCCCCATATGAAATACTTTTTGGGAATGCACCCAGACTAGGTTTATACTTTCCACAGAGTATGCAATTGCAATGTGATAGTTTGACTGCATATGTGATACAATTACAACAGCATCTAACTAAGATCCACAAAAGTGTGTATTCTTCTCTTCCAGACCCTAACTCAATAGCAGGTACTCATTCGCTGAGCCCCGGAGATTGGGTCTATGTAAAGAAACATACCAGAAAAGCTTTAGAGCCACGGTTTGAAGGACCATATCAAGTACTGCTGACCACTCCCACATCGGTCAAGTTGGAGGGTAAAGCAGCCTGGATCCACGCTTCACACTGTAAAAAGGAGCCAGTTGGCAAATGACAACATGTATCTTTTTATTCTTTTTGTTTCAGTAATCCTGACCAATAGTTTGGTTACCTCACAGAATGAAATTCACAAGGATGAAGGATTTTCTAAAAAAATGTTATTACTGAAGTTTAAATATGCTTATGCTCGGAAGTCAGGATATGAGAAATGTTGGATTTGCAGTAAATTACACCCCAGTACAGCAAAAATACCACTGATGGCAGTTCCTATAAATTATACTGACCTTGCTAACAGTAGCATTAACATAACTGGAACAAATACCAGCAAGACAGTAATGTTTAAATCAAATGGTCTCGCCTTTCCCCCTGCCTGGTGTTTCAACTTAGGGAACACAACGGGAGGAAATAGAGAATGCCAAGACAGCAAGTTTAATTTGTCCATTGTCGTATTAAATGGAAGCTTCTACCCCAGTAATTCCAGCACACACCAGACATTATCTGACTTCCTCACTAACATTGTGGATAATAATGTTAGGTGGTTAGTATCCAACTTATCCCTCTATGGATACACCTCTCGTTATAGAAATAATATCAGTTCAAGATCAGTAGCTCTAGGAAACAATATATACATCTGTTGTGGGGATAAGTGTTATACCTGGATACCTAGAAGGGCTCAGGGATGGTGCTACCTCGCAAGTTTGGTACCAGTAATGGGAGTAGTGGGTGATAAACGAGGTGATCACCTACTAGAAGCTAGTATGCACCCCAGATATCCCCTCAGATATCGTAGCAAGAGAGAAATATTCTTAGAGCAGGACATGGCATGGGCTTGGTTCCCGTCCTGGACAGGATGGGGTATAGACTTAATGAAGCGACTAAATAACTATACTGGAATAATTAATGATATTTTGGAGAAAAACTCTGATGACATTACTAAGTTAAATCTAGAGACCAGAGCCATCACAAAACAAATAGAATTACATGAGTTAGCAATTGAAAGTATGAGTGCAGCATTAACAGGACTCTGTGAGGCTACAGAAGACTATGAATGTTGTACTTGGATACATAACACCAGCATCGAGATACCCGACTATTATGACATCATTGCACGACACCGCACGGAAGTAAAGGATCTACAGGAGAAGGCCCGTAATATTGGCCGTGACTGGGATCCGTTTGGTGGAACTTTTAGCTTCTCAGGGTTATTCTCTTGGCTTAAGAAGGCAGCAATGACAATTATAGTGGTGCTTTTATTTGTATTTCTTCTTTATGCGTGCTTTAAACTGCTCATGTGCTTTTGCAAGAAAGCCAAGGTAAATGCTGTAGAAAAGATGGAACTTTTGTAAGTTGATAAGTTGGATAAGATAGGTGGATTTGGTTCCTTGACATCACCCATCTTTCAGAAAAGCCACTCTTCCTGAATTTTAGATGTTGGTACTATCCAGGGGGATGGGTGTATACCCCTCTGACAACTCGCGGTCAGGGAGAGTACTTTGGACATAGGCCGACTAGAACTTGTTCAGGTGGACCCAGGGTAAGAGGGAGGGGTGATGTCAAAGGGGGAAATTGTGAGGATCAAGGTATAAGAAACCAAGATGGTTGACAGTATGTTTCACTAAATGCTTATCTCGTCTGTTTTATTTTCAGTAACTTAAAGACACATCATCCTTAAGTCCGGATGGGTGCAGTCACGTACACATAAGAGGAAACCATGTCGTAAGGGTCATCTGCCACATCAACTCTAAAAGCAGAAGACACTTAGAAATTGCCTTTTATGGAAGTTGTTGTTTTGTTTCAACATTTCTAACGCCTGTCTTTTAGTGTATAAAAGAGCTGTGTTAATAAAGGACCTCAGAGTTGGGTGCGACCTTCTGAGCAGACATACTGAGAACTTCTTTCCGTGTCTCATTGCTTAGATAAGAACTCTAATAACAATTGGGAAACGGTAACATAACTTGATGAATAGGTGACTATTAGTAGTCACACCTAACAAAAGTAGCACAAAGTTTTGTAAGCTGCATCCTGGAGTACCTCCAGCTCCCTTGTTGACACTGATCCCAATTCTACCCACTGTAGGAAATATCAGCCCACCTGGCTGCTTCTCCACCAGCCCAACTGGCTGTTTCTTCACCAGTCTACTCAACTGACTCTTCACCAGTTTACCCAATGTACTCTCTGGAGATTTCCTAGGGCAAGGTTAGGGAAGATTTAAGCACACTGCTACCTTCCAGAGAGAACTGCTCTGTGTGGCAGTCTCTTCCCTTGTAAGTCCCGGTCCATGCTGTAGTACTCACGCTGTCCTCCTTGCTTCCGTTGCCTCTCAGGAAATGCTCCTTCTAAATTACTTCTGTTGTTACTCTTGCTGGCATGGCTCATTCATACTCTTGCTGGCATGGCTCATCCATACTCAAGGGCTGGCCTGGCCACCCTGCCAGGCCCACCACCTAAGGATGGGGATTGGTCAAGCTCCCTTGAGTATGCAGAACAACCCCCCTAGCCTCTGCCCGCCAGCTTACAGAAAATTCTCCAACATTCCAGAACCAGGGGGAAGCACCAGAGAGCTCCCTGCATTAGTCACCCAACCCTGAAGTCCAGTAAACCCTGACCCAGATTTCATGACTCAGACTTAGCCCTGAGTAAAGATGGCCATACACCTATAGATTATCTGCAGATTTTCTATGGTTAGATGGAAAAAGTGCAACAGATTTCTCCATGTATGCTAAACTGTGTGGGTGGAGGAATCTCCCACTGGCCCAAGCTTCAGTATCTTGCTAATCGGCCCCGCTGGCTCTCAACCTAAACAATGCCTGCACCCAATCAGAATGTTCAGGTATTGTGAGAGCCAGTGAGGCCGAGTAGCAAGATATGGAAGCTTGGGCCAGTGGGAGATTCTTCCATCCACACAGTTCAGCGTAGGAATCTGTTCCACTTTTTCCATCTGACCACAGAAAATCTGCAGATAATCTAAAGGTGTATGGCCAGTCTTAGACTATGTTTTCCCTACACTGATACTAGTAGCACATGTACTACAAAAAGAAAACTAAAGCAGCCACCACATCTAATGATTGCTAAGATGCAATATATTATATTTTGGGTTTAAATACACTTTAAGACACCTTTTTTTGATCATACTTTCCACCTAAACACAAGGCTGTATTTGGAAATCACAGAGTGCCATGGCACATATGGAAAAGTCAACCCTTTGTAGACGTTTATTTGCATCCATTCCCAATCATTTTTATGCAATTAATATGGAGAAAATGAAATCTTGAATAGAATATTCCAGCCAGTATAGTCTTTGGCTTACAAGCAGAACACCATCTCCTACTTCACTATATACTTTTTGATGGGATGGACAGACCAATCAAAAGTATACAGAGAAAGAAATGTAGGTGTGTGTTATGTGGGACATTCTCTTAAGTCCTATTGACCATGTCTTCTTTATCGCCTTTTGCAGTTCTGATACTAAATTGACTAACAGTTTTATGGGAATTTCACAGACATTAAAAAAAAAAGAGACATTAATATAAAAAAAAAAAAAATATATATATATATATATATATATATATATATATATATATATATATATAAAATATATATATCAGTAAAATAAAAATATATACAGTATAAGTGTTATTATTTTCTGAATATTCACTGCTTATGCCAAATGGTTGCAGAATGTGTCTTGTGAACTATTCTATCCACTTAAAGCTGGGCATTCCTTTCTTTTCAGATACCGGTAATTAAAAGGACATCAACAAGGATGTGTTATTATTCAGTGTTTATAGAAGATAATTAAAGGCATATAAAAGTATCACATTTATTTCCTGTCTGATACAATAGGGCAGTTGTTCTGGAAAGGACTTTTTTTTTTCCAAAGTAAATGTTGAATATTTCTGGATAGAGATGAAGTATATATACAGTATGTGCATTACATATATAATGGTGTAAAGGTGTTACACTCATTTGTTTTTATGGTTTAGTCACAGGCTCACTAAATACGTAGAAATGCAGAGGTTTGTTATAATCTATTTATGTGGTCATCAGAGAGCACAAAGTGTAGTAGTTTTGTAACTAATAAACTGTGTTTGTCCTTTTTATGTATATTATTTCAAAGTAACTGGTGTAGTGGAACATGGTTCCATCTCCTGCAGGCCTACCACTGTGGCAGGGTGAGGTCAACTGTTCCCTTTTTTTTATGGACAGACCTACATATGTTTCTGTGTAGAATTCATCAAGTAATACAATACACACAATTTCTACCCTTCAGTGACTTCTTAAGATTTTTGTAGCACACAGGCCACTGAAATAGTTAGCTCCACTGACAACCCATGATTGGCCACCCAACAGATGGTAGTGATGAAGAGAGCTCCCTATTGGGTAACAGGCAGCGCTAAAAAGATAGAAATGTTTTTTTTGGTTAAAGTTGTTCTTTGACACTAACAGCTATATGTTGTTAGATTAAAATTTTACTTACATTTAATTATATGCAGTGTAATTAATAATATCAATGAATAGGTGTTCAGAGGTCACCCCACTCATTAGAGAAAAAAAATATGCATATACATGCTTATTTTCAAAGGGTTTCTTGATAGGTTCCTTCACTGAACCTTCCTTTAAAGTGTTTGTTACCCCAGCATTTTATATTCCTGATATTTGCCTTCTGTACCATGTACTTGTATGAAAAAGTTTCCTGTTTTCTTTGTATTGCTTCCTTTATGTAAAATCCCTGGTGATCCTGGCAGTCCCTCTGCTTTTCTACTAAAAACTGACCACATTAAGCAGTAGAGCACACCGTGGTCAGTTCTCTAGCAATGCCGAGCCTGCTCTCCTCCTATGATCTGACATGTCCTGACATGCCCACCCTGCACAGTCTATGACTGGGAAGATCAGTGTGATGTTGTATCTCCTCCCCCCAGCTCCTATGCAGCCAAGAACAGAGGGAATGTGATCTGCTATTAAAAAAAGGGGAAAAATTTATTTATCATGTTTTTTTTATATCTATATACAAATGTTTTGCTTTTCCTTTCTATTTTAAACTGAATGGGTTGTTCTACAAGGTGATCGTTTACAAACACTTACGGGCCTGTTCACGTGGCAGTAGTAAAAGCAGGTGGTTGAGCTGCGTTTTTACTACACCCCCGATGACTTACCTAACGGCACACCGTGTTGTAGCTACATCACAAACACAGGGAATAAGGGGAGAGGGGTGGTTATGAAGGAGGGAGGATAATAAGATGGGGATGGGGGGGGGGGGGATATGAGGAGCAAGAATTAGAACAGGGGTAGGGAACCTTTTGAGCACTGTGTGCCGAAAAATATGTTTAAAGAAATTGGGAGTGCTGATTTTATAACAAAAAAAGGTCAACTTCACATTCTCAATCACGAAAAGGATTTTTTTATAAAGTAAATGCTGTAAACTACTTGAGTAGTAGTGAGAAATTAACTTTCTGCACTCTCACGCCTCAGATCAGCCCTGATTCCTGCAACTCCACACTTCAGATCACTGTCCCCCCTAAAAATCCCCCCTGAAAATCTGTTTCACCACTGTAACCCCATGCACATCTGCCCCACCACTGTAACCCCCTGCACATCTGCCCCACCACTATACCTTTTAACAAGTTTAACAAGACACGTGGCCACTCATTGAAATTAGAAGAAAAGAGGTTTAACCTTAAACTACATAGAGGGTTCTTTACTGTAAGAGCGGCAAGGATGTGGAATTCCCTTCCACAGGCGGTGGTCTAAGTGGTGAGCATCAACAGTTTCAAAAAACTATTAGATATGCACCTGAATGACCGCAACATACAGGGATATACAATGTAATGACATATAATCACACACATAGTTTGGACTTGATGGACTTGTGTCTTTTTTCAACCTCACCTACTATGTAACTATGTAACCACTGTACCCTCCTTTTTCATCTGCCCCACCACTGTACCTCCTGCACATCTGTACCACCTCTGTTCCCCCTGCTCATCTGTCCCACCAATGTACCTCCTTTCTCCTATGCCCCACCACTGTACCCCCCGTACATCTGCCCCACCTCTGTACTGCCTGCTCTTCTGCCAAACCACTGTAACCCCCTGCTCATCTGTCCCACTAATGCACCTCCTTTCACATCTGCCCCAGCTGTATCCACTGCTCTTCTGTCCCAACGCTGAACCCCCTTCCTTTCTGCCCAACACTGAACCCCCTGCTCATCTTTCCCACCACTGTAACCCCCTTCTCATCTAGCCAAACACTGAACCCTCTCATCTGCCCCATCACTGTACCCCCCCTGTTTTTCTATCCTACTGCTGAACCCCCTTGTCATCCCTCCCACTACTGTACCTCCTGCACATCTGCCTCACCCTTGTACCCCCTTGCTCTTCTGTCCCACCATTGTAACCCCGCTGCTCGTCTGCCCCCATCAATGTACCACTTTTCTCATCTGCCCAACCACTGTACCTCTCTGCACATCTGCTCCACCAACGTATACCCATGCTCTTCTTTCTCACTACTGACTCACCTTCTCATCTGCCCCACCACTGTAACCCGCTTTCTCATCTACCCCACCAATGTACCTCCTGCACATCTGTTTTACCTCTGTACCCCCTGCTCTTCTGCCCCACCTCTGTTCCCCCTTCTCTTCTGCCCCACCTCTTCCCTCTGCTCATCTGTCCCACCAATACACCTCCTTTCACATGTGCCCCACTGCTCTACACCCCCTGCTTTTCTGTCCCACCACTGAACCCCCTTCCCATCTGGCCCAACACTGAACCCCCCTGCTCATTTGCCCCATCACTGTACCCCACTGATTTTCTGTCCCACTGCTGAACCCGCTTCTCATCTCTTCCACCATTGTACCTCCCTACACATCTGCCAAACCGCTGTACCCTCCTGCTGTTCTGTCCCACCTCTGAACCTCTTCTGCTCATTTTCCCCACTGCTGTACCCTCTTCTCGCCTATTATATGCAGAGTGGTGAAAGGAAGCAGAGATGAGACACATCTACCTGTCCTGGCACACTCATCCTGCTGATCCAACTCTTGTATCCAGCCCACATGCTTGTATGTCTGGTATGTGATGTCACATAGAAGCATCTGGAATGGATGTGCAATGAGCTCAGGTCAGGGGTATTTTCTGAAAGCAGTGGGCCTGTGTGCAGGATCATAAATTGGGCCTCCACAGCTGAGAAAAAGTGTGGCGCTCTGCGCCATAGGAAAATTTGGGTGTGATTTTAATTGCGCTGAATACTGGCTGTGGCTTAAAGGGACACAGAGTGCTGGGTTTCAGTAGTAAGGTTGAGGTATAATTTCAACAACTCAGAAGTTCAACAGTAATTCCACAAACTGTCACCTGATCACGTGCTTTTCTCAATCACAGTGAAATCCCTTCTTTCTAAGATTGGTAGTGGCAACCAAGCAAGTCATCTTCCACTCTCTTCCTCATCACACCCACTCTCTTCCTCATCACACCCACTCTCTTCCTCATCATAAAATCGGACGATCGCAGCTACAGCAAAGTTAGAGAACCAAACAATGTTTCCCATCTTTTACAATGTGTGTCCCCCCAGTGCAGGTGCGGTGTGGAGAATTCTTAAATTGGAATGCATTAGTGTCTCACTGTCACTTCCCTGCACTGCTCTGCTGATGGGGAGGGAGTCGAGTGCCAGCAAAAGAGGCTTCAAGTGCTGCTTGTGGTACTAGTGCCGGGGTTTGCCTACCCCTGGACTAGAACATCTAGATTTTTCTCAGAGGGGAAGACCAGTTGGAGTTTTTGCATTTGGATGTGGGGGGCCCCCACCTCTCACTCTGTCTGTTGCCTCCTCCATGCCCTACCTATATGTGCAGGTGATTTTTTAGCCTTTTCCAATAAATATTTCTTTTTATGACATATCTATTTGTATTTGACCTATTCACTTTTTGAATGTCACAAAGCCCTGGTGCATCTCACCATTCCCCAGCTCCCTTGTGGACAATGTTCTATACACATTTGTGGCTGATACCCACCTTTGGTAACCTTGGCTTTATGTGGGATATTCATATACAGTATAAATAGCCAACCCACTTGGAATTTATTCTTACAGTTTAATCCTGCTTTAACCTGTTGTTGCCTACATAATAGATGTGTACGGCAGCAAAAGGCAACACTGGGTGGCCAATGTTTCTATGTTGAGAGCACACTCACACACTCATTCCCAGCACAGAGACCGAGCTGTCAAAGACAAATCTTCAACCCTGATAACGATCGGTAGGTGGCAGGACTAACTGCCTATTATGTAACCACTATGATAGCCCAACACTTCCCTCCCCCTCAACCCCCCGGGGCGGGTATAGCATGCCATCTCTGACCAAATATGGTCACATGGGCAATGACTTTGGTCAATGGCATCATCTGGGGGATGCTTCCTCTTTGTTTACCTTTAGCAGTGGTGTCCAAGAGATATTATTTGGTATGAATTTGTGACTGAATCAGATGTATCTATCAATTTGTGAGATTTTTTCTTGCATCGGGCACTGGGCATTGTTTTTTGTGACTGATGTGGATCTGTATCACTGGTCAACACAGCTGGAAAATCATCATAGAATTTGGGGGAACCCCACACCATTTTTTCTTGGTTGTTTGTGTTATTTGGGAAAACAGAACCCAGGTACATTTAGCTCATCTCCAACTATAAGGCTCCATCCAGCATTGTGTAGCTGTGTTGGCTTTTGCAGCAGCAATCTTTACCCTTAAAGAAATTTAATCAGAATTACTTTTTTCCATTTACTAGCAAAAGCTTTGGAGAACCACATGCAGCCCCCAGGCCACTAATACAATTCTGCTAGTCCAACCATTGTTTGACATAGAATGTGAATTCATTTTTTATTGGCTTTTTCCTCTTCCATTTAAGAAGGGTTATGCTAGATATCCTTTAACTTATGTAATACTCCCAGACAGCAGGTAGACAAATATGCAAACGGATAACAACATAAAAATATAAGGATATTGCATGTACTGCATCTGGAGAAAAGATTATAATGACCTTTCTAAAGCCGGTCAGAGAAGCTGATCTGAATCTTTTAATGCTTTGTCATCTCTTATTACTAGCTTAATGGCATATTTGATACCACTGTAAAATCATTCTATTTCACTTGTGTAACATAAACTAGCATACAGTATGTTCTCCACAGGACATGATGATGTCACTGTTACATAACTAATATTATATTTGGACCAAGAAAAAGTATTTATTGTCTATCATCTAAGAATCACTCTAAATCACTTTGGTTTCCCACAAAGTACTTGTACTATATTAAGCTGACAATTTACTTCCTCACAGTCTATATATACAGTGAATATACAAAGTCTACACACCCCTGTTAAAATGTTGGGGTTCTATGATGTAAAAACATGAGACAAAGATAAATCATTTCAGAACTTTTTCCACCTTCAATGTGACCTATCAACTGTACTACTCAGTAGAACAACAAACTGGAATCTTTTAGGTGGAGGGAAGTAAAAAATAAAAAAATAAAATAATATGGTTGTATAAGTGTGCACACCCTTGAACTGATACATTGTTGAAGCACCTTTTGATTTTATTACAGCAGTCTTTTTGGGTATGAGTCTATCGGCATGGCACACCTTGACTTGGTAATATTTGCCCACTCATCTTTGCAAAAACACTTCAAATCTGTCAGATTGCGAGGGAATCTCCTGTGCACAGCCCTCTTCAGATCACCCCACACATTTTCAATGGGATTCAGTTCTGGGCTCTGTCTAGACCATTCAAAAACTCGAATCTTCTCCTGGTGAAACCATTCCTTTGTTGATTTGGATGTATTGGGTCATTGTCATGCTGAACAATGAAGTTCCTCTTCATGTTCAGCTTTTTAGCAGAAGCCTGAAGTTTTTGTGCCAATATTGGCCTGTATTTAGAACTGTTCATAATTCCCTCTACCTTGACTAAGGCCCCTGTTCCAGCTGAAGAAAAAATGCTCCAAAGCATTATGCTGCCACCACCATGCTTCACTGTGAGCATGGTGTTCTTTTGGTGATGTGCAGTGTTGTTTTTGCACCAAACATATCTTTTGGAATTATGGCCAAAAAGTTCAACCTTGGTTTCATCAGACTATAACACATTTTCCCACATGCTTTTGGGAGACTTCAGATGTGTTTTTGTAAAGTTTAGCCAGGCTTGGATGTTTTTCTTCATAAGAAAAGGCTTCCACTCTACCCCATAGCCCAGACATCTGAAGAATACGGGAGATTGTTGTCACATGTACCAGTGCTTGCCAGATATTCCTGCAGCTCCTTTAAAGTTGCTGTAGGCCTCTTGGCAGCCTCCCTGACCAATTTTCTTCTTGTCTTTTCATCAATTTTGGAGGGATGTCCAGTTATTGGTAATGTCACTGTTGTGCCATATTTTCTCAACTTGATGATGTCTGTCTTCAGTGTGTTCCATGGAATATCTAATGGCTTGGAAATTCTTTTGTACCCTTCTCCTAAATGATACCTTTTAACAATGAAAATCCTCTGATGCTTTGAAAGAGCTCTGTGAATCATGGCTTTTGCTGTAGAATGCGATTAAGAAAATCTCTGGAAAGACCTACTAGAACAGCTGAACTTTATTTGGGGTTAGTCAGAGGCACTTTAAATGATGGCAGGTGTATACTGAGTCCTATTTAACCTCAGCTTGAATGTGATTGCTTTATTCTGAACACAGCTACACCCCCAGTTATAAGAGTGCATACTTATGCAACCACATTATTTTCGTTTTTAAGTTTTACTTCCCCCTCTAAAAGATTTCAGTTTGTTTTTCAATTGAGTTCTACAATTTATAGGTCACATTAAAGGTGAAAAAAGTTCTGAAATTATTTATCTTTGTCTCATTTTTTAAATCACAGAAACCTGACATTTTAACAGGGGTGTGTAGACTATCCACTTTATCAATTGTCCTGTCGAATAGGTAAAAGTATATAAGAACCTTTACCTTGTAAAACAACCCATTCAGTTTAAAATATAAATAAAAGTCAAAAAGTTTGTTTATATATACAAACATTATTAAAAAAAAAGTGTTATTTTCTCTTTCTCACATGATTACATGAAATCTGTTCTCAGCTGCATAATGGACTTAGAGAGGTGAGTGCTGGAGAAACAGCAGTATACTGATCTTGCCAGTGAATGACTGTGCAGGGAGGCATGTCAGCATAAGTCTGATCATTGGAGGATATCCAGGCTGTGCTCCTTGCACGGGCAGAAAACTGACCATACTGGGATGGGGTGTGCTGTCATGCTTGGTGAGGTCAGATTGAAATAGGGGGGCTGGCAGAATCACCGGGTATTTCACATAAAGGAAGCAATACAAAGAAAACTGGATATTACATGTTACAACAGGCACCTATCAGGAATATGAAATGTTGGGGTAACATATTCTTTAACTTTGTCTCAATAAATAGCAAAAAATGTTTTCCTACATCAGTTTTTATTATGATGTGTTCTGCTAGCATTTTCAATTTTAATATGAGTTTAGATAAAAAAAAACAGAAGTACCCCTGGGGTAAGTATATCTACAACAGTTTGAGACACTGGGTGCTTACATTTTTTGTGTGTAATTCTTCACTCTCCAGGGGTTATCTTCAGATTACAGTGTCTCATCATGCCCTGGAAGGTAAGGAGGTAGGCTGAAGGTGTAGAATTATTATAGTCTAATCTTAGGTAAGGGGAAGAGTAAAAAAAAATTTCTACGTCCCTGAGTAGTGTTTGGAGGTTAAAAATATGCTTTGAACACAATACTCAGTACATCTCTGACTTTTCACTTGTGTTAAAAGTAAACAGTCATGAGTCTGTGATTGTACTGTACACTTACAAAATTGGAAACATTCCACAAGCTGAACTTTACAGATGACTGCAACTGGAAGAGTTGCTCTATGAACTATATATATATTGTGCTGTTGTTTATTTATTAACAATTAATTAAAATAAATGACTAACTATATTACATTCTGGTTCCTATTAAGGCTTTATGCACATGGCCATATAGGCGTCGTACAGCGCGCAGAGCCAACATAATTACCAGGACCCGCATCCCATTGAGATGAATTTGAATGTGTTTGTGTAGAAGATGCTGTACGAGAATTAGAAGATACTGTATGTGGGTGTGCTCTGGGGGTTGTATAAAGCACATGTACAGACACACTATCTGTGTGCGCACAACCGCGTATGGCCATATCTACTAATTCTTCTCAAAGGATAACTGTATGCAGCGGATGCAGGTACTAGGACAGTAATTATGCAGGCTATGCATGCTATATGCCATGTACAAGAAGCCTAAAACAAAAAGGGATTTAAGTGAATGGAAATCTCTCAGTGAGGACACAAAGAGCAACAAAGGACAGGATTTAATCCTTACAGGAAGCCCTCACCATTGGGTGAGAGAAAAAAATGGGACTTTAATGTGCAACACAGCGAAAATCTGATACTAGACACTAGATAGAAGCGTGTAGCGTATACTACACAAAAAATATAGGTTGGAGGCAATCATTTTTACTGTTTTGTGTGCCACATCCAAAATTCTAAACCAAAAACTTGGGGGTCCCCTAGTGGTGGACTTTTTAGGCATATGCAATAAATATCCAATTTTATAAATACAAAAAAGAGTTTTTTATTAAAGAAATATATTAAGAATACATATAAAATATGGAAAGTACAAACACATTGGTAGTCAATATACACACTAGCTGCTCAAGATACCCTACGCGTTTTGGAGAGACTGAATCTCCTTCTTCCTTGTATTCTATAAAATTGTATATTTATTGCATGTGCCTAAAAAGTCCACCACTAGGGGTCCCCCAATTTTTTTCCATATACTACACGAATGTCCATTTTCAGCCACAATTCATTTATGATCATATTTCGTGCATCTGTAATTGATTATGTCTTTTAATTGTAAAATTAAGGTTTTATATATATATATAACCTTAATTTTACAATTAAAAGACATAATCAATTACAGATGCACGAAATATGATCAGAAGGAGATTCCTATGCTCATCTCCAGGACCTCTCAAGAGCCTCTCCCATCCTCTGGAACTCTCTAACTCAATCTGTCCGGCTATCTCCTACTCTGGCTGTCTTCAGGCGATTTCTGAAAACTCATCTCTTTAGGGAATCCTATCACGCCTCCAACTAATCTTTTATCACTTCCATCAGCTCATTCCCCACAGTTTTTGTACCACTTGCCCCACCCTATGAGATTGTAAGCTGTTTTCAGCAAGGTCCTCTTAACCCTCTTGTATTTTATTGTATTGTAACTGTGCTGTCTCCCTTTTATATTGTAAAGAGCTGCATAAACTGTTGGCACCATAGTAATCCAGTATAATAATAATTAATAATAATATACCTTTGATTTCTTTGCGTAGCACATTAACGCCCGCAATTTTTTTTTCCTCACCCTATGTTGTTTTGGAGTGGATTCTTTCTGTATATACTCTATATAGTGATGGTGCCCACAGAGTAATTATAAATAAAAGATAGGATGAACCCACCTCATGGACTTTTCAATCCTTCCCTGTTCTATACAAAAAAAAAAAAAAAAAAGCTTTGGCTGGGTTTTACTTTTGGTATTTTCAGTTCCATTGTTTAGATACAGCACACTAAAGCCAATATGTAGCTGATACTTTTTGACTGTTAGAAGAAACTAGTGCATTTGAAGGAAAATTAGAACCTTTATTTCTTTTTTGGACGGTTTTGAATACAAGGTAGTACAATTCAACAACTAAGCTAGGATATGTTAGGATATTGTTTGTGGGCCCTTTAATCTGCCCTTCTGAGAAGCAGAATCTTTGCTCAAAGTTTCTCCCACCACTGCCTATGCCTAGTTCCATCCCTGTGAGCGCAGAAAGAAGCAAGAAAAAGAAAGTGAAAAAGATACCAGTGCTAAAATAACAGAATGTTTATTTTTAGTTTAATAAGACTACAATGAATTGAGGTAATGACTGTTATAAATAACAAAATACTAATTCTTGCAAAAAAAATTACTGAATGCTTAATGCTTAGCTATTAGACATTTTTATAACAGTAAAGGCACCGTCATATTAGTGTTTGAAATGCAATTGTAGCAATACATGGTCCATTGAGTTTTAGAGAACAGCATTAAATTAATGCCTCAGGCTTTGCAAAATTAAAGATCATCATTTCCACGCTTTGGATTTTGCCAAGTTATTGTTCAGTAATAGTACATTGCCATGTGTTCAACAAATTGTTCTTTCTCTATTGTATGTTGAAGATGACATTTGGCTGGAGGTGGCCTTGGCACTGAAGAAAACAAGACCTGTTAGTCAAGTAATTCTGGGTACTGAATGACACAAGAACATAAAAATATTCCATGTGTTGGATTAACTTTTTAAGGTATGCTCCAGTCAAACATAAAAATGAAGATTGAAATGCATACAATGAGCTCCTTATGTTTTGTTATTTTTAATCAAATAATGAGCATAGTTAGAATTGAACTCTTAATAATGTACAAATAATAATAATAATATAACTAATACAGCATTAAAATGTAACTTTTTTTTACTTTTGCTTGGTCCAAAAAAACAAATGAATTCTAATGCAGGATGTAGTAGGTTCAGATGTCTGCTGGGTATGGTAATAATGCTAATTTTCTACCTACATATTCACTTTGTATTTTGTTGTTTTTGGCTGGATTTCTGCTTTACCAGGCCACCACATTGCTTAAAATTGCCTTATTGCTTCCATTAAGATAGAGGAAAAAAGGAGATGAATAATAAAGGCTTTCTGATTAGGCTAGCACAGTGCTCTCTTTCACGTTTTCCACTTATTTATCAGCTTGTGAATTTTGCTAAGTGAAAATGTAGTGACGGTGAAGCGTATACAAAAATTTGGATTTCAGCGTAAGGACAGTTTTAGACACCACTGAAATTTGGAAGTAAAATTACCAACAAATAAAATATTTTTTTTGTTTGTTGTCTGTTTTTAATACCGCTGACCTGAACCTATGTTTCTAAAGGCAATTTTTTTTAGCTAAGATAAAAACATGTTATACTCGTCTGTTCTGTGCAGTGGTTTTACACAAAGCAGCCCCAAACCTCCTCTTCTGGGGTCCCCCATGAGCGGTCTTGGCTCCTCCACTTCTGTTTCTGACCCACAGCACTTGCTATGGTGGTAGATGTGCAGGTTCGATCCTGAGCTGGGCTTTGTGTGTCCATTAACAAATAAAGAAAAAAGATTTTTTGCTTATATGTATACAGAGCTGCAACTATAAAACATCAGAATACTGCATGTTAGATCTAAATACATACATATATAATAGGTGCACATAAACCCAGTCAAAAGAAACATATTATTTGAAAAGAAATTTTGATTTTGGTGATGTGCTATTCTTCAGCACAATCAACCATCCACCAATCCCATGTAGGTATCTTAAAAAGCCGACCAAACACTTTGTGCTCTACACCACAGAAAACAATGGCCTCTAACCAAATGAACTGGATCCCCATAACAGAGATCAATCACGCATGTTCATCAATCACCATCAAGGCATTTATCCATGGTAAAAGGACTCTGCCAGCCTTAGGCTCCAAGATTGGACTGCAACCCATGGTTTGTTTAGTGTGCAGCTCAGGCTTGATCACTATGGGGAGTAGTGTAGGTGATGCTGCATTCACTTCAGGAGTGCCAGCAAGGGATGGAGCTTGTCCCAGTTCCTGTAGCCACTGGAAGGAAGAAAGGAAAGATCCCTGGTGTCGCACATCCATGGAGTCATTTGGTGGTAAGAGAGAGATGACCTCAACCCAGGCTCCCACAGGCCACACCCCCCAATGTGTTTCATTCCGCCCCCCCCCCAGAGCTTAGTCATGGGGTGCCCAGGCTGAGGTTGTCTCTCTCATACCACCATAGGGCTCCATGGATGTGTGGCACCAGGGATCTTTTGTCTCTTCCTTAAAAGACTGCACATAGTGTAAAACTAAACATTTTTTTATTATAAAAAAATACATACTTACAGAGGTAAAAGCAGATCCAGCATGTAACAACCAATTGCCGTGCCCCACCGGCGTTCCACCCAGTGGGCGTAGTTACGTCACAGGTTAAGCCCAATACATTTCGCTGTCAAACAGCATCATCAGAGAACCTAAGTGTTTGGTCAGCATTTCAAGAAACCTACACTGGATTGCTGGATGGGTAATTGTTTCACTGACTCTTTGAATTTATATGTTTAACTCTTTGCTGTTTCATGGACTGTGCTGAAGTGTATCACATCACAGAAATTTGTTTCTTTGGACTCTTTTTGGGTTAATGCACACCTATTATATGTGTGTGTTAATTAATACACACAGTGAGGCTTGTCCCGTCCCCCCTCACAGTATTTGAATGACACCTGCAGGAGCCAATGGCCCCCACTGCTGTCTGCGCAGCTTGTGAGAGCAATGGGAGAAGGCTGGAAGACAGGCACAGTCATTGATAGATATAGGACTCAGATAAGTATTTGGGGGGGGGGTGGACACAGCAATTGGCAAAACATTTTTTTACCCTAAGGCAGGGATTGCATTAAGGTAAAACATGTTTTACCTTTAGAACCACTCTTAAGCCTCATGCACACGATCAGATTTTCTGATGGGAATTGCGTGATGACAGGCTGTTGGCAGAAAATCTGACCATTTGTACGCTCCATCGGACAATTGTTGTCTGATTTTCTGCAGACAAATGTTGGATGGCAGGCTTTAAAATTTTCCACGGACAGTGGTCTGTTGTTGGATTTTCTGAGAATGTGTACACAAGTCCATTGGACAAAAGTCCAAAGTACAAACATGCATGCTCGGAAGCAAGGATGAGCCAGAAGCGGTCGATCTTGTAAACTAGTGCTCAATGGAGAATTCACATTCGTGACGAGGCAATTTATGAAATCTCGAAATGCACCACACATTCTCTTTAATGGGATAATAATGAGGCTGCATTGCTGGCGATACTGATGGAGTTCTGCCAAACGTGTTTTAAAAGGTTTTTATTTTCTAGTGATATCAAGAACAATATTATTATGCTCTTTTTTTTTGTTTTTTTGGGCAAGTTACCACAACACCATTATCCCGTAGTTTTTAGGATCAAAGATACACCCTCAGTTATATAAGAACTATCAAAGCGAAGACACGTCATACGGTGGGTGTCTCTCATGGAGACGGGTCAGTTGCGGCTTTGTTTTTTTTGTTTTTTCGGTCCGTCGGTGGAGTGAAAGAAGATGAATGGACTTCGTGGGACATTTACATTTTTTTATTTTTTAACCACTTGCCGTCAGCCATATAGCAGAATGACGGCGACAAAGTGGTTTCAATATCCTGACTGGGCGTCATATGACGTCCTCAGGATATTAAGCCGCTGCGCGCCCCCGGGGCGCACTTCGCGGTGATCGTTGTTGCTGTGTGTCAGTCTGACACACCGCAACTACGATCTCGGTAAAGAGTTTCTGACGGAGACTCTTTACCACATGATCAGCCATGTCCAATCACGGCTGATCACAGTATAAATAGGAAGAGCCATTGATCGGCTTTTCCTCACTTGTGTCAGACGCGAGTAGAGGAAAGCCTATCGGCTGCTCCTCTGACAGGGGGGGTCTGTGCTGATAAATTATCAGCGCACCCCCCCCCCCCGGAGGATGCCCACACTGGACCACCAGGGATGCCACCAGACCACCAGGAATGCCCAGCACCCAGGATGCCAGTCAGTGCCCACAATGGATGCCAATCAGTGCCCACATTGGATGCCAATCAGTGCCCACAATGGGCGTCACTGATTGGCATGCATTATTGTTTGGCACTGATTGGCATCCATCCATACAAAACTGTACACTACAATGCCACCTATCAGTGCCCATCTATGCCGCCTATCAGTGCCCATCCATGCCGCCTATCAGTGCCCATCCATGCCTCCTATCAGTGCCCATCCATGCTCATCTGTGCCACCTATCCATGCCCATCCGTGCTGCCTATCCATGCCAATCCATGCCACCTATCAGTGCCTATTTGTGCCACCTATCAGTGCCCATCTGTGTTGCATATTAGTGCCACCTATCAGTGCCTATCAGTGGCGCCTCTCAGTGGTGCCTATCAGTGCCACTTCATTGGTGCCACATCATCGGTGCCCATCAGTGCCACCTTATCAGTGCCGTCACTGCAGCCCTGTCAGTGCCCATCAGTGAAGGAGAAAACTTACTTATTTACAATGTTTTGTAACTTTTTTCAAAAACATTTTTTATTTGTTTAGCGGAAAATAAAAATCCCAGAGGTGATCAAATACCACCATAGTTTGGGTACAGTGTTGTATGACCGCGCATTTGTCATTCAAAGTGCAACAGTACTGAAAGCTCAAAATTGGTCTGGGCAGGAAGGTGTATAAGTGCCCAGTATTGAAGTGGTTAATAAAGGACTTGTCCCAAGCTGTGTCTTGTCTTTTGTACCATTTTGACACTTTTTTGTGAAATGGTAGGGGTACATTTATACCCCGTTGCCATTTCACTCGGGGAGGGCAGGATCTGGGGGTCCCCTTGTTAAAGGGGGCTTCAAGATTCCGATAAGCCCCCTGCCTGCAGATCCCCATAACCACTGGGCAAGGGTTGTAGGTAAAAGCCCTTATCCCAATCAACAAGTTAACAAGGTGATTTGAGGGACTACCCCAAAGCACCCTCCCCATGTTGAGGGCATGTGGCCTGGTACAGTTCAGGAGGGGGGGCACTCTCTCACCCCCCTCTTTTCCTGCAGACTGCCAGGTTGCGTGCTTGGATAAGGGTCTGGTATGGATTTTTGGGGGGTCACCCACACCAATTTTTTTTTTAATTTTGGTGCGGGGTTCTCCTTAATATCCATACCAGACCTGAAGGGCCTGGTATGGAATTTGGGGGGACCCCCACGCAATTTGTTTTTTAAATTTTGGTTCGGGGGTTCCCCATAATATTCATACCAGACCCAAAGGGCCTGGTAATGAACTGGGGGGATACCATGCCATTTTTTTTCAATTGCTTCTTTATCTGTATTGCCGGGATTGACAATTCATTATAGCTGCGAGTATTTTTAAATTACTTTTTTTCCTTTAGAAATGTAATTTTGTGCAGGGCCTGTTCTAAACATGGAAAAAATGCACACTATAGACACCCCCAGGTACAAAATTTAAAGGAATATTCCACTTTTATTGTTTCACTTTAAACATTATTAACCACTTCAGCCCCGGAAGAATTTACCCCCTCCTGACCAGAGCACTTTTTGCGATTCGGCACTTCGTCGCTTTAACTGACAATTGGGCGGTCGTGCGACGTGGCTCCCAAACAAAGTTGACGTCCTTTTTTTCCCACAAATAGAGCTTTCTTTTAGTGGTATTTGATTGCCCCTGCAGTTTTTATTATAAATAGAGCGACAATTTTGAAAAAAACGCATTATTTTTTACATTTTGCTATAATAAATATCCCCCAAAATATATATAAAAAAAATGTTTTTCCTCAGTTTAGGCTGATACGCATTCTTCTACATATTTTGGTAAAAAAAAATCGCAATAAGCGTTTATTGATTGATTGTGCAAAAAGTTATAGCGTTTACAAAATAAGGGATAGTTTTATGGCATTTTTATTCATTTTATTAATTAATTCTTTTTTTATCGTGACTGTGACAACGATTTTTATCGTGACAGCGACATTAGGGTGGACACATCGGCCATTTTTGACACATTTTTGGGACCATTGTCATTTATACAGCAATCAGTGCTATAAAAATGCACTGATTCCTGTGTAAATGACACTGGCAGTGAATGGATTAACCACTAGGGGGCTGTGTATGGGTTAAGTGTGCCCTGGGGAGTGTTTCTAACTGTGGAGGGGGGGCGTGGCTACATGTGACACATAACTGATCTCTGCTCCCGATCACACTGAGCAAAGATCAGTGACACTGTCACTAGGCAGAACGGGGAGATGCTTGTTTAAATTAGCATCTCCCCATTCTTCCTCCCCATGAGACGATTGCGGGTATCCCCACGGTGATCGAGTCCGCGGGACCCACAACCCGACTCACAGAGCTTGCTGTGGGTGCGCGCCGCCCGCTGGCTGCCTCTTAAAGAGCAATGTAAAGGTACATGATTCTGCCTATACGAGCCCTTCTGCTGATGTATATTGGTGTGAAGCTGTCGGCAAGCGGTTAAAATCACTCCCTGAAAAAACTGTAATTTTTAAAACTTTTTTTGCATTGATACATGTGTCCTGGGGCAGGACCCAAGTCCCCAAACACTTTTTATGACAATAACTTGCATATAAGCCTTTAAAATTAGCACTTTTGATTATTCATGTTCTTGTTCCATAGACTTTAACGGTGTTCGTGTGTTCTGTCAAATTTTTTGCCTGTTCGATATGTTCTGGTGCGAACCGGGGGTGTTTGGCCCATCCCTATTTATACATATATCTATTGATCTCTCATTCTCCCCCTCCCACCCAATGTCTTTATATCTATCTATCTGTCTGTCTATCTATCTATCTATCTATCTATCTATCTATCTATCTATCTATCTATCTATCTATCTATCTATCTATCGCTCTTTCTCCTCCTCCCACCCAATCACTGTCTGTCTACCTATCTATCTGTCTATCTATCTATCTGTCTATCTATTTATCTATTTATCTATCTATCTATCTATCTATCTATCTATCTATCTATCTATCTATCTATCTATCTATCTATCTATCTATCTATCTATCTATCCATCTCTCATTCTACTCCTCCCACCCAATTGCTGTCTGTCTACCTATCTATCTGTCTACCTATCTATCTGTCTATCTATTTATCTGTCTATCTATTTATCTGTCTATCTATTTATCTGTCTATCTATCTATCTATCTCTCAGTCCAATGAAACTTTGCAAAACGAGAAGAAAATCAATATAGGCCACTTGGAATTCTTGATGCATGCACAAACAAGAAAGTGCCCGACCACCATAGTTGTAGAATCTGCTTACCAGATGGCAAGCATAAAGTGAGGATGGCTATAACCCAGCCTAGGCCTTTAGCTTGCAGATGACAACAGTGGTAGCGGTAAACCGGATTGTGCAGATCGCTCCCTCTATCCAGCTAGGGTGTCCGTTTGAGCTCAAATGGATGCCCAAAAAGAGAAAAAACTAGCCATAGAGTAATATAGTCTAAATATAATTTTTTTTAAACAAAGTAATGCACTTACATTTAGGAAGAAATAAATATGCATATAAAAGGAGCCCATCCTCCTACTCCAAACGCGTGGTGACGCCATTACGTGCCTTCTCCAGATGCGTTTCGTCATCAGTAGACGTTTTCAATGGTTCCCCATTGACAACGTCTACTGAAGATGAAACGCTCTGGAGGAAGGCACGTAGTGGCGTCACCACGCAATTGGAGTAAGAGGATGGGCTCTGTGTGTTTGTGCCAGCCGGCATTTCTTTTATATGCATATATATTTCTTCCTAAATGTAAGTGCATTACTTTGTTTTAAATAAATTATATTTAGACTATATTACGCTATGGCTAGTTTTCTCTATTTATGGGCATCTGCAAGGCTGGGTTATAGCCATCCTCCCTTTATGCTTGTCATCTGGTAAGTAGATTCTACACCTACGGTGGTCGGGCACTTTCTTGTTTGTGCGTGCATCAAGAATTCCAAGCCTATATTGATTTTCTTGTCATTTTGCAAAGTTTCATTGGACTTATTGATTGAAACTTTTTTAGTGCAACTTTTTAAAATTTCTATCTATCTATCTATCTATCTATCTATCTATCTATCTATCTATCTATCTATCTATCTATCTATCTATCTATCTATCTTCTTCCCCCTCCCACCCAATATCTATCTATCTCTATGTCTGCCTATCTATCACCCAATGTCTGTCTGTCTATCTATCTAGTTATCTATCTATCTATATGTCTATTTATCTATCTATCTATCTATCTATCTATCTATCTATCTATCTATCTATCTATCTATCTATCTATCTATCTATCTATCTATCTCTCATCCTCCCCTTCCCACCCAATATCTATCTATCTGTCTATCTGCCTATCATACCCCCCCCCCATGTCTGTTTGTCTTTCTATCTATCTATCTATCTATTGATCTATCCACATACGCATGTATTTGGTGTAACTCAATTTGGTTTGTGTGTTTTAGATATACTGTACATCTGAAAAGGATAAATTTAATGTAAACCATATCCACGTTGAGCCTAATTATCATTATTTTTGAATTACCAATTGAAAACAATAGACTTATTGCATTAACCTTGGTGTTTAATGAGTGGTGCTTAGATCAGATATAAACCCAGGAACATCAGCTTTTTTTTTCAATGTACAAAAAGGTACTGTAATTTTGTCAATACTGACATCAAAATTATTGATACAGCTTAGTATGAATTATAATAAGTCCAAACAGGTAAACAAGTATGATATCAGTGTACCTGTTTTTCATCCTAAAGCCAAACTCCAGCCCAAACATTGTATTTAATTTAGAGAAGAGTGAGGAGAGGTTATGGTTTCTGTCAGATTTTTATTACTGTTGAGAACATTTATCATCCCTTTGTGGACTGGTGTCTTTATTCAACCTTACTAACTATGTAACTATGCTAAAATATTGTAGGAGAGTCTCATAGACCATTGCTAGATAGTTTGAGGTGGGGTGGGTGTTGATATGTGTTTATTGTTAAGTGGCTGTATCCCATTGTTCTTTTGTTTCTGTTTGCCTTGGAAACAAACTATTATGGGATGTACTGTACATGCTTATATGGATTATTTTACGGGTTAATGAAACCACTGTCATCTATTGGCTGCTAGAGGGGAGGGGGGAATTTCTCACGCAGTCCTTCCTAAACTAAAGACTGTCCACTATTGAAAAGTTTGAATATACCTGTGTGTCATGTTATTGAATGTAGTTTACCTCTCCCTGTGTCATTATGCAAAGAAGGGGGATTGTTCCCAGAGTGTATATCTCTTTGTAACTGTGTTTCAATAAACAGTCTTATGTTTCTTACCACCCTACACTACAGCTACACTACAGCTACACTACACTACAGAGTTACGGCTAGTGACTGGGTGGGCTAAGGTATTTTGGATTGTGCTGGTACCGGGCAAGGAAAGCTTATACGGTGGCTCCTCTTGAGTACGGGGTCTGTCACAATTCCCATAGACACACTCCTAAACCTTGTGGACAGCATTCCCAGAAGAGTTTAAGCTGTTATAGTTGCAAAGGGTGAGCCAACTCAATATTGAACCCAACAGCCTAAGACTGGGATGCCATTAAATGTCATGTGCATGTAAAGGCAGGTGTCCCAATACTTTTTGTAATATAGTATACCTTAGGTGGCAACCTATATATTACTCTGATGGTAAGTGTACTGAGGTGTATGTGGACTATCAACAATATATCTCCAAAGCAAAACTGTACCATACCAATAACCCAGGCAGAGAGATGAAAATTCATAAAGGGACCAAATTTAATGTACTTCATGCATCTTCCATTAGCATTCTGGCCTGATATAAGCTGGCAAGTTTCCTTGGCTCTATTAATGGTTCATAGATTTTGTAAATTTTTGCCATTTGTTATGTTAGCTACGCAAACAATACGTGTGTGTATGATTACAACAGCCAAAACAATGCAACAGGAATATCAGAAAAAATCTAAACATATATATATATATATATATATATATATATATATATATATATATATATATCACAGTTAAAGTTTCTCCTATTAAGGAGCTATAAAAATGTTATAAATTATTGCAATGCCTGTCACGGTTTTGCAACAAGGCTGTATTATAAGCTGCATTGTTTTACAGTTTCTTTCAATATACCTGGCAAAAGCATCATTTGTTTATAATAAACTTTAACTACTGAATAGAATTTATGTTTATCGTTCTTACACTAAAAAGCCATTGTTATTAGCAGAACAAAAAAAGCATTCAGATTTCCTTAGGAAAGAAGCTCTGAATCGCTATTAAAATAGTAAGTAAAAAGGTGCCCCCTAGTGGCTTCTTTCCTCTTCCCCAAATATGAAATACTAAATGAAGACATAAATAGAACACCCTGATAGGAGTTGACCTGACCAGCAGGACTTGAAGGAAAAATCTGAATTTGTCTGTATTAGCAGGGCAATATTTTGGGATTTGGGAAGATTTGAAAGTAGAAAAGGGGGCTGAATTATGCTGTAAATTAACACCTTGCACACTCCTATAATATACTTCTACATACTCGAACACTCTTATACTGTATTTTTAAATGCATAGCTCAAGTAGGCTCCACTCCCAGTTGTACATTTTTTGGTGTAGCTAAATGCATGTAGTATACTCACAAAATATATAATAAGTTATGTGACAATATAGTCAGTTAAGTTCTCATCTTTTCATCCACACAGTTTTTTAAAGGCCCAATGGTACAAATGTTGAAATGTTACAGATATAGAGATGGATGGAACTTCATGAAAAAAACATATGAGCTGCAAAATGAGCTGATTCTGCAATGTGAAAGGTATATATTAGTAAACCATGTTGTTCAAGAACATTGAATTTTCACTATGCCCACAAGTCAATGAAGGGAAGTACACTTTGCTTGCATGGTACACTTTCCTTCGCCCACAAAAATGTTTTCGCTGTAAAAGAAGAAGCTGGTTGTATTTACTGCCAGGCCAAAGGTTCTTAGTCCTTCCATTGGAGGCTTCCTCTATATACACAAACGCATGGAAAAATACATGCAAAATTAACTTGAAAATGTAAGAAATATTTGAAAATGTAAACAATTTGAAAGGTGAGAGTGTGAGCCAGCCCGGTGGCTGTATATGTTTGAGCTGTAGCCCAGTCTGTAGTGTTCCTGTAAATGTTAAATGTTTATATGCAAACTCTCATACTTTATAAAAACCAAATTTTCAGCGGACATTAATGGAAGTGGCTTTCAAAGGAAGATTTGGTCCCCGTGGAGCAACAACACAGTTGGACGGTTATTCTGAAAAATAAAAACATTTCATCTAAAAGTCTTTTCAGTTTGGGGTATGCCGAAGGCAGTTTGAAAAAGCTGAGGACTGTTATAAAAAATATTAAAATATGTATTTTAAGAGCACCGTGTGAGCTGTGCATAGACACATTCTATGCAAACACTGAGAAAATAGTTCTGTGTGACTTATACAAAGAAGGCATAAGTATTATCTAGCTGAGGTCAAACTACTTAAGAAACGTTACTACTGAGCAAAGCAATAGAAACATAATTTTCAGTCTTAGCTGAAACAGCTCTTGATCTCTATGGTACAAGTAGTTTTCTAGTACATTGTAGTTTTGAGACTTGAAAATAGCAGATTGAATGTTGGCCTGTTTTTATTGTTTTTTTTTACTTCAGTTTTAAGACATATAAAATGTGTACAAAAATGCTCTTCTGATCTTCAAGCAGGGCTTGGGAAACTCGTGCTCTAAAGACCTTTGAATTGCACCTCTATCACTGGTGATACACATGATTCTCTTTCTCTGATTCTAGCTTTAGATCATTGACCACAGCGACTTTGTTAGCACATGTCTTTAGGTAGTGGAATCTGGTCAGTATAAAATCCAAAGCAGGGACACCTTTCTCTTCTTAATGGTGGGATTATCCATTACGTCCTCTAGCTTGGTTCCTTACTAGGACCATTGCAACATATGTTCCTAAGCCATTGGTGATGAAATGGTAATAGAGAGTAATGAACACATATTTCATAATATCACTATTACTTTTTGCCAAAAGGTCTTTCATTACAGATTCCGTCATACAAGTTTATTCAGATTACTGTTGAGGGGTATGCCAAAAAAATGGCCAGTATTATAACTAAAGAATCCTTTGTGCTTTTTATTTATGAGAGTATTGAGTAAGCAAACCTGCCTTCCAGTATCCGGGACATGACAGAACTAAACAGATATTAATAATAGAAGGAAGTTTACCTGTTCCGATCATGTATTTCCCTTAAAGCTCTTCCTTGTTAGTGGGGGTGGGGGCTAGTCTGTGCACCTTTTGCTTTTTGTTTTATGCTACAAGTACAGTCCTAAGTAGCAAATTCTGGAGCAGTAAGTTGAGTAGGATGTATACCTGAATATGGATAGAGTGTACAAGTATGAGCCAAAACTGCCTCAGGATCTTAAAGTGATAACAGGAAACTCAATTTTATTTGTGTGTTTTAGATATACTGTACATCTGAAAAGGATAAATTTAAAGTGGTTGTAAACCCTTACAAACTGGGCACGGCATTCTCAGCGATGGAGCTGCCGCGCGTGTCAGCTCCCATGCGCATGCGCGGGAGTGACGTCATCGCGGCTTCGCCGAATGACAGCGGCGGAGCTGCGAGACCCCACCAACAAGATGGATGCGGCGGACTACAGGGGACAGCGGCGACTTCGCTGGCTCCTGTGTCAGGTAAGTGAAACATAATGGGCTACTATGCGATGCATAGTAGTCCATTATGCTTTGCCTTTGCAGGGAATGAAAGAGGAAGTAAACTCATCAGGGTTTACTTCCTCTTTAATGTAAACCATATCCAGGTTGAGCCTAATTATCATTATTTTTGAATTACCAATTGAAAACAATAGACTTATTGCATTAACCTTGGTGTTTAATGAGTGTTGCTTAGATCAGATATAAACCCAGGAACATCAGCTTTTTTTTTCAATGTACGAAAAGGTACTGTCATTTTGTCAATACTGACATCAAAATTATTGATACAGCTTAGCATGAATTATAATAAGTCCAAGTAAACAAGTATGATAGCAGCTTACCTGTTTTTCATCCTAAAGCCAAACTCCAGCCCAAACATTGTATTTCATTTAGAGAAGAGTGAGGAGAGGTTATGGCTTCTGTCAGATTTTTATCACTGTTGAGAACATTTATCATCCCTTTGTGGACTGGTGTCTTTATTCAACCTTACTAACTATGTAACTATGTCAGGAGAGAAGAAGGCTTAAAAATTATGTCATTTTTTTCAAATCTTTTATTTATTAGTCAAAACCTTTTTTCAAATCTTTGATTTATTAGTCAAAAGACACGAACCATGGCATCAAAACACATTGGAGAAGTACAATGGTGTATAGAGTAGACAGTGTCAAATATGAGATTGTAATAAAGGAAAAAAGACATTAGACACCTTTAATGTCCCCATTGATTCACTTATCCCTGGCTAGAGGACCAATGAAGCATGACATCATACCTTCACAAGAGTGCCATAGAATACTGCCGGGGAATACATTGAACAGGACAAGTCCATGGAACCTGCCTAAATTATTTTCAGATTTTCTTGTATCAGAGAAGAATTTATGGAACCATATGAATACGGCGACAAAAAGAAAAAAAAAATAGAAGCAAGCTAGAAATGAAAGAAAAAGAGAGCACAGAAGTACTTGCATTGTTGCAGCCATCTTGGCAATGACAAACACCCATAACACAGAGAAAAGAAGTAAAAAGCTTATGGAAAGAAAAAGGAAACGCTGTCACTTACGTCAAAGCTTGTTTAAAGCTTTCTTTGAGAAGCCTGCACCACCAGAATGGGGATCCAACCATCTAGCTCATTTAGAGGCTGTACAGGAAGGACTTCCACCAAGAGAGGCTGAAATATGCCCCCCAGACCACCAGAATGGGGCTCCAACCGTATAGCTCATTTAGAGGCTGTACAGGAAGGACTTCCACCAGGAGAGGCTGCAATATGCCCCCCAGACCACCAGAATGGGTCTCCAACCATATAGCTCTTTTAGAGGCTGTACAGGAAGGACTTCCACCCAGGAGAGGCTGAACCTGGCTGGGACAATAAACGATAAGGGATACCTCGCGATTTCAGTCCTGATCAGGTGAGGAAAAAAAGGAGAATGCTGTGAACCGGGTCTGTCTTTGATTTATAGTTAACCAGTTCTATCAGGTTGTGGGGGCAGAGTCACAACCCATGTGTATGCTGCCATGATGCACCAGGAAATATACGTTCAGTTTTACAGCTGTGCTACTATTTTTAATTTCAGAAGAAATATTGATATGTAACCAAACATTTTTTGTAGTTTTGGTAGGGTTGGAAATGGTTCAAGTACCATGAAGTTTATATTGTCGTTTGTGTCCCTGCTGGAGACATTTCACCCTCTCAATTTGTCTGGGTCACAATGCCCATTGGGAACACCTGGAGGAGGTTGTTACCCTCACTTTGGAGAAATGTACTTTCACTTCCAGCCGTAATTCTAGGACAAGAAGTATGAGGAATTATTCCAAAAGGGACACACACTGCAAATGTTAATTAAAAACTGACCAGGGTTTTAACCACCTAACCATTTGTTATGCTATTCACATCTACAAAAAAACAATGATAATCACCTTGCCAGGGTTTCCACACCATTCTTTCCCAACTCTGTATCTTGGCCTAGGCCAACAAAGCCAAGGCCTAGGCTGGCACTTTGCAGGGGAGGGGAGGAACCACTCCTTCAATACAAAAAAAAAACAGCCTCCTCACGGCTCCCGCATGAAAATATTCCCTGCCACCTGCTACACTTTTATGGTAGCGCCAGTAGTGGCGTTGCTATGAGGATGCGAACCACACCCGGGTGATACCCACCAGAGCAGTGACACTCACCCATCAGGCCGCATGTCCTAACCACTGGTTGTAGTGTGTGCCACCAGCGCTGAGAGGCCGCCTGCATGCTGACGACAGGCTAGACATAATTTGATTGGCCAGCACCGTGCATGTGATGGTGCTGACCAATCAGAATGACTCTTCTGCTGTGAGTTACAGATGTAGTGATGCCGCAGGGTTTTCAAAGACCTGTATAATGGGTCGTCCTGACAGTGGGAGGATCACAGGATGCTGGAACAGGGGGATTGGGGGGATGGGGAGTGTGTCTAGTGAACATACACTTAATGTCATGCCGAGATCCGAGGGCGGCTGAATAGGGGAGGGCTGTGCTGTGTACACAGTGGATGATCATCACTGCTCCCTATCTGGGACCCCCTCCATCAGTCCTCTTCATCTGACATTGACTCTGCTGACATGGATCTCAGGGGGTTCCTATTTGGGTGACTCGGGATGTGTCCCCCATAGGAGTAGAATGCAGGATGCCTGGCATAGGGTTGTGCTGCCATACTACACAGGCTCTTCTCTGCCTAAAAGGAAAAATACTCTGTAACCGACCCCTCTCTCCTGAATCTTCGAGTGTGTCTTCTAGCCTGTGGTGACCTGTTGGATCTTCCAGGACTGGGAGTGATGGAAAAGTCCTGATCCATTTCCCCTCATCATCCTGGAGAAGAGTATAGGGTGGACTTAGCCCACCTGCAGCCTTCCCCACATTGACAATGACTGCAGTTATAGCCAGCTCTCTCATCGGACAGAAGAGACAGACCAAGGAATCCAACAGTAACTTGGTGTGCACCTCCAAGAGATGCAGCAGCCCAAATAGAAAGACATAGTCTGCGAGCTGGAAGCCGGAGCCAAGGTCGTATATGGTTAGACGACTGGGGAGAAGGATGAAGTCAAGAGATAGGCCAGGGTCATACATGGATGAGCAGAGGTAGAAGAAGCAGTGTCTGGAGACGTGCCAGGTCACCAGAGATCAAGCAGGAGTGAGTTCAACCAGCACACCAGGATGATGATCATGAGAAAGAAAGAGGAGCCGTCATGAACAGACCAAATTGGTAATAGTTAGTCGGGCAGCAGGGTAACCAAGAAGCACAAGAACAAAGATCACAAAGAGCTGACAAACATCTAGCAACCAGCAAATGTTAGGTTAAGCATTCTTTAAATAGGCAGCTTGGCGCAATCACCTCGCCATTCAGGCATACACCAATGGGCAGGTGCATGACACGAATGTGCCAATGTGTCAGTGCACGGTTACTAGCCTGAGTCTGTCTATGTACTGACACATGCACACAAGCATTAGCTGCGTGAGTACTGGTTCCCTGACACATACCCAAATGCTCTGTGCGATGATTTTGCACAGCGCAGCCCCAATCTTCCTCTTCTTGGGTCCCTCCGCCCCTGCTCCTTGCTCCTCCCCCCACTGAGAGCCCCCACAACAAGCTGCTTGCTATGTGGACACTTGTATGAGCTCAATCCTGAGCCTCGCTCTGTGTGTACATTGACACACAGAGAGAGGCTTGGCCTAGTCCACTGTCTCCTCACAGGCTGTGATTGACAGCAGCAGAGCCAATGGCTCAGGTAAGTATGAGGGGGATGAGGAGATAGCAGAACACAGAAGGTTTTTTATCTTAATACAAAGAATGCGTTAAGGTAAAAAACCTTCTAGATTAACCACCACTTTAAAGAAAATAGATGAATGAGAGCCACACTCCAATCTCTGCTCTACCTAGTCATTTTATTCAACGATTAGAGCCTGTTATAAGCACGCTCCCTAGCACTACAAGCGATTCTACATCAGACCATTTCTTACTGTGTTTCAGATACTAGGCAGGCAGAAGTAGTACATGTGCAAAGTTTTTAAGGGTAATTCAAGACAGGAATGTGTATAGAAATAATGTAACACAGCTCAGCTACACAAGTGTTTTCTTTTACATAAATCTATCAACTTTATGATGTACACTGGGTCTACTTGTAAATCATTTATAGCAGGGATATGTGAAACCCCTAATAAAGCTTTCATGTTGCAAGTACAATTAATTGCATTCATATAGTATATGTGATTAAATCGTTTTTGCTATGTAGTTTGTTGTTTCTTTGTCCTTTACTTGGAAAAATCAATTATCCTGCACCTATTATGTCAAAAACCATTATTAGATTATTGCTGAGATTGTAAAACTTTATTTTGTTTGTTTAATTGTTAGCCGAGTTTTATAAGCAGCCTGAAGTCACATTTACTCCTTCCATTTAAAAAAGATGTAATTAGTCTTTGGGTGATATACATTTGTATCACTGACCCCTGAAGGAGCTGTTGATTTTTGTTGGGCTTACCGTTTCCTCACCTGTTCACCATGTCCGTGCTAGGGGTCCTGTTGTAGAGTGGATTAAAAAATGTTAGCTCCGACACTTAGTCCTTTTTCCAAAGATTTATTTGAAAGAACATGAAGTTTTGCAATATAGGGATAGAGGGTTAAGGGGAATTCAGTTACCTTGTAATTAGAGGTTAGAGGTTAGAGGTATCTCCTTGATCCAGAAGACAAACAGCTTCCGAAGGCTGGATCTATCAATCACCGGATAGGCCTCTCTCACTGAAATAGCAGCCAGTGAGAAGCTCGAACAAAGTCTCTGCCACAGACTTGTCAATTCAACTGAATCGTTGTGCAATCCTCTGCCACAGGAAAGCACAATCAGCAACTTGTTGTAAAGTTAAAGAGCTGTCACACAGAACCAGTCTCTTTCAGCAGATTCATCGTTACTGGGTGATAGGTGACCTGGGATGCGTCCTCCAACTGAGTCTCCAGGCTCTTCCAGAGATACCAGCCTTGTTGCTCTGTCCTCTCCTGAAAAAAGTCCTCCCCTGGATCCTCCAGTCGCTTAGCTTCTCCCCGCAGGCAAGACAGCACAGGACCCCCCTGGATCGATAGGCCCCTAGACTTTTGGGCCCACCCTTTCAGTTGCAAAGCCTCGGACCAGCCGGCCGGAGACATAGAGAAAGGCAGCACACACCTCAGGCCAGGAGGGCCATAAGGTTGGGATAACGAACTACCCAAAAATATGGCGCCTGTACCTTAAGTACCCTTACCCAGAATGCAAAGCGGGTGAATCACTCCCACTGGGCTATTTCTGAGTAAAAGGGGTACCCAATGAATTCAGCCTGTTGCATTTCCAACTCTTACCAGTAGTGACAGCGACACCCACAACCAAGTGGAAACTAGCACAACCCAGCTGAACTGGTACAGAAACCAGACAAACCTTTGACAAACTGCAGGTTCAGACAAACTCAAATTTACAAAAATAATAGCGTCTGCTCATTAGGAGCAGGGTGCTACACATTATTGCTTTATGGTCAATTTTAATTAAAGTACTCTTTGAGGCTGGGTTCACAAATGAGCAGTGCATGCAGCAGCTCATGGCAGGAGTCAGGAGCGTCCTCGTTCAGCGTTTCAGGTCTGATTTCAGCCCGGATTTTTGTCTGAATTCAGACCTGAAACAGACCAAAAGATGCACAGGACTCCTGTGCAATTCTCACCGGAGCCTCTGCGAAGATTACATAGTTACATAGTTAGTAAGGTTGAATAAAGACACCAGTCCATCCAGTTCAACAGTTGAGTGAGTGTCTACAGTTGTCCCTATCCCTGTACATTGCATTCTCACATCGGTCCCTACCCTCAAGGAGCCCACAATCCCCATTTATATACTAGGGCCAATTTTGGACAGTAGCCAATTAACCTACCTGCATGTCTTTGTAGTGTGGGAGGAAACTGGGGTACACGGGGGAAACCCACACAGGCACAGGGAGAACATGCAAACTCCAGGCAGGTAGTGTCGTGGTTGGGATTCGAACCAGAGACCCTCTTTACTGATAGATATGTGAACCGGCTCCATAGAGAGACGGTCACAGTCTCCCGCTGTGCAAATTGGATGCAGAGAAACCCTCATTCAATTTGCACTAGTGTGAACCCAGCCTAAAGGTTTACTAATTGTGAACTGATGGGTCATATCTGTTTGTAAACAGGTATCACGTCTGTCATTACAGTACGTGCTCATTCCCACTATTGTGTTGCTGTAACACACACATTATATGCATTTGTGTGATGTGGTGCCATGCACATTATGGCAAGAGCCCATCTGCCAGCACAGAATGTACCGTACTTCTGTTTTAGGAAAAAAAAAAAGAAAAGAAAATGCATGTGCAAAAGGTATTTGTGATGCAGTAGCAAGTGAGCCCAGTGGCAAACCATAATTTATACAGTTCCTCTAAAAATGTGTGTAACTCCACCACATACACATGAAGTTCTCTGGGAGTTCCACTCTCTTTAAAAACAAAATATATATATTTGATGTAAGAGTTTTGCCCACATGATCAAAGGACTAAGAACTAGTGTATATAGTGCAATAGCTGTTTACAGCATCTCAATTAATACAATTAGGGATGAGCTTCGTGTTCGAGTCGAACATATGTCCGACTCGAACATCGGCTGTTCGCCCGTTCGGCGAATTCCGAACGTTATGGGCCGTTAGCGCCAAATTCGTGTGGCGTTCACGGCCCACAATGCACTGCGAGGGCGCAGTGCATTGCTGGCTCATGATTGGCCAAGCATGCACTGTGACCCCGCATGCTTGGCCAATCACAGCGCCGGCAGCGAGGAGAGCCATGATTGGCCACAGGCAGAATGCCTGTGGCCAATCATAGCTCAGGCTGTGTAGTACACGCCCCACACTATATAAGGCCGCCAGCGCGGCGGCCTTGTGTAGTGTGTTGGCGTCTGAAGAAGTTAGTGGGTGTTCTGTGTACCTTCAACACAGTATACACCGATCGTTATCGGCCGATTTTTCGTTCTTGCTCTTCTGTAGTGGTTGTTGTCTGCGTGCCCTGACCGCAGTATACAACGCTATATTCACCTATATAGCTAGCGATATATCTATCTTTTATAATAGAGCTTGCAGTCAGTGTTAGGAGCTTGTGCGTGCTGTCTGCGTGCTCTGAACCCAGTATACACCGCTATATCCATCTATATAGCAAACTATCTTGCTCGTTTTAAATAGAGCTTGCAGTCAGCGGTAGGAGCTTGTGCGTGCTGTCTGCGTACTCTGAACCCAGTATACACCGCTATATCCACCTATATAGCAAACTATCTTGCTCGTTTTAAATAGAGCTTGCAGTCAGCGGTAGGAGCTTGTGCGTGCTGTCTGCGTACTCTGAACCCAGTATACACCGCTATATCCACCTATATAGCAATCTATCTTGCTCGTTTTAAATAGAGCTTGCAGTCAGCGGTAGGAGCTTGTGCGTGCTGTCTGCGTACTCTGAACCCAGTATACACCGCTATATCCACCTATATAGCAAACTATCTTGCTCGTTTTAAATAGAGCTTGCAGTCAGCGGTAGGAGCTTGTGCGTGCTGTTTGCATGCTCTGAACCCAGTATACACCGCTATATCCACCTATATAGCAAACTATCTTGCTAGTTTTAAATAGAGCTAGCAGTCAGCGGTAGGAGCTTGTGCGTGCTGTCTGCGTGCTCTGAACCCAGTATACACCGCTATATCCACCTATATAGCAAACTATCTTGCTCGTTTTAAATAGAGCTTGCAGTCAGTGTTAGGAGCTTGTGCGTGCTGTCTGCGTGCTCTGAACCCAGTATACACCGCTATATCCACCTATATAGCAAACTATCTTGCTCGTTTTAAATAGAGCTTGCAGTCAGTGTTAGGAGCTTGTGCATGCTGTCTGCGTGCCCTGAACGCAGTACACACCTGGAGAGGCTTTCCAAGAGAGCAGACGTGCGTGGAGGAGCTCTGTGGAGAACCACGGCTGTCCTGGACATCTGGCCTCATGGCATCGGCCAGCCCAGGCCCGGGGCCTCTTTCCCGGCCTGGGTGTCAGACAACCCCCCCTGGGGTGAGAGACCTCTCCAAGTTGTTCCTGGTCACACAGTCTGAGCTAATGGACTGGACCTGGGCCCAGCCGGGAGAGGGCCCAAGCAAGCTCCAGAAGAGGAGAGAAAGGGTAAAAACCCTAATACAGAAGGCCGCGGCAGCTTATGTACAGCGATCGGAGCGACTGGCCGACCTACGAAATCGCAGGGACCGCTCAGCCAGCAGCAAACGTGGCGAATATAGGGAGACCATAGATGGCCTGAAGCATGAATGCAGGGACCTCTGGCGGCTGCTGGGCGGTCTCTGCGAACGTGGAAAGGGTGAGAGAAGGTTTTTGACAGAGGTAAAGAAAGAACTTCTAAAGGCCAGCCAGGAAGGAACCCAGGCGGTGAGACGAGGAAATACCCCCCTGAAGTCCCCCCTGAAACTCTCACCTGATGCAACAGTGCCACAGACCCCAGTGGAAGCAGCGTTTTCCGGTGACAACCAATCCATGGCCTGTCAGGAAAGTATGACCCCCGGAGCTGTCAGTGCGGAGGGTCCCCGGATTCCTGTGTTAACACCTGCTATGCCTATGGCCGCAGTCCAGGAGAATCCGGGTAGGGTACCCGATGAAGCATGTAAAAGCTCCGGTGGAGATGCAAGTCACAGTCAGCGGAACAGGAAACTGTTGGTGGTCCTCACCAGAGAGCCGTCGGAGGGGCCAGTGAAGGCCAATAGTCAGAGGTCCCCAGCGGAGAGTGCAGTCCGACCCCCCTCCGGGGCCCCCCCGGTGACCCCGACGACTCCTGCCAGACCCATAGCGGTGCGGGGAAAACCGGCCATAATGGCGGCCCCCACCGCGGCCGCATGGAGAGAGGGGGAGGTGCTGATGGGAACGGACACATGTGCAGTTTTGGATAGACATTGTGGACAAGCATCCTCTGCTGACACTGGGAGGAGTGGTGGGATGGGGGCGGGTGCATCACTTCCTGTTCCGGGTGACGAGACAGGAAGTGACCTCATCGACTTCCGGGAACCGGAAGTGATGTCAGTGGTGACCCCGGAAGTCCCAGGAGGGCCTAAAACAGAAGTGGGGACACCGGGAATTCAGCTAGGGGGGCCGTTGGTGTCGCTCGTTGGGGGAGAGGAGGCGTTTGTATCGGAGACCTCCCTGGAAAAAACAGCTTTAGCGTCCTCTGGGGATTTTCTTCCAGCAGGACAAGTATGCTGGGGTGAGTCCCCGATGGGGGATTTGAGGAGCGAGTGCTCGGCCCTGGATTTCATAAGGGGTTTGGAGGGGTCACAGGAGCGGGGTCCTGAAGAAATGGAGGTGGCTCCCCCCCCAGGATCATATGTGTGTAGGGGGTACTGCTCCTTCCCCCGTGGTAAGGAGTGAGATGCCGGTTGGTGGGGATGCGGTGGGTAGAGGTACTGAGCCAGGGAGTCCGGTCCGTCAGGGGTCTGGCCCTTCCCCCACAGACCCAGTTTTCATCTTGGGCACACAGGAGGAGGCAAACCTCTTAGGTGCCCTGAAGGCTGGGCGCTCGTTTGCACAGGTGGCAGGTTCCTCTGTCCCCCTGGGTCCCCTGTACGGCCAGTTTGGCGCCCAGAATTTCCGGGCTCCCCCTGGGGATCAGCCCCAGGGTGCGCAGGCCTGGACGAGGGGTACGGGGGGCCCTGAGAGGCGCAGACGGAATGTGGTGCAGCTCAGGTGGGAAGGGACGTCTGCATGTCCCAGCAGGGGTCAGGTCATTGACTATCTGCTGGGGCTGCGCTTTAAAGTTTCTGACTTATTTGCAGTCATACACCCCACAAACTCGAAGGAGTTTGATGTGAGTTTCGTCTCCTTGGTCTCCATGGAGCTTTTCCTGACACTGTACGAGCTCGTCAGGAAGTCAGATCCGTGGAAAAGTTTCCGGGTGATACCTCTTTCGAGGCAGGAGGAGATAAAGAATGTGACTGTACTGGTCAGGAACGAGTCCCTCCCACCTGAGGACATCGCGACCTGGCTGACGCGGTACGGGCAGCTCCAGACAGGGCTGAGGAAAAGTTTGGATGAGCGCGGGGTCTGGACAGGTGCGTGGTTGGTCAGGATCCGGCTCAAGCGCCACAATAATACCGTGGCGCATGTACCTGGCAGCGCCTTTATAGGTAGAGACCGGATCCTGGTCTTCTACCCTGGACAGCCCCGTCGCTGTTTCAAATGCGGCAGTCCCGCGCACCTCAGTGCGGACTGCACAATGCCCCGCTGTGTGAGGTGCAATGGTTTCGGCCATTCACCTGAGGGTTGCAGGCTTATTGTCTGCAACCTCTGTGGGGAAATGGGACACCCCTTTAGTCGGTGCCCCAAGGCGTTCAGGGGGTGCCAGGCTGAGGGGGGTGCCCCAGGCCCGGAGGGTGAGGGGGTCCCTAGACGAAGTGGGGATCCCAACCCCTCAGGGTCACAGAGGGAGGGTTCCCCCCTCCCTCAAAGGGTCAGACCCCCCAGGCGCGGATCAAGGACAGGAACTGGCGTAGTGAGGCGAGTTCTCCGGCCCCGTCTGACCCTGTGTCAGATGGGGCAACGGCAACAAAAACACCTGGGAAGCCGGCCAAGGCGAAAAAGCCCTCGCCCAAAAATCACCCTCCCCCCCCTCCCCCTGTTTCCCCCCCGTCCTCCTCCCTTTCCCCTGCTCCCCCCCCTTCCCCTCTCGCCCCCCTGGTCTCCCCCCTCCCAGCTTCCCCTTCTTCTCCTTTGCCCCCTTCCCCCCCCCTCCCTTCAGTAATTAAATCTGCGGGTAAACCGCATCCACCCCTGGATCAGGCGGCTATACTAATGCCCCCTCCGGCCTCTTCGGTGGTCGTGAGTGGTCGGCAGGCTAGTGCAGGAGGGGTGACCCCAATGGACATCTCAGGGGCTGGTAAGGGGGTTAATAAGAGGGTTAAGGAGATCTCCAGTGGGAGGTCCGATGAAGAGAGTGGGAGGGAACCTCCCAAAGTGGAATGGGAGAAGAAAACTAAAAAGAAGAGGAAGAGGAAGGTTTCGGGGAAGGAGGGTGGTGAGGACCCCCAGCCCAGTACGAGTTCAGGGGCAGGGGGGGGCTCCTCACTGGCCCTATGGAACAGATACGGGATCCTTTCCTCCTCGGACTCCGAGGAGGATTGATTTTTTTTTTTTTTAGAAATGTAAAATAGAGAGGAACGTAAAATTCAATCACTAAGGATGGCGGTACCCGCTCCAATACGCCTTGCGACCATTAATGTCGCAAGTGTGCGTTCTGCGGCGGCTAGATTTTCAGCCTTTGATTTTCTCGGCCGGGTTGAAGCCGACATTTTGTTTTTGCAAGAGACCTGGCTGGCATCTGTGGCAGAGATGCACCTAGCGAAGAGGGAGTGGAGACATGGGCCCTCCCTCTGGTCTCTTGCGGCTGAGCCCTGCAGTGGTGTTGCGGTCCTTTTTAAGACTGGTTCGGTGGCTTGTCGACGAGTGATTGAATTGGAAATCGGTAGGTGTTTGATTGTGGACGCAGTCGTGAGAGGGGAATCCCTCCGCCTTATCAATTTTTATGGACCTCAGTCCCAGAGGGGGAGGAAGGACCTTCTCACGCTGCTGAAACCATACCTGTTTACATCCCAGCAGGTGGTCTTTGGTGGTGACTTTAACATGGTCACCAGGTCAAAGGACCGGGCAGGCACCTCAGGCCCTCTGGGATATGATAGTATCTTTTTGAATAGAATAGTGAGGGAAGCTGGGTTGGTGGATGTGCACGTTCGCCACTTCCCCAACCTCACTGGTTTCACATATTCCAGAGGTAGTTGTAGGAGTAGGTTAGATAGGTTTTTTTTGAAGGGGGACTCGTCCTTTGCAGCTCCTGCGCTGCATGCGGTTGAGTTCTCTGATCACCGTATGGTGTCGGTCACTCTGAATGTGGCGGACACCCCTCAGAAAGGGAGGGGCCTGTGGCGACTAAACGGGTCGCTACTTGAGGACCCTGAAATCAGATCGGCCTATGAGGACTTCTTTTTAGAACAAGCCTCGCTCCTTGAGAGCGGCTGCTCCCGCCAGGAATGGTGGGAAGTGGTGAAGAAGAGGTCGGAGGGCTTCTTCCGGGAAGTCTCAGGCCGTCGGGCAGCATCCCGGTATCAGGCCTACCAGAAGTTACGCAGGCAGCTAGATCGCTTGGTTTCTGATGGTGGCCCTCAGGACCAGATCTCGGATCTGAAGCTCCAGATGAAGGAGTGTCAGTATGACCGTCTCGCCTCCCTGGTGCTGGAGAGGGATTACGGGAAGTTCACCAACCCGGATCCCTACAAAAGCTGTGGGGACGCGGTGAGTGGGAAGGTCATACATGGACTGAGAGATCCCTCCGGTTCCCTGGTAAGGTCCAAGCCAGGCATCCTGGGGATCATCAGAGCCCATTTTTCAGACATCCTTCGGAAGAAGCCGTTGGATCTGAGGAGAGCCAAGGAATTTCTTGATGGGACTCCACTTGAGGTGGGGTCTGACCCCCTAGACTCCTTGGTGGAAGAGATCTCAGTGGCCGAAATTGAGCAGGCTATTGGGTTCACGGCAGAATTTTATAAAGCCTTTAAGAGCCTTTTGGCTCCTCCTCTGAGGGAGGTGTTCAGTGAGTGTTTGGCATCTGGCCTGCTCCCTCCCTCGATGAGAAGGTCGGCCTTGATCCTTCTGTCCAAGGGGAAGGATCCGTCCGTGGTTGAGAATTGGCGTCCTATCGCCCTTCTCTCCACGGATAGAAAGATTCTGGCAAAGATTTTGTTTACGCGTATGTCTGCTGTTGCGGGCAAGCTGCTGTCTGCCTCCCAGCACTGCACAGTTCCCGGCCGTAGCACCTTTAGTGCAGTCCTTAACGTCCGGGAGGCTGTGGAGAGGTGCAGGGCAACGGGTGATGGGCGGTATCTGCTGGCATTAGATCAGGCGAAAGCTTTTGATCGGGTAGACCACGAGTACCTCTGGCTTCTCCTGGGTAGATACGGCCTGCCTGATCGATTTATTGATTGGCTCAGGACTTTGTACAGAGGGGCCGAGAGCTTCCCTCTGGTCAATGGTTGGGTGGGTCCTACCTTTCCGGTGGACTCTGGTGTTAGGCAGGGCTGTCCGCTGAGTCCCCTGCTCTATGTCTTTGCAGTCGACCCCTTCGTAAGAAGGCTAGACTGTGGGCAGCTGAGGGGGGTCCTGATGGAGCCCGGCAGTGGCCCGGATAAGGCGGTGAAGGTGGTGGCCTACGCGGACGACGTCTCGGTGGTGGTGGCTAGCCGAGAGGAGGCCCATTTTGTGGAAACACAGATTGGAGGCTACTCCGAGGCGTCTGGTTCGTTGGTCAACTGGGACAAGAGTGAAGCTCTCTGGTTGGGAAGGGAGGGTGAGCAGTTTGCCCTCCCGGACGTTTTTCCCCCGCCCCGACCAGAAGTTAAGATCTTAGGCATTTATTTCGGCCAGGGTGATTATCCCAAGCTAAATTGGGAGCGCAGGTTGGTAAGTGCCACCCAGAAAGTCAACGCCTGGAAAGGCTGGAAGCTGTCATTGAGGGAAAGGGTGAGCCTGGTTAAAACCTATTTGCTTCCCGAGTTCCTCTATGTCAGCTACGCATGTCTGTTGCCAGAGTCACTCTATGCGCGGGTCTGCGGTCTGTTTTTTCTGCTTTTGTGGGGAAACAGACTGAACCTGATAAAAAGGGAGGTCACGTATCGACGGAGAGGGGAGGGCGGTTTGGACATGATCAACCCCACGGTTTTCTTTACTGTGGTGTTCCTGAAGTTCAATCTGCAATCCATTTTTGCGGACGAGCCCTCTCTATGGGAACGTTCATGTAAGAATTGGTTCCTGGTGTTCCTGAGCAGGTGGGAGGGGGGCGGCCGCCCGGGTGACCTTCGGAGGTCCCATGGGTACCTCCCCGCCTATGTCCCAATCGCCCTGAAGGTACTAAGGCGGTGGAGGATAACGGCCTTAGAGGTAGGCTCCCTGGGCCGGCGAGAGCTGTACCAGAGGGTCATGGCCTCGGACGTTTTGAGACCACTGGCCTTAAGGGACTGTCCAGACAGGGTTCTCAGGGAGGGACTAGCCCTCCTGAATTCTAAGAGAATTCCTGCCAAGTTCTGGGATCTCGCATGGAGGGCGTTCCATGGACGACTCTATGTGAGATCGAACTTGAAGTACCGGAGCCCAGAGGACAGAGGCTGTCCTCGCCCTGAGTGTGGTGGGGTACTAGAGACCATGGACCACTTTTTGGTCGAGTGCCCTTTCAACTTGGGGGTTCTGGCGGAGGTTGGAGATGCCATTGGCTATCCCCGTCTCCGGGCCCTTGCCTATTCTGAGAGGGTGTACGGTGACTTCAGAGCCCGGAGGGGTTTTGTGTTATCATCACTGTTTTTAGTTAGTGTCATATGCCTTTACTACACTTGGCACGCTCGGTGTTTAGTGTCCACTAGGGGCAAATTCCTGCCCATGCATGAGGTGGCGGGTGATATCATTCGGGAATTGGGTAAGGTGAGGTTTCTTGAGGGGGAAAGAATGGGTAGGGAAAGGTGTGCTAGGTTGTGGAGAGGGTTCTCTTTCCGGCCACCTTGATGATCTCCCTCTTCTTTTCCTTAGGTGGGGGTGCGTCTGTCCTTTCACCCCCTTTTTTTTAGCTTTTGGGCAACTTAATTTTAAAAACATGGTATGCACCGTCAGTTTCGTTACGTTCCTGCCTATAGGGGGTATGTAATATAAATGTATATAGTTTGAATAATGATTAGGAATTTTTTTTTTTTTTTTTTTTTTTCTTCCCAGATGATCATGGGATTAAGGATCGTCTGATATGGGCAGTTTGAATAGATCCGGTCTGTCCAAAAGCATTTATGCAAGTTGTTCTTTAGTTCTTTTTTTGCTCAAGTATGAGTTTTTCTTAAGTTCTTGATTATGTAAATCAGTAGCAGTTTTATTTTAATAAAAATTTCCACCTATATAGCAAACTATCTTGCTTGTTTTAAATAGAGCTTGCAGTCAGTGGTAGGAGCTTGTGCGTGCTGTCTGCGTGCTCTGAACCCAGTATACACCGCTATATCCACCTATATAGCAAACTATCTTGCTCGTTTTAAATAGAGCTTGCAGTCAGCGGTAGGAGCTTGTGCGTGCTGTCTGCGTGCTCTGAACCCAGTATACACTGCTATATCCACCTACATAGCTCTTCTCTATTTGAGCCATCTGCCATCTGCAGGAGTTAGTGGAAGTTGTGTGTGCCTCCAGCACAATATACACTACCCAATTGCTGTTTTTCCCAACTCCCTTCAGGCCATTACCATGTCTGGAAGGCCAGCAAGGAGAAGCAGACAGGCGCGAGCCGATAAAAGAGGGCAATCAGGCTCTGTGTCTAGAGACAACAGTGCTGGTCGTGGACGCGGTGCATCGTTATCATCATCAGCACGTGGCCATGGGACACGCTTGTCCTTCTTTTCGGCAGCTGGACATGTTGAGCCGCAACATGCCAACGACTTGGTAGAGTGGATGACCAAGCCCTCTTCATCCTCCTCATCCTCTCTCACCCAGTCTCAGGGTACTAGCAAAGCAGCTGCCAACGCATCGTCTTCCCTCCTCTCAATGTCATCATCAGTGACTCCTTCCCTAGACCCACCACGTCCTCCTGAGGAGTCTCCTGAACTCTTTGAGCAGAGTGTTGGGTACATGCTCCAGGAGGATGCCCAGTGTTTTCTAGGCTCTGATGATGATAATCAGCTAGAGGAAGGCAGTAGCGTGAATGCAGAGAGAGGGGATGCTCAAGAAGGACAGCAATCTGACAGTCATGTTCCACAAGCTGCAGCATACTGCCAGGTTTGCTCCAGCGATGAAGAGGGAGGGGATGATGAGGGCACTGACTCCACGTGGGTGCCTTGAAGGAGAGAGGAGGAGGCACATGTCCAACGAGGCAGGATGCCCTCCGGGGGCCAGCTTAAGGGCAGCACACCGACTGAATCACACCGCAGAGCTCCGCCTGTGCAGGGCGCTGCCTCCGCACGTTATTCTAAAAGTTCTTTGGTGTGGGCCTTTTTTAGATGAGTGCATCAGATCGCACCGCTGCTATTTGCAACATATGTCTCAAGCGTATCTCGCGTGGGCAAAACATCAGCCGCTTGGGCACCACATGCTTGACCAGACATATGTTGACCTGCCATGCAGCTCGTTGGCAAGCGTACCTCAAAGACCCACACCAAAGAACAAAGTGGACCTCTCCTTGCTCCTCATCAGCTGGGATCTCCAACCCCACTAGACCTTCAGTCCTCTCTGAAACCTGCTCTGAGAGGAATGAAGGTGTAGATTTAGGTGTGTCACAGCCAAGTGCTTCCGGGCACTCTGCTAGCAGTACACCCACGTCCGATTATAGCAGGCAAATGTCCCTGCCCCAGCTGCTGGACCGGCGAAAGAAGTTCACTCCCAGCCATCCACATGCCCAGCGGTTGAATGCTAGCTTGGCTAAATTGCTAGCACTTCAACTGCTGCCTTTTCAGTTGGTAGACTCGGCCCCCTTCCGTGAGTTTGTACAATGTGCGGTTCCTCAGTGGTAGGTCCCCAAACGCCACTTTTTCTCACAGAAATGTCCTTGCCTCGCTGGACAGGGCGGTCAGCGGTAAGGTGCATATTACCGCTGACTCATGGTCCAGCAGGCATGGACAGGGATGTTACCTGTCTTTCACAGCCCATTGGGTCACTCTTCTGGCAGCTGGAAAGGATGCAGGACAAGGTGCAGTAGTGTTGGAGGTTGTTCCGCCACCACGCCTCCAAAATGCTACTATTGGTTGTGACACACCTTTCTCCTCCACCCCCTCCTCTTCTTCTTCCTCCATGGCCTCTTCCAGTGCTCTGTCCTCAGAACCAGCGGTGCTCCGTAGGCGTTCCAGGGGCTACGCAAGTACGCAGGCAAAACGATGCTATGCCGTGCTTGCACTGGTTTGTTTGGGGGACAGGAGCCACACTGGGGCGGATGTTTTGTCAGCTCTGCAGGGGCAGGCCAAGAGGTGGTTGACGCCATGCCAGCTTAAGCCAGGAAGGGTGGTTTGCAACAATGGCACCAACCTCCTCTCCGCCCTCCGACAAGGACAACTGACCTATGTGCCCTGTGTAGCTCACGTCCTTAACTTGGTGGTGCAGCGGTTCTTGGGCAGGTACCCGGGCTTACAGGATGTCCTGAAGCAGGCCAGGAAAGTCTGTGTGCATTTCTGCCGATCATTTGATGCCTGTCCTCGGCTGGCTGAGCTCCAAAAGGAGTTGAACCTGCCCAAGAACCGCCTTATATGTGACATGCCCACCAGGTGGAACTCAACATTGGCCATGCTGCAGCGGCTGCACACACAGCAGAGGGCCATCAATGAGTACCTGTGCGACTACGGCACCAGGACAGGGTCAAGGGAGCTCGGTTTTTTCTCACCACGCCAGTGGGGCATGATCAGGGATGCATGCACTGTCTTGTCACAGTTTGAGGAGGCCACAAGGATGGTGAGCAGTGACAGTGCATGCATCAGTGACACTGTACCTCTTGTCCACCTCTTGGAGCATACGCTGCGTGGAATAATGGACAGGGCACTTGAGGCAGAACAGAGGCAGGAAGAGGAGGACTTCCTTGCCTCTCAAGGCCCCCTTTATCCAGACAGTGTTCCTGCTGTGCCACCCATCACACAGGAAGAGGATGAGGAGGAGGAGGAGGAGGATGATTGTGTCAGCATGGAGGTGGAGGCTGGCACTCAGCATCAGCAGCAGCAGTCTTGTAGGGATGATTTACAGTCCCAAGAAACCTGTGGACTTGTACGTGGCTGGGAGGAGGTAGCTGCGGATCATGTTGTCCTTAGTGACCCAGAGGACTCCGGACTGAATGCCTCAGCTAACCTACGCTGCATGGCCTCCCTGATCCTGCAAAGCCTGCGGAAGGATCCTCGTATTCTTCGGATCAAGGAGAGGGACAATTACTGGCTGGCCACTCTCCTTGACCAATGGTACAAGGGTAAGGTTGCCGACCTTATCTTGCCATCGCAGAGGGAGCAGAGGATGAGACATCTCTGGGAGGCCTTGCAGAAAGGTCTGTGTAATGCGTTCCCAGAGACTGGGATGTTACAAATTCCTGGTCCTGGACAACGTGTTGCTGAGGCATCGGTCAGAAGGAGCGGTGGAGAAGGTGGCCGTCTGACCGATGCTTTCAGACAATTTTTTAGTCCGCAGCCCCAAGGTATGATCGGTTCCAGCAACCATCGCCAGCGTCTGATTTACATGGTGCAGGAATACCTAGGGGCAAGGTCAGACTTGGACACCTTTCCCACCGAAAATCCTCTGGCTTACTTGAGGATGGATCACTGGCCAGAGCTTGCACAGTATGCAATTGAGCTACTGGCCTGTCCTGCATCCAGCGTTCTTTCGGAATGCACCTTCAGTGCTGCTGGTGGCTTTGTTACTGATCACAGGGTGCGCCTGTCCACCGAATCAGTTGATCAACTGACCTTCATCAAGATGAATCAGTCTTGGATCACCCACAGCTACCAAGCACCTGAAGTTGATGTAACCGAATAATTTTTTGGGAAATATCACATCCCTTCAAGACTGCCTATGCTGATGCTGAGTGACTGTCCTGTTATGTTGATTGTCTATCCTCATCCTCCTCCGCTGATATGTTGGAAGAACATTTCTGGTTCTGGGTGATGCCATCAGCCCAATTTTTCTGCCCCTGTTTAACAGGGGCATTTAATTAAATTTTTTGATGCAATGCTTTGCAGCAGGGCTAATTCCTGCACTACAACTAGAGTATATGGGAGAGGTTGCAGTGTGGTGGCACCAGCACCAATGCCTAAGGCCCAATTTTTCTGCCCCTGTTTAACAGGGGCATTTAATTACATTTTTTGATGCAATGCTTTGCAGCAGGGCTAATTCCTGCACTAAAACTAGAGTATATGGGAGAGGTTGCAGTGTCGTGGCACCAGCACCAGTGCCTAAGGCCCAATTTTTCTGCCCCTGTTTAACAGGGGCGTTTAATTACAATTTTTGATGCAATGCTTTGCAGCAGGGCTAATTCCTGCATTAAAACTAGAGTATATGGGAGAGGTTGCAGTGTCGTGGCACCAGCACCAGTGCCTAAGGCCCAATTTTTCTGCCCCTGTTTAACAGGGGCGTTTAATTACAATTTTTGATGCAATGCTTTGCAGCAGGGCTAATTCCTGCAATAAAACTAGAGTATATGGGAGAGGTTGCAGTGTGGTGGCACCAGCACCAGTGCCTAAGGCCCAATTTTTCTGCCCCTGTTTAACAGAGGCGTTTAATTACAATTTTTGATGCAATGCTTTGCAGCAGGGCTAATTCCTGCACTAAAACTAGAGTATATGGGAGAGGTTGCAGTGTCATGGCACCAGCACCAGTGCCTAAGGCCCAATTTTTCTGCCCCTGTTTAACAACGACATGTAATTACAATTCTTGATATAATATTTCACAGGAGGGTCCGTTCCTGTGCCCACCCAGAGTAACTGTGAGGACTTATAGTGTTGTGGCACCAGCACCACAACCACCAAAGGTCAATTTTTCTACCACTGTTCAACAATGGCATGTAATTACAATTCTTGATATAATCGTTCACAACAGGGCGCTCCAGCGCCCACCAAGAGTCACTTTGAGGGCTTACAATGTTGTGGCAAAACCAACACCTTGTTCCGCCATTTCTGCAGAGCATATAGGGCAGGCCCCTACTTTCAAACATCCAACTTACAAACATCTCCTACTTGCAAACGGAAGGAGACAACAGCAAGTGAGATGAAAAAAGATGTACGACAACACAAATTATACAGGGGTGATAACCCTTTCCTATGTTTTCCAAAAAGCTTAAAAATAGTTTTTTTGACTGGAGCTACACTTTAAAAATGTACCAGTTGAAAATTACAAACAGATTCAACTTAACACAACAAACCTACACAGTCCCTGTCTTGTTTGCACTGCCTGTATACTGTTCTGAGTATATAGGGCCTGGGGGCCACACGCATTTCCTTTTTTTAATATGGGTACGGGGTTCCCCTTAATATGCGTACAAGACCCAAAGGGGCTGGTAATGGGCAGGGAGGGCTACCCATGCCATTTTTCTCAATGATTTTCAACCATATTGCAGGAACCAGATATAACATTAAAACCGCAAGCAGTTTTAAATTATGTTATTTCCGTTAAATGTCATTTTGTGCAGGGAATGTTCTAAACACGGGAAACACGTGGCACTTCACAGGCATACTACAGACACCCCCCAGGCACCATATTTAAAGGAATATTTCACTTCTTTTTTTTCACTTTAATCGTCATTAAAATCAGTGCTCCTGCCAAAACGGCCATTTTTAAAAACATTTTAGGCATTGACCCATGTCCCCTGGGGCAGGAGCCAGTTCCCCAAACCCTTTTTATGACAGCATCTTGCATATTAGCCATTAAAATTAGCACTTTTAGTTTCGAACGTTCGCGTCCCATAGACTTCAATGGGGTTCTAAAGTTCGTACGAATTTGGGGTCCGTTCGAAAGTTCTGGTGCGAACCGAACCGGGGGGTGTTCGGCTCATCCCTAAATACAATAATCCATACACTTCTGCAGTCAGCTTTTGCCCTACACATCCACCAAGATTTGTCAAGGAAGCCTATGCTTTGACCAAGAACAGTTTTATTTGCAGAAAGTACCCTACTTACTAGGGACATGCAGTCAGGGGTGGCAGGTGAAGCAAAACCTCACCTGCCATGAACATATAAAAAAAAGCGATTGAGCTTTGAGGGTCATAGCTCAGCAACCTGTGGTCACACAGACTCCAGATTTGGGGGGTAGCCCACCCCACCACTGATCAAAATTTGGGGCCACGTATGGTTCCAGAGATACAGGGCTCCTTACACAGCCTGCCAGAAGCTACATACAGCACAGCCAGTTTAACCGCTTGCCGATTGCCTCACGCCAATATACGTCGGTAGAAGGGCTCGTACAGGCACCCATGGCAAACTCCGTGAGTCGGGTAGCAGGTCCCGCAGACTGGTTCGCCATGGGGATACCTGTGATCACCTCACGGAGAGGAAGAACGGGGAGATGCTAATATTAACAAGCGTTCTGCCTAGTGACAGTGTCACTGATCTCTGCTCCCTGTGATCTGAAGCAGAGATCAGTGACGTGTCACACGTAGCCACGCCCCCCCCCACAGTTAGAAACCCTCCCCAGGGCACACTTAATCCATACACTGCCCCCTAGTGGTTAACCCCATTCACTGCCAGTGTCATTTACACAGGAATCAGTGCATTTGTATAGCACTGATTGCTGTATAAATGGCAATGGTCCCAAAAATGTGTCAAAACTGTCTGATGTGTCCGCCATAATGTCACAGTCACAATAAAATCGGTAATCACTGTCATTTCTAGTAAAAGAAAAAATGTATAAAATGAATAAGAATGCCATAAAACTATCCTCTATTTCAGGGATATGCAATTAGCGGACCTCCAGCTGTTGCAAAACTACAAGTCCCATCATGCCTCTGCCTCTGGGTGTCATGCTTGTGGCTGTCAGAGTCTTGCTATGCCTCATGGGACTTGTAGTTTTGCAACAGCTGGAGGTCCGCTAATTGCATATCCCTGCTCTATTTTGTAAACGCTATAACTTTTGCGCAAACCAATCAATAACCGCTTATTGCGATTTTTTTTACCAAAAATATGTAGAAGAATACGTATAGGCCTAAACTGAGGAAAACATTTTTTTTTATATATTTTTGGGGGATATTTATTATAGCAAAATGTAAAAAATAATGAATCTTTATCAAAATTTACGCTATTTTTTTGTTTATAGCGCAAAAAATAAAAAACGCAGGGGTGATCAAATACCACCAAAAGAAAGCTCTATTTATGGGAAAAAAAGGACGTAAATTTTTTTTGGGAGCCATGTCGTACGACCGTGCAATTGTCAGTTAAATTGATGCAGTGCCGAATCGCAAAAGTGCTCTGGTCAGGAAGGGGTGAATTCTTCCGATGCTGAAGTGGTTAACCACTTGCCGACCGCCTCACGCCGATGTACGTCATCAGAATGGCACGGGCAGGCATAAGCACATATATGTACGTCCTTTGCCTCCCGCGGGTCGGGGGCCCGATCGGGCCCCCGCCCGGTGCCTGCGGCGGTCGGTTTTCGTTCGGGAGCGATCCCGGACGAGGGGACGGCCATTCATTCATGGCCACCCCCTCGCGATCGCTCCCGACGAATGGAAATCCCCGGTGACATCACTTCCTCTCCTGTAATGTAAACACAGGAGAGGAAGTGATGTATTCTCTCCTCCGTGTCGGTATTTTTCGTTCCGACACGGAGGAGAGCGGATCAGTGAGTTGCACCAACACATCCCACACACAGTAGAACATGCCAGGCACACTCACACCCCCCCTTTACCCCCCGATCACCCCCCCAATTACCCCTGCCCCCCAGTCACAGTGACACCAATGTCATTTTTTTTTTTTTTTTTTTTTTTTTTGCATTGGTGTCATTTGTGACTGTAATAACTGTTAGGGCAGTTAGGGTTAGCCCCCTTTAGTTCTAATGTACCCCCCTAACCCCCCCAATAAAGGTTTAACCCCGTGATCACCCCCCGTCGCCAGTGTCACTAAGGCTGGGTTCACATTGCAGCGGTTTATGAGAACGAATGTGATTCGCACCGCACTGCAGTGCAAATCACATCCGATCTCTGTGCGATTCGAGTTCAGCCATTCGCCGCACCCGCCGCACCCGCCACACCCGCCGCACCCGCCGCAAATTCGCACGGGACCCTTTTTTTGGCCCGCAGCAGAATCGGATCGCATGGGTGTTCACACCATGCAATCCGAGTTTGCAGATCGCACTGCGATATGCGAACTGATCTGGGGGTGTCAGTAACATTTCACTGACACTCCCAGCAGTTCGCATAGGGCAGTGTGAACTGCCGCCGGGAGGCATGCGATGCGGGAACCCGCCGCGGATTCGCGGCGTTTCCGCATCGCTCCAGTGTGAACCCAGCCTAATAAGCGATCATTTTTCTGATCGCCGTATTAGTGTCACAGGTGACGCTAGTTAGGCAGGTAGGTATTTAGGTTCGCCGCAGCTTTTTATAGCGCTAGGGACCCCCATATACTACCGCATAAAGCCCCCTGATTGCCCCCTAGTTAACCCTTTCACCAGTGATCACCATATAACTGTTACAGGTGACGCTGGTTGGTTAGTTATTTTTTTATAGTTTCAGGGCACCCGCCATTTATTACCTAATAAAGGTTTAACCCCCTGATCACCCGGCAGGTGTCATTTGTGACTAATAACTGTTAGGGCAGTTAGGGTTAGCCCCCTTTAGTTCTAAGGTACCCCCCTAACCCCCCCAATAAAGGTTTAACCCCGTGATCACCCCCCGTCGCCAGTGTCACTAAGGCTGGGTTCACATTGCAGCGGTTTATGAGAACGGATGTGATTCGCACCGCACTGCAGTGCAAATCACATCCGATCTCTGTGCGATTCGAGTTCAGCTATACAGATAGTATGGCTGAATTCGTGTCGCACCCGCCGCAAACTCGCACGGGACCCTTTTTTTGGTCCGCAGCAGAATCGGATCGCATGGGTGTTCACACCATGCGATCCAAGTTTGCAGATCGCACTGCGATATGCGAACTGATCTGGGGGTGTCATTAACATTTCACTGACACTCCCAGCAGTTCGCATAGGGCAGTGTGAACTGCCGCCGGGAGGCATGCGATGCGGGAACCCGCCGCGCATTCGTGGCGTTCCCGCATCGCTCCAGTGTGAACCCAGCCTAATAAGCGATCGTTTTTCTGATCGCTGTATTAGTGTCACAGGTGACGCTAGTTAGGCAGGTAGGTATTTAGGTTCGCCGCAGCTTTTTATAGCGCCAGGGACCCCCATATACTACCGCATAAAGCCCCCTGATTGCCCCCTAGTTAACCCTTTCACCAGTGATCACCATATAACTGTTACAGGTGACGCTGGTTGGTTAGTTATTTTTTTATAGTTTCAGGGCACCCGCCATTTATTACCTAGTCTCACTAGTGTACCCCTAAATTTAGGGGTGTCTACTTTCTAAAATGGGGTCATTTGGGGGGGGGGGGTTTGTGCCATCTTGGCATTTTATGGCCTTCAAAACTGTAACGCCCTTAGAAAGCCTGAAGGCGGTGCTTGGTTTTTGGGGCCCCGTACGCGGCTAGGCTCCCAAAAAGTCCCACATATGTGGTATCCCCGTACTCAGGAGAAGCAGCAGAATTTATTTTGGGGTGTCATTTCACATATGCCCATGGCATGCGTGAGCAATATATCATTTAGTGACAACTTTGTGAAAAAAAAAAAAAGTTTGTAATTTTCCCGCAACTTGTGGCAAAATATAAAATATTCCATGGACTCAACATGCCTCTCAGCAAATAGCTTGGGGTGTCTACTTTCTAAAATGGGGTCATTTGTGGGGGTTTTGTGCCATCTTGGCATTTTATGGCCTTCAAAACTGTAATAGGTAGTGAGAAGTGAACTCAAAAAATTACGCCCTTAGAAAGCCTGAAGGCGGTGCTTGGTTTTCGGGGCCCCGTACGCGGCTAGGCTCCCAAAAAGTCCCACATATGTGGTATCCCCGTACTCAGGAGAAGCAGCAGAATTTATTTTGGGGTGTCATTTCACATATGCCCATGGCATGCATGAGCAATATATCATTTAGTGACAACTTTGTGAAAAAAAAAAAAAAAAAAAAAAAGTTTGTAATTTTCCCGCAACTTGTGGCAAAATATAAAATATTCCATGGACTCAACATGCCTCTCAGCAAATAGCTTGGGGTGTCTACTTTCTAAAATGGGGTCATTTGTGGGGGTTTTGTGCCATCTTGGCATTTTATGGCCTTCAAAACTGTAATAGGTAGTGAGGCGTGAAATCAAAAATTGACGCCCTTAGAAAGCCTGAAGGCGGTGCTTGGTTTTCGGGGCCCTGTACGCGGCTAGGCTCCCAAAAAGTCCCACATATGTGGTATCCCCGTACTCAGGAGAAGCAGCAGAATTTATTTTGGGGTGTCATTTCACATACGCCCATAGCATGTGTGAGCAATATATCATTTAGTGACAACTTTGTGTAAAAAAAAAAAAAAAATTTTTTTTTTGTCATTATTCAATCGCTTGAGGCAAAAAAATAAAATATTCAATGGGCTCAACATGCCTCTTATCAATTTCCTTAGGGGGTCTACTTTCCAAAATGGGGTCATTTGGGGGGGTTTTGTACTGCCCTGTCATTTTAGCACCTCAAGAAATGAGATAGGCAGTCGTAAACTAAAAGCTGCGTAAATTCCAGAAAACGTACCTTAGTTTGTAGATGTGACAACTTTTGCGCAAACCAATAAATATACAATTATTGACTTTTTTTTTACCAAAGACATGTGGCTGAATACATTTTGTCCTAAATGTATGACTAAAATTGAGTTTATTGGATTTTTCTAATAACAAAAAGTAGAAAATATCATTTTTTTTCAAAATTTGCGGTCTTTTTACGTTTATATCGCAAAAAATAAAAATCGCAGAGGCAATCAAATACCATCAAAAGAAAGCTCTATTTGTGGGAAGAAAAGGACGCAAATTTTGTTTGGGTACAACATTGCATGACCGCGCAATTACCAGTTAAAGCAGCGCAGTGCCAAAGTGTAAAAAGACCTCTGGTCATTTACCAGCAAAATGGTCCGGTCTGAAAGTGGTTAAAAGCTGGCACACTCTCTTTGCAGCAGACTGAGAGGATGAGCTCACAGTGCCTCTCCTCACTTCTTGTCAGAGGCACTGAGCTAAATGGACAGCTTTGAGCCTTGGACCAATGGTAAAGCACCACTGGAACATGCTGTCCAATAAAAATGCAGTGGAGGCTGTCTTCTCACTGCAGTGTCATAAAAGAGGCATGTGTCTAAAAGACACATGCTCCCTTCCAGCCCAGCCCTCTTAACTAGAAGGAAAAAAGTATGGGTATAAGATTTACCCATAACCCCATGTTTTTCTCACAGGATTCAGAGGAAGAATGAGAATCTGCTGCTGCTGAAAAGGTACTGTTTTAATCAAGATAAATCATGACATTTGTATTGTCTGACACTTCCACCCCCCCACCTTTTGCCACATACCCCCCATCACCCCCCCTTTCCTCCAAACCCCCTCCCCCCATTAAAACAGACCAGACTGCGTTCTGCGTTTGGAGTAAAGGGCCAAAGGCCTTGATTTATTAACCAAAATATATCAATATAAAATATAAACTTTTATAAATAACTTTTAATAATAATAACTTGTAAACTTTTCCTTTAACACTGGAACATGGGTCATTAGCATATCCAAGACTCTACTGGTCACTGCACCATCTATTTGACCTCTTGACCTCCAGACGGCATCCCCTGTCTCGGAGGCTAAACCCAAACCAATGCAGTGACCTACCCCTTTTCTCCTCCGGTTACCCCCTTGTAACCAGGAAGTACATCAACAACCATCCCCATCCCCATGGATGGGTACAACCTAATTACCACCTGCACCACTTACCCTTCTAAACTGACCCCCCAAACAACCAGCACACCCCTCACAACAAAATCCTACCAACCCCAGGGGAGGGTGGGTGGGAATCTCTTCCTCCTCCGCTCTCCAAGTGGCCTGGCTTCCGCTCGGCTTCCCGGCCGAACGTGTTAGCTCCGCCCCCTGGCCCCGCCTACCCGGCTTCTTAAAGCGGCCCACGTAATGTTAAATAAAGCGGCGACAGTGCATGCAAACAATTGTCATGCTGTCCCTCCGCTTAGCAGCCTTTGGCTGCTGCTCCGTGGCCTCTCTTGACATTTGTATTGTCTGACACTTCCACCCCCCCCCACCTTTTGCCACATACCCCCATCACCCCCCCTTTCCTCCAAACCCCCTCCCCCCATTAAAACAGACCAGACTGTGTTTGGAGTAAAGGGCCAAAGGCCTTGATTTATTAACCAAAATATATCAATATAAAATATAAACTTTTATAAATAACTTTTAATAATAATAACTTGTAAACTTTTCCTTTAACACTGGAACATGGGTCATTAGCATATCCAAGACCCTACTGGTCACTGCACCATCTATTTGACCTCTTGACCTCCAGACGGCATCCCCTGTCTCGGAGGCTAAACCCAAACCAATGCAGTGACCTACCCCTTTTCTCCTCCGGTTACCCCCTTGTAACCAGGAAGTACATCAACAACCATCCCCATCCCCATGGATGGGTACAACCTAATTACCACCTGCACCACTTACCCTTCTAAACTGACCCCCCAAACAACCAGCCACAGCTCGAAAGGTGGTAAAGCCTTACCCTTTCGAGCACCGCCACACGCACAGTCCCCTCTGGATCCCCTCCTGCAGGCCTAACGCCCACAAGTCCGTCCCCACCTCATTTAAATGAACCCCGTCACTTCTCAAGTATCGCCAGGTCTCAAACTCCAATTCCCGATGCCTAATTGCCAATCCCCCATTCCTAACAAAAAACCTGCTCACCTCCTTGTTAACCTTAACCCGGGCCCTGTCCACCTTCTTGTCAGACTGCGCCCACCTCCACGACATCCTGCCGACCATATCCGACCATATCAAGACCATGCCCGGGTAGGCAGCCTTCAACCGAAGGCTGTCGCACTTAATGTCACGTATGAGGTCCCTCATGGACCTGACCCCCATGTCATTGCCCCCCACATGTAGGATCAACACATCAGGCGGCCGGTCCAGGCGAGCAAACCTATGGACCTCACCCAGTACCCTGTTCCACCGCATGCCAGGGACCCCTATCCATCGAACCTGGGCTTCATGTCTGGGAATCCCAAGCTGTCTCCCGTTTGGACGAACATCAGCTCTCTTCGAACCCCAGAACACATATGAATGGCCCAGAATCCAGACCAAAGCCACTTCCGAACCTGTAAACAAAAAACAGTAAATACACAAAACCCAACAACAGACGTCCCATACCAATACTTGTCCCCCCCCCCCCCCCCCGCCCAGGCCTAACTCAACAAATGAGGCCGAACGTACAGTTTAAACCTCCCCGATTCCCACCGTCCGATTCTCTTCACCGCCTCCGCACTTAGCCCGGCCCTGGACGCTTCAGTAGCCGCCCCAATACGGAAAGAGTGCGACGAAAAACTGCCCGGGTCAAACTCCGCTGCCGCCATGCACTTCTGAAAAATGGCATTGAACTGAAACTTAGACAAAAAGGAACCATCCCCATGCATAAAAAAGGGGCCCGCCACCCGTGGCCGTACGCCCAGGAAAGCCGCCACCGCCCACACCGGGCATATGTCCCTCTCCGCAATGGGGGCCACTTCCACCAATACCCCTCTCCCCCCTGATCCGTCTTAGACCTGCGCAACCAAATTCTAACCCCATCCTGACCCCATTCCACATCGCCCGCATCCAACCCCCCGACCCGATACCTGGCCGGGCAGAACAGCTCCCCAATCCGGAATGCCCCAAAAAACGACAAAGAAAAAGCCACCCTAAAGAGGCACCGTTCGTAAGAGGACCCGCACACCGCCTCCACCGCCGTGCACAGGCCCCGGAGCATCTGAAAGGAAACCGGACGCCGCCCATCCCTCTGTCTATGCGCCTTCCGGTACCCTTTCACCGCTTGTCGCAGCCAAAACTCCTTGGTAAAATCCCGACTCCCTTCCCATTTAACCACTTGCTTACTGGGCACTTAAACCCCCCTCAGTCCCAGACCAATTTTCAGCTTTCAGCGCTGATGCACTTTGAGTGACAATTACGCGGTCATACAACACTGTACCCAAATGAATTTTTTATCATTTTTTTCCCACAAATAGAGCTTTCTTTTGGTGGTATTTAGTTACAGCTCGGAGTTTTATTTTTTGCTAAACAAACAAAAAAAGATGCAAAAAATAAAAATAAAAAATCATGTTTTAATAGTTTGTTATAAAATTTTGCAAACGGGTCATTTTTCTCCTTCATTGAAGTGCGCTGATTAGGCGGCACTGATAGGCTGCATTGGTGGGCACTGATGGGCTGCATTGGTGGGCACTGATGGGCTGCATTGGTGGGCACTGATAGGCTGCACTGGTGGGCACTGATAGGCATAGTTAAGGCGGCACTAATAGGCACAGATAAGGCGGCACCGATGGGCACAGATAAGGCGGCACTGATGGGCAAAGATGGGCACAGATAAGATGGCACGGATGGGTGGCACGGATAAGTGGCACGGATGGGTGGCACGGATGGGCACTGATAGGTACCACAGATAGATGGGACTGATGGGCACTGATAGGTGGCACTGATAGGTGGCTCTGATAGGTGGCACTGCTGGGCACTGATGGGCGGCACTGCTGGGCACTGATGGGCGGCACTGCTGGGCACTGATGGGCGGCACTGGGGTGCAGCACCTTTGAGGCAGATTTTGGGTGGCACTGTGGGTGGCACTGCTGGGTGGCACTGTGGGTGGCACTGCTGGGTAGCACTGTGGGTGGCACTGTGGGCACTGCTGGGTGGCACTGTGGGCACTGCTGGGTGGCACTGACAGGGGGGCACTTACTTTATTTCAGGATGGCACTGCGGGTGGCAGGTGGGCACTGGCAGGGGGCAGGTGTCCGTTTAAATTGCTGGCCGTGATCGGGACTGATGTCCCGAACACGGCCGCCGGCGATCGGCTTTTTTTTTTTCTCCTCGCGCTGTCAGCGCGAGGAGGAATACTAGCCGATTACCGGCTCCGTTTTATCACATGATCAGCTGTCATTGGCTGACAGCTGATCACGTGATAAGGGGTCGGGATCGACCCCTTACACGGATCGGTGATCAGGCGAGTCTCACGGACTCGCCGATCACAGAGCGCGCCGCGCGCGCCCCTCAGGGGGCGCGCAGGCCGCTCGTAACCGGGACTACGTCAATAGACGTAGTCCCGAAAATGTGGGTCCGCGCTACTGCCGTCATTTTGCAATAGCGCGGATCCCAAGTGGTTAAACAAGAAGGCCAACCCAGCCAGCTTCCTGTCTATGGAGGCCGCCAAAACCCCCCTGTCCATATCCCTGCAAAGAAAGTAAAATACAGCCTGAGCCATGCCCGCCTCACCCGGGGCCATGCCGATCGCCGCAAGGCATTCCGACCATTCCTGCCAAACCTTTGAATACGCCCGCCATGTCGACTTACACACAGACATCTCAATCAACCGCGCTGCAACTCCACCGCTATGTTCCACATCCAAGCCGGACATGCGATCCCGTGACGCTCTGCCTCCGGTGCCAGCCTACGAAACCTGTCCCACTGAAAACGAGACAGAGCGTCAGCCAAATTGTTCTCCACCCCTGGCAGATGCACAGCATAGACGAACGCATTAACCTGCAAACAACGCAACACCAGGTGGCGTACAAGCCTGACCACCGGCCCAGAGGCCGCCGTCAGCCGATTAACCACGTGCACCACCCCCAAGTTGTCGCAATTAAAGCGTACCTTCAAATTCCTAAAAGACTCCCCCCAAATCTCCAAGGCCACCACAATGGGAAACAGTTCCAGCAACACCAGGTTCTTCAGGAGCCCGGCCTCGGCCCACTCCGCAGGCCACGGTGCTGCGCACCACTGACCCTTGAAGTAAGCGACGAAACCCGACGACCCAGCCGCGTCGGTGAACAACTCTAGATCCCAATTGCTAATGGGACCCGACATCCATAGGGCGCGCCCGTTGAAGGAGGCCAAAAAGGCCTGCCACACCCCAAGATCGTCCTTGTGCTCCTGTTTCAGAGTCACGAAATGAGTAGGTGACCGGACCCCCGCCGTGGCCGAGGCCAACCGGCGGCTGAAAACACGCCCCATCGGAATAATCCGACACGCGAAATTGAGCTTGCCCAATAAAGATTGCAACTGCCGCAATTGCAGCTTGCGAACCCCAATTGTCGCCCGCACTTCCACCTGCAAAGACTCCAATTTGTCCTGGGGCAACCTGCATTCCATCCTTTCGGAGTCGATCACGATCCCCAAAAACGTAATGCAGACTGTGGGCCCTTCCGTCTTCTCCGGCGCTAACGGGACCCCAAAGCGGCCCGCCAAGTGCTGCAACGTTCCCAAGAGGACCGCGCAAACATTCGAGCCGGCCGGGCCTACACACAAGAAATCATCCAAATAGTGAATGACCGAGTTGATGCCCAACACGTCCCGCACGGCCCATTCCAAGAAAGAACTGAACTGTTCGAACAAAGCGCATGAAATGGAGCAACCCATGGGCAGGCAACGGTCGACGTAGAACCCCCCCTTCCAACAGCACCCGAGAAGCCAAAAGCTATCAGGATGCACTGGTAAGAGCCGGAAAGCCGATTCGACATCCGACTTCGCCATTAAGGCCCCCCGTCCATACCTCCTCACCCAGGACACCGCCGCGTCAAAGGATGTGTACGTCACCGCACAATCCTCCGGCGAGATGGCGTCGTTAACCGAGCCCCCTTTCGGAAAGGACAGGTGATGAATCAAACGGAACTTGTTGGGCTCCTTCTTGGGGACTACCCCCAGCGGCGAAACCACTAAATGGGGGAGGGGTGAGTCCAGAAACGGGCCGGCCATGCGGCCCAACGTCACTTCTTTGCTCAACTTGTCCGTCACCACCTCCGGGTGTTGCATCGCGGACTTCAAATTGTTGGCCACGGGAGGAGGGGCAGCCAACGAACAGGGGATCCGAAAACCCACCATAAAACCCTCCTCCAGCACCCGCGCCCCCTCCCGGTCCGGATATCTATTGAGGAAAGGCCGCATTCTTTCCACCCGCACCGGGGTCGTCCCTCTTCGGGACAGCATCTCCCGCGCGCCCCTTTCCTTTTTTAAAACATCTGGTAAGGGGGTGGGACCCGCCGCAACTCGAGCACAAATGCTTGAAGCGGCAGGTGGATCCGAATTTACAGGTGCCCTCGTTGAACTGCCAGCAATAACCCCAGCGCTTCTCGGTCGGCTGTCCGGGGGTAGCTGAACCTCCGACCCCTTGCTGAAAAAACGGGTTGGGAGCCCTCGCAGCCGTCATCAACTTCATTCACAGGCTGATGTCCTTATGGTCCCAGCGAAGCGAGGGTCGAACCGCCATCCGTTGTCGAAACTGTTCGTCATACCTGAGCCACTCTACTCCACCGTACGTCCTACGCGCCTCACTGATGGCCTCCAGATACACGAACAACGCGGAGCAATGTTCCGGCACCTTCTCCCCCACAATGCTCGCCAGAATGGCAAACGCCTGGAGCCAATTCGAATCAACGGAATTCGCGGAATCAACCTATACCTCCGCTTCTCCTCGTCCTCCTTCTTCCGTTCCTCAGGCTGCAACCGGTCCAGGTTGAACTTTTCCAGCAGAAGCAGGGTAAAGATCTCGATGTACTCACCCTTCCGAATCTTCTCCTTCACCTCCTGCTTCAAGTGCGCCCCCAAGGGTCCCTCGAAGCAAACGTACACCTCGCTCTTAGCCGCGTCCGCCAGCCTGACCAGGTCGGCGATCTGTTCCCCCGACTTCGCCGAAACCCCGTCAGCCGCGGGGGCCACCGAGCCCGCCGGCGCTGCCCCCCCAGCCGCTGGGACCCCCAGGGCCGCCACCGGAGCGGACTCCACGCCAGACGGGACTGTTCTGGCGGTCGCCGAGGCGGCCTCCGGCGCCCACGCCTGGGCCGGCCCGCCCGCCAAGCCCCCCTCAAATTTCTGAACCAGCTCCTTCAGGCCCGCCAACAACCCCCCAAGGCCCTCCTGCCTCCCACTCGCTGCCGGCTCCGCAGGTTTGGACGCGCCCGCCAATCCCGCAGACCCACCGCCGGCGCACCCCGCAAGCTACCCTGCCCCAACAAGTCAAGCAACAGTGTAGATATAGAAAAAGAAGTGTCACACTCACCGGGCTGCCCAGGACTGGGCCTCGCAGCCGCCGCACAGGGACCCATCGCCGACTCCGCGTCACGGACATCACCGCCATCAGACTCCGACAGCTCGCCCTCCGATCGGTCGCTGGCCACGGCCGACACCGGTCCGGAAGAAGGACGCCCAGGCGGGCCCGCTCCGCCATCCGGGGTTCTGCGATGAACATCTCTGGGGGCCCGGCCCACCCGACCGCCCGCTCCTCCCACATTGCTAGGTGAAGGGCTCCTGCGCCTCACAGCTCGCTGGCTCTTCATCCCCCGCCCCACGGCCAGGCTGCGTCCATTGTCCAGGCCGCCCCCGGAAACCCCGCCATCTCCCCTGGGACTGGGGGCCGCCACGCCGGGCCGTGCCCCCACCCGCTGTTCAGCTGACCTCTGCAGACCGACCTCTCCATCCCCCCCGGCCTGGCCCATGCATCTGCGCCGAGCAGGGGGCGCTGAATCCAGGGGCGATCCCCCCTGCCTCCCAGCCACGCTCCCCAGTCCCCTCCTCCTGGCCCTGCTCCTGGCCGAGTACCTGCTACTCCCTTCCCCCGATGGGGTGGAGGTCGGTGGCTCTGTCCTCCGCTGTGGATGTCGTTCGATGTCGCCCTCGCTCCCTGCAGACGTGAGCGCCCCCCACGGGGGCCCCACGCGGCCCGCTCCAGGACTGTACCGCTCGGGCGGCCTGGAACGCCGCGCCCGAGGAGTCACCGGCGTCCCCCCATCCGTCGCCGCCTCTGTTCTGCCGCCACTTGCCCCTGTAGCCATGCGGCGCCCTCCTGTGCGATAACGGCTCTGAGCTGGGCCAGCAAGTCCGCGGACGCCATCTTGGAAAGGTGGAGGAGCGGCGAGGGTCCGTCTAATCTCTTCCTCCTCCGCTCTCCAAGTGGCCTGGCTTCCGCTCAGCTTCCCGGCCGAACGTGTTAGCTCCGCCCCCTGGCCCCGCCTACCCGGCTTCTTAAAGCGGCCCACGTAATGTTAAATAAAGCGGCGACAGTGCATGCAAACAATTGTCATGCTGTCCCTCCGCTTAGCAGCCTTTGGCTGCTGCTCCGTGGCCTCTCTTGTATTGTTATGCTATATGTTATAACATAATAATTTATTAGTTATCTATTTACTGTGAAATTACTGGTTGGAAGGTATAACTTCAAACTTCAGTAATTTGTCTGTTAAGCCACCTGCTTGAGTGCAGATAAAATTATTGTAAATTACCTTAAAAACAATATATAATAATTATTTGTATATTTGTTACTTATGGTAATTAACCACTTGCCACCCAGGCCAATTCTGACACTTCTCTCCTACATGTAAAAAACATAATCTTTTTGATAGAAAATTACTCAGAACCTCCAAACATTATATACTGTATATTTTTTAGCAGATACCCTGGGAATAAACCAGTGGTCGTTGCAACTTTTTATATCACATTTTCACAGAAATTTTTCACTAACGTTAGCCCGATTTTTTTGTATACTGCGCTGATGAAGATGAAGTTATGCAGAATAAAGATATGGTACCTAACATATCACGCTTTAAAATTGCACACACTTGTGGAATGGCGCCAAACTTCAGTACTTAAAAATCTCCATAGGCGACACTTTAACATTTTTTACAGGTTACATGTTTAGAGTTACAGAGGAGGTCCAGTGCTAGAACTATTGCTCTCGCTCTAAAATTTGCAGCAATACCTCACATGTGTGGTTTGAACGCAATTTACATATGCTAAAACAAGTCCTTATGCTGGTTAAATTAATATGTAAATTGTGAATATGTAACCTGTGAGTATCTGCCTCTGATTAGGGATGAGCTTTGTGTTCGAGTCGAACATATGTTCGACTCGAACATCGGCTGTTCGCCCGTTCGGCGAATTCCGAACGTTATGGGCCGTTCGCGCCAAATTCGTGTGGCGCTCACAGCCCACAATGCACTGCGTCATCGCAGTGCATTGCTGGCTCATGATTGGCCAAGCATGCACTGTGACCCCGCATGCTTGGCCAATCACAGCGCCAGCAGCGAGGAGAGCCATGATTGGCCACAGGCAGGATGCCTGTGGCCAATCATAGCTCAGGCTGTGTAGTACACGCCCCACACTATATAAGGCCGCCAGCGCGGCGGCCTAGTGTAGCGTGTTGGCGTCTGAAGCAGTTAGTGGGTGTTCTGTGTACCTTCAACACAGTACACACCGATCGTTTTCGGCCGATTTTCGATCTTGCTGTTGTGTAGTGGTTGTTGTCTGTGTGCCCTGACCGCAGTATACACCGCTATATTCACCTCACCTATATTGCTAGTGATCTATCTTTTATAATAGAGCTTGCAGTCAGTAGTGTTAGGAGGTTGTGCGTGCTGTCTGCGTGCTCTGTACCCAGTACACACCGCTATATCCACCTACATAGCTCTTCTCTATTTGAGCCCACTTGCCATCTGCAGGAGTTATTGGAAGTTGTGTGTGCCTCCAGCACAGCACAGTATACATCTGTATATACCCCTTTATCTCTGGTGTTCTATAAAAAAGGCATCTGCAGGAGTTAGTGGGTTTTTTGTGCCTCCAGCACAATATACACCTGTATCTACCCTTTATTGCTGTTCTCTAATAGAGCCATCTGCAGGGCTTAGTGGGTGTTGTGTGGCTCAATTACAGTATACCCCTTTATCTCTGGTGTTCTATAATAAAGGCATCTGCAGGAGTTAGTGGGTGTTGTGTGACTCCAGCACAATATACACCTGTATCTACCGTTTATTGCTGTTCTCTAATAGAGCCATCTGCAGGGCTTAGTGGGTGTTGTGTGACTCCATTACACTGCTGTTTTACCCAACTCCCTTCAGGCCCTTACCATGTCTGGAAGGCCAGCAAGGAGAGGCAGACAGGCGCGAGCCGATAAAAGAGGGCAAGCAGGCTCTGTGTCTAGAGACAACAGTGCTGGTCGTGGTAGCGGTGCATTGTCATCAGCACGTGGCCATGGGACATGCTTGTCCTTCTTTTCGGCAGCTGGACATGTTGAACCGCAACATGCCAATGACTTGGTAGAGTGGATGACCAAGCCCTCTTCATCCTCCTCATCCTCTCTCACCCAGTCTCAGGGTAGTAGCAAAGCAGCTGCCAACGCATCGTCTTCCCTCCTCTCAATGTCATCATCAGTGACTCCTTCCCTAGACCCACCACGTCCTCCTGAGGAGTCTCCTGAACTCTTTGAGCACAGTATTGGGTACATGCTCCAGGAGGATGCCCAGTGTTTTGTGAGCTCTGATGATGACACTCAGCTAGAGGAAGGCAGTAGCGTGAGCGCAGAGAGAGGGGATGCTCAAGAAGGACAGCAATCTGGCAGTCATGTTCCACAAGCTGCAGCATACTGCCAGGTTTGCTACAGCGATGAAGAGGGAGGGGATGATGAGGGCACTGACTCCACGTGGGTGCCTGGAAGGAGAGAGGAGGAGGAGGAGGCACATGTGCAATGAGGCAGGATGCCCTCCGGGGGCCAGCTTAGGGGCAGCACACCGACTGAATCACACCGCAGAGCTCCGCCTGTGCAGGGCGCTGCCTCTGCGCGTTATTCTAAAAGTTCTTTGGTGTGGGCCTTTTTTGAGACGAGTGCATCAGATCGCACCGCTGCTATTTGCAACATATGTCTCAAGCGTATCTCGCGTGGCCAAAACATCAGCCGCTTGGGCACCACATGCTTGACCAGACATATGTTAACCTGCCATGCAGCTCGTTGGCAAGCGTACCTCAAAGACCCACACCAAAGAACAAAGCGGACCTCTCCTTGCTCCTCATCAGCTGGCATCTCCAACCCCACTAGACCTTCAGTCCTCTCTGAAACCTGCTCTGAGAGGAATGAAGGTGTAGAATTAGGTGTGTCACAGCCAAGTGCTTCCGGGAACTCTGCTAGCGGTACACCCACGTCCGATTATAGCAGGCAAATGTCCCTGCCCCGGCTGCTGGACCGGCGAAAGAAGTTCACTCCCAGCCATCCACATGCCCAGCGGTTGAATGCTAGCTTGGCTAAATTGCTAGCACTTCAACTGCTGCCTTTTCAGTTGGTAGACTCGGCCCCCTTCCGTGAGTTTGTACAATGTGCGGTTCCTCAGTGGCAGGTCCCCAAACGCCACTTTTTCTCACGGAAGGCGATTCCGGCTCTCTACCGGCATGTGGAAGGCAATGTCCTTGCCTCGCTGGACAGGGCGGTCAGCGGTAAGGTGCATATTACCGCTGACTCATGGTCCAGCAGGCATGGACAGGGACGATACCTGTCTTTCACGGCCCATTGGGTCACTCTTCTGGCAGCTGGGAAGGATGCAGGACAAGGTGCAGTAGTGTTGGAGGTTGTTCCGCCACCACGCCTCCAAAATGCTACTATTGGTTGTGACACACCTCTCTCCTCCACCCCCTCCTCTTCTTTTTCCTCCATGGCCTCTTCCTGTGCTCTGTCCTCAGAACCAGCGGTGCTTCGTAGGCGTTCCAGGGGCTACGCAAGTATGCAGGCAAAACGATGCAATGCCGTGCTTGCGCTGGTTTGTTTGGGGGACAGGAGCCACACTGGGGCGGATGTTTTGTCAGCTCTGCAGGGGCAGGCCGAGAGGTGGTTGACGCCACGCCAGCTTAAGCCAGGAATGGTGGTTTGTGACAATGGCACCAACCTCCTCTCCGCCCTTCAACAGGGACAACTGACCCATGTGCCCTGTGTAGCTCACGTCCTTAACCTGGTGGTGCAGCGGTTCTTAGGCAGGTACCCCGGCTTACAGGATGTCCTGAAGCAGGCCAGGAAAGTCTGTGTGCATTTCCGCCGATCATTTAATGCCTGTGCTCGGCTGGCTGAGCTCCAAAAGGAGTTGAACCTGCCCAAGAACCGCCTTATATGTGACATGCCCACCAGGTGGAACTCAACGTTGGCCATGCTGCAGCGGCTGCACACGCAGCAGAGGGCCATCAATGAGTACCTGTGCGACTACGGCACCAGGACAGGGTCAGGGGAGCTCGGTTTTTTCTCACCACGCCAGTGGGGCATGATCAGGGATGCATGCACTGTCCCGTCACCGTTTGAGGAGGCAACAAGGATGGTGAGCAGTGACAGTGCATGCATCAGTGACACTGTACCTCTTGTCCACCTCTTGGAGCATACGCTGCGTGGAATAATGGACAGGGCACTTGAGGCAGAACAGAGGCAGGAAGAGGAGGACTTCCTTGCCTCTCAAGGCCCCCTTTATCCAGACAGTGTTCCTGCTGTGCCACCCATCACAAAGGAAGAGGATGAGGAGGAGGAAGAGGAGGAGGAGGATGATTGTGTCAGCATGGAGGTGGAGGCTGGCACTCAGCATCAGCAGCAGCAGCAGCAGCAGCAGTCTTGTAGGGATGATTTACAGTCCCAAGAAACACGTGGACTTGTACGTGGCTGGGAGGAGGTAGCTGCGGATCATGTTGTCCTTAGTGACCCAGAGGACTCCGGACCGAATGCCTCAGCTAACCTACGCTGCATGGCCTCCCTGATCCTGCAAAGCCTGCGGAAGGATCCTCGTATTCTTCGGATCAAGGAGAGGGACCATTACTGGCTGGCCACTCTCCTTGATCCACGGTACAAGTGTAAGGTTGCCGACCTTATCTTGCCATCGCAGAGGGAGCAGAGGATGAGACATCTCCGGGAGTAGTGATGGACGAACGTTTCGCCCGGCGGTCGTTTCGCGGCGAATTTCCGACATTCGCGGTCCGCACGTTCGAACGCCTTTTTCCGTCGTTCGCCGCGGCGGACTTACGTGTTTAATGTATACAAGAACTTTAACCTTTGGTGACACGTTTATCATGTGATACAGGACAGCCAATTGAGACATGACAGCACATGGACACTTGGACATTCCCCCTAACCTATAAATACACCCGATCCGGTGGCCATTTTACATTCTTTCTTCTGTTACGATAGGGACAGGTTCCTGTGTGGAGTAGGGAGAGATAAACCACTAGCTATTTGGTACACAAAAGTTCTTTTCAGGACTGGTATAGGTGTTAGGTGTTGATAGGTTTGCTGTGCTGCTGATTCTTGCAGCAGCCTGAGTGTCTTTTGTTAGTTTAGAGAAAGGGAAAGGACGGTGTATGCTACAGGGACAGCCAGATTAGTCTTTCATCATCATCATCATCATCATCATCATTAGCTGTTACTATCAAGGTCCACAAAAGAGCTGTTCCAGTAACCACTAATCGTTCTCTTTTTTTGCCAATTTGTATAGGGACAGGAAGGAAGCAGTGTTGTCAGGCAGTGAGGGTAATTTTAAAGACTTGCTGTTATTATTAGTTCCACAAAGGTTCTTTTCAGGACTGGTATCAGTGGTACAGTAATAGGCTTGTACATGTATAATATTCTTTCTTCCAAATATAGAAAGGATATTATACTTGACTGCTGCCCTTCTGCTGCAGTCTGCTAAACATTCACAACTCACTTGTTCCACAAAAGTTCTTATAAGGACTGGTAACTTGGTATAGGGTGCTACGGTACATAGGCTTGAGTGCGGTACAGTCTGCTGTTCTGTAAGGACCGCTATCGGTCCACAATAGATAGGGTTGACGTGCACCACTGCTGACCGCTGCCCTATACTGCAGCAGTCCTTCAGCGGTATAGGGACTGACGTACAGTCTGCTAATCACTAACACACAACCTGCTTGTTCCACAAAAGTTCTTATAAGGACTGGTAACTTGGTATAGGGTGCTACGGTACATAGGCTTGAGTGCGGTACAGTCTGCTGTTCTGTAAGGACCGCTATCGGTCCACAATAGATAGGGTTGACGTGCACCACTGCTGACCGCTGCCCTATACTGCAGCAGTCCTTCAGCGGTATAGGGACTGACGTACAGTCTGCTAAACACTAATACACAACCTGCTTGGTCCACAAAAGTTCTTATAAGGACTGGTAACTTGGTATAGGGTGCTACGGTACATAGGCTTGAGTGCGGTACAGTCTGCTGTTCTGTAAGGACCGCTATCGGTCCACAATAGATAGGGTTGACGTGCACCACTGCTGACCGCTGCCCTATACTGCAGCAGTCCTTCAGCGGTATAGGGACTGACGTACAGTCTGCTAAACACTAATACACAACCTGCTTGGTCCACAAAAGTTCTTATAAGGACTGGTAACTTGGTATAGGGTGCTACGGTACATAGGCTTGAGTGCGGTACAGTCTGCTGTTCTGTAAGGACCGCTATCGGTCCACAATAGATAGGGTTGACGTGCACCACTGCTGACCGCTGCCCTATACTGCAGCAGTCCTTCAGCGGTATAGGGACTGACGTACAGTCTGCTAAACACTAATACACAACCTGCTTGGTCCACAAAAGTTCTTATAAGGACTGGTAACTTGGTATAGGGTGCTACGGTACATAGGCTTGAGTGCGGTACAGTCTGCTGTTCTGTAAGGACCGCTATCGGTCCACAATAGATAGGGTTGACGTGCACCACTGCTGACCGCTGCCCTATACTGCAGCAGTCCTTCAGCGGTATAGGGACTGACGTACAGTCTGCTAAACACTAATACACAACCTGCTTGGTCCACAAAAGTTCTTATAAGGACTGGTAACTTGGTATAGGGTGCTACGGTACATAGGCTTGAGTGCGGTACAGTCTGCTGTTCTGTAAGGACCGCTATAGGTCCACAATAGATAGGGTTGACGTGCACCACTGCTGACCGCTGCCCTATACTGCAGCAGTCCTTCAGCGGTATAGGGACTGACGTACAGTCTGCTCACTTCCTTGACCCAAAAAAGCACACCGTACTATATGCCCCTACCCTCCTCTTTGAAGAGGTTGAGCGGTGTCATATTTCTACTGGGGCTGCTTATGATATCCCTGTGCTGTGCTGACTTCCTCCTGGGGGTTCTTATTATGAAGGGATCACACTATCCCTGTGCTGTGCTGACTTCCTCCTGGGGGTTCTTATTATGAGGGGATCACACCATCCCTGTGCTGTGCTGACTTCCTCCTGGGGCTGCTTACGGTGCTGCTGTCAGTGCTGTATGTCACGGTGCTGCTGTCAGCGCTGTATGTCACGGTGCTGCTGTCAGCGCTGTATGTCACGGTGCTGCTGTCAGCGCTGTATGTCACGGTGCTGCTGTCAGCGCTGTATGTCACGGTGCTGCTGTCAGCGCTGTATGTCACGGTGCTGCTGTCAGCGCTGTATGTCACGGTGCTGCTGTCAGCGCTGTATGTCACGGTGCTGCTGTCAGTGCTCTGTATTACGGTGCTGCTGTCAGATGCCTCTATCACGGTGCATGTGTCATTCCGGTATGTCACGCTGCTGGTGATCATCTCCTGCACCCTCTTCTTTGCCTACCCTGGTCCCTGACCTTCCCTCTCCTCCATTGCCTTCATTAGCTCCATAGTCCTGAATTGTTAGAACAATTTCCCAAATAAAATAAAAATGCTTGTAGTTATCGATCCCAAATTCACCTCATACATGTATTATGTCATTGTCCAGATGGTGGGACTACGTTTTACCCCCTAATAATTACCACGTGGCCGCAAATTCGACATGAAGGTTTGCAAAGTTCGCCTCCCATTGAAGTCAATGGGGCCCGCGGCGAACGTTCGGTTTCGCGAACGTTTGGGTCCGTTCGCATTTCGCTTTCGCGAAACGTCCCGTCGGAAGTTCGTCCATCACTATCCGGGAGGCCTTGCAGAAAGGTCTGTGCAATGCGTTCCCAGAGACTGGGAGGTTACAAACTCCTGGTCCTGGACAACGTTTTGCTGAGGCATAGGTCAGAAGGAGCGGTGGAGAAGGTGGCCGTCTGACCGATGCTTTCAGACAATTTTTTAGTCCGCAGCCCCAAGGTATGATCGGTTCCAGCACCCATCGCCAGCGTCTAATTTACATGGTGCAGGAATACCTAGGGGCAAGGTCAGACTTGGACACCTTTCCCACCGAAAATCCTCTGGCTTACTGGGTCTTGAGGATGGATCACTGGCCAGAGCTTGCACAGTATGCAATTGAGCTACTGGCCTGTCCTGCATCCAGCGTTCTTTCGGAACGCACCTTCAGTGCTGCTGGTGGCTTTGTTACCGATCACAGGGTGCACCTGTCCACCGAATCAGTTGATCGACTGACCTTCATCAAGATGAATCAGTCTTGGATCACCCACAGCTACCAAGCACCTGAAGCTGATGTAACAGAATAATTTTTTTTGAAATATCACATCCCTTCAAGACTGCCTATGCTGATGCTGAGTGACTGTCCTGTTATGTTGATTGTCTATCCTCTTCCTCCTCCGCTGATATGTTGGAAGAACATTTCTGGTTCTGGGTGATGCCTAAGGCCCAATTTTTTTGCCCCTGTTTAACAGGAGCGTTTAAGTACAATTTTTGATGCAATGCTTTGCAGCAGGGCTAATTCCTGCAATCAAACAAGAGTATATGGGAGAGGTTGCAGTGTGGTAGCACCAGCACCAGTGCCTAAGGCCCAATTTTTATGCCCCTGTTTAACAGGGGCGTTTAATTACAATTTTTGATGCAATGCTTTGCAGCAGGGCTAATTCCTGCAATAAAACAAGAGTATATGGCAGAGGTTGCAGTGTGGTGGCACCAGCACCAGTGCCTAAGGCCCAATTTTTCTGCCCCTGTTTAACAGGGGCATTTAAGTACAATGTTTGATGCAATGCTTTGCAGCAGGGCTAATTCCTGCAATAAAACTAGAGTATATGGAAGAGGTTGCAGTGTGGTGGCACCAGCACCAGTGCCTAAGGCCCAATTTTTATGCCCCTGTTTAACAGGGGCATTTAATTACAATTTTTGATGCAATGCTTTGCAGCAGGGCTAATTCCTGCAATAAAACAAGAGTATATGGCAGAGGTTGCAGTGTGGTGGCACCAGCACCAGTGCCTAAGGCCCAATTTTTCTGCCCCTGTTTAACAGGGGCGTTTAAGTACAATTTTTGATGCAATGCTTTGCAGCAGGGCTAATTCCTGCAATCAAACAAGAGTATATGGGAGAGGTTGCAGTGTGGTGGCACCAGCACCAGTGCCTAAGGTCCAATTTTTCTGCCCCTGTTTAACAGGGGCGTTTAATTACAATTTTTGATGCAATGCTTTGCAGCAGGGCTAATTCCTGCAATAAAACAAGAGTATATGGCAGAGGTTGCAGTGTGGTGGCACCAGCACCAGTGCCTAAGGCCCAATTTTTCTGCCCCTGTTTAACAGGGGCATTTAATTACAATTTTTGATGCAATGCTTTGCAGCAGGGCTAATTCCTGCAATAAAACTAGAGTATATGGCAGAGGTTGCAGTGTGGTGGCACCAGCACCAGTGCCTAAGGCCCAATTTTTCTGCCCCTGTTTAACAGGGGCGTTTAATTACAATTTTTGATGCAATGCTTTGCAGCAGGGCTAATTCCTGCAATAAAACAAGAGTATATGGCAGAGGTTGCAGTGTGGTGGCACCAGCACCAGTGCCTAAGGCCCAATTTTTCTGCCCCTGTTTAACAGGGCGTTTAATTACAATTTTTGATGCAATGCTTTGCAGCAGGGCTAATTCCTGCAATAAAACTAGAGTATATGGCAGAGGTTGCAGTGTGGTGGCACCAGCACCAGTGTGGTGGCACCAGCACCAGGCCCAATTTTTCTGCCCCTGTTTAACAGGGGCGTTTAAGTACAATTTTTGATGCAATGCTTTGCAGCAGGGCTAATTCCTACAATTAAACTAGAGTATATGGGAGAGGTTGCAGTGTGGTGGCACCAGCAGCAGTGCCTAAGGCCAAATTTTTCTGCCACTGTTCAACAATGGCATGTAATTACAATTCTTGATATAATCGTTCACAGCAGGGCGCTCCAGCGCCCACCAAGAGGGCTTACAATGTTGTGGCAAAACCAACACCTTGTTCCGCCATTTCTGCAGAGCATATAGGGCAGGCCCCTACTTTCAAACATCCAATTTACAAACATCTCCTACTTGCAAACGGAAGGAGACAACAGCAAGTGAGATGAAAAAAGATGTACTACAAAACAAATTATACAGGGGTGATAACCCTTCCCTATGTTTTCCAAAAAGCTTAAAAATAGTTTTTTTGACTGGAGCTACACTTTAAAAATGTACCAGTTGAAAATTACAAACAGATTCAACTTAACACAACAAACCTACACAGTCCCTGTCTTGTTTGCACCACCTGTATACTGCTGTTCTGAGTATATAGGGCCTGGGGGCCACACGCATTTCCTTTTTTTAATATGGGTACAGGGTTCCCCTTAATATGCGTACAAGACCCAAATAGGCTGGTAATGGGCAGGGAGGGCTACCCATGCCATTTTTCTCAATGATTTTCAACCATATTGCAGGAACCAGATATAACATTAAAACCGCAAGCAGTTTTAAATGGTGTTATTTCCGTTTAATGTCATTTTGTGCAGGGACTGTTCTAAACACGGGAAACACGTGGCACTTCACAGGCATACTACAGACACCCCCCAGGCACCATATTTAAAGGAATATTTCACTTTTTTTTCACTTTAATCGTCATTAAATTCAGTGCTCCCGCCAAAACGGCCATTTTTAAAAACATTTTATGCATTGACCCATGTCCCCTGGGGCAGGAGCCAGGTCCCCAAACCCTTTTTAGGACAGTATCTTGCATATTAGCCGTTAAAATTAGCACTTTTAATTTTGAACGTTCAAGTCCCATAGACTTCAATGGGGTCCTAAAGTTCATTCGAATTTGGGGTCCGTTCGAAAGTTCTTGTGCGAACCGAACCGGGGGGGGGGGGGGGTGTTCAGCTCATCCCTACCTCTGATACTAGCCAGTGCCTCACCAGCCATGTCCCAGCTACTTACTAACCTTCAAGTTGCAAATTTTGGACGATAAGAAAAATCTTTTATTAAAGTTTTGCATAATACAAACAGCAGGTCAATTGACAGTTTGTATAATATATAACTATGAAGTATTTGAGTAGTCAAGTATTAGAACAAAACCCAAAGATTAGCATGAGTAAAAGAAGGGGGGGGGGGGGGTGGAGAGAAGAAAAGAAAAGAAAAGAGAAAAGGAAGAAAGAGGGGGGGGGGGGGGTTGCATACCATCTTATTTCCAGTAGAAAAAAAGGGGGGAAACAAACTGCGCTAAGGTGAAAGATTGTGAAGTGTGTGAAATAATTGTGAATTTCTTAAATAATGAAAAGTATCAAAAGTGTTCAGCTGCGGCTTCACTGTATCACATACAAGCAAAATAGGTAAACGAAAAAACATAAGCCGCGCTTAAACAAAGAAAAATGTGATCAGCTACTTGTACAGTAGTATTAAGATATACACTATATAGGGTACAGTAATATTAGGATATACACTATATAGGGTACAACAACCCTTTAAAAATGTGTGCGTAATATAGAACACATATGTATTAATGTTCTGAATCTAGAACATTAATACATATGTGTTCTATATTACGCACACATTTTTTTTTTTTTAAACAAAACAAGTTTATTGGTACATGACACAGTAACAAGTTGCATTTTTAAAGTACATGCGGTAGCTAAGAACAGTAACAGGCAAGAGTAGCTCCATAGCCAAAAGGAGAAAACACAAAGTTCACATCCATGAGCATCATATCAGTAAATGCAGCAAAAGAATCACAAAGACTGTATTACAAGGAGGGAGGAAAAGAAAATATCACTATTATACATTAGTACAGGTCCTCCGGGAAAAACAAGATAAAACATTATAGCTAGCCCATACAAGTGTCTGGGTCATTGAGCCAACGGTCCCAGATTTTATTGAATTTGGTTGGGCAGCCCCTATGTGCATATATAACTCTCTTCAATGGCAGGGTTAGATTAACCTCCGCTACCCAATTTCTAAGCGACGGAGTCTCCGGTCGCATCCATAGCCTGGCGAGTAATTTCCGAGCACAAAATAAGGTTTCTTGAACAAAAGCAGCATTGGATGGGCCCGCTGGGACGCCCAGCTCAAGGCCCAGGAGACAAGCCTTGGGGTCCACCTGAACGGGGGAGCCCATGTGATCGTGGAGAAATTTGACCACCTGGAGCCAAAAGGTCTGAACGTCGGGGCACGACCACATCAAATGATAAAAAGTGCATGGGAGGTATCCACAGTGCGGACAACCCAGTGTCTGGGAAGGTTTGTATTTACGAATTCTGGCCGGGGTAAGGTATGATTTGTGTAAGATGTACAGTTGAGTCAGTCTGTCTGTTATTCTGGGGGAAACTAACTTAACCCCATCCAAAATCTCCTCCCATGCCTCACCCTCAAGCGGGCCCACATCCTCCTCCCACCGATATCTCGCCACCTCCGTAAGTCTGGCCACCGTCCGTCTCCTAAGATATTCGTATAGGGTGGAGATTAGCTTCGCGGGCTCCTCCCCAATTATCACACCCACTACTGATAGTTCTTGGGGATCCGGGAATCCCCTCCTAAATTGGGCCCGGAGGGCATGTGACAGCTGAGCATAAGAAAAGGCCATGCAACGGGGAATCTCAAACTCACCCTGCAGCGCCTGGAAGCTACGTACCCCCAACGGGGTGACAACCTGATACAGGTACACCACCCCCCTGGAGGCCCAGAGACCCGCCCCCGGCAATCCCCTAAGCTCCTCCAGCTGAGAATTAAGCCATAGGGGAGTATGGGAATGTACCCAATCTGCTCCCAACAACTTTTGTGCAATTTCCCATATCCGTCGATGCTGAATCAGCAAAGGGGCGCGTCTCCGCGCCCTCCCATTGGGCCCCTTCCCCCGAAACAAAACCTGTAGGGGGGAGTGGGTTCGATCATGCGGCATGCCACACAGCATAGCTTGGTATCTGGCAGCGTCCATTTTATGTAAATGAAAAAAGTGGGATAGCTGGGCAGCGATGTAATATGTATGGAAATCGGGGAGCGCAGCTCCCCCCATGTTGGTAGGATTCTTTAGTACGTTCCATGCTAATTTGTGTCTACCCGATCCCCAGATAAAGGAGTTAAGGATAGTATCTATGGTTTTAAAGCATTTGAGGGGGATAAGAGTGGGCGCCTGCCAAAATTTATAGAGGAACTTGGGCAGCAGAATCATCTTAGTTAAGTTTATTCTACCCATTACGCCGAGAGGGAGTCTGGCCCAGGACTGAGTTTTAGTTTTCAGATATAGAATCAGGGGTTCGATGTTTTGGACTATGTAGTCGGAGGGTTCTCTGGTAATTTGGACTCCAAGGTATTGGATGGATGACACCCTGCATAGTGGGAGTGAGGCCGCGTCACGGTCCGGTGGAGACAAATCAATGGGGAGGATCAGTGACTTCGCCCAATTGATAGAAAGGCCCGAGTGTTTACCAAATTCTGTAATGGTATGGAGAACAGCCCTCAACGATGGACCCTCATCTGCTAGATAGAGGAGCATATCATCGGCGTACATGCTCACCGTCTCCGTAACGGGCCCCGCCCGAAGGCCCCTAATGCTGGTATTAGACCTAAGGGACAAAGCCACTGGTTCCACCGCTAGGGCATATAGAAGCGGGGATAAGGGGCATCCCTGTCTGGTCCCCCGCCCCAAAGGAAAAGGACCAGACAGGCAACCATTCACTGCCACCCGCGCCTCCGGGAAAAAATAAAGGATCTTGACCCATTTCAAAAAATTTGGCCCAAACCCAAACCGGCCAAGGCATTCCCACAAATACCCCCACTCCACAGAGTCAAATGCCTTGGCCGCGTCTAATGCCACTACCACCCTGGAACCCCCATTGTCGTGGGAAGTCTGCAGGTTCATGTGAAGCCTGCGGATATTCATTGCCGTATTTTTACCGGGCATGAAACCTGTTTGGTCAGGGTGGATAAGGGACAAGATGTGGGGACATAACCGGGATGCTAGAATTTTTGCTAAAATCTTGATGTCTGTCTGTAACAACGATATCGGGCGATAGGAGTCGGGTCGGGTGGGATCTTTATTGGGTTTGGGAATAACTATAATTGTTGCTTGTCGTAGAGTGTCTGGGAGGGAGTCTGACTCAAAAAGGTAATTATATAGATTCAATAGCTCGGGGGCCAATACCTCAGAATAAGCTGCATAGAAATCCAGTGGCAGACCATCATGCCCAGGCGCCTTAGACGGCGCCAGGGACGAGATCGCCAGCTCAATCTCCTCCAGCCTGACCGGAGCCTCCAGATCCGCGATCTGGGTCGCCGACAGTTGGGGAAATATAACGGACTGTAAAAAATCCCGGGTCTCTTGAGGCGTGGCCTCCACACGAGAAGTGTAGAGATCAGCATAGTAGGACCTGAACATCTCCGCCACGCTCTCCGGGTCAGAGACAGTAGTTCCCCGCTCATCTAGCAGCGACACCACCACCGGTGGTCTCGCATCCTGATGAGCAAGATACGCCAGCAATTTACCCGCTCTCTCACCCTGCTCAAAAATCCGCTGTTGCTTAAAGAAATGCTTTCTCCTAGCCTGTTCAAAGTGCAATTGATCTAAGATACGAGTTTGGAGCCTGAGAGCCGAGGCGGTCACCGCACTAGGGTGTAGTACAAACTCCCGGGTAACAGCCTCCAAGCGTTCTTCTGTCCGACTAAGTAGAAGTCTAGAGGAGGTCTTCAACCCGTTGATGCGCTGGATCAGGGTAGAACGCGCATGGATCTTAAATGCCTCCCATACACTGCCACCAGTCGCTGTTCCCCTATTAGCCGTGAAATATTGAGTCCATTCTGCCGACAGGTCCTCCTGCTCCCCCAGCGCCTTCAGCCAAAATGGATTAAGGCGCCAGGCCCGAGGTCCAGCTTGCTGGGCCAGCGTAAAGGTAGCCCAACACGGAGCATGATCCGACAGGGATCTCGCATGGAACCCCGCGTCTGCCAAATAAGGAAGGAGAACGTTGGACGCCAGAATGAAATCTATGCGGGACATGGTAGAGTGCGTGGCCGAGAAGCACGTAAACGCCTGAGTCGCGGGATATCTGTAACGCCACACATCAGTCAATGAAAACTCCCTGAGGGTGCGGCTTAACCTAGACTCCGTCTGGGCCGGAGGCGCGGAGCCACCCGGCAGTCTATCCATGTGTGGGGTGAGGGCTACATTAAAATCCCCAAGCCATATGGCGGGGACATTTGGGTGCTGAGCCATGTACGAGAGTCCCTCAGACACAATAGTGGCAGAGTAGGGAGGTGGTATGTAAATTGCAAGGAGTAGATAGCGTCTGCCTTGTATAGTGCACTGTAAAAACACAAACCGGCCCTGGGGATCTGTTTGTAAATCAATTAATTGAAAATGCATTGTTTTTGCTATGAGCAAGGACACGCCCCGGGAATAGGAGGTGTGGGACGCGTGGTAAGCCCAGCCGACCCACGGTCTCCTAAGCGCCAGCTGGAGCCGGCCCGTAATATGAGTTTCCACAAGCACTATAATGTCAGCCCTGTATGATTTAAGGCAAGTAAAAACGGCCGTACGTTTGAGCTTATCCCTGATACCTCGGACGTTCCACGTCAGAAACTTGATCGGAGCCATAGGAGAGTAGTGCTAAAACCAGGTAGTAGATGGGGTAGATCGGACCGTAGCAGTGAGTCCACTGCCCGCCCTCCCCCCGCCAACCCCCCGCCTAGTTGTAAACATGGAAAGACTGTGTATTGTACCATATATGCAGTAATCAACCAAAAACTAAACATAAACTTAGACCCCAAACACAACCCCCCTCCCCCCACCCAGCTCTCAACCCCCCTAACCGGGTTGGAGCATATATCCCCAAATTGCCAAACAATAGTCCGTACCCCCTGTACCGAAGGCATCCAGCGCCACTGCCTCCCCTCGCCTGGATCGTTCGGTTTCGCAAGGGGACAGACTAGGCACATAACCATACACAGGGCGGTCACTCGCTGCATAAGGTTCATGGAGTAGGCCGCCGGGCAGGGCCGTAGAACAAGGGACGCGGCCTCCGCCCCCGGTATCAATGTAGAGAGAAAGCAGTAGATATGAAGGGGAAAAAAAAAAAAAAAAAAAAAAAAAAACATTACAGAGACAGCGCGGCGAGCAGCTATGCTCATAGGAAGAGAAGCACAAGAGGGAAAGATGGGAGAAGAAGAAAGGGAACACATACAAAGAAAAGAACAAACGGGGAACCTGCTTCTGGCCTAAAAACATAGAAAACACAAGGCCTGTTGGCTTTCAGGAGGTTTAGGGCCATAACACCAAGTCCGCCGGATCCACAGAGGCAGTCCCATAGGAGATGACAGTAGGCAGATATACGGGCGGCTGATTGAACTGGGGCAGTCTCAGTTTATACAAAAGTACACTGGACAAATCGGTCTATAGCAGCAGGCATAGCCAAACAGGCCCGTTGATATCAATAGGTTGCCGTGTGAGGACAGACAGCGCTGCCCAGGTACCAGCCGGTACAACCGCACTCCCAGCAGAAGGGATACAGTCTGGGAAAGGAAGCCAAAAGCAGCAGCATAGGGTAGAGCAGCTCACCACCAAGAAGCATCCGCTAGGGCCGACGATTTCTATCAGCCTCTCTCCTCTCCAGCCACTCCACCGCCTGCGTCGGGTCATCAAAGAAGTGCGCTCGGTCCTCTCCCAGAACTCGGAGTCTCGCCGGGTACATCATCGCATATTTAAGGTGTTGGGCGCGCAATCGCCGCTTGACCTCGGCGAAGCGGGCCCGCTGTTTCTGGACCTCTGCAGAAAAGTCCGGGAAAGCCATGACGTGACCCGCTTGGTAGGGGATGTTGCCCTTTTCTCTACTTAGTCTCAAAACAGCGTCTCTGTCACGGTAATTGAGAAGCTTGGCAATAAGTGTGCGAGGCGGTGCGCCTTCCGGCGGACGCTTCGCGGGCATGCGATGCGCTCTCTCCACTATGAAGGTGGTAGAAAAGGCTTCCCGTCCGTAAGTGTCGATCAGGAGCTTCTCAACAAAAGTAGGTGGATCGGGTCCCTCCGCACCCTCCGGTAGGCTTATAAAACGAATGTTCGACCTGCGTGATCTATTCTCAAGATCATCTTGCTTTTGGGCAAGAAGCTGAAGAAGGCGCCTCACCTCCTCATGGGAATGCTGGAGTGGGTGCAGCACATCTTCTGTCCGGCCGATCCGTTCCTCCGTCTCCTTCACCCGGTCCTTAAGTTTAGACATATCCTGTCTAATGAGGGATATATCGACCCTGACCTCCTCAATTTTCGTAGTAAGGGAGGACTGGCAGGCAGAGATAGCCTCCAGTACCTTGTCGGTGTCATTTGCCGCTGGTGGAGAAGCAGAGGATAAGGAGGCGCCATCTTGGGCAGAGTCTCTGTCTTGTCTGCGGTACTTATCCAGAGAAGTCACCGCCGCGCCGTGCTTCTTCGAAGGCGACATGGTAGGATAGGAGAGGGGATCCCAATTTACCGATCCCCGTTGGTTTCAGACCGTTACCGCAATACAGGATAGCTGTACAGGATAGACCGGGAGCGGAGCAGTCCTCACGTGCGACCTACTCCATCGCCGTCCAGGCCACGCCCCACGCACACATTTTTAAAGGGTTGTTGTACCCTATATAGTGTATATCCTAATATTACTGTACCCTATATAGTGTATATCTTAATACTACTGTACAAGTAGCTGATCACATTTTTCTTTGTTTAAGCGCGGCTTATGTTTTTTCGTTCATCTTATTTCCAGAACAGTATAGTAGACCACACTTGAAGAGGAATATAAAAATTGGTGTCTCGAACCCAACATGTATTTGTCTCAAGCGTAAAAAGTAGCCATGGTAGACCTGTGGGAGTCCTGGAAGTGGGAGCAAGTAGTTGACCTGAACACAGAAGACCAAAAACATAAAAATCCAAAGAAAGTCCAGTACGGTCCAGAGTAGGCCATTGGGCTCATGTTGGATAGTGCAGGATGTTGGGGGGATGCGTAGGAAGGTGGGAGGCCGGTACTTTAAGTTTCCCCAGCGAGTTTTTAAGGTCACGTTTGAGGTACCAGTCAGTATACCTGAAGGGATATATGAGAGATGGAATGTCTGAAGAACAGAACGAGTGTTCGATGTACTCTTTTCACCGTGAGAAAAAGCGAGCAGTAGGCTGGAAATGCGAGGACATAGTATCAAGTCTTTCCATGTAAAACAGGGAAAGGAGAGCTTGTTTCACGCCTTGGAGACCTGGAGGGGATGGGTTGATCCAGTGTTTCATAATGGTCCTTCGAGCTGCCAGCAGACAAACGTGTGTCCAATGGGTGAGAGCCAGAGATCCTGGTTGCGCCCCTAAAGGGATTGCGGGTTCACAGCTGAATAAGCAGGTGAGTGGATCCTTAGGCAGATTTAAATTGGTAATGGTGAATATGTAGCCCAACACTGAATCCCAGAAGGTGGAAATTGAAGCACAGTCCCACAGGCGATGGAGCAGGGTAGAGCGATCAAGTGAGCACCATGGGCACTTAGCTTGGGAAGGATCCACTTTGCTAGTGTGAAAGGGATAGTAAGCCCTATGGGTAAGCTTAAATTGGGTTTCCCGCCAGGTTTCCGAAACTATGAGTTTATGGATAAGTCTGTATCCCCGTAGAATGTTTTCCGGGAGGCTCGTGTCACTGAAGATGGAAGCCCAATTTTTAAAGGGAGCAAGGTGGTATTTGTCAGCTTGATGGGTGATTAGTTGAGCATAGAGATCGGAGATGGAGTATTTGTCTTGTTGAAACATAGAGTCCAAGGGGGATGTAGAGCTAGAGTCTGGCCAAGTCCCTCCTATTGTTTGTAGATAGTGGATCAGTTGGTAATAGTGGAACAACTGAGAGGAAGGAAGGGAGTATTCCTGGGCCAAGGCTTGGTACGGTTTGAGTCTTCCTCGAGCATGGTCATAGAGGGAGGCAATTGTAGTAAGGCCTTTTGCGCCCCAAAATGTAAAAGCTGGATGGGCCATAGAAGGGGGAAACATTGGGTTACCCTGGATGGTCCGGTGTTTGGATATGTTCGTGGGTAATCCCATGAGTTTCCGAACTTCCCTCCAAGCTATCACCATATCTCGGACAAGTACATTCATTTTTGAGGTGGCCTGGGAGAACATGCAGATTGGAATGGAGAACAGCTGGGAGAGTACAGGGGTGCACCAATGCCTTTTCAAGATCATGGTTCGAATACCTAGATTTGCCTACTATCCAATCTAAACCTTGACGTAGAAGGCAGGAGAGATTGTAGAAGCGAATATTGGGCAGGCCAGCCCCTCCCTCAGGTTTCGGGAGGCACAATTTCTGAAGGGCAATGCAAGGTTTTTTGTTAGCCCAAAGAAAAGCATTGTGTATTTTTTGTATATCTGAGTGTTTTAATAAAAGTGGGATAGTTTGCATCGGATACAAGAGTCTCGCAAAGGAGACCATCTTGAAAAGATGACATCTCCCAAAAAGTGAAAGCGGCAGGCCTGCCCAAGATTCCAACTCCTGCACAAGCTTAGCGATCAGCGGTGAATAGTTAAGGGAATACAGCGATGAAGGTTCTCTACCTATGCATATACCCAAGTACGTGATGTGATGGCGTGCCAATGTGAAGGGCAAAGAGGATTGCCAGAGTCTGGCTTTATGGGGATTTAGGGCAAGGACTTCGCTTTTATCGTAGTTGACTCGAAACCTAGAGCAGAGCCGGAAGGTCGCAAATAGGTCACGTAAGGTGTCAAAATCAGCTGGAGGTTTAGACGAAAAAAGGAGGATATCGTCCGCAAAGAGAGCGGATTGTAGCGTTTGATTTTTAATGGGGATTCCACTTACGCAGTCGGGGGAATTTAGGATTCTAGACAGGGGTTCAATGGCCAAATTAAAGAGTAGAGGAGAGAGGGGACAACCTTGCCTCGTGCCTTTAGTAAGAGGAATGGTTGGAGAGACGAAGTCTGGAGTCACCAATCTAGCAGTCGGAGCAGCGTACATCTGGCGTAGGAAATGCATGACTGGACCCGAGAAGCCAAAAGCATGGAGTACTTTGAACAGCCAGGCAAAGTTGATATTGTCAAAGGCCTTTTCGGCGTCGATAAATATAATGGCCATGTCACAGTCCGGATTTTATTTGGCACATTCCAACGCCAGCAGTACTTTGCGGATGTTAAGAGTTGCAGATCTACCAGTGGTGAAACCAGATTGGGCTGGGTGGAGAAGGGTGGGAAGGATTATAGCTAGGCGGGAGGCAATAATTTTGGATAGGATCTTCACATCGACATTTATTAGGGATATAGGTCTGTAAGAACCCGGGTGGGAGGGGTCTTTCCCTTTTTTTGCGATCAATTTAATATGTGCTTGGGAACCCGTTGGGAGATATGAACCCCCGTTCCAGAGAGTAGAGAATACTTTACATAAGGTGTCAGGGAGAAAGTCTTGAGTAAGTTTATAAAATTCCGCAGTATAGCCGTCAGGTCCCGGAGCTTTGGAGGAGGACAGGGATTTTATCGTCAACCTAACATCTTCTAATGTGATGGGGGCGTTAATGGCTTCTAAGTGCGGGGTAGCTAGCTTCGGCAGGCGGATCCTGGACAACAGATGATCCGCTACGGAGTGGTCAATAGGGTCATCAGCGTACAGAGATGTGTAGTATTCTGTAAGTATGTTACTAATTTCCTTAGGGGTAGAAGCTAAAGACCCATCAGTGAGTTTTAGGGTATGAATATAGGTGGGGCGATGAAAACCCGAGCATAGGCGGGATAGGAGTTTGCTCGCCTTGTTACCATATTTATGTAGGCGTAAGGTATGGAAGGAGAAGGCTATACGTTCTTGTGTGTCAGTCCACAGGTCAAAATCATGCTTGGCTAGTTGCCAGGCAGCAATGTTATCAGGAGTGCGACTGCGTAAGAGGTTTAGGTGCATGGAGCGTAATTTGTAACTAGCTATCAAATATTGCTGTTTAAAGTGTCTCTTGTATTGGGATACGTAAGCTATGATTTTGCCCCTGAGGTAAGCCTTACCCGCTTCCCAATGAGGTTAGGGTCGGACAAGTGTGCGCTATTAGTTTCTGTATATTCCGTCCAGCTAGAGAGAAGCAGCTGTTTGAAATCCTCACTTTCGGTCAGGTGGGAGGGGAAGCGCTATGTGGGTGATGGCGAGGAGGGTTTAGCATGCAGTATACGGACCACTACTGGGCTATGATCTGTAACCACCATGTCTTTGATTTCTGGGTCCCTAACGAATGACAATAGAGGTGGAGATGCAAAAAAATAATCAAGTCGCGAAAAAGATTTGTGGGGGGGGGGGGGGGCGAGAAAAAAGTGAATTCCTGATCAGTAGGATGGGTTAGGCGCCATACGTCAGCGAATTTTAAAGAGGAAAATGTTCGGTCCAGGGGAGTGGCGGTTGAGGCGTGAGGAATGGCAGTAAGAAGGGAGGGGAAGTCCTGGTATTGCCTATCTTCAAGTGGGTTCATAACAGAGTTGAAGTCACCACCAACTAGGTGTAGAGCTTCAGGTACACGCGAGATCCAGGCTAACATGTCCTGGAAGAACGTTGTGTCGGGAGAGTTGGGGGCGTAAATGTTGGTGAAAGCTATGTCTTTAGTAGCCAGGGAGAGATGCAGGGTAAGCATACGACCACCTGCATCAGACCGGAAGTCACGTGTCGTGTAGCGGAGGTGTTTGTGTAGTAGAATAGCCACCCCCGCCTTGCGGCCATCAGCCGATGAGCCATAAACCTCTCCGACCCAGAGCTTGCGGAGACGTAAAAGATCAGTGGCTGATAGATGGGTCTCCTGTAGGAGCGCGACATCCGCCCGCAGACATGAACAATCTTAAAGTGCAAAATGTCAAATATGTGAATATGCATTTGCGTGTCAAATTACGAAAGTAGCTCATGTGCCTGACAAACATTGTCAGCTGCGTGCATCCTCTGCCACAAGAGGCTGTGCTGTTTTGTACATTACTTTAGAGTACAATAGTGTACAGTAGTACAGGGTTGTTTTCAAGCCCAGAATGTCTGGAAGCAAACATAAAAGCAGCAGTCTTTCCTGTTCATTTCATGCCAGCCCCTGTATGCCAGCTATTGTACTGTACTACTATACATTTCAAGGTATAGCAAGACTCTGACAGCCACAAGCATAATACCCAGAGGCAGTGCATGATGGGACTTGTAGTTTTGCAACAGCTGGAGGTCCGCTAATTGCATTTCCCTGGTTTAGACTATACATTTTTATACAGTTAGTATTTATTAATGGGTAATTCCACTTTCATGGGAAAAAAAGCAAATAAAGAAAAAATAATATAGTGTATACAATTGCTGCATATTGTAATTGATTGTTATTTAAAAATGACCTTTTCAATCCGCAGCCACTGTAATTTTCTGAAAATGCAATGCAATATGGCTACCTGGAGGTGTTCCATACACAGAATGCCCCCCAGAAACATAATTTCCTGCTTGTGTGATTGTCTCACTGATTTTCCCAGAAGTCTACACTAAGATAAAAGTCAGATATCAGGCATCCCCTGCAACAAAAATGTAATTTTTGGTGAGATACTCTCAATAGGAACACGTCTAAAGGGATGCAGACCCAGCAGCTTTCCACTCCCATTATACTCACTAAGCCCAGGGGAGAAACACACAGGAATTTCTTCAAAATACCAAAATGTAGGAATCTTCAAAAAAGTTTATTAAATTCCTTGCAATGTACATACAGTGCCTTGCAAAAGTATTCACCCCCTTGGCATTTTTCATGTTTTGTTGCCTCACAACCTGGAATTAGCATGGATTGTTTGAGGATTTGCATAATTTAATTTACAGAACATGTCCACAACTTTGAAGATGTTTTTTTTTATTGTGAAGCAAATAGGACAAAATAACAGAAAAAGTTCATGTGCATAACTATTCACCCCCCTTAAGTCAATACTTTGTAGAGCCACCTTTTGCGTCTATCACAGCTCCAAGTAGCTTTGGATAAGTCTCTATGAGCTTGTCACATCTTACCACTGGGATTTTTGCCCGTTCCTCCTTGCAAAATTGCTCCTTCAAGATGGAAGGTTTGCGCTTGTGAACAGCAATCTTTAAGTCTGACCACAGATTTTCTATTGGATTGAGGTCTGGGCTTTGACTAGGCCATTCCAACACACCCACATGTTTCCCCTTAAACCACTCATGTGTTGTTTTAGCAGTGTGTTTGGGGTTATTGTGCTGGAAGGTAAACCTCTGTCCTAGCCTCAAATCACACACAGAGTGGTACAGGTTTGGCTCAAGAATATCCCTGTATTTAGCACCATCCATCTTTCCCTCAACTCTGACCAGTTTCCCAGTCCCAACTGCTGAAAAACGGATGGTGTTCTTTGGGTGATGTGATGTGTTGGGTTTGCGCCACATATAGCGTTTTCTTTGATGGCACAAACGTTAAATTTTAGTCTCATCAGACCAGAGCACCTTCCTCCATAAATTTTGGGAGTCTCTCACCTGCCTTTTTATAAATTCAAAACGTGCCATTTTGTTTTTTGCTGAAAGTAATGGCTTTCTTCTGGCCACTCTTCCATAAAGCCAAACTCTATGGAGCGTACAGCTTATTGTCGTCCTTTGTACAGATACTACAAGTCTCTGCTGTGGAACTCTGCAGCTCCTCCAGGGTTACCTTAGGTCTCTGTGCTGTCTCTCTGGTTAATGCCCTCCTTGCTCGGTCTGTGGGTTTTTGTGTGCAGCCGTCTCTTGGCGGGTTTGCCATTTTCTTTCCATTTGGTTATGATAGATTTTATGGTGCTCCTATGGATCATCAAAGATTTGGATATTTTTTTTTTTAAACTTAATCCTGACTTGTACTTCTCAACAACATTGTCCCATATTTGTGTGGAGAGTTCCTTGATCTTCATGGTGTTTGGTTAGTGGTGCCTCTTGCTTAGGTGTTGCAGCCTCTGGGGCCTTTCAAAAAGGCGTGTATATGTAATGACAGATCATGTGACTTAGATTGCACACAGGTGGACATTTCACTAATTATGTGACTTCTGAAGGTAATTGGTTGCACCAGACCTCAAATTTTACTTCACCAACTTAGGCTATTGTGTTATGATTCATAACATATAATTCAGTTTAAAAAATATTGAACTAAAGGCTGTAATGTAACAAAATAGGTAAAAAGCCAAGGGGGTCAATACTTTTGCAAGGCACTGAAGGGATGAGCTGAACACCCCCTGGTTTGGTTCGCAGCAGAACATGTGAACAGGCAAAAAATTTGTTCGAACACGTGAACACCGTTAGGCCGCGTACACACGGGCGGATTGTCTGCCCAACTAAGTTCGTCAGACAATCCGACAGCCAGTCCGTTCAAAATTTGAATGAATGGACTTGACCACACACGATGAACAGACAGTCCGCTGAAAACATGTGCGATGACGTGTACAGCACGTACGACGGGACTAGAAAAATGACGTCCAATACACTGCAATGCAACCTTCGGCCGTGTAAACCCTTTCTGAGCATGCGCCATACTTAGTTCGTCCAACTTGCCTACACACGAGCGGACTGTCCGCTGAAACCAAGTTTGGACGGACAAAACCAAGTTTCAGCGGACAAAATTACGGAAATTCCGAAAGACAAAGTCCGTCAGACTGTCCGCTGAAAAAGTCCGCTGAAGCCCACACACGAGCGGATTGTCCGCTGAAACACGGTTCAGCGGACTAAGTTGGACAGACAATCCGCCCGTGTGTACGTGGCCTCAGTCTATGGGACACGAACTTGAAAAATCAAAAGTGCTAATTTTAAGGGTTAATATGCAAGTTACTGACATAAAAAGTGTTTGGGGACCTGGGTCCTGCACCAGGGGACATGTATCAAAGCAAAAAAAAGTTTTTAAAATGTCTGTTTTTCTGGGAGCAGTGATTTTAATAATGCTTAAAGTGAAACAATAAAAGTGTAATATTCCTTTACATTTCATACCTGGGGGGTGTCTATAGTATGCTTGTAAAGTGGTGCATTTTTCCCGTGTTTAGAACAGTACCACAGCAAAATGACATTTCTAAAGGAAAAAAATACATTTAAAACTACTAGCGGCTATAATGAATTGTCAGGTCCCAGCAATACAGATACAAGTAATTGAAAAAAACATCATGGGATCCCTCCCAGTCCATTACTAGGCCCTTTGGGTCTGGTATGAATATTATGGGGAACCCCGAGCCAAAATGTAAAAAAAAAAAATGCAAATTCCATACCAGGCCCTTCAGGTCTGGTATGGATACTGAGAGGAACCCTGCACCAATTATTTTTTTTTAATTACGTAGGGGTCCCCCTTTAAAATCCATACCAGACCTTTATCCAAGCACGCAACCTGGCAGGCCGCAGGAAAAGAGGGGGGATGAGAAAAACCGTACCAAGCCACATGCCCTCAACATGGGGAGGGTGCTTTGGGGTCTCATCCCCACAATCCTTGCCCGGTGGTTGTGGTTGTCTGTGGGCGGGGGGCTTATCGGAATCTGGAAGCCCCCTTTAACAAGGGGACCCCCAGATCCTGCCCCCCCATTTGAAATGGTAACGGGTACATTGTACCCATACCATTTCACAAAAAAATTGTTAAAAAAGTTGTTAAAAAAAAAACAAGACACAACTTGGGACAAGTCCTTTATTAAAAAATAAAAAAATAAAAATGTCCCATGAAGTCCATTCATCTTCTTCTATGGCTCTGCCAACTGACCGAAAAAGAAAAAAAAAGAAAAACCGACCTGCCAAGTCTTATATAACTGAGGGCAGGGCCACACGATGAAATACCTAAGTGACCCCGCCCGCGCTCCCAACACCACGGGGAAGCCATTGGGAGGTACCCGTGGTGTTGGGAGGGCGGGCCACCCATTTACACACTTTGGGTGCTGTTTGGCGGGCACCAAAGCCTAGTCAAAGCTGGGGCGGCTGGATCGCTGGACGCAGGGCTGCTGTCACTGTCACTGCATCCACTTCATTGCTAATTGGGGCCACATTCACTTCACACCCATGCAGTCATGGCTGGATTTCTGGGCCTACAGATTGCCAGACAGGCACTTCACAACTCGCTGCAGACTTTCGAGAGCCTCGCAGGGACATCTGGTCTCCCAGGGTCCATGTATCAGCCGGATTGGTAAATGAGCAGACGCCTATTTTATCTCTGACACTTTACTTAAAGACACTGCATGCAGACACCTTTATACTTGACCAGTTGAAGGGTCTTTGCTGGTAAAAATACAACATTTATTTCATTCAGCTTTATTGACCTGCTACTGAACAGTAATATCTCTGGGCCCTATCTAGATGAAGATTACGGATACCCATACTCCAAGGACCTCCTCTCAGCAAAGAAACTCCACCCATAGACCCCGTGGCAGATTAAAATTTCCTTATAGATATACAAGCGTTTTATTAAAGGGGAACTCCTACATAATTTGTATTGATTGTTTACTTCATATTTCCTATGGCATCAGGGCCTTAACCACTTAAGCCCTGGACCATTTGGCTGGCAAAAGACTAGAGCACTTTTCACGATTCGGCACTGCATCGCTTTAACTGACAATTACACGGTTGTTCCATATGACTCCCAAAAAAAATTGATGTCCTTTTTCCCCACAAATAGAGCTTTCTTTTGGTGGTATTTGATCACCTCTGCGGTTTTTATTTTTTGCACTATAAACAAAAAAATAGCGACAATTATGAAAAAACGCATTATTTTTTACTTTTTTCTATAAAAAATATCCCCAAAAAATATATAAATTTTTTTTTCTCAGTTTAGGCCGATACGTATTCTTCTACATGTTTTTGGTAAACAAAAATTGCAATAAGCGTTTATTGATTGTTTTGTGCAAAAGTTATAGTGTCTACAAAATAGGCAATAGACATTTTTATTAATAATATTTTTTTTTTTACTAGTAATGGCGGCGATCATCGATTTTTATCGTGACCGTGACATTATGGAGGACAGATCAGACACTTTTGGCGCTATTTTGGGACCATTCACATTTATACAGCGATATGTGTGATTAAAAATACATTGATTACTGTGTAAATGTGACTGGCAGTGACAGTGCCACCTAGTTAACCACTAGGTGGCACTGTAGGGGTTAAGTGTGTCCTAGGGAGTGATTCTAATGGTGGGGGGAGGGGCAATGTGTGACACGACACTGATCACGGCTCCCGATTACAGGTGTATCGCTCCTGATGTGCTTGTTTACATCAGCATTTTCCAGTTCTTCCTCTCCGTGAGACAATTGCAGGTATCCCCGTGGACATCAAGTCCATGGGACTTACAATCACACTCATGGAGCTCATGGCGGGCGCGCATGCATTCGCAAACCGCTTCTTAATGGCGTCATAAATCTGTTATAACAGATTTATTATAGTCATTTGACCTATTGCTATTGTTATTTCATGGTGTATCCTGGTGCTTTATTTTTACTGCAATATCACTCAAACTGGGTTGTTACTGTAGCCTTCATAGTCTTGTTGACTTAATCTTCCAGTAAAATGTTGACTTACAAATCTTTCTAATTATTGGTGTTTTGCATTTGTATGTTCTGTCTGAAGTATGTTGGAACTCAGAGTGTCAGATGTGTCAGGGGGCTTGCAAGGTAAGGGCAACCACTGGGGACAAGCAACTTCCAGGGGCCCTTGTTGGGGTTTTTGCTACATATAAGCAACCTAAAGTTTTATGTCTGTTCACTGACTTTTATTACCTCTTTTATTTTAACATCTAGTCTCTACTATTTAATGAGATGCCATTTCATGTTTTTTTGAGGTGCAAATTCCATGTTCCAGACAAGTCTTTCTCAACCTTTTCAACACAGAGGAACCCTTGAAATAGTTCTCCAGTTTCTGGGAACCCCAGCTAAAAATTTGAAATGTACAACTCATGATACAATAGTGTAATGGTCAGTGGGAAGAATGGTCCTTACACTTGTGGTCATTGGGAAGAATTAATTCCTTAGGCCGCGTACACACAGGCGGATTGTCTGTCCAACTTAGTCCGCTGAACCATGTTTCAGCGGACAATCCGCTCGTGTGTGGGCTTCAGCGGACTTTTTCAGCGGACAATCTGACGAACAAAGTCTTACGGAATTTCCGTAAGACAGTCCGTTCAAACTTGGTTTTGTCCGTCCAAACTTGGTTTCAGCGGACAGTTCGCTCGTGTGTAGGCAAGTTGGACGGACTAAGTATGGCGCATGCTCAGAAAGGATTTACACGGCCGAAGATTGCATTGCAGTGTATAGGACGTCGTTTTTCTAGTCCCGTCGTACGCGCTGTACACGTCATCACGCACGCTTTCAGCGGACTGTATGCTCATCGTGTGTGGTCAAATCCGTTCATGCAAATTTTGAACGGACTGTCTGTCGGATTGTCTGACGAACTTAGTTGGGCAGACAATCCGCCCGTGTGTACGCGGCCTTACAGATAGCTAAAAAGATCAATGGTGTTGGTGGGAACTTATCCAAGAGGCAGAAATGGCCCAAGGCTTTTTCACGGAACCCTGGTTGAGAACCACTGTTCCAGACCTTCAGCAAAACTCTCCACTCTAGTTGTGTTCTAGATCAGCAACTTAGCCTTGAACCTGGAAAGAACATCAGCTTTAAACCTTACTCTAAAAATGGGTTGGCCGTATAGTTTTTAAACAAAGTAAAGAAGTGTAATACCCTGTACACACGGTCGGACTTTCCAAGGGAAATGTGCGTTTGGATCGTGTTGCTGGAAAATCCGATCGTGTGTGGGCTCCATCAGACTTTTTCCATCTGAATTTCCGGCACACAGGGGCTGATTTACGAATGGTTTGCGCCATGAGTTGTGGCGCACGCCGATGCTCAACGAATGTTTTTGTATTCACAAAGCATTTGCGCCTGTAACACAGCGCAATTCCCCATTTACTATTATCATGCCAGCGCACGGGAGGCGGCGATCAGTGCGCCGCTATAGACATGGCGCACGCATTATTCAACTCAGAATTAAAAGAAGGTGGAAGTGCCAATATTATGGGGGTGATGTGAGGAAGTATAGTTATAACTGTTGTGGCAGCACGCAGGTAAAATCATCTGGTTGTATCCAGGATGGTAAATATGTGTGTCCTAGATTCAGGCTTTATGCAGACCTTTACAATTAGAGGGGAAGAGTTAATGAGCCCAGCTGTAGTAAGTGGGCTCATTAAGACCTCTACCAAAATCCCCAGCATGCATAGGGAGATGCTCCATCCTGGAACCAGTTTTGTGTATATAGACTGGGGAGTCTGAGATCTGTTCTGTGCGGTGAGTTAACGCCTGTGTGGCAAACCCCTACAATGGCTGCACCCAGTTGTTAGACAGGGAGTCTACGTGTGTAGTTAGAGGTCAAGCTGACCAGGATTTATTTTCTTGTTTTATTTTGTTTGGCTGTTTATGTATCACTGCATGTAGCAGAAATAAACCGGATCTTTTGTTTTTTGAACCTACACCGCTGTCTGCTGTGCCTGACTTTGTGTTGTGAACCCATCCAGGGGGTCACACACACCCGCTACCGAGCTAACCCCTCACAGTTGGTGGAGAATTTTGGCAAGTTTTTTTTTTTTTTCAATTTTTTTTAAAGGCCAGCATGGAGGAGATACTGAGACAGCTGGCTCTAGCAAATGCAAACCAGCAGCAAACAAATGCAGCTTTACAAAAGAGCCTTGCAGCTCAACAACAAGCCCAGCAGCAGACAAATGCAACTTTGCAGCAGAGTTTGGAAGCTCAGCAACAAGCCCAGCAGCGATCTGAAGCCCGCTTCATAGACCTGTTGCAGAAGCAAGAGCAGAATTTTCAACAGCAAATAGAGACATTGATACAGCAACGTCCGCAGACCAATGAAGCAAGTGGGAACAATAATACCGCATCCTTTGGTGTGAGCCGTTTACTGACAAAAATGACTGGAGAGGATGATCCGGAGGTGTTTTTGACCACATTTGAAAGGACTGCGGAAAGGGAAAAGTGGCCTAAGGAGCAATGGGCTGGACTGGTGGCCCCTCTGTTAACTGGGGAATCGCAGAAAGCTTATTATGACCTAGAGCCTGACCAAGCAAAAGACTATGTGGTGCTAAAAGCAGAAATATTGGCACGGCTGGGTGTCACTTTGGCAGTCCGGGCTCAGCGTGTGCATAACTGGACTTTTCAGGTTGGAAAACCTCCCAGGTCTCAAATGTATGATCTCATTCACCTGAGCAGGAAGTGGCTGCAGCCAGAGATTTTGACCGCACCAAACATTGTGGAACGTGTGGTTATGGAACGTTTCCTGAGAGCTCTTCCTACTGCCATCCAAAAATGGGTAAGCCATGGAGACCCAGAAAATGCAGATAAACTTGTGGATCTGGTTGAGAGGTACTTGGCTACAGAGAACTTGACCACCTCTTCCAGGGACTCACGGACTTTCCCCCCTAAGATCAGATCATCCCCAGTGGCGGGTAAGATGACTCCAAGGGGTGAGGGTGGAGAGAGTGAGAGGGTGGGAGTTCTACCTAAGGTCTGGCGGGAGCAGCCCAGGAAGCCCATGCTGCAAGAGGCAGCGAAAAAAATTATTTGCTACCGCTGCCGGCAAGAGGGACACATTGCAGCCAATTGCCCAGTTGTGGATGAGCCTATGCAATGTGACTTTATAAGGGAGAGACGTCAGTCGCTGTTTATGTAAAATGTGTATTAATGGTAGAAATGTTGATGTGTTGCTGGATTCAGGTAGCCTGGTAACATTGATAAAAGCTGAATTAGTTACTACAGAGGTCTCTGGGAAGAACAGGGTGGCTGTTATTTGTGTGCATGGGGACACCCGAGAGTATCCTGTAACTTCAGTGTTTTTTGAGACCCCCAAAGGTAACCTCTCTCATCAGGTGGGGTTAGTGTCTCAGTTACCACATGATGCTATTGTGGGAAGGGATTTTCCAAAATTCTGGGAACTCTGGGATTGTCCTGAGGCCCCCATTGGTGCCCCTATAGACCAGGAAGATGACCAGAATTCCTCTGGGAGTGGTGAGGACTCTCCTGAATTTCCCTTGTCGGTATTGGCGGGGGAAACTCGAGAAACTGGGGAGGAGCCAACATCCTCAGTTGAAAACATGCCGTCTGTGGAGTTTTCGGATCTTGAGGTTCACAGGGAAAATTTTGCCACAGAACAGTTAAAAGACCCCACCCTAATAAAGGCACGGGAAAATGTGGTGAAAATAGATGGCGAGTTAGTGAACCCAGATAAGACTTGCACTTACCCGTACTTCACTGTGGAATGGGACCTGCTGTATCGAGTGGCTCAAAGGGCAGAAGAAACCATTGAGCAACTTGTGGTGCCCAAACCTTACAGGGAGTTGGTGTTAGAATTGGCTCATGGACACATTCTGGGAGGTCATCTGGGGACAGAGAAAACCAGAGAGAGGGTATTGCAGAGATTCTATTGGCCTGGGGTCATGAAGGAAATAGAAAAGTATTGTTCCTCCTGCCCTGTGTGTCAGAAGTCGGCACCTATGCCACATTTCCGTAACCCACTGGTACCTCTTCCTATCATTGAGGTCCCCTTTGAGAGGATCGCAATGGATTTGGTAGGTCCGATAATGAAGTCTGCTAGGGGGCATCAGTACATTTTGGTTATATTGGACTATGCCACCCGTTATCCGGAAGCAATTACTCTCCGAAATACCTCGGCCAAAACCATAGCCAAAGAGCTATCCCTTGTTTTTAACCGCGTGGGTATTTGTAAGGAACTGCTTACGGACCAAGGTACACCCTTTATGTCCCGGGTTATGAAAGAATTATGCAAGTTGTACAAAGTGAAGCAATTGCGTACATCTGTGTATCACCCCCAAACAGATGGGTTGGTTGAAAGATTCAACAAAACCCTAAAACAAATGTTAAAGAAGGTGGTGGATAGAGATGGAAAGAATTGGGATTGTCTAATACCCTATCTGATGTTTGCCATTAGGGAGGTACCCCAATCCTCTACGGGTTTCTCACCCTTCGAGTTGCTCTATGGGAGACACCCAAGAGGGCTGCTGGATATCGCCAAGGAAACTTGGGAAAATGAGAGTTCTCCTCACAGGAGTGTGATTGAGCATGTCGCCCTGATGCAAGATAGAATTGCACAGGTAATGCCAATTGTAAAGGAACATTTGACCCAAGCGCAGTTAGCACAGCAGAGAGTGTACAACCGTGGGGCCAAGACCCGTACTTTTTCCCCGGGGGATAGGGTCTTGGTGCTAGTCCCTACGGTTGAAAGCAAATTTCTGGCCAAATGTCAAGGTCCATATGAAGTAATTGAAAAAATTAGTGAGGTGAACTACAGGGATAGACAGCCAGGAAGGCGAAAGCCGGAGCAGATCTATCACGTCAATCTGCTGAAAGCCTGGAGGGATAGGGAATCCCTAGTCGCAGAGACTTTGTCACAAGTACAGCCTGATTGCTTAGTTCCTGAGGTTGGAATAGCAGACACCTTATCGAAACCCCAACAACAGGAGGTTAAAGAGTTTGTACTTCGTAACAAAGAGATTTTCTCTGAGCTGCCGGGACAAACATCTGGCGTAGAGCATGACATTATCACCCCGCCAGGAGAAAGGGTAAAACTAAAACCTTATAGAATACCAGAGGCCCGACGGGAGGCAATACGTGGGGAGGTTCAAAGGATGCTGGAATTGGGTGTGATAGAGGAGTCCCAGAGTGACTGGTCCAGTCCTATTGTACTAGTGCCCAAACCTGATGGGAGCTGGCGGTTTTGTAACGATTTTCGACAATTAAATAAAGTTACAAAATTTGACACCTACCCCATGCCACGTATAGATGAGTTGATTGACCGGCTGGGAACAGCCCGATATATGACAACTCTTGATCTCACCAAAGGGTATTGGCAAATTCCCCTGGCCGAGTCGGCCAAGGAGAAAACTGCGTTTGTAACCCCAGATGGGGCATTCCAATATAAGAGAATGCCGTTTGGGTTACAGAATGCACCGGCAACATTCCAACGGAAAATGGATAAGATTCTGAGGCCCCATCAGAAATATGCTGCAGCTTACCTGGATGATGTGATTATCCATAGCACAGACTGGGTCTCACATTTGCCAAAAGTACAAGCAGTCCTAGACTCTATCCGGGAAGCTGGGTTTACGGCCAATCCAAAGAAGTGTACCATTGGACAGGAGGAGGCCAAATATCTTGGGTACACTATTGGGAGGGGGGTGATAAAACCCCAAGTCAATAAAGTCGAGGCCATACAGAGTTGGCCACGTCCCAACAGCAAGAAACAGGTACGAGCCTTTCTGGGAATCGCTGGCTATTATCGACGATTCATTCCCCATTTTGTTTCTCAGGCTGTGCCCCTCACCAACCTGACAAAAGGGAAAGAGTCGGTTATGGTTAAATGGTCCCCAGAGGCTGAAGAAGCATTTCAGTCCTTAAAAACAGCCTTATGTAGCCAGCCAGTGTTGTACTCACCAGACTTCTCTAAGGACTTTGTTGTACAAACTGATGCATCAGACGTTGGGTTAGGAGCAGTGTTATCCCAGGTCTGGAACGGGGAAGAGCACCCAGTCATTTACCTCAGCAGGAAGTTGAAGTCCCATGAGGTAAATTACTCCACGATTGAGAAGGAATGTTTAGCAGTGAAGTGGGCTCTAGATTCCCTTCGGTACTATCTGCTAGGTAGGCACTTTGACCTGGTGACTGATCACGCTCCTTTAAAGTGGATGGCTCAAAACAAGGAGACCAATAGAAGGGTAAATAGGTGGTTCCTGGCCCTACAGGAATTTAACTTTACAGTTAAGCATCGCCCTGGTGTTAAAATGGGGAATGTGGATGCTTTGTCTCGGATACATGCGTGTCTGGCTACTTGTGTTACAACCCCAAGGTTGAAACAAGAGGGGGGGGGTATGTGGCAGCACACAGGTAAAATCATCTGGTTGTATCCAGGATGGTAAATATGTGTGTCCTAGATTCAGGCTTTATGCAGACCTTTACAATTAGAGGGGAAGAGTTAATGAGCCCAGCTGTAGTAAGTGGGCTCATTAAGACCTCTACCAAAATCCCCAGCATGCATAGGGAGATGCTCCATCCTGGAACCAGTTTTGTGTATATAGACTGGGGAGTCTGAGATCTGTTCTGTGCGGTGAGTTAACGCCTGTGTGGCAAACCCCTACAATGGCTGCACCCAGTTGTTAGACAGGGAGTCTACGTGTGTAGTTAGAGGTCAAGCTGACCAGGATTTATTTTCTTGTTTTATTTTGTTTGGCTGTTTATGTATCACTGCATGTAGCAGAAATAAACCGGATCTTTTGTTTTTTGAACCTACACCGCTGTCTGCTGTGCCTGACTTTGTGTTGTGAACCCATCCAGGGGGTCACACACACCCGCTACCGAGCTAACCCCTCACACTGTCCAAGTAACAAATATGCCCAAAATAGAATGGAAAAGTAACTTACTCTGAACAAGCCTGCTGCGCCTGCAAATACACTTGGAACTGCACAAGGTCAATTTATGCATTGCGCATGCGCAACGGCATTTGCGCATGTTCAAGTGCTTTGGTTTACTGCACCAGCAAAATCTTAGTAAATGTCAAGCCACGTAGATGCATTTGCATAAGTTGAACAGGCGCACCTCTCAACTTGGGCTGGTTCACTTTTATGGGGTTTTTTTTAAGGCTATTTGCACACGGGTCATCTTAGCATTAAGAAAAAAAAAATTAAGAAAAAAAAAATTAAGAAAAAAAAATGTGGGGGGGTTCCCCAAAATTCCATACCAGGCCCTTCAGGTCTGGTATGAATTTTAAGGGGAACTCTGCGCCCCAAAAAAATGGTGTGGGGGTCCCCCTCAAAATCCATACCAGACCTTTATCCGAGCATGCAACCTGGCAGGCCGCGGGATAAGAGGGGGAAGAGGGAGCACCCCCCCTCCTGAACCATACCAGGCCAAATGCCCTCAACAATGGGAGGGTGCTTTGGGGTACCCCCAAAGCACCTTGTCCCCATGTTGATGAGGACAAGGGCCTCATCCCCACAACCCTGGCCGGTGGTTGTTAGGGTCTGTGCTGGCAGCACTCATATGTCTATTTCCCAAAAACAACATCGGGATATGACGATGAGCACATGCACTCAACTTCTTTGGTTGATCGTGGTGAGACCTGTTCTGAGTGGAACCTGTCCTGTTAAGTCGCTGTATGGTCTTGGCCACCGTGCTGCAGCTCAGTTTCAGGGTCTTGGCAATCTTCTTACAGTGCCTTGCAAAAGTATTCGGCCCCCTTGAACCTTTTTCCACATTTCAGACTTCAAACATAAAGATATAAAATTTTGTGAAGAATCACCAACACGTGGGACACAATTGTGAAGTGAAACGAAATCTATTGGATATTTTAAACTTTTTTAGCAAATAAAAAACTGAAAAGTGGTGCGTGCAAAATTATTTGGCCCCTTTACTTTCAGTGCAGCAAACTCACTCCAGAAGTTCAGCGAGGATCTCTGAATGATCCAATGTTGTCCTAAATGACTGATGGTGATAAATAGAATCCACCTGTGTGTAATCAAGTCTCTCTATAAATGCACCTGCTCTGTGATAGTCTCAGGGTTCTGTTGAAAGCGCAGAGAGCATCATGAAGACCAAGGAACACACCAGGCAGGTCCGTAATACTGTTGTGGAGACGTTTAAAGCCGGATTTGGATACAAAAAGATTTCCCAAGCTTTAACCATCCCAAGGAGCACTGTGCAAGCGATCATTTTGAAATGGAAGGAGTATCAGACCACTGCAAATCTACCAATACCTGGCCATCCCTCTAAACTTTCAGCTCAGACAAGGAGAAGACTGATCAGAGATGCAGCCAAGAGGCCCATGATCACTCTGGATGAACTGCAGAGAACTACAGCTGAGGTTGGAGACTCTGTCCATAGGACAACAATCAGTCATACACTGCACAAATCTGGCCTTTATGGAAGAGTGGCAAGAAGAAAGCCATTTCTCAAAGATATCCATAAAAAGTCTCGTCTAAAGTTTGCCACAAGCCTCCTGGGAGACACACCAAACATGTGGAAGAAGGTGCTCTGGTCAGATGAAACCAAAATCGAACTTTTTGCCCACAATGCAAAATGAAATGTTTGGCGTAAAAGCAACACAGCTCATCACCCTCAACACACCATCCCCACTGTCAAACATGGTGGTGGCAGCATCATGGTTTGGGCCTGCTTTTCTTCAGCAAGGACAGGGAAGATGGTTAAAATTGAGGGGAAGATGGATGCAGCCAAATACAGGACCATTCTGGATGAAAACCTGTTGGAGTCTGCAAAAGACCTGAAACTGGGACGGAGATTTATCTTCCAACAAGACAATAATCCCAAACATACAGCAAAATCTACAAAGGAATGGTTCACAAATAAACGTATCCAGGTGTTAGAATGGTCAAAGTCCAGACCTGAATCCAATCGAGAATCTGTGGAAAGAGCTGAAAACTGCTGTTCACAAACGCTCTCCATCCAACCTCACTGAGCTCGAGTTGTTTTGCAAGGAAGAATGGGCAAGAATTTCAGTCTCTCGATGTGCAAAACTGATAGAGACATACCCCAAGCGACTTGCAGCTGTAATCGCAGCAAAAGGTGGCTCTACAAAGTATTAACGCATAATTTTGCACGCCCCACTTTTCATTTTTTTATTAGTTAAAAAAGTTTCAAAAATCCAATAGATTTCGTTCCACTTCAAAATTGTGTCCCACTTGTTGGTGATTCTTCACAAAAATTAAAATTTTATATCTTTATGTTTGAAGCCTGAAATGTGGCAAAAGGTTGAAAAGTTCAAGGGGGCCGAATACTTTCGCAAGGCACTGTATAGCCTAGGCCAGGGATAGGGAACCTCGGCTCTCCAGCTGTTTTGAAACTACAAATCCCATCATGCCTCTGCCTCTAGGAGTCATGCCTGTGATTGTCAGGGTCTTGCAATGTCTCATGGGACTTGTAGTTTCAAAACAGCTGGAGAGCTGAGGTTCCCTACCCCTGGCCTAGGCCATCTTTATGTAGAGCAACAATTCTTTTTTCCAGCTCCTCAGAGAGTTCTTTGCCATGAGGTGCCATGTTGAACTTCCAGTAACCAGTATGAGAGAGAGAGAGAGCGATAACACCAAATTTAACACACCTGCTCCCCATTCACATCTGAGACCTTGTAACACTAACAATTCACATGACATCGGGGAGGAAAATTGGCTAATTGGGCCCAATTTGAACGTTTTCACTTAGGGGTGTACTCACTTGAGTTATTTTGAGGGGACAGCAAATTAGAAGCCCTACACTCACATTGTAGCAAAGTGTAATTTCTTCAGTGTTGTTACATGAAAAGATATAGTAAAATAATTACAAACATGTGAGGGGTGTACTCACTTTTGTGAGATACTGTATATATGTGTATATATATATATATATATATATATATATATATATATATATATAGAGATATATATATATATATATATATATATATATATATATATATATATATATATATGTGTGTATATATATCTATATATAGATATATATACACACACATACATATATATATATATATATATATATATATACAGTCAAGACTAATAATGAAGTCTGGCTACTAGCGAAAAGGCTTTTCCCACCCTAGGCTCTGCAAACCATGACCCAGAACAGGACTTATTAAGATTATGAGAAAACAGTAAGTTTGTTTTTTTCATATCAGTCTTAAACCCTGGAGACCCTCACCATCTGTAAATGAAAAGCCTGGGTGACACATATACTCCATTCACAATCCTTCAGGACAGTGTCTCAAAATAGATATAAAGTTTATTTTGTTTCCTCTGTAGAAAAAGTGGAGAAGTGATATGGCCTGTGTGATTGTTTTTAGTCCTTCAAAAGCTATATATCAAAGCTATATATTAGATAGCTAAATATTACAAAAAAAACTGATAGATCCTTATCAGGAAGTAGTTATACCAGCATCATGGTATCATTCTTTTGTGCCAGCAATTATTAAGTAAAAGTCATCTGAGCGGCAATATAGCCACCCAATAATTTTATGGGGAGCCATTTTTTGGCTCCCTATCCCACCGGGAGCCAGGGCCATGGTGGCCAGTCGTGCCAGCTGATCATAGAAGAAGAAGGAGGAAAATCCATTCCCAGATCATTCTATATGGTGTATGAAACCAGAAGCAACAAGGATTTCCTCACTACTGGTTTCAGTTTATTTTTTTTAAGCCATTGCAAGCTAGTACAGCAGCTGATCTCTAATCTTCTAATACACCCCAGATATTTCACTAAAGAGTGCCTGTCAATGATATCACAAGGGACGTTGTTCATCCCTTGTGATAGCAATAAAGTTGATCCAAAACATAAATACATAAATAAATAAAAAGACAATGTTAAAGGTAATAGAGGTATAGCCGTGAACATCAGCATAAAAGCAATAATTATAGTGTCAGACCTCCTATTGAACTCCAAACCAGTAACCTGTACAGACTTTTAAAGTGTTGCCTATTGATAATTAATTGTACCATACTTTGTCACCATTCCGTTTTAAAGTATGACATGTTAGCTATCAAGTTACTTGGCGTAACATCATCTTTTATATATTACCAAAAAAGCACTATAACTCATTAAACTGTATTTTTCTAGCAAAAAAAAAAATGCAGTTGTCTACATGCATGGGAGAAATGCCAGAATTTGAATAGGTTAATATGTGTAAAATATTGCAGTATGTGTGTAGTTAATGTAGGTATCCAAAGAAACACGAAATAGTGCCTTGGGCATATAGATTTTTGATTTGTCTTAGATAAGGTTTTCTTTTTTTTGTACAGTATACTGTACAAAGAGAAAATAGCATTTCTCTTTGGTGCACATTTAAACCTGATTTACATACCGTAAGCTGAATGTGATATCATTTGGAAGGATCTCAGTGGTCAGGGGTTAATGCCATACTGCAAGGCAATTTTGTTTGCAATCATTTTGAAAAATAGTGCAATTTTAACTGCTGTAATCAGATTGCTTTGAACCAGATTTTCTCCTGACATTTGCTATTACCACACTCACAATTTATACTCCATACAAGATTGGTGAGATGAGCAGCCCTTTATTTATCAGGTCCCTCCTGTAAGCAAATAAAACTATATAAACCAGTTATAGATTGTTTTTCTTTTTACTCTTTTATCATTTACAGTGTTTACATTCTGTTTTTCTTTTTTATCTGTTTCAGGAAATTTTCTTTCTTGTTCATTTTACAGGTCTATTGTATGTCTACAAGCGGAGACATTTCTGCTTTCAAAAACCTTTTCCTTTTATGGTATTATTTACTTAAAAAAAAAAAAAATAATCTTTGGTATGTGCCACACTTACCTGTCACAGAGCTTTTTTACTACTAGCTGACACACATTAAAACATTTCAGGTTTAGTATCCATTTTTATTGGTGGTGCTTTGCATTATGCATAATTTTACGCATTATGCATATGGTATAATGCATTGCATTGTTTCCTTTTTTTTTTTATATTATTGAAGTGTCCTAAAATGACACCTCATAAGGGTCCATGCACACTGGGCTTAAGAAAAACACCAGTTCTTTTGGCAAAAAATAAATAAATAAGAGCGTTTTTGTACAGGCTTTTAGGAGCATTTCTATTTAACCTCTAATTTATCAAGCTTTGTAGATATTAAAGTACAAAAGACAAATGTCCATGATGGATCAGAAAGGTAAAAACATATCCATAACAGGAAAACAGACATACATGTACATAGAAGTGCTTTACAGTGGGATCAGTAAAAAGCCTAAGCCCTTGTACACGGTCAGACATTCCAACCACAAAATCCACTGGATTTTTTCCGACGGTTTTGTCCGAAACTGGTGTTGCATACACATGGTCGGACAAAGTTGTCGGAAAATCCGATCGTTCGGAACATGATGACGTTGTTCATTACGATGGGACTACGTTCAGGCTAGTAGCCAATGGCTTTGGTCTCGAAATTTGATCTGAGCATGCGTGGCACTTTTTCCGATTGGAATTCTCTACAAATGATCGGACAAAGTCCGATCGGATCACGTTGTCGGAAAATTTTATATCCAGCTCTCAAACTTTGTTGGTCGGACATTCTGACGGAAAAAGTCAGATGGAGCCCACACAAGGTCGGATTATCCGACAACACGGTCCGAACAGACATTTTCCGTCAGAATGTCCAACTGTGTGTATAGGGGCTAACATTTTGGTCAAATTATATTAAAGAGAATGGAAAGAGCAAAAATCCTCATAGTAAAAGCTAATCAGGTACAAACTTGAAAAAAAGTCAAACAAACAAAAAACAATAGGTTCCCACTTATAAAATAGAGGAGGTGAGTGGTGAGCTGAAAACAGGATAACATAAGGAAAGAGATTATTGAAAGGGGGGACAGAAAAAGGAAAATAGGGGAAGAGAGGGAAAAAGGGGGGGGGGGTGGGAGGTGAAGGGAGGAGAGGACGTTGTCGCTATTGAAATCCATATGTCTATGTTTATATGCCTATGGCCAGCTTCAAAGCTGTATTAAGCCCAAAACCAAAAATGTATATTGCAGCTTATCCATTAAAAGATGGCTGCATCAGTTTTCTTACTTTGCCGTTTTTCACCTGGTGATCTGACCAGCAACACACAACCAGTATTAGTGAGACACAACTCTTGATGAAGGAGAACTGGAGGTACAGCATATAGCAGCATGGTCGGGGGGGGGGGGGGGCAGGGGGAGTGGGCTGTTGTTAAATGTGTTAACAGATTTAGATGCACTAAAAAATGAAAGCCAAATCCCACCTGTGACTTTTTCTAAGCAGTTACAGCAAACTGTTTACACAGTGCTTTACAATATAAAGAGGGATAGTACGATTAGGGAGTTCCAGAGGATGGGAGAGGCTCTGGAGAAGTCCTAGAGGCTAGCATGGGAGGAGTTAACAAAGGAACTAGAGAACAGAGGTCTTGGGAGGAGTGGATGATTTGGGTGATATCTGCAGATGAGGTTGATGATGTAGCTGGAGGTGATGTCGTGGATGGCTTTGTGTGTTGGGGTTAGTATTTTTAACTTTATAGAAAAAAAGTCTAAAAAAGAAACTAATGCAACCGTCTAAGAATTAGCAAGCTGCAATATAATTAATGTTTGCTTTTGGGTTTAATATTGCTTTAACTTGTCAGGAGTAGAGCTGGGCCAACGAACCCCCATTCAGTTTGCGGCAGAACTTTCGAACATTGCAAAAGTTCGTAACTGAATAACAAACCCTATTGAAGTCTATGAGACTTGAAAAATCAAAAGTGCCCATTTTGAAGGCTTATATGCAAGTAATTGGGCATACAATGGTTATGGGGGTTTGGCAATGCATCAATGAAAACAAAGTTCGTAAAAAATAATTTTTTTTTAATGAGTAGTAATTTACTGAAGTTTAAAGTGAAACCATAAAAATGAGAAATAACAATAAAAATTAAAAAAAATTCTTTAACCACTTCAGCCGTGGAGGATTTGGCAGCTCAATGACCAGAGTACGTTTTATAATTTGGCACTGTGCTGCTTTAACTGGTAATTGCACGGTCATGCAATGTTGTACCCAAACTAAATTTACGTCCTTTTTCTCCCACAAAAAGAGCTTCTTTTGATGGTATTTGATTGCCTCTGTTATTTATTTTTTTTGCGATATAAACGGAAAAAGACCGAAAATTTCTGAAAAAAAATTATATTTTCTATCTTTTGTTAAAAAAAAAAATGTAATAAACTAAATTTTAGTCATTTTAGGCCAAAAATTTATTCAGCCACATGTCATTGGTAAAAAAATGTCAATAAGCATATATTTATTGGTCTGCGCAAAAGTTATGGCGTCTACAAACTAGGGTACATTTTCAGGAATTTACGCAGCTTTTAGTTTATGACTACTTATCTCATTTCTTGAGGTGCTAAAATGGCAGGGCAGTACAAATCCCCGTCCCCCCCAATGACCCCATTTTGGAAAGTAGACACCCCAAGGAAATGTCTGAGAGGCATGTTGAGCCCATTGAATATTTAATTTTTTTGTCAAAAGTAATTGAAAAATGAAAAAAAAATACACAAAGTTGTCACTAAATGATATATTGCTCACACATGCCATGGTTATATGTGGAATTACACCCCAAAATGCATTCTGCTGCTTCTCTTGAGTATGGGAATACCTCATGGGTGAGACTTTTTGGGAGCTTAGTCGCGTACAGGACCCCGAAAACTAAGCACCACCTTCAGGCTTTCTAAGAGCGTAATTTTTGATTTCACGCCTCACAACCTATCACAGTTTCGAAGGCCATATAATGGCAAGATAGCATGTTGAGTCCATGGAATATTTTATATTTTGCCACAAGTTGCGTAACATTTTTACATTTTCTTTATTGTTTTGCACAAAGTTATCACTAAATGATATATTGCTTAAACATGCCATAAGCATATGTGGAATGACACTCCAAAATACATTCTGCTGCTTCTCCTGAGTATGAGGATACCACATTTGTGAGACTTTTTGGGAGCCTAGCCGTGGACCCCGAACACCAATCACCACCTTCAGGCTTTCTAAGGCCGCGTACACACGGGCGGACTGTCTGCCCAACTAAGTTCGGCAGACAATCCGATAGACAGTCCGTTCAAAATTAGCATGAACGGACTTGACCACACATGATGAGCAGACAGTCCGCTGAAAGCGTGCGTGATGACGTGTACAGCACGTACGACGGGACTAGAAAAACGACGTCCTATACACTGCAATGCAACCTTCGGCCGTGTAAACCCTTTCTGAGCATGCGCCATACTTAGTCCGTCCAACTTGCCTACACACGAGCGGACTGTCCGCTGAAACCAAGTTTGGACGGACAAAACCAAGTTTGAACGGACTGTCTTACGGAAATTCCGTAAGACTTTGTTCGTCAGACTGTCCGCTGAAAAAGTCCGCTGAAGCCCACACACGAGCGGATTGTCCGCTGAAACACTGTTCAGCGGACTAAGTTGGGCAGACAGTCCGCCCGTGTGTACGCGGCCTAAGGGCGTAAAATGGTGATTTCCCTTCCTATCTACCTATCACAGTTTCAGAGGCCATGAAATGACAAGATAGCACAACCCTCCCCCCCCAAATGACCCCATTTTGGAAAGTAGACACCCTAAGCTATTTGCTGATAGGCATGTTGAGTCCATGGAATATTTTGCCACAAGTTTCGGGAAAACAACAATTGTTTTTTTTTTTTTACACAACATTCTCACTAAATGATATATTATTCAAACATGGCATGGTTATATGTGGAATTACACACCAAAATACATTCTGCTGCTTCTCCTGAGTATAGGGACACCACATGTGTGGAACTTTTTGGCAGTCTAACCGCGTACAGGATCCCGAAATACAGTCACCGCCTTCAGGCTTTCTAAGGGCATACATTTTTTATTTCACTCCCCACTGCCTATCACAGTTTTGGAGGCCTTAAAATTCCAAGATAGCACAATAGCACAAGCCCCCCCCCCCCCCAAATGACCCCATTTTGGAAAGTAGACACCCCAAGATATCTGGTGAGAGGCATGTTGAATATTTTGCAGATCTCGCTTTTTGTCATAAAGTTTTGAAAATTGAAAAAAGAAAAAAAAAAATGTATTTTCTTTCTTCATTTTTAAAAATAAATGAGATCTGCAAAATACTCACCATGCCTCTTAGCAAATACCTTGGGGTGTCTACTTTCCAAAATGGGGTCATTTGGGGGAGGAGGGGTTTGTGCTATCTGGATATTTCAGGGCCTCCGTAACTGTGGTAGGTATTGAGGAGTAAAATCACAATTTTACACCTTTAGAAATCCTGAAGGCGGTAATTGGTTTTTGGGGTCCTAAACGCTGCTAGGCTCCCAAAAAGTCCCACAAAAAGTCCCACATGGGGTGTAATTCCACATATAACCATGCCATGTTTGAACAATATATGAATGAATGAATGAATGAAATACTTATATAGCGCACAATGCGAACTGAATCGCCTCTAGGCGCTGTGGCGAGCTTTGATCATCTGCTAAAAGAGGAAGGTCTTGAGTTTTTTCCTAAAAGCCAGGTGATTTTCTTCCAGGCGGATGTTTATTGGTAGAGCATTCCATAGCCGAGGCCCTTGGACAGCGAATCTCCGATCCCCCTTGGATTTATACCGGGCTTTGGGCACGAGGAGGAGGTTTTTGTTGGCTGATCGAAGACTGCGGTTTGGTGTGTAATGATTTATTTTCTCCATTAGGTATTGCGGAGCTTCTCTATGCACGCATTTGTGGGTGAGGCAAAGGGTCTTGAACGTGATCCGATTTTTTACGGTTAGCCAATGTAAGCTCCTCAGTGAAGGAGAAATGGATTCCCAGGGTTTTTTTCCTGTTATCAGCCTTGCCGCCGTGTTTTGGATCAGTTGTAATCGCGCAAGTTGATATTGTGGTAATCCTATGTAAAGCGAGTTTGCGTAGTCCAGTCGTGAATTAATGATTGTTCCAACTACCACTGCTTTGTCATTCTTTGGGATAAAAGGGATGAGTCTGCGAAGCATGCGCAGCAGATGGTGAGATCGACTGACTACTGCTCCTATTTGCGCATCCATTGACATTTGTGCGTCTAAAATAACCCCGAGACTCTTGGCTTTGGTCTTTGGGGAGATAGTCTGCCCAAAGACGGTTGGTGGAGACCAGGAGGTTTTGGTTGCGGGCTTATGATTTGGGTGTAAGATAAGAAGCTCTGTCTTTGATTGGTTCAGCTGGAGGGAGTTGGTGGTCATCCAGTCCTCTATTGATTTGAGGCAGTTTTCAAGTTGTTGTTGGTGATCTTTTTTTCCATTGATCCGGAAATAAAGTTGCGTGTAGTCAGCGTAAGAGTGGAAGCAGAGATCTGAGCATCTGATGATTTGAAGGAGTGGGCGAATGTAAATGTTGAAGAGAACGGGTGACAACGGAGAGCCTTGAGGGACTCCGCAGGTGACTGCCCGAGTTTCGGAGAGGAATTTTCCTAGTTTCACTGTCTGTGACCGATTTCCTAGGAAGGACGCGAACCAATGGAGATCTATGTCTTGGACTCCGGCTACTTCTGTGAGGCGGACGAGTAGAGTATTGTGATCTACTGTATCAAACGCTGCACTTAGGTCTAGCAGTACGAGGAGACACGGCTCTCCGTCATCTGCCGCTTCGAGGGCGTCATCCCAAATCTTGAGGAGAGCTGTTTCTGTTCCATGACCCGGGCGGAAGCCTGATTGCAGCGGGTCCAGGAGTTTGTGAGTATCCAGGTGAAGTTGTAGCTGATGTACTACAGCTTTCTCCATGATCTTAGAAATGGTGTTGAGGCTTGTAATTGGCCTACGGTTGTTTGGATCCTGAGGGTCCAGGTTTGGTTTCTTGAGTAGAGGTTTGACGATGCCTTGTTTGAGGATGCTGGGAACAATCCCTTCGTGGAATGATCGGTTTATGAGGTGGGTTATGGTTGGAGCCACGATGTCGGAGCATTCTTTCAGTAGTTTTGTGGGGATGATGTCAATAGGTGAGGTACTGTCACGCAGTTTATTAATGATGTTTTTTGCGGTGTCTACGGTAATTGGGGATAGTGAAAATTTTGGCGGTTGCGGTATGTTGGTGCGGACATCCTCTTTATGCATTTGCTGGCTGAGGTCGGATGTTTTCTTCTGACAAATTGTTTCCCTGATGGTTTTGACTTTATCGATGAAAAAATCTGACAGTTTGTCACAGTAATCCTGGGATTCGCTTTCTGGGGGTTCTAGGCACACCGGATTCATTGATTGATTAACCAGTTTAAACAGTTCCCGTGGTTGGTTTGCGGCCGTTGAGATTGTATATGAGAAGTGGTCCTTTTTGGCTTTGAAGATTGCTTTCCGATAATTCTCTGTCAGACCTTTGTAGTTAAATAGGTTTTCCTCGGTGGAATTTCTTCTCCATGTTCTTTCCGCTCTTCTGCGTTCTTGCTTTAGTACGGAGAGGGAGCTATTAAACCATCCAGCATTTTTCTTCCTGATGAGAGCCCTGCGTTTTGGTGCTACCGAGTCTGCTGATTGCAGTAATGCCTTGTTCAGGGAGTTGAGTGTTTCCTCCGTAGAGTGGTTTAAGGTTATTGTAGATATTTTTTTGGACAGAGTGGTTTTGAAGGCTTCGGAGTACAGTTTTTTATGCGATCTGGTCCAGTGCGTTGTTACAGGTTTCCGTTTTGCGTTGGTGATGTTGGTAGTGATTTTGAATTTGATGGCGTGGTGATCCGTCCATGGCAGAGTTATGTTGTCGCATATGTTGACATCGATGTTCTGTTTGAAAATGAGGTCCAGGGTGTGTCCTGACCCATGCGTGGGAGTCTTTATCAGTTGCTGTAGACCCAGTTCTTCTAGTTGATTGATGCAGGCAGTCGCGATGGGGTCTTTAGGCTCGTTTGCCCAAAGGTTGAAATCTCCGAGTGCCAGGAAATTTTTGAATTTTAGGGTGTGCATTGCAAAGGATTCCGTGAGGGGTGAAAGAAGATTGGACTTTGGTCCCGGTGGTCTGTAGCACAGTAGAATATGAGTGGTGTCATGGGGTGTTGGTTGAAAATGTAGCGTCAGGGTTTCCATAAAAGACACTGGGTTCTGAGATGATGGTTTAGTGAGATCCAGGTGACCTTTAAAGATCACTGCTAGGCCTCCTCCTTTTTTCCCTATCCGGTGTTCGGTTAGGATCCTGTAGTTTTCCGGCACCAATTCGGTGAGGATGGTGTTGCAGTCAGAGGTTAACCAGCTTTCGGTGATGAAGAGACAATCTACATTGTTCTCGATGATGAAGTCGTGTACTTCCAGTCTATGTTTGACTGCAGACCTGGCGTTAATCAAGGCGCAATCTAATTGTAGTGGTCGAGTAGATGTCTTCCTGTGGTTGGGAGCTGCTTGTCGTCCGGTTTTTAATAGTTGTTCTCTTTGAAGTATTTTTTGTATGGAAGATGGCAATGTGGTGTTGATGTTCCTTAGTCTGTGCAGAACTTCAGCTGAGTATTTGAAGTAGCACATGGTTTGTGGATGCTGTTGATGGTACTATGGGTCTAAGATGATGATCCTGATCAGGGTATTGATCCTGAGGTGGGGCTAGGTATCAGACTTGCCGCCGTGCTTGAGGCTATTAGCGCGCAAGTTGATCAGGGGATGCCTATATGGATGCGGAAGGAGTTGTTGTATTCGGTTGCTGGCTGTTCCAGCTGCCTTTACTTAAGGTGGAGGTCTCCGCTTAGAAAATAAATCTGGCTGTGATCTGGAATAGTCGTCCTAGGATAGCGTAAAAAATGGAAAGGAGGCCGGAGGTAGGGGTATGCTAACCTATGGTTGTTCCAGAGGAAGGCAAAAAACCCCCTGACAGTAGCAGCCAAATGCACCAGTGGGGCAAAAATTCCTTCCTGATCCCCGTAGGCGGTCGGACAGAGTCCCTGGAACAATCACTGGGGGGGGGGGGGGGGGGGAGTGGAGGTGCGAGCTTACCTGGCTGCGGTTGTCCCCTTAAAACACTCTGATCCGGTGAATCTGGCTTGCTGTCAGCCTGACATTTCTGGAAAGCTGTCTGGTTGCCCCTTGCAGTGGGATCTTTAAAATGGAGGGGAGGATGGATGTAGGATAGAGGTTAGAGACTCCTGTCTTAACTCCTGTTTTCAACTCCTGGTTATTAACTCTCCACTTTAGTTCAAAAAAATCCACTTATGTTCAGAAAATCCACATGCAAGCCACAATCAGGGAGCAAGCTCAAGGGGGAGTTTGTATAACTACCTTTATACACCTGTGAACAATTAACCCCTCCCCTAATTTGGCAGGAAGAAAGAGGGGGAAAAAAAAGGCAGTTTAAAAAGTGTCAGCAAAAAAGGTCTTTTAAAAACTGCTAGCAAATGTATCAAATAAAAGAGGGGAGAAAATAAAACACCCCCAAAAACAACACTTGCAAGCAGAAGCAGTCAAGCAGAAGCAGTCAAAGCACAACTCCTGGTTATTAACTCTCCACTTTAGTTCAAAAAAATCCACTTATGTTCAGAAAATCCACATGCAAGCCACAATCAGGGAGCAAGCTCAAGGGGGAGTTTGTATAACTACCTTTATACACCTGTGAACAATTAACCCCTCCCCTAATTTGGCAGGAAGAAAGAGGGGGAAAAAAAAGGCAGTTTAAAAAGTGTCAGCAAAAAAGGTCTTTTAAAAACTGCTAGCAAATGTATCAAATAAAAGAGGGGAGAAAATAAAACACCCCCAAAAACAACACTTGCAAGCAGAAGCAGTCAAGCAGAAGCAGTCAAAGCACAACTCCTGGTTATTAACTCTCCACTTTAGTTCAAAAAAATCCACTTATGTTCAGAAAATCCACATGCAAGCCACAATCAGGGAGCAAGCTCAAGGGGGAGTTTGTATAACTACCTTTATACACCTGTGAACAATTAACCCCTCCCCTAATTTGGCAGGAAGAAAGAGGGGGAAAAAAAAGGCAGTTTAAAAAGTGTCAGCAAAAAAGGTCTTTTAAAAACTGCTAGCAAATGTATCAAATAAAAGAGGGGAGAAAATAAAACACCCCCAAAAACAACACTTGCAAGCAGAAGCAGTCAAGCAGAAGCAGTCAAAGCACAACTCCTGGTTATTAACTCTCCACTTTAGTTCAAAAAAATCCACTTATGTTCAGAAAATCCACATGCAAGCCACAATCAGGGAGCAAGCTCAAGGGGGAGTTTGTATAACTACCTTTATACACCTGTGAACAATTAACCCCTCCCCTAATTTGGCAGGAAGAAAGAGGGGGAAAAAAAAGGCAGTTTAAAAAGTGTCAGCAAAAAAGGTCTTTTAAAAACTGCTAGCAAATGTATCAAATAAAAGAGGGGAGAAAATAAAACACCCCCAAAAACAACACTTGCAAGCAGAAGCAGTCAAGCAGAAGCAGTCAAAGCACAACTCCTGGTTATTAACTCTCCACTTTAGTTCAAAAAAATCCACTTATGTTCAGAAAATCCACATGCAAGCCACAATCAGGGAGCAAGCTCAAGGGGGAGTTTGTATAACTACCTTTATACACCTGTGAACAATTAACCCCTCCCCTAATTTGGCAGGAAGAAAGAGGGGGAAAAAAAAGGCAGTTTAAAAAGTGTCAGCAAAAAAGGTCTTTTAAAAACTGCTAGCAAATGTATCAAATAAAAGAGGGGAGAAAATAAAACACCCCCAAAAACAACACTTGCAAGCAGAAGCAGTCAAGCAGAAGCAGTCAAAGCACAACTCCTGGTTATTAACTCTCCACTTTAGTTCAAAAAAATCCACTTATGTTCAGAAAATCCACATGCAAGCCACAATCAGGGAGCAAGCTCAAGGGGGAGTTTGTATAACTACCTTTATACACCTGTGAACAATTAACCCCTCCCCTAATTTGGCAGGAAGAAAGAGGGGGAAAAAAAAGGCAGTTTAAAAAGTGTCAGCAAAAAAGGTCTTTTAAAAACTGCTAGCAAATGTATCAAATAAAAGAGGGGAGAAAATAAAACACCCCCAAAAACAACACTTGCAAGCAGAAGCAGTCAAGCAGAAGCAGTCAAAGCACAACTCCTGGTTATTAACTCTCCACTTTAGTTCAAAAAAATCCACTTATGTTCAGAAAATCCACATGCAAGCCACAATCAGGGAGCAAGCTCAAGGGGGAGTTTGTATAACTACCTTTATACACCTGTGAACAATTAACCCCTCCCCTAATTTGGCAGGAAGAAAGAGGGGGAAAAAAAAGGCAGTTTAAAAAGTGTCAGCAAAAAAGGTCTTTTAAAAACTGCTAGCAAATGTATCAAATAAAAGAGGGGAGAAAATAAAACACCCCCAAAAACAACACTTGCAAGCAGAAGCAGTCAAGCAGAAGCAGTCAAAGCACAACTCCTGGTTATTAACTCTCCACTTTAGTTCAAAAAAATCCACTTATGTTCAGAAAATCCACATGCAAGCCACAATCAGGGAGCAAGCTCAAGGGGGAGTTTGTATAACTACCTTTATACACCTGTGAACAATTAACCCCTCCCCTAATTTGGCAGGAAGAAAGAGGGGGAAAAAAAAGGCAGTTTAAAAAGTGTCAGCAAAAAAGGTCTTTTAAAAACTGCTAGCAAATGTATCAAATAAAAGAGGGGAGAAAATAAAACACCCCCAAAAACAACACTTGCAAGCAGAAGCAGTCAAGCAGAAGCAGTCAAAGCACAACTCCTGGTTATTAACTCTCCACTTTAGTTCAAAAAAATCCACTTATGTTCAGAAAATCCACATGCAAGCCACAATCAGGGAGCAAGCTCAAGGGGGAGTTTGTATAACTACCTTTATACACCTGTGAACAATTAACCCCTCCCCTAATTTGGCAGGAAGAAAGAGGGGGAAAAAAAAGGCAGTTTAAAAAGTGTCAGCAAAAAAGGTCTTTTAAAAACTGCTAGCAAATGTATCAAATAAAAGAGGGGAGAAAATAAAACACCCCCAAAAACAACACTTGCAAGCAGAAGCAGTCAAGCAGAAGCAGTCAAAGCACAACTCCTGGTTATTAACTCTCCACTTTAGTTCAAAAAAATCCACTTATGTTCAGAAAATCCACATGCAAGCCACAATCAGCGAGCATATCATTTAGTGACAACTTTGTGTAAAAAGAAAAAAAAAAAGAATTTTCCCGTAACTTGTGGTTAAAATATAAAATATTCCATGGACTCAACATGGATCTCATCAAATAGCTTTGGGTGTCTACTTTCCAAAATTGGGTCATTTGGGGGGGGGGGGGGGGGGGGATTGTGCTATCTTGGCATTTTATGGCCTTCAAAACTGTGATAGGTAGTGAGGAGTGAAATCTAAATTTACACCCTTAGAAATCCTGAAGGCGGTGATTGGTTTTTGGGGTCCTGCACGCAGCTAGGCTCGCAAAAAGTCTCACACGGGAGGTATCGACGTACTCAGGAGAAGCAGCAGAGTGCATTTTGGGGTGTAATTCCACATATAATTATGCCATGTTTGAACAATATATCATTTAGTGACAACTTTGTGAAAAAAAAAGTGTAATATTCCCGAAACTTGTGACAAAATATAAAATATTCCATGTACTCAACATGCCTATCAGCAAATAGCTTGGGGTGTCTACTTTTCAAAAAGGGGTCATGGGGGGGGGGGGGGGTTGTTTGAACTGTCCTGGCATTTTATGCACAACATTTAGAAGCTTATGTCACACATCACCCACTCTTCTAACCACTTGAAGACAAAGCCCTTTCTGACACTTCAAACACTATATATTTTTTTAAAGCAAAGGACCTACAGATTAAAATGGTGGGTGTTGCATTTTTTTTCACACAGTATTTGCACAGCAATTTTTAAACTGAATTTTTTTGGAAAAAACACACTATTTTAAATATGTAATGCCCTAAAACACACTATATTGCCAAAATGTTTGATGAAAAAAAAAGATGATCCTATGCCGAGTACATGGATACCAAACACGACATGCTTTAAAATTGCGCACAAACGTGCAACAGCAACAAACTACATACATTTTTAAAAGCCTTTACAGGTTACCATTTTGAATTTATAGAGGAGGTTAACTGCTAAAAATTACTGCCGCTGATCTGACCTTTGTGGTGATACCTCACATGCATGGTGCAATTGCTGTTTACATATTACACCAGACCGACACTTGCTTTCGCCTTTGTGCGTGTGCACGGGGGGACAGGGGTGCTTTTTTTTGTTTAATTATTATTTATTTTGATTTTTTATTCAAATTTTTTTAACTGTTCCTTTCTTTTTTCTTTTTATCATTTTTATTGTCATCTCAGGGAATGTAAATATCCCTTATGATAGCGAAAGGTAGTGACAGGTACTCTTTAAAAAAAAAAAAATTGGGTCTATTAGACCCTAGATCTTTCCTCTGCCCATAACAAGATCAGTGTGATAAAATGCTTTGCCAATTTCCCAATAGCGCTGTTTATATACAGTGAAACCGAAATGCTTGTAGCTTCCGGTTTCTTAGGCCATAGAGATGATTGGAGCCGTTCTGGTCTCTTATCAGCTCTATGGTCAGCTGGAAGAACCACCAGCTGCATTCTCGGGTTCCCTGTTTTCTCAGGAAAGCCTGAGAAAACCATGAAAGACGGTAGGGGGGGGGGGGGGGGCCTTCCCTCCCACTGCTTATAAAAGCAGTCAAAAATAGGGTAGAGGTCAACTCCAAATAAACCCAAAAAACTATGGTACCGACATCCCTAAAAGTGATAAAGCAAAAGGATTGAGGAAATGGGACTTCAAAGGTACATAGTTTAGGAAACTACACAAATTTTAATATAAAAATATACAAATTATTTATTTAGAGAAACATAATAAAAGTAAGGAGTACAGTTACAGTCTCAGTCATAGGTATACACACATTTCCTATTCCTGAAAAATGAAGGTACTGTAGACACACAAAATGTCAACATGTTTTGCTGAGGCAGCTTCATCAGGAAAAAAAGATGAGGGTATTCAGTTAATAAGTATAAAAAAAGCATGATATGCTCAACCTTAAGTGTGTAAAAAAGAAAACAAAAACAAAAAAGTATATAACACACTTGTATGTGACTACAGTACCTTCATTTGTCAGGAATGGGAAATGTGTGTATACCTACGACTGTGACTGTAACTGTACTCCTTACTTTTATTCTGTTTCTCTAAATAAATGATTTGTATATTTTTATATTAAAATGTGTGTCATTTCCTATACGATGTACCTTTAAAGTCCCATGACCTCAATCCTTTTGCTTTATTGCTTATAAAAGCAGTCTAGAGGCTAATTAGCTGCTAGAATTGCTTTTACATAAAAGCCGACCGCTGGTTGAAAAGAATGATACCAAGATGATACCTAAACCTACAGGCATCATTCTGGTATAATCACTCAAAGTCCAGCAACATACCAGTCCTGGTCCTTGTTGGGCATACATTGTAATGTTCTTTTTTTCATCCAGCCTGTGGGCTGAATGAAAAAAAAAAGAGATTGATTGGTGGGTATGCCCACCATTAGAATACCTCCCTTCATCCACCCACTTCTAATGATGGGCATATATGCACCATTTTTTTTTTTTAACTGTGGTGGTGAAATCACATCCAACAGCGCTGGGGTCACAGCTTTACGTATCGTGGGAGAAAATGCTGTTGCTGTCAAGATAAATAAACCTGTGCTGCAGCTGAATGGCATACCTGCTAAGCAAATGATGGTTAACAATAAAACAAAGTAGCATTACAGTATAACAGTAAGACTTACCATACATGCAAAGCAAATACAATAAAACATAGTAAAAATAAAACATTGCAATCTGTGTTTAAAAAAATATATGCTGAAGCATGGGGGCAATCCACCCCTAATGTTAGGAGCAAATCGCTCCTCCACCCCTCCCCCCATACTGTGTGTGTGTGTTTTTCACTTTCTTAATTTTTATAAAAACTGTAAAAAAAACTATAAACTGAACGTTGCAGATTAGGGTCTCTCAAAATGTGATGGCTATCACATCTTTCGAGAACCCATACCCTGTGTATATATGGCTATGACTGTGTGGCACTGTACCATACGCTAATACTCAACTAGTGTGTAATAGAGTTTGAAACAGTCACCAATGCAAAGACCAGGTTGGTCAAGACAGGAGGGACAATAAAAGCAGGTGTCACGTCTAAATCTGCGCTTTCTACAGACACATCTTCTTTGGGGGTTTCTTTGGGTAGGGGTACCAGAGAGGACATACGGAAAATGCCTCTCATGCAGCCGGCTTACTGCTTTTGGATTGAGAAGTTGGGCCAAAGCACCGCCTGGAAACAGAAGGGCTCTGATGATCTCTTCCTGGAATTTAATGTTAGGATCCAGTTCGTCCTGAAGCTCTGTATAGCACAAAACCATTCAGCAAAGCCAATTGAAATAAATAAACAGACACTTTTTTGTACCAGCGTCTGGCCTTATGGGCAATTAGGTACGGCGCCAACAACTGGTCATTGAGGTCCACCCCTCCCATAGTAAGGTTATATTCATAGACACAGAGGAGTTTCTCCACAACACTAGTCGCCGTAGGAATTTGAACCATCGTGTCTGTGTGAAGGAAGGACAGAACGAAAACATTCTTATTATCCCTCCACTTCACAGCAAGAAAATTATTACATCTCAGCAGGCTCTCTACCCCAGCCTAAGATGGGAATCTACAAGCCGCTGGGGTAAGCGCTGGCAAATAGATCGCACAGTGCCACATGCGCCAATTTGATGATCAAACAAGTGACTAAAAAGTGCCACGCTTGTGTAATAATTGTTCACACACAAATGGTACCCCTTTCCGAATAAGGGTGACAACAAGTCCCACACAATCTTACCAGTGCTCCCTATGTAGTCAGGGCAGTTCTCCGGCTCTACGTAACTATCTCTTCCCTCGTAAACCATAAAACTATATGTATAGCCTGTGGCCCTGTCACAGAGCTTATACATCTTGACCCCGTATCTGGCACGCTTGCTGTGAAGATACTGTTTGAATGACAAAGGGCCAGAAAACGTAATCAGGGACTCATCAACGCAGACAACTTGATGGGAAATTATTATTATTATTATTATTATTATTATACACAATTTATATAGCGCCAACGGTTTATGCAGTGCTTTACAATGTATGGGGGGGACAACACAATTACAGTAGAGTTCAATACAAAAGGTACAGGAGGGCACTGCTCGTAGAGCTTACATTCTAAAGGGAGGGGGTGGTGGTACAAAAGGTAATAGCTGCAGAGAATGATTTGATGGGGGTGGCTCAGGGACAGTTGTTAGGTGGGTGTGGGATAGGCTTCCCTGAATAAATGAGTTTTCAGGGATCTCCTAAAGGTGGACAGGGTAGGGGCTGATTGGACAGACTGGGGCAGGGAGTTCCAGAGGATGGGAGAGGCTCTGGAGAAGTCTTGAAGACGAGCATGGGAGAAGGTAACAAGGGAGCTAGAAAGCAAGAGGTCCTAGGAATAAACAAGGCTGCAAACGTTGGCTGAAGTGGTTTACCAGGAGCCAAATTTTGTAGAGCCAACCAAATTCAGGGTCACCCCGAGGACAACAGAGTTCATTATCGTTGAAATGCATGAACCACAAGATCTGCTTGTATCGTGTCCTGGTCATGGAGGCAGAGAACACAGTAGTATGGTGAATTGGGTCAGTGGACCAATATGACCACAACTCACTCTTTTTAGTTACGCCCATGAGGAGGGATAGGCCCAGGAAGGTCTTAAATTACGAGACCATAATAGGTCTCCAATCTCTGGCAAGGGTAAGCTGGGGATTAGTGGCAATGAATTGACCAGTATATAAATTACTTTTGTCCACACTAGATCTATAGAGATCTTTGGTAAAAATTAAGTGACGTAAAATCAACTGTTTCCACCTGAATTCCGGGTTGGCCAGTGAATGGGGGAAGTACGGGTGCTGCAGAAGTGGTTGGTTCCCAATTAAGATTGGCGAATGCAGCAGGAAAGGCACTATGGGCTCGATGGGCATGCCTTTGTCTTCTTCTTGGTGACAGCGGGACACTACTCATGCTTGCCATCTTGCCAGCTTGAACTGCACTTATGGGACTCGCCATGTCACCAAGTGTTACTGCAGTGCTGGATGTACAACCAACGACAGCAGAAGAACGGGGTCTGGTACGCCTGACCTTGGCAGGGACCACAACTCTGTCATCAGAGCTATCTGTCAGGGTGTCGCTGCTGTCTACAGGTTTGTATTCCGAGCCTGAATCTGACAGATGAGTGACTTCCTCTTCACTATCTGTCACGCTCAGAAACGTGTAGGCCTCTTCACTACTGTACCTTCAATTTGACATTTTGGTCTCTAAATTTACTGGTACAGTAGTGAGACTCACAAGGAAAAAAGCACTTGACTGTCAGCGACTGATTCAAGCGATGTTTGTTATGTGTTTTGTGTTTTGTAAGTGACAGTGATCGATTGATACTGCACTTGGGTGGGCTGGGCTGGGCTCAGCTGGGTGGAGGGGCTAAACGCAGGTGCTAGCAGGTGTCTGGAATGATCCTGCTGGGGACCCTAGTATAGATCTGATCAGATCAGATATTGATCTGTTCAGACACTATACTACTAAGGGAGGCGTATGGTGCGTGTGTGGGTGTTAGAGCTACTGGCACTAATCTGATGCTGCCTCAGGCGACGCAGACCCTATCTGATGCTAAAACCTAACTTTGATCACCCGCCGGGTGATCAGGGGGTTATACCTTTATTGGGTAAAATATAGCAGGTGCCCTGACGCTATAATAAAAATCTAGCTAAACTGCATCACCCATGACACTTATACAGTGATCAAAGGTGACAGAGGGTAATCAAGGGTTAAACCTTTATTGGGGGGTGGGGGGGTTCCTAGACCTATCTGGGCCTAATACTAATTAAACCTAATGCTGATTTTTGTCACTAATGACACCAGTATAGCAATAAAAAAAAATCTGAACACTGCACTGGGTGACACAGTGACAGGTGGTGAAGGGGTTAGCCGGGGGGGGGGGGGGTGATTGGGGTGAATAGTGTTCCTATGTGACCTGGTGTCAGTGTAGTGTTGTGCAACTCACTCTGAGATGCCTTCTCTCCTCGATCTGGAACGGAAAAGACCTACACGAGGAGAGATGACATCACTTCCCCTGTCAGTGTTTACACTTACATGACAGGGAAAGGATCTCAATTGTCAGGACTGACTCACCAGGTCCAGGCCAGATATAATTAGTTATAGCTGGTCTGCTTTAGCAGATCTTCCAACCCTGGGTATCTATTTAGGAAACGCTGTTCTACCAAATTGAGGACATGTGCCAGGCATGGCATGTGTCAACTTTCCATTCCTAGCTCCAGCTGGCATGTCACGAACCACCTCTGGGCCTGCCCGTGCATAGCTGCAAGAATCTCTGCTCTGCTGTGGCTCCTGTCCCTTAGAAAGACCAGCTGAAGCACTGCATGGCACCTTTTAGCCTGACCCATTAAATAGCCCCTTGAACACTTAGGGGGTACTCGTGGTTCATTGGAAAAGTTCAGCAGTGGGGGGCATGAAGGAGGAGCACTCTTGTTCTGTATTCTTTCGAGTTGCGAGCAGATATATATCATCCATGAAGATGCTTGCTGGTCCACATGGTAATGTAATGTAATGTTAACCTTGTGGCTGACTGCCTTGCCCAACGATGCCACAACATTGCCTTCCATGATACAGAGCTGGAATGGCCCTATGTGAAAAGAAATAGCGACTGGTAATCTGCCATAGTGGTACAACACATTCTACAAAATCACGGAAGGGGGCATAATCCACAAGACGGAAAGGCAGGAGTTGTAAAGCTAGCAGCTTTGACTAGCTTGAATTTAGGCATGTGGGTGGCAGTGACTGTATTTTTTTTACTGCAGCAGATGGGGCAGATAAATTTGCTTGCTATTGTAGTCAGAGTCTTCAAGCGGGAAATGCGATACTCCTAAGAACCAAGGCCTGAGGTGTGCCTTGGCCTAGCTGGTCAGTATGCCTGAAAAGAGGGCATACCCTGAATGTAAGAATAAGAACAAAATACTATGAGAATGTATGAAAAACTGGGGAACGGGTGGGTGGGAACCCAGAAATCCTAACAACACTGGCCCCAACAGAGGAGGAGGTTTAAATAGCCCTCTCAGGCTCCTCCTACAAATACAGGCTGGCCTACGGCCAGCCTTTCAACTAGTCTGCAGTTTGTAGTGTGCTATTGGCAGACGTGCTGCGAGTACCTGGTACACCCTGTGCTATACCATCATCCCTGTCAGTGTAGCCTGCTAAGAGATCAGGAGGCATAGTGGGGGTAGAATGGAAAGGTGAGGAGTGAGTAGGAGCAGAATTGCATTTCTTTTGTGTGGCTTTCAGGTTCTCTTGCGAGTGGCAGGGTGGGAGGTTAAATGCCTTGTCAAGCATTTGGTACCCAAATGGATGATGCTTTTGCCATGCTTAATGTGCTTGTGGCAAAGTTTTCAAATTGCAACAGTGAGATCGGCATGTGCTAAAAAAGGCCCAAACAGCTGAGCTGTGGGAACTGGGCCAGGAAATAACAGCTCCACAATCTGGTGGAATAGGGTGGCTGCTCTCTACTCTTCCATGATGGCTGCCTCTTTGGGGTTGTGCTTCACCCTCATTTTCCTCCTCTGCTCTATCCGACACCCAAGTCATTCTGACCCTGCTGTTAGAATACAAAAACACAGTGGGGCGGATTCCTTATCCACCTTCCTTGTGTGGATGAAGGAATCTATAAGTTTATTTCAATCTTCCCAATGGCTGATCAAAAAAGGTGATTTGTGCATACCCAGTTTTATCCCATAGAACCTACCACCACCTCTCCCTAATTTTTTTCTTGATTGTATGTATCTCTGCTGAAAGCAGGATAATATGAGGTGACTCTGGTGACTGAGGGATGTAGAAAGCTGGGAATATGGTGATAAAATGGACACCATGTGAACCAAATTACTTTGGCACTAACATTGCCAAGCCACACAGAGAGTTAATGCCAAGTGTGATAAATGTGGTAGTTTTCATATATACTGTAAGTCTCAAAAAATGTGGTACAGTTTTGGTGTGGTTTGAAAGACCTTTTATACAGACTGCAAAATCCTAATTTTTATGTTTCTGTCTATTCCGGTGATAATTTCAATACTACTTACATGATGGGATATTCATTTAGGGAATCTAAACCATTTTTCTTGATTTGCCAACATCTAGTTTAGAACAAAGCCTTGATTTGAAGGCAGATAGAGGACTAATTGTAGGGTAATCCCATTGGAAATTACTGTAACTGAATTATCTGTAGCAAGCATAATACCTCCTATGTTCTATCCGCCACCCAAGTCATGTCAGTGACCTCATCATCATCATCCCCTCCATCCTCATTATCACTGGAGACAACTTGGCAATATTCTGTGGCTGGGGGAACATGACTGCCAATTTGTTGTTTACCAGTGTCCTCCCCTCTTTGTAGGCTCATGTTCCTACCTTCCTTGACCTCAGAACCAGGATCTGAATCAAGTAATGGCTGTGCATCATCAAGGAGCAAGTGGCTGACTCCTCCATGCCTGATTCTGGGGCTATGGCAGGAATAGCTATGGACAAGCAGGCAGAATAAGCCACTCTAGCAGCTGCAGTGGACTGTGCACTAGTCTTTGTTTAGGGGATGGAGGATGAGGAGGATAAGGATGGTTTAGTAACCCAGTCCACCACCTCCTCTCCATGCTGTGGCTGGATAACACGGGTAACATCACTAAACAGAGGAAATTATGCTCTGCCTGAGGACAGACCACATCCACCTACTCTGCTGGCCCCCTCACAGTGTCATGGGAATGTCTGCCTCTCCTTGTTGGCCTCCCAGACATGATGGGGGGGCACTTTAAAAAATTGAATAAAGATGTGGAAATGTATATGTGGATGCACTTTAATCAACGGAAAGTGGTGTTTGTTGAACTATAACTTGAGTCCTCACTGCACAGACACACTCCGCAGACACACTACAATATACTGCAGTAAAACTGCACTGATGCACTGTGATATACTGTGGTAAACATGGATTAATGCACTGAAATATACTGCACTGAAATATACTGCATTAAACGTGTACCTATGCACTGAAATATAGAGTGTTAAATGTGCAGTAATGCACTTAAATTTACAGCGTTAAACGCGCAGTAATGCACGGAATTATACAGCATTAAACATGCAGTAAAGCTTACTAAATGTACTACCTTAAATGTGCAGTAAGGCACTAAAATATACTTTGTTAAACGTGCACTAATGCACTGAACTATACTGCATTAAATGTGCAGAAACGCACTGAAATATATAGCGCTAGACGTGCAGTAACGCAATGAATTATATTTCTTTAAACGTATACTAATGCACTGAATTATGCAGCGTTAAATGTGCAGGAGTGCACTGAAATATACTGCTTTAAAGAGTGCAATAACGCACTTAAATATACCTTGTTAAATGTGCAGTAACGCACTGAAATATACTGTGTTAAACGTGCAGTAACGCACTGAAATATAGTGTGTTAAATGTGCAGTCAACGCACTGAAATATACTGCGTTAAACGTGCAGTCAGCGCACTGAAATATACTGCGTTAAACGTGCAGTTAATGCACTGAAATATACTGCAGGAAACCTGCCCTGACAAAATAAACTAACACTAAAGTAAAAATGAATTGTCAAACTAAACTTATGCTGCATCACTAGATTCACACTAAAATGATATTCTACACTGGCAATAGCACTGAACAGAGCCCTGTTTCCTCTCCATGCTAATATCACACTGCAAATGGCTGCTATGGGAAGAATATTTTTATAGTGTGGGACTAAGAGCAATGAGCAATGCTTGGATAAAAGTGAAGAATTGGTGTTGCGCTCCCAAAATTACAGGGAAAAAAAAAAGCGACTAAATACGAAACTTATATCCCACAAATGGATATCATTAATATAATAGTGTAAATAAAAAGCTAAAACCAAAAAATAGGTCAAAGTGCACACGTGCATAGCATACCTATCTAAGGTTAAGATCAAACATAAATAAATAGATAAATAAATAAAACAAAGGAGTAATTAATGTGTCAACAACAAAGTAAACAATCGTGCTGGGATAGAACAGTGATCCACAGGAATAACGTGCTAATGTGCATATAACAGATCCACTTCAGAGAACAATTAGGTTATTCAGGGTGGCCAATAAATAGTCCAAACGTGGATAATGCAGTGAAATGTCACAACAAATAATGAGATTAAACAGTGCAGTTGTGTGTTCACAGTGCCAAGCCAACTCTCTCCATTTAGGTGATCTCCACGTGTTCGAATGGGCACACCAGGTAATTACCTTACTGCTGTAAGGTATAGAGCAAAATAGCCTCTAGCAAGGGACACTTGGAATTAAGGAAAAGGGCTTCACACTTCTCTAGCGTCACCACCATCCATCAGATTCCTCTGTGGGTAATGCCAGCATATACACTCAAGGAATAGGTAGAGCCCACCATAGTGTAGTAGATTAACCACTTCCCAACCAGCGCACGACGATGTACGTCGACAGAATGGCACTGGCAGGCATATTGGCGTACAGGTACGTCCAATATTCGATGCCGCCCTGCCATCGGGAGCGCGCCGCCGGCGGCGCGCTCCCGCCCTGGTCGGGACCCCCGTGAGTCCGGTCGCGGGACCCGCGGACTCGATCGCCGCGGGCATCCCCGCGATCGTCTCACGGAGCGGCCGAATGGAGGAAATGCTGTATAAACAACATTTCTCTATTCTGCCTAGCAACTAGTGACGCTGATCTCTGCTCCATGTGATTGGAGCAGAGATCAGTGTACACTAAATGAAAGCCCAACCCCCCCACAGTTAGTAACACACCCCTAGGAATACTTAACCCCTACACTGCCACCCACTGGTTAACCCTTTCACTGCCAGTGTCATTTACACAGGAATCACTGCATTTATATAGCAGTGATTACTGTATAAATGACAATGGTCCCAAAAATGTGTCAAAAATGTCCGATGGGTCCCCCACAATGTCGCAGTCACAATAAAAATTGCAGATCGCCGCCATTACTAGTACAAAAAAAAGTAATAAAAAATTATTAATAAAAATGCTATAAAACTATCCCTATTTTGTAAACGCTATAACTTTTGCGCAAACCAATCAATAATCGCTTATTAAAATATGTAGAAGAATACGTATCGGCCTAAACTGAGGGAAATTTTTTTTTTTATATATATTTTTGGGGGATATTTATTATAACAAAAAGTAAAAAATAATGCGTTTTTTTCAAAATTGTCGCTCTATTTTTGTTTATAGTGCAAAAAATAAAAACCGCAGGGGTGATCAAATACCACCAAAAGAAAGCTCTATTTGTGGGAAAAAAAGGACGTCAATTTTGTTTGGGAGCCACGTTGCACGACCGCGCAATTGTCAGTTAAAGCGACGCAGTGCCGAATCGCAAAAAGTGGTCTGGTCTTTGACCAGCAAAATGGTCCGGTCTGCAAGTGGTTAAATAATGACGATTTTATTAAATAATATTAAAACTACTCACAAGGCTAGGGCAGAAAGGTCACACAGCAAACAAGACTACGAGTGTACCGCTCGAGTGTAGACGTCACTTCCGGTATCCTACGCGTTACGTCACTTCCCGTGACTTCAACTGGGATATTTGGATGACTGTCAGAAGCGGCTTTTAGAGGACTGGGCGGGTACAACCCCGCCTATTATTTAAATGTGGCGTCGTGCTCAGGAACCACCAGGGGAAAGAGCAAGTGGCCGGACAAACAAAACGGAACACATAAAGAGTAGTAAATAATAAAAAATAAACACAGGGAGCACACCATATGTTGCGCAAGCCAAATTTATCAATAGGCGGTACCTCATTATATAATGTTAATGCATCGGCCGCGCTCTCAGCCATTTTCTTGGAGACTAGATATCTGTCTCTTCAATGGTAGAAAAGGCCATTGTTTTGGAGGTTAATAACTGGTTATATGTCAGACAGTGGTTTTAACCTAGCTGCCATTTTAGTGTCAGCAGCATATGTTATGCTGAACGAACGGGTTAATATGTAATATTAGCATCATATTCAATCGGTTATTAAATATGAAACTAATTGGAATTAGTTCCAAAAAGTCAATTAGAGATCAACAGATGCAAAATTTCTAAAAACAACCCAGTCTAAAAAACATGTATAAAATATAAAATGACTTCCCCATAATAATTGAAACTGGTTATAAAAAAGGTAGTTATAAAAACAAAAATAAAATGGGATCTCGGAAGTGACGTATACATTTCAAATCTCACAATGTACCCAGAGAGATAAAACGGGGGGAAGGAGGGGGGGGGGGGGTTGGGGAGAGAGAGAGGAAACATGTGGAGCAGGGGTGGCTTTAAAAATTGCTAATAAAACAATTCAGATCAAATTCGACATTAAGTCCTCTAGGGGCAAAAGTGTCAAGAGAAAATATCCATTTTGATTCGATCTGAATTAAAGTCCTCACTTTATGCCCCCCTCTCCAATGTTTTGCATACGGTACAATGCCCCAAAACTTAAGGTCCCTAGGATCATTTTTATCATGTGTGGCAAAATATTTGGAGACACTATGTTTGTCGAATCCCTTTAGGATGTTTTATACATGCTCCTTGAGTCTTACCCTCAGGGGCCTTTTTGTTCGACCTACATACAGTAGGCCGCAACTACACTCTAAAACATACACGGCACCTTGTGTGTTGCAGCAAATGAAATCTCTGATTTCATGTGTATTGCCTGTACTTGTAGATGAAAATTGAAAAACTTTATTGGGTTTATTTGTTCTGGTGCACGCAAAACACCTCTTACACGGAAAAAATCTTTTTTTTCATATTAGCAGCAGAAGTGAAACGGTTTAAAGTTTAGACAAATATGTGTATAAGGGCTCCTGCGCTGTGTATGAAAAATAAAAAAGCAAAGTTCTATCCAACTGGGTGCTGCAAACACTTTATGAGTTAGATCTCATATAAATGGGAAATAAGTGAAGAATTGGTGTTGCGCTCCCAAAGATAGATAGAGTCATCATTACTTTCTCCAAACATGGCTCTGACAATGCTCTGCGTCCTGACTGGGCAAAGCTTTCATTGCTTCAGTGCAGCGAAGTAGTGCATTGTGGTCATTCGGTGGGCCAAACAAATGTTCCAACCACACAATAATTCAGGTGTTCAAGCAGTTAAACAGCCAGTGTTTGGCCCAAACTCATGCTCGAGCCAAACCGTTTGCCTAACTCTAGTCAGGAGTGAATGGGGTATTTAGGGTATAGAAATCCTTGCAGAAATATATTATTTCCCTAACAGCTTGCAGACTGTTAAGTGCTCTTAAAAGATTTAAACTGGCCATAGATTAATTTATTTTTCTGGTTCAGCAAGGATTTGCCGAATTTCGATTCATCCATGGCCATTTCCATTCATTAAAAGTTGATCTAATGATCAACTTCTCACAAATAGGCTTTTGGAAATTCTTTGTTTAGTCCCCGCTGTTAGAATACAAAAGTACAGTGGGGAGGATTCCTCTATCCACCTCCCTTGTGTGGATGGGGGAAGCTATTCATTTATTTAAATCTTCCCAATGGCTGATCAAAAAAAGTGATCCATGCATACCCTGCTTTATCCCATAGAACCTACCACCGCCTTTCCCTCATTTTCTTTTTGATTGTATGTATCTCTGCTGCAAGCAGGATAATAGGAGGTGAAACCGGGGACTGAGAGATGTAGAAAGCTGTGAACATGGTGATAAAATGGACACCATGTGAACCAAATTACTTTGGCACAAATCTTGCCAAGCCACACAAAGAGTTAATGCAAAGTGTGTAAAATGTGGTAGTTTTCATATATACTGTAAGACTCAAAAAATGTGGCACAGTTTTAGTGTGCTTTATTGACCTTTTATACAGACTGAAAAATCATAATTTTGATGCTTCAGTCTGTTCCAGTGATATTGTCAATACTACTTAGATGATCTAATGTGATATTCATTTAGGAAATCTAAAGCATTTTTCTTGATCTGTGAACATCTAGTTTAGAACAAAGACTTGATTTGAAGGCAAATTGAGGAATAATTGCAGGGTAATGTCATTGGAAATGACTGTAACTGAATTATTTGTAACAAGCATAATGCTTCCTAATAAAATCTCTCTTCATTATTTTGTAATCACAGGGAACCTAATTTAATGTCTTGGACTTTTTTTATAGTTGATGCCCTTTTGTTATGTATTGTATAGTCTAATACATGTGCATTTTAAAGAAGCCAGCTCAAGGTAAAGAGATATCAAGCAATAGAGTATACAGTATAAGCTTGCAAACATATAAAGGGCCCAGTCATATAGATTCCCAGGGCTTGTGAAATACCTGTCAAAGTTTACATAAGCACCTGCTAAAAGCTTAGTAAAGCTGCAGACAGCACTTGTATTGGGGTATGTGTTCCGTATTTCCAGGCTGGAGCTGAAGGGTTTTTTTTTTTTCAGAACGCTGCTCCATGCTTTTAAATGCCTTAAAATATTTACATTAATAAAAAAATTGTGCACTTGGCCTGAACAATCTATGTAATACTTGAAGTAATTCAAGATATTACTTACTTTTTTTAAGGGATATTTGCACACATGAATATTGGATGATAATGCTGCTTCCCTGTGGAAGAACAAGGAATGAATTGGATTTTTCACATGAGCATTAACTCGATTTTCAGTGCCAACTCTCTTTTATTAACCTGGCTTTTATCTCACAGTAGCCTGGACAGATGAGTACAATACCTTTTGGGGGGGGGGGGGGGGGGGGATTTGGAGGAGAAAGGAGTAACTTAAAGGGAGTTCTGCCTCATTGGCCCAGCAGAAGGGTAGGGAGGAGGAGGAGGAGGAGGGGGCTGAGCTGTTGAAGTATTTTGCCGCAGCCCAGTCTCCTGGAAGTAGGGAGTTTTGTGCATGCTCATTAATAATAACAATCCCTATACCTGAATTTTTGCACTCACAAATCACTGCCCTCCCCCCTTCACTCCTCCATTGAATCAGTCCACTATCTACCACTTCCTTATTGGATGATATAGGGGATATAATAAGATCCCATCCTATCAAATTTACATTTATCTTGATGAGTGGTAGCAGTGGACCAAAACAATACGTCCAAACTTGTTCAGTGTTAAATGTTGTTGTTTTATGTTTGTCCTGTTTGTCCTATTCGTTTGCAGTAACCAAATCTGATTGGGCATTTGGTCAGTTTTAAATTAATGCACCTTACGATCTTTTTGATACCTAATTAATTGTTTGATAAAATTTCTATAAATTGATCGTTAGCTTGATCTATAATTTGTTGCTAAAAGTAACCCCTTTTAGCCCGGCTCTATCGTGCTAAATTCTTGTTTGTTCGGGACAGGATACCTGTAAAAAACAGGAACCCACTTCTCCCTCCCCCCAGGGGGAGGAATCCGATAAGCTGAAGGCCATTTTTTGCATTACAGCACTGCATTACTTTAACTGACAATTGCGCAATCGTACAACACTGTACCCGAATAAAATGTAAATTTTTTCCACAGAGTTCACTTTTGTTGGTATTTGATCACCTCTGCATTTTTTTGTGCTGTCAATTTTGAAAAAAATATATATTTTTCTGTCCATTTAGCATCTGGACAGGAATCCATATTGACCCATAAACAGGCCAGTTATTTGCATAGTTAAAGAGTAACTCTGGGAGATCAGCGGTCAGGTGCATTGCTTCAGCCAATCAGGGCTTAGAATGCACTGTGCAACATGCATTCTAAGACCAGCAACATTCCGCTGAGCACCCCCCAAGTCTGGGTGTTCGCCTAATGGGCAAACAGGCGAAATATGCTCAGTCCTAACTGCTCGCCCAGCACTAGTCACCAGTATGGTCCCCCTGCAGCTGATCTTTTCACCATTACTGACTTACAATGCCTTTTTCTGCACGGTGTCTCTGTGTGGAGGCAGCTATCTTGGTAGAGGTAGGATTTTGCTTCTTTATGCCAGAGCCCCAAGAAAGGAAAACACCAAATCTCATGAGACAAGCAATCAGAGGCAGCAGTCTCATTCTGCAGGTATACAACCATGAGGCTGTAGGCACGGAAGTTCCTAGATGCTGGAAGTGCGCTGAGGTTTTTCAGGAAGACTTCCAGACAAAAGCTAGACTTTTCTGGGTGCTGCTTAGACACAATTAACATTTCAATATGTGCCTGACAACAGCCAGTCTTCACCTTTTGAGTTCACTTCCACCTTGAAAATGTCTGCGAAACTAAACAAATACAAAACTATCACGCTCAGTACTGACGCAGAGAAAACATACTTATCTTGGAAATGCAGTATCACAGTTCAGTGGATTCACTTGCTTCTAGGAGGCAAGCTCCAGACACAGACAGTTCTTCTGAGTAACATAGCCCTGCCTTCACTACTGTATGTGGGACTAGTTAGCCACTGGTTTTTTACCCCAAAATATCCACAGAAGGGACTCCCTGTCTTATCAGAGCATTTAGCATTATAAGGTTAGGGACTGTGCTACAGGAGAGGCTGAACCTGAGTGGAAAACCACCAAAGGCGGCAGGAGTTTCTTCTCTTCACACTGGTTGTGAGTTCCATGAGGACAAAAAAGTAATGGACTGTTGTGTGGGTGTTAACTTTTTATAGCTGTGCACTGGTCCTGTGGGAGGAAGTAGGTGGGGCTACTATCACATGTATGCTGCCATGGAGGAAATCCTAATTTCAGCCAGGCTGTTAATTAAGCACTCTAGTAGATTGGACACTGAAAAGGACATCTTCCTCTACCGGCAAGCAGATGCATTTGTAAATGTGGACTAAAGGAGGGCACATTCACACTGGACAGTTACGGTATTAAACCCAAAAGCAAGCATTTATTATAGTGCAGCTTGCCGATTCTTAGATGTAATGGCTGCATTCGTTTTCTTTTTAGGACTTCTTTCTTCTATTTTCACCTCATAATTCAGCCAGCAAGTCTGTTGTTTTTCAGAAGCACAAGCCTTCCAGCTGAATGTATCAGTTTACATGGATGAAACCATGATCAGCTTTTATTTATTAATTTATTTATTTTATCATGCAAAACCTTTTTCTCAAAAGGAAAAAAAAAAACACATTAAAACGTGTGAACTGGAGTTTGGCTGTAATTTGTTTAGTGTATTTAATTCTGCTAATACATGTAACACTACTCTCCCTCCAGACTGACAATGCTGCTGTCTGCTGTTACTGGCCAGATCACCAGGTAAAAACAGAGGGAAGAAAGGCAAAGAAAAGAAAACGGATGTAGCCGCCACATCTGATTATTAGAAAGCTGAAATATATTACATTTTTGGTTTTGAGTTTAATACCGCTTTAAGAATTTTTCAAGCAATGGCATATCAATGTGTTTTTTTTTTCCTATCCATTTGACAATCACTGTGCAATAAAATATTAATGATGATAAATTACATAGGAGTAGCAGAATACTGCTTTTTATTAAACCTACTATTTCACAGAAGTATTTATGAAAGCAATTAGGTCAGATGAAATGTCACAAAAAAGTACATTTTTTTTGTTATGTATATAGCAAAATGGATACAAACAATTTTCTGCTGGTTTTTGTCTTCAGATTTACCAAAACCATATAATATGAGGTCAAACCTTAGGAGTTTCAATTTGTATGCAATCAGGCAGGCCCTTACACTACATGGTTTTGGTAAATCTGAAGACAAAAATCAGCAGAAAATCTGATAGTGTGTATGGGTCCTAACATAACTTGAACATGAAATGTAAAGGCACAAGGACTTAATCAGCAATTCCCTAAATATAATGCATGTGATATTTTTCATTATCATGCATTATTTGCTCATTTTAAAGTTTGCATTTCTTTTATTTACTTAAGATTTTTTTGCATCAACTGTATTTACGGCATATCTGTTCTACTATCAATTTCTAAAGTATTCTATATGTAAATGTGAATGAAGATCATCTCGTGGCTTTTTTTCCTCCTAAAAATGCTGTTACTGTCAGCTAAAAGGTAATTCGTGAGTAATACAGTAATGTGAATAGAATATATAAATGCGAAAAGAAATCTCCTCAATTGGACACAGAGACTGCAAAAAAAAAAAATTAAATTGTCATTAAGTTTAATTATCCTCTATTCTATAAAAATCAGTTTCCAATATTTAGCAGGTATAAAACAACAGATTAAACAAATGAACAAATGTACAAAAAATGAAAACATTTTGACACAAAACCAGTATAGTTTCTCTTTAACCTTCTAAGCCTTTATTGAAACCTAGTGTTTTTAAAAGGAACATGTGTTTTGCCATGTAGGGTAAAGCAAAGGTATTACTTCAAATATAGCCACCTAGCTAGTTATATTTTCACTCCTATTTGCTCTCACACTTTGCCTAGTGTTTATTGGTATTGGGTAAATGCGACTTATTAATCCCCCTCCCCCTTCCCATATGACAGCAATGGTACTTGGTGGTTAAAAGTGGTGCCTGCTCTTTATACACAAAGCTGTTTTTGTATGCTGATTTCAAGACTTATTAATTTAGGCTTGGTTCACACCTAAACTGGCCGCTGATCACACAGCAACGCTGTGCATCCCAGTTCTCCATTGCCTGAATTTGGCCCTGAAATGGAACCAAAGACGCACGTTTCTGTGCAGTGCGCTCCACAGACACCCTGGAGATATGTGAACCGGCTCCATAGAGAGCAGGTCACATTTTCCTTCTATGCGAATTGGATGTGTGACCAATTCGCATAGGTGTGTGAACCCAGCCCTTTTGGCTTTACTATATTCAGTATATCGTGATCCACTAACCTGGGATCAAATGTACAGGCATTGATATCTAAAATATGTGAATCAAATGCTTATTCCAGCCAGTGACTGAATAGCTTGTGAAGCTAGGATTAGAAAGGTAGTCTCATATACTGCAAATCTGTATCTCATCAAATTATCTCTTTTTTTTGTTTGTTTTGTTTTTACTGCAAGGATTCCTTTCAAAAAAGTGTTTATTTAAGGGGGATACAGTATTTGTGGCTTTTAATTAATGTTTTTTATTTTATGTTGATAACTTTGTTTTGCTGTAAGGCTTCCCTTATAAAAAGTATTTTTTTTTCTTTTGTAGGTTTTCTTTCTTTATGCTGCTGGACATGTTTTAAGCCTGTGGTGCTTAAAGTGGAATGTTCACTTGTTACTGACCATTAGGGATGAGCTTAACACCCCCCACCCCCACCCCCCCAGTTTGGTTCGCATGCAATCATACAAAAATTTGTGCAAACACCATTAAAGTCTGTGGGACATGAACGTGAAAAATCAAGTTTTAATTTTAAAGGCTTGTATGCAAGTTTTTGCCATAAAAGTGTTTGGGGACCTGGGTCCTGCCCCAGTTTTTAAAACTGCGTTTTTTTTCAGCAGTGATTTTAATAATGCTTAAAGTGAGCCAGTGTTGCAGCCTCTGTTGGTCTCTTCAGCATCCAATGCTTCTAGAGTGTTGGATGCCTGTGTCCTCTGCCAAATGCCTCTTTTGACCTCCGGACACCTACATCACCGCCGAGTGACATAAGAATTGGAGAATGAAACAATAGCATGTGGCAGGGAATACAAGCAACAAACTCTTGGAAGTGTTAAATTCTGAAGAGACTGATGAAGGCTGCAGCACTACAACAGAGGGATAGTAGAAAATATAGACCGCCAGAAAATAGTATAAGCCCTTGTACACACGGTCGGAGATTCTGACAACCAAATCCGTCGGATTTTGTTGAAACTTGGACAAAATCCGACGTGATTGCGTTATTTCGTTACGACGGGACTACATTCACGCTAGTAGCCAATAGCTTTGGTGTAGGAATTTGATCTGAGCATGCATGGCACTTTATCCGATCGGAATTCTCTACCCATGATCGGAGTATGTCCGATCGGAGCATTTTGTTGGAAAATTTTACCGACAAAGTTGGAAAAGTTGTCCGACGGAAACAGTCCGATGCAGACCACACACAGTCGGAATATCCGACAAAACGGTCCGATCGGACACATTCCGTCGGAATCTCCGACCGTGTGTACAAGGGCTTAGAGCTTTTCTATTGCAGGGAGCTTTTATCTTTATCTTTATTTTTCAGCATGTGGCAGGGTTGCTTTAATATGGTCAAGTTGTCACCTGTTTATGTGTGGTGCTTGGTAGGATGTTTTTGGGGTAGGATGTAATCCAACCTAAAGAGAAGTGAAGAACCTCTAGGCAGCCTAAGCCTATGATCCAGTGTCTTCCTCATGCACAAAGAAAATAATCTATAGACATGTATAGAACCTGTTAGCATCACAAGGTTCTTGTACTTTACCAGCAATGTTATTATTACACGTCTCCTCCTCTGTGATGAAAGGGATTTTAACATGATTCTACCCTTTTGAAGGGGTTTAGGGAAGAGCAGACTACAGATAAACAAGCAAAATGTATGTAAGAGGATCTGTTTCATCCCTGTGTATCAGCTGAGGCTATTCACTTCACTGGGTATATGTGAAGGTTTACAACCACTTTAAGTCTACACCACACAAACATGTCTGTATTGCTATAATATATATTCTTCATATTAAGTTATTATCTTGGAATGCACTAAAGCCAGAAATAAAATTTACTGAGCAACAGTCTTGCTACAGAATAACACAATTAGCAGTTAGCTCATTGTTGTATAAAGCATTTGGAGTGGAATGGCGGCTAGAGTCCAAATTTAGAATACACATTATTGCTGAGATATTGCATTTAACCACTCAACCCCCAGAAGGTTTACTACCCTTATTGACAAGGCCATTTTATGCGATACAGAACTGCGCTATTTTAACTGACAATTGCGCGGTTGTGCAACGTTGTACCCAAATACAATTGATGTCCTTTTTTTTCCCCACAAATACAGTAGAGCTTTCTTTTGGTGGTATTTGATCACCTCTGCGTTTTTTTTTTTTTGTGCTATAAACAAAAAAAGACCGTCAATTTTGAAAAAAAAAAAAAAAATGTCTACTTTTTGCTATACAACATACCCAATAAAAATGTAAACATTCAATTGTATTCATCAATTTAGGCCACTATGTATTCTACTACATATTTTTGGTAAACAAATCTGAATAAGCCTATATTGATTGATTTGTGCAAAAGTTATAGTGTCTACAAACTATGGGATAGATTTATGGAATTTTTTTTTTTTACTAGTAATGGCATCAATTAGCAATTTTTAATGGGACTGCAACATTGCAATGGACAAGTCAGACACTAAGGGGTTGATTTACTGAAGGCAAATAGACTGTGCACTTTGCAAAGTACAGTTGACCTCTGCAAGTGCAGTTGCTCCAGAAGTTAGTAAATGAGGAAATGGTTCACTTTGCAAAGAATACCTAATCATGTGCAAGGAAATTTAAAAAACAGCATTTTTGCTTGCACATGATTGGATGATGGAAGTCAGCAAAGCTTCTGCTCATTCACTAAACTCTGGAACAACTGCACTTTGCAAAGTGCACCATCTATTTAATTTTTACCTTAAATCAACCCCACAGTGATACTTTTTGGGGACCAGTGAAACTAACAGCGATCAGTGCTAAAAAAAAAAGCTGTACTAATGAACCTGGCAGGGAAGTAGTTAATATCAGTGGCGATCAAAGGGCTAAGTGTGCTCCTAGGGAGTGCTTTCTACCTGTGTGGGATGGCTTAACTGGAGGAAAACAGAGATCCATGTTTCTGCATAGCAGAAACACAAGATCTCCATCTTCCTCTCTGACAGAACTGCGGTCTGCCTTGTTTACAAAGGCAAACCGTTGTTCTGCCTCTCCTGGCAACGATCAGTGGGTCCAATCACAGCACGAGAAAGGGTCACCGATGGCGTGTGGGCCCCAGACCCTATGCATGAAGTCACATACGGGTACGTTGTTTCGTGCAGGAGAGCCGCCCTGCCACGGTATTAATGCGTGAGGCGGTCCTTCAGTGGCTAAGGAGTCAAAAGCGTGTTACTAGAGGGCTGTAAGTCTATTAAAACTCAGCAACCTGCTGGTATATGTGAATGTTTGGCCCTCTGACTAAGATGGACAGAACCTGGCTTATAAAGCGTTGTCTTTTTTCCGAGTCAACTATCAGAAGTTAGAGGCACTGAATGTGTCTATGCCTACCTCCACATCGACACTGCTGCGAGTGGACTTTCCCTTCAAGTGGGCCTCGGAGCATATTAAATATCTGGGTATCTGCCTTCCCAGATGGATAGAAGAGACATTCTCGCTGAACTTTCCCCCTCTTCTGATGGCACTTAAAAAAGAACGTCAGCAGGTGGAGAACGTCAGCTGCCTATGATCGGGGGCCATAGCTACAGCCAGCATTGAAGTCCAAATACAGGCCAGGTTGAATGATCGTTATTGGGAACAAAAACATTAATCATTTTGTGAAACAAAACAAAACAATAAGGAAGGGGAGGGGGGGAGGGGGGGAGGGAGAGTATGTAAGTTCAGCATGGGATGAAGAGAATATTTTTTTAGGTAAAAATTGGAAAAATAGTAAAAATTACATAATAAAAATAAAAATGAAAAGTGAAGTGAGTGAAAAAATGAAAAATAAAGGAAAAAAAATAAAGTAAAGGAAAAGAAAAATGAAAAGAAAAATAAAGGATAAAAAAAGAAAAAAAAAAAGAAAAATAATATATGGAAAAAATGTATAGAAAAGAAAAATACAAAATGAAAAAAATGATAAATAAATTTAAAATTAAAATAGAAACTTCCTTAGATCCCTTCCCCCTCCGGAGTCATTTCAGAGACAACTCACCACTTTCGATCTGCTTTGCCTAGACCAGTCTCCACTTCCCCATGCGGTTTCTCTAACTTCTGATAACACCACCAGCGGGTCACAAACTTTCATATATCACCAGTTGGGAAAAAGAATTGGGGATAGAATTAACAGAGAAGGTAGATAGACTCTTTCTGTTCCCTTACAAGACTTTGATCTGTGCCAAACACCAGGAGGCAGGTTTCAAGTTACTGACCCGGTGGTATCATACCCCGGCAAAGATTCCTAAAATGTTTCCCCATTGCTCGAACTTATGCTGGAGATGTCGAGAGGAGGTTGGCTCTCTGCTCTTGCCGGCTTCTGAAGCCCTAATGAAATGAAGTACATCGTATTGTCCAAATATTCACTGATAGACCCATACCAAAAGATCCCGCTTTTTTCCTCTTGCACCACCACGATATACCAAGTAAAACATATAGGAAGTCCATTCTGCCCCTCTTGATCACAGCCACGAAGGGATGCGTTCCGCTGTACTGGAAGCAGACACAGCCTCCGTCAATTGCCGTCTGGCTGAAAAAGGTTGCTGACATTCATGCAATGGAAGATTTGGTAGCCACAGAAAAGGGCCTCAACGAGAAATTTTCTAGAAGATGGTTTTGTTGGCACGAATTTGTGTACTCTGAGGATATGCTGGACAAGTGATGCGGGACTAGTCTTATGAACTCTCGTTAAATACCAGCATACTCAGTGAAGCCTCTGGCCTGGATGAGGTTCTGGTGGATGGAACTTTACCCTAATCCCTGCCCTACCTCTATCCTCACCTGGCCCCCAAACCCCCCCCCCCCCATTTTTTTTCTTTTCTTCCTTTTGTTTTATTTGTTTTCCTCTCTTTTCTCTTTTCTGCTAGGACCCTATGGGTCTTCCTTAATTCCCAGAAGTCCTTATTACACGGTCTCTACCGTGGAAAATTTGACATGTGGGATAGGGAGACTCCTCAGATCTGGCCGTTCACAGTCTGCAACATAGTTAATTGATGAGATTACAAGGGTACCGATTTATGTGAACTGGACCTTTCCTTGTTGTTCTTTGTGTTTTTAGAATCCTACACTATTGTATGGTCTCTGTATTTTCTGTATGTTTTTCTTGCAAAAATAAAGTATTAGAAAAAAAAATTCCTATAAAAAATAATTATGTTATTATATGATAATATATACTGTAAAGTACATTTTAGTGTTATAGTGTTATATATGATACAAACTATATATATATATATATATATATATATATATATATATATATATATATATATTGTGGTAGTACGGAATCTCCAGTCCTGGGACCGGGTTTTGGGAACAGCCAGCAGTCTGGCTGGATGATTGCACAGGTGGGTCTTGGGCTTAAAACAAAGCCAACACCATGGTTCTGGGCTCCACCCTCCCGAGGAGTCCAGGCGTGTAAGGGAGAAGAAGTGTGCATGTCTGCACAGGTCGGTCTGTCAGAGCAGACAGAGGGTCCAAGCTTGTGGGCTGAAAAAGAAGCTAGTAAAGAGTGCTGAGGTACTGGGTGTACAGGAACTCTGTTAAAGAGCCGAGAGGGCTGCAGCATTAGTCTGATCAGCAGTGCTGCTAAAGAGAGCCAGGTGGCTTGGTATTTTTGGTTTCTACGTACATTATTGCTGTGGAAAGCTGTAACCCCTGTGTGGGCAACTATTTTGTTATCGGACTTTTCTTTCTTTAATAAAAGTGGGCCTACAAGCCCTTAAAACGGCATATCTGGCGTGGACTCAGCTCACTGGTAAGCTCTACCTTTAAGCTAAAATAACCCCCAAATATTACAATATATATATATATATTGTAACCTGGGGGACAGGTAGCAGGTACAAACCTCCGTTCTGCTACAATATATATATAGTATATTATATAAATGTATATTTGTATAATATACAGTATATGTGTGAATGATGTCTAAAGAATCACTCTAAGCAAAAAATAAATAAATGTAAAAAATGTGGATAAAGAGAAATATTGGCAAAAAGATGACTGAGAGTGAGACCCGAGATATTTTTGTAACCTGCAATCTGTAATCAGTTAAATAAATGTTCATTATTTTTCATTTCATGTGTATGTGTGTGTGTGCTATTTCTCCATGTCGAGAGAATTCAATGGCACATACATTATAATTTGTTTTCTTGGGGTTAGTGCAAATGAACTAAAGATGAAGAGTGCCAGGCAATTTTAGATCTCTCTTAGGTCTGATAATTACATTTTAGACCAAGCTCCCTAGTACTACAATATCATACATATAAATATTGCCACAGCTATAAGATAAATGCCACAATTTACAGTTCAGTGTCAATGCCAAAAATAGATTATTGATCGTGTAAAGACTTGCTGACCACCCAACGCTTTACTGTTCTATAGGTTTGCACTTCACTGACTTTTTAGTCACTGAAAGGGAAATGATTCGTACAGTTATGTCCTAAGCTTTGACAAATCTGCAAGAGCAGGCAGCTTACTGTGTATAATGCATGAGCCGAACAAATGCAACATGCCAACCAACATTTTTCAGTAACACTAACATGTATATTAATTAGCATTTAATTTTATTATCTAAGATACTCTCAGAGTGCAGACACTTTGGAACTTTGACTAATTTAATATATAACTTTAGCTGAAGCTCATAATTCCAAAAAATTATGAAATAGTGAATAAACCAGTTCGTGGAACAGGCTGGGACGCTGTAGACGTGATCTTAACGTTTTAAAATTAGGTAATTGTTTCTGAATGTCCAACAATGGTATTAGGTAGATTTAGCACCTTTTCTTAAAAATCTAATATTTTTGCAGATTGCGCTAGTTATCGTATCTTTGAAACAGCTGTACTGCGGATGTTTGGAGTGAAACCACTTGACACTATGTGCATTGAGGATGCAGAAAAAAATAAACACTTTATACATCCTAATGCTGCGTACACACGATCAAACAATCGGGTGGAAAAGTCCGGCGGACAATCCGCCCGCGTGTAAGCTCCGGCGGACTTTTTTTACCCAAAAGTCCGGCGGACTAAGAATGGAGTTTTGCACATCAATCTGTCTGCCGGACTCCCATTTCGGCGGACATTATGGCCGTGTGTGTGCCAGCCCGCCGTACTTTTGAAATGAACAGACTTTTCCCACCCGGAGATATATTATATTATATTATTATACGAGCATACTACCCGGCCGGCCAGGAAAGGGGGGGGCGAGCGAGCGCTCCCCCCTCCTGAGCCGTACCAGGGCGCGTGCCCTCAACATGGGGGGTGCTTTGGGGAAGGGGGGGCCGGGCGGCCCCCCACCCCAAAGCACCTTGTCCCCATGTTGATGAGGACAAGGGCCTCTTCCCAACAACCCTGGCCGTTGGTTGTCGGAGTCTGTGGGCGGGGGGCTTATCGGAATCCGTGAGTCCCCTTTAATAAGGGAGCCCCGGATCCCGGCCCCCCCACCCTATGTGAATGAGTATGGGGTACAATGTACCCCTACCCATTCACCTGTGAAAAAATTGTAAAAAAAAAAAAACACAACACACAAGGGTTAAAATAGTTTATTGCACAGCTCCGGTGGTTTTCTTCCATTTTCGGGGGTCTTCTCACTGGACTCCTCCGCTATCTTCTGCTAGCTCTTTTACTAGCAGAGGAGCCCGGCTTTCTTCTTCGCTGCCGCCCTCTTCTTCCGACTTCGGGGGTCTTGTCCCCCTCTTCGGGGGTCTTGTCCCTCTCTTCGGTTCTTCTTGCTGGGGCACCGTGCCTTCTTCTAGCTCTTTTACAAGCGGTGGCCCAGTCTTTTGTCGCTGCTGCCGCTGTCGCCGTCTTCTGTTCTTCTCTTCTGGAGATGTTGCCTCGTCGCTGTCTCTGGTCACTATGACAGGACACGCGGTGTGCAGCGACTTATATAGGGACATGACCAGATGATGTCCCCACCCATTATGATGTCACAGTCCCAGAGGATACCACCCTATTGTGAATGAATATGGGGTACGATGTACCCCTACCCATTCACCTGGTGAAAAGGTGTACATAAAAAAACACAACACAAGTTTTTAAAATAATTTATTAGACAGCTCAGGTGGTCTTCTCTTCTTCCGTCTTGGGGGGTCTTCTCGAAAATCGACAATGGGATAGAGAAAATCCACCGCTCCAGGCTGATCCACCGAAAAACTGGCCACTCTTCCTCCAAAAAGATAGGGGTCCCAGGTGCAGGCTAATTGCACTAGTCAGCATTTTCTGCTCTATTTTCTTTATCCCTTTGTTGTTGTGATCTGTATGATGTGAAGATTTTTTGAGTGGAAACAATAAAGGCATTACTTATTTTACCTGATCCGGAGTGCGGCTATCCAGAGTTTTTCTCTTCCTTTACATTTGGGGGGTCTTCTCGCCAGCTTTGTTCGTTGCCGTCGGCGCCGCCCTCCGGGGGTCTTCTTCTGACTTCGGGGTCTTGTCCTGCTCTTCGGTGGTCTTGTCCCGCTCTTCGGTTCTTCTTGCCAGGCCTCTGCTATATTCTTATAGCTCTTTTACTAGCGTTGGCCCGGTCTTCTGTAGCCGCCTTCTTCTCTTCTTCTTCTTGCTTGCGATGTTGACACAACGCTCTCTCTGGCCGCAATGGCAGGGACACATTCTGTGGCAACTTATATAGGGACAAGGAGCGGGGTCACCGGTGATGTCACATGGTGACCCCGCCCCTTATGATGTCACAGTCCCAGCATCCTCCCAGCATCCTCTGCTCCATCCACGCTCGCTCGTCCCCACCCCCTTTCCTGACCGGCCAGGCTGCGTGCTTGGATAAGGGTCTGCTATGGACTTTGGGGGGGGGAGTTTTTTCGGCATAGGGCTTCCCCTTTAAATCCATACCAGGTGGCGGGGCTAGCGAGGTGTCGACATTGACTTCCTTCGCTAGTCCCATCTACCTGGAGCCACAGTCAGAATGAACTGACTTTTCTCTGTGTGGGCAAGTTCGTTCATTTCAAAAGTCTGGTGGACTAGCACACAGATGGGCAGATTGTCCGCTGGCGGACAATTTTGAGTCAAAACTTCTTTCTAAGTCCGCTGGATCCCACACACTGGCGGATTGTCCGGCGGACTCTGGTCCGCCGGGCAGTCCGATCGTGTGTACGCGGCATGAGACATTTTCTGCCATAATAACAATGCTGCAGGGATGCAAAACCCAGTCCAAACAGATCATATTGAGGTCAGAAGGATCAACTGCAAAACAAAATTCACTCGCTAATGAATTCTGAATGAGCTCAGAAGCATTTTAAAGTGGAGGTCCACCCTAAAGTGGACCTTCCGCTCATCGGAACCCTCCCCCCCTCCGGTGCCACAATCGGCACCTTTCAGGGGGGAGGGGGGTGCAGTTACCTGGATAATCCAGGTAACTGCACCCACTTCCGGGATAGCTCTCTGCGGAAAGGGGCATAACTTACGCCCCTTTCCGCAAGTGCCCGCCCCTTCCCGCAAGTGCCCTGCTGCCTGCTGGGAAACACACAGATCCCAGAGGCAGCGGGGAGCGTCCTTATTGCGCAGCGCGATTCGCGCATGCGCAGTAGGGAACCGGGAAATTAAGCCAAAAAGGCTCCATTTCCTGATTGCCATACCCAAGATGGCGGCGGCAGGACCCGACAGGCGACCTAGAGATCGGCTTCGGGTGCCGACATCGCGGGCGCGCTGGACAGGTAAGTGTCACTATTTTAAAAGTCAGCAGCTGCAGTATTTGTAGCTGCTGGCTTTAAAAAAAAATAAAAACGCGGAGTCCCGGTGGACTCCCGCTTTAAACTGACTTTAATCTGATGGCCTCAACACATTCCTATAGCTTGTTGGTACAGACCCCAAAATATCCTCACTCTTCAACAAGAAATACATTTCTTTTTTGCCAGTATTCTTATAGTTTTGAAGTTGTCGACACTCTCAGCTAGCGCAATTTCCTGGAGAAAGGAGTTCCACATTTTAACTGCTTTGATACATACCCTTTTTAATGCATGACAATATTTTCCAGATTTGTTAGCTGCAGCTTGGCATTGCATGCTATTGCTAGGTCTGTGATGTAAGCCACCCCCACATTATTTTTCATTACTGATTCTCCTTGGAGAGCCCCTCCTAATTTTTAGCACCCAAGTGTACACATAAAAAAAAAAAAAAATTATATTGAACATCATCTGTTATTGCTCTATGAGAAAGTAAGTGAGAAATTTGATGGTGAAAGTCCAGTGGATGTAGTTTATCTAGATTTTGTTAAAGTGGAAGTAAACCCATGGATTTAAACAGTTAAAAAAAAAAGACATGCTGGGAATGCTAACTGCACATTGGCTGTGCTCTCAGCCAAACTATCAAACCATCCAATGGCTGGTGTCATAACGAATCACATGTGCAGCACCATAGCAGTTGAAGATTAAACAGAGGCAAAGATGGCAGCTTCCTTGGCTGAAAACGATATGGGAGTTTACTACCACTTTAAAGCATTTGATACTGCACCTCATAAACGTTTAATATTTAAATCAAGGTCTGTTGAAGTTGATGAAATTTTAAGTACAAGGATAGGAAAGGCTACATGATTGGGTCTAGACTAGAGAGTAGTGATAGTGCTGTGCCCCAGCATTCTGTCTTGGGATTAGTGCTGTTGAACTTGTTTATTAACGATATAGTGGTTGATGTCAAGATCCTAATTTCATTACCAAATCGCAACAGAGCCTGCTGAAACATGAAAAATGCTGCGCCAATAAATATAACAAATAAATAATTGTTATAGTGCAGCTAAATTGTGAAAGAAACTTTTTTTTTTTACAATTATTCTTGCACACAATTTAGTTGCACTATAACAATGATGTATTTGTTATATTCATTGGCACTGCATATTTCACATTTTAGTTTGTATATTAGGTTCTGTATATTTGCCTACCCTGCAAGCTGCCTAAGTTCTTTATTTCTAGCGCTGACTTTTCTTTTGAGCAGAAATCTGTGCTAATCATTTTTTGCCAACAAATGTGCTGCAACCATGTGCATTACATGCAGTTGTGGGGCATTTATGATACTTCACTATTGACATGAATGTGCAGCATTTGGAAGGTGGCATCAGTACAAGTCGGGTAAACCTCCAGATTTTGAGAAATTCGATTCTTTATATTTTTGGGTACATTTGATATTCAACATTTTGCAATATGGCACAAATTAAATTTATAAAATATTTGTCATTTATTGAATTAATACAGGTTAAGCTTTAGTATTTAGTAGGAATTTAGCAGGAATTTAGTGAAAATTGCTGTGTTTTGTATCTGCTAATAATGATTTTACCTATAGAAACTAAAGGCTAAGGCTGCGTACACACGAGCGGATTGTCTGCCCAACTAAGTTCATCAGACAATCCGACAGACAGTCCGTTCAACTTTTGAATGAACGGACTTGACCACACACGATGAACAAACAGTCCGCTGAAAGCTTGCGCGATGACGTATACAGCACGTACGACGGGACTAGAAATACGACGTCCAATACACTGCAATGCAACCTTCGGCCGTGTAAATCCTTTCTGAGCATACGCCATACTTAGTCCGTCCAACTTGCCTACACACGAGCGGACTGTCCGCTGAAACCAAGTTTGGACGGACAAAACCAAGTTTGGACAGACAAAATTACGGAAATTCCGAAAGACTTAGTCCGTCAGACTGTCCGCTGAAAAAGTCAGCTGAAGCCCACACACGAGCGGATTGACTAAGTTGGGCAGACAATCCGCCCGTGTGTACGCGGCCTAAGAAAGTGGACTTTACAGGCACACAAGTAGACCGTATAAAAGTAATTTGATTATTTTGTACTTAGTAAAGAAAGAATAATTGCATATAATTACATATAAAAGTTCATGAAACTAGTGATTGTAAACCCCGTACACAAACTCTGACACCACATTACATACTAACAAAGTACATTAATACGTCCAAGAAGGACAGTAATTGAAGTTCCTGTGATGATCTCCAAATAAGGATGTGAATATAGAGAGCTGTGGGTCAGGATGTGAATCTGGGTACAGGATATTAATTTATTCGCTTGTCATGTTGCGCATAAAGATTGCACTTCTTCAAGAGCTTAAGAGTCGTGTAGTATTCAATCGCAGAGATGGTAGCGTGCTATAATGCTAAGTAAAAATATACGAATATATCCAGAAAGAGATTAGCATCTGCTCATTTATCTATTTCAGCTTTAGAAGATGCTAATTGGATACCAGGAGACGTACCTATACCACACACTGCAGCTCCAAACTTTTTGAGGTGCTAGCCTCTGTGAGCCCAATGTTTAAACAGGCTTTCTAAACACACATACTGGTTTAGATTACCAGCACCTGTGCTTTTTTAGCTCTGTGTCAGCGTCTATCTCTTCCTGGATATATCCGTATATTTTTGCTTACCAGCCTTATAGCATGCTACCATCTCTGTGATTGAATACTACATGACTCTTATGCTCCTGAAGAAGCGTATCTTTATGAGCAACGTGTTGAGCAAATAAATGAATATGCTGTACCCGAATTCATATCCTGACCCTCAGCTCTCTATATTCACATCCTTATTTGGAGATCATCACGGGGATTTCAATTACCATCCTTCTTGGACTTATTAATGTACTTTGGTAGTATCAGGGCCGTCTTTAAGGCAGGGCAAAAGGGGCAGCTGCCCTGGGCCCTGTCATTGTTGTGGGGCCCAAAGCAGCTGCCTCATACTTGCCAACTATCCCAGTTTACATTTCGTTGTCCCTTGAAGTTTTAGTCCTGTGCTGGTACTAATGCTGCCCAGCTCTGCCCTATTGTTGTGTACAGATAACTTACCTGCAGACCTGTGTTTACATGTAAATACTGGCATTCATATGTAAATAGCAGTGACATGCATATGTAAATAGCTGAGGCCAACTGCATTGATATGTAAATAAGGCAGCATTCATAGGTATATCATGCCCCCCTGCAGTGAGGAGAAGATGTGCTGTAACCTATAGCAACCAGTGAGCAGTATTACTGTACAGCAATCTCTAGCAGCCAATCAACAAGCAGAAATGTGCTGTAACCTCTAGCAACTAATCAGCGAGCCTTAAGGAGTGCTGTAACCTCTAGCAACCAGTCAGTACTCAGTGATGATATGCTGTAACCTCTGGCAACCAATCACAATCGCTGCCTGATCTGATACAGTAAACTGATTTTAAGTCTAGCTGCTATTTATTGTGTGTCTCAGAGTAGGTGGAGAGCGAAATTGCATGGGGGGAGGGGGGCCCTAAGAAAATTTTTGCCCAGGGTCCAATCAATATTAAAGACGGGCCAGGTAATGTGGTGTTAGAGTTTGTGTACGGGGTTTACAATCACTATTTTCATGAACTTTTATATGTAATTATATGCAATTATCCTTTCTAGCTATGTACAAAATAAACAAATCTAATTACTTTTATATGGTTTACCTGTGTGCCTGTAAAGTCCGCTTTCTTAGCCTTTAGTTTCTATATGTCTATTATTGGGACATTGGCACACTAGTACCCGCGTATTCACATTGTCACCCTGTGAAAGCACACAAGAAATTTGAAATCCTTTTAAAAAAAGATTTTAGTTTATTTTTAGCGAAAATACTGATTTGATAAACATTTCCACAAAGATTGTGGGGGCTTAAAAATCAGTAGCACCTTCTCTTTATTCTACTGGTCTGTGCTTTAAGAAAACATTAGGTTTGTTGGGTCTTTTACAAACTCTCAAAGCTGTAAAGGAAAAATGAAAAAAAATGTGGTTGTTACAGTTTTGCATGCATTCGACTTTCACCATTTCGCAAAAAAAGCACAATTTCTCAATTTATTTATTCATTGCAGGTTAAGCTTTTATATTTAGTAGGCATTTTCTTTTTGTATCTGCTAATAATTATTTTAGTGTATTTATAGCCAGAGTATTTTGATATGATAAACATTTGCGCAAATATCGCGGGGCCTTAAAAATCAGTAGCAGTTTCTCTTTATTCTACTGGTCATGCCACGATTGTCACACGATAAATCACACTGCAATCAAGGCAAACTGCATCGCATGAAGCATGTTGCCCAAAAGAAGCTTCTGAACTCGATGTGGTTTGCCGCGATTACAGTTCAATTTATCGTGCGATCGTTGCTGCAGAACTGCACCACAAATGTGTGCTCTGTCATTCACACATGGGCGTTTTGAAATTGCGGGCAGAATCGCTGCAAATCTGAGTGCGATTCAAAATGTTGAGGTGTGAATGCAGCCTTAGGGAAAAATGAAAACTTCTAGAATACACATTTGAGTTGCCATTCATTTAAATGGCACCTGGGTCTGCCGCGATTGTCACGCGATAAATCATGCTGCAATCATGGCAAACCACATCGCATGAAGCATGTTGCGGAAAATCGGCCTGCGATTCAAAGCGCTGAGGTGTGGATACAGCCTTAGAGAAAAATGAAAACTTAGATTTTTATGTTTTTTTATGATTTTTATGATTTATAGAGTAATTAAGTTGTTTGCAGTTTTGCATACATTCGACTTTCACCATTTCGCCAAAAAAAAAGGCAAAATTTAAAATGTGCAAATATTTGCTATTTATTGACTCAATCCAGTTTACGTTTTTAGATTTAATAGGTATTTAGCAGAAATTGTCTGTTTGTATATGCCAATAAAGATTTTAGTGTATTATTAGCAAGAATATTGTTTTGATAAACATTTGCGCAAATATAGCGGGTACATTAAAAAACGGTAACACCATTTTATTTTTCTAGTCATGTTCTTTCAGCAAAATATATTGTTGGGGGGGGGGGGGGGGGTCATTTACAAACTCTGAAAGCTGTGAGGAAAAATTGAAAACCTCCAGATTTTTTCAGAAATTTGTTTTTTACATATTTGCATATGTTCGATTTTCATCATTTCGCAAAAAAAGGCTCAAATCCAAATTTGCAAATATTTGTTATTTACTAAAGAGGAAGTAAACCCTGATGAGTTTACTTCCTCTTTCATTCCGGACTACTATGCAACGCATAGTAGTCCATTATGTGTCACTTACCTAACACAGGAGCCAGCGAAGTCACCGATGTCCCCTGTAGTCCGGCGCATCCATCTTCTTGGTGGGTCTCGCTGCTCCGCCGCTGTCATTCGGCAAAGCCGCGATGATGTCACTCCCGTGCATGCGCACGGGAGCCGCCACTCACGGCATATCGACGTTGACCTCGGCGCGCTCAGTGTGCCTGCGCGCCGCTGTCTACGGCGTATGCGCCATAGACAGCGGTGCCTGTCTTTCGGCAAATATCAACTAAACCGTGTAGGTTTAGGAGATATTTCTTGGACCTACAGGTAAGCCTTAATCCAGGCTTACCTGTAGGTCAAAGTTGGTTGTAAGGGTTTACAACCACTTTAGCTCAATATAGGTTAAGCTTTTATATTTAGTAGAAATTTAGCAGAAATTAAAAATTTTCTGTGGCTGTATCTCCCAATAATGTTTTTAATGTATTTTTAGCGAGAATATTGTTTTGATAAGAATTTGTGCAAATATTATGGGACCTTTGAAAATCAGTAGCACCTTCTTTTTTTTAATCTACTGGTCATGTGCTTTCAGAAAATGTATGGTTTGGGGGGTCTTTTAAAAACTCTGAAAGCTGTAAGAGAAAAATAAAAAATGAAGGGGAAATTTGCAAAAATGGTCTGGTTTAAATGTGCAACGCAGGGCCTGGCAGCGAAAAGTTTTATATGCATTCAGCTGCATCTGGTATGAATACAGTGCCATGCAAAAGTATTCACCCCCTTGACATTTTCCATGTTTTGTTGCATCACAACCTGGAATTAACATGGATTGTTTGAGGATTTGCATCATTTAATTTACAGAACTTGCCCACAACTTTGAAGATTTTTTTTATTATGAATCAAACAACAACAAAGGACAAAATAACAGAAAAAGTCAATGTGCATAACTATTCACCCCCCCCCCCCCCCCCCCCAAAGTCAATACTTTGTAGAGCCACCTTTTGCGGCTATCACAGCTCCAAGTTGCTTTGGATAAGTCTCTATGAGCTTGCCACATCTCACCACTCAGATTTTTACCCATTCCTTCTTGCAAAACTGCTCCAGCTCCTTCAAGTTGGATGGTTTGCGCTTGTGAACAGCAATCTTTAAGTCTGACCACAGATTTTCTACTGGATTGAGGTCTGGGCTTTGACTAGGCCATTCCAAAACATTTACATGTGTCCACTTAAACCACTCTAGTGTTGCTTTAGCAGTGTGTTTGGGGTCATTGACCTGCTGGAAGGTGAACCTCCGTCCTAGTCTCAAATTACACACAGAGTGGTACAGGTTTTGCTCAAGAATATCCCTGTATTTAGCACCATCCATCTTTCCCTCAACTCTGACCAGTTTCCCAGTCCCGACTGCTGAAAAACATCCCCACAGCATGATGCTGCCACCACCATGTTTCACTGTGGGGTTGGTGTTTTTTGGGGGATGTGATGTGTTTACGCTAGACATAGCATTTTCTTTGATGGTCAAAAAAGTTACATTTTACTCTCACCAGACCAGAGCACCTTCCTCCATACATTTTGGGAGTCTCCCATATGCCTTTTCGCAAACTCAAAATGTTCCATTTTGTTTTTTGCTGAAAGTAATAACTTTTTTCTGGCCACTGTGCCATAAACCCCAACTCTATGGAACATATGGCTTATTGTCATCCTAGGTACAGATACTCCAGTCTCTGCTGTGGAACTCTGTAGCTCCACCAGGGTTACCTTAGGTCTCTGTACTGCCTCTCTGATTAATGCCTTCCTTGCCTGGTCCGTGAGTTTTGGTGTGCGGCCCTCTCTTGGCAGATTTGCTTTTGTGACATGTTTTTTCTTTCCATTTGGTTATGATAGGTTTGATGGTGCTCCTAGGGATCATCAAAGATACGGATATTTTTTTTATAACCTAACCCTGACTTGTACTTCTCAACAACATTGTTCCTTACTTGTTTGCAGAGTTCATTGGTCTTCATGGCAGTGGTTGGTTAGTGGTGCTTCTTCCTTAGGTGTTGCAGCCTCTCGGGCCTTTCAAAAAGGTGTGTATATGTAATGACAGATCATGTGACACTTAGATTGCATACAGGTGGACATCATTTCACTAATTATGTGACTTCTGAAGGTTATTGGTTGCACCAGAGCATTCTATGGGCTTCATAACAAAAGGGGTGAATACATACGCACATGCCAATTATCAGTTTTTTACTTCTGAAAAATTGTTTCATGTACATATTTTTCTAATTTTACTTCACCAACTTAGACTATTGTGTTCTGATCCATCACATATAATTCAGATAAAAAAAAAAATAACTAAAGGCTGTAATGTAACATAATAGTTAAAAAGCCAAAGGGGGGGGGGGGTGAATACTTTTGCAAGGCACTGTATGTACTTTACCTTTTAATTGTGAAAGAAAATAGTACATTGTTACAGTCAATGAAAATATTCATTAAGCTACATAATGGCTGTTAAAATTGGTGGAACAGAATAAAGCAGATTGCAGTCTACTTTTTCCTTCTTTTAATGTGTTAAATACACCAATGATTATTGTGATTGGTCAAACAAAGCTTCATATATCTGTTATTAAGTAGTTGAGTTCCTTGATGGAGTTAGATGTGGGGAACAGGAGCATCTGTCTTTGAAGAAAAACAGCTGTACTGCATGGGAGCAGAACCAAAGCCTGACTATACAGAAAGAGAAAAGATTAGAGGTTAGCAGACCATTATACCTGCTTGGCAGACTATTTCTTTCTTTAATGGAATGTCTTTTTTTTTTTTAAAGTTAAAATCCTGGAAGATATAAAAAACACAATTTAAAGCTTTTGTTTAGGGATGAGCCCGATGTTTGAGTTGAATGTAAGTTCGACTCGAACATCGGGTGTTCACCAAACAGCGAACAATATGCGGTGTTCGCGGCAAATTCGAAAGCTGCCGGAACACCGTTAAAATCTATGGGACACTAAAATGAAAAACCAAAAGTGCTAATCTTAAAGGCTTATATGCAAGTTATTGTCATAAAAAGTGTTTGGGGACCCGGGTCCTGCCCCAGGGGACATGTATCAATGCAGAATTTTCTTTTTAAAAACTGCCGTTTTATGGGGAGCAGTGATTTTTTTAATGCTTAAAGCGGAGCTCCACCCTAAAGTGGAGCTTCTGCTCATTGGAACCCTCCCCCCCCTCCGGCGCCACAATTGGCACCTTTCAGGGGGAGGGGGTGCAGGTACCTGTACAGTACAGGTATTTGCACCCACTTCCGGCATAGATATCCGCAGAATCTACGGATATTTACACCCCTTTCCGCAGGTCCCCCGCTGTCTGCTGGGAAACACACGGATTCCAGAGACAGCGGAGACCATCCTTATTGCGCAGCGCGACTCGCGCATGCGCAGTAGGGAACCGGGAAATGAAGCCGCAAGGCTCCACTTCCTGATTCCCATACCCAAGATGGCAGCGGCAGCACCCGAGAGAAGATCAAGAGATCGGCTTCAGGTGCCGACATCGCGGGCGCGCTGGGCGGGTAAGTGTCCTTATTTTAAAAGTCAGCAGCTGCAGTATTTGTAGCTGCTGGCTTTAAAAAAAAAAAAAATGGCGGAACCCCCGCTTTAAAGTGAAACAATAAAAATTAAATATTCATTTAAATATTGTGCTTGTGCCTCGGGGGTGTCTATAGTATGCCTCTAAAGTGGCACATTTTTCCCATGTTTAGAACAATACCACAGCAAAATGACATTTCTAAAGGAAAAATTGTCATTTAAAACTGATCACGGCTGTAATGAATTGTTGGGTCTTGGCAATATAAATAAAACTCATTGCAAAAAAGGGCCCAAACCAAGTTTTTTTTTAAAAATTACGTGGGGGTCCCCTAAAATCCAGGCACACTATTTAAAAGAATATTTCATTTTTATTGTTTCACTTTAAGCATTAAAAAAAAAATCACTGCTCCTGAAAAAACTGCTGTTTTTAATAAAAGATTTTGCATTGATACATGACCCAGGTCCTCAAACACTTTTTATGGCAATAACTTGCATATAAGCCTTTAAAATTAGCACTTTTGACTATTCATGTTCAAGTCACATAGACTTTTTATGGTGTTTGTGTGTTTTGCCACATTTTTTGCCTGTTCGCAAATTCTGCTGGGAACTAAACATGAGGGTGGTCGACTCATCCCTCATATGTCTTACGGACCAAAGCCATTTTTACTTTTTCAATATGGGTCTATTGATTAGACAACAACTTTAACATTAGTTAAGATGCTGAAGTTTTTTTTTATACTGACTTCCTTTTAGCAATATTGTCTTCAAAAAAAAAAAAAAAATGATATATATATATATATATATATATATATATATATATATATATATATATATATATATATATATATATATATATATATATATAATGTATTTTAAAATAAAAAAATGTAACATGATAAAAATTTACTGTTTCTAGTAGGACCAGTGAGTGTTTTAAAATAGCTACATTTATTATAAATAAAAATGACACTCCGATTGATAATGAGGTTCTAAAATTAACTTTTTAACACAAAGCATGGCAAAAATATTTAGATATTAAATAAAGGCTTTTTTTAAGATGTACTAAAAGTTTTTGTTCATGTAACATTACAAAGACAATCAAACAAAAAAAATAACAAGCCACAGATAGGGAAAGAAAGAGGTAATTAAGGCTAAGTAACTTTGAGAAAGTGTTAAAAAGAGGTTACATTTTTACAAGTTTTGTTTTTTAACTAAAACCTAATTTTTACTGGCAAGGTTGCTTTAACTGCCCTTTTTTGCAAAAATCAAAGGAATCCAAAGAATATACAGTGCCTCGCGAAAGTATTCGGCCCCCTTGAACTTTTCAACCTTTTGCCACATTTCAGGCTTCAAACATAAAGATATAAAATTTTAATTTTTTGCGAAGAATCACCAACAAGTGGGACACAATTGTGAAGTGGAACGAAATCTATTGGATAATTTAAACTTTTTTAGCAAATAAAAAAACTGAAAAGTGGTGTGTGCAAAATTATTCGGCCCCTTTACTTTCAGTGCAGAAAACTCACTCCAGAAGTTCAGCGAGGATCTCTGAATGATCCAATGTTGTCCTAAATGACTGATGGTGATAAATAGAATCCACCTGTGTGTAATCAAGTCTCTGTATAAATGCACCTGCTCTGTGATAGTCACAGGGTTCTGTTGAAAGCGCAGAGAGCATCATGAAGACCAAGGAACACACCAGGCAGGTCCGTAATACTGTTGTGGAGAAGTTTAAAGCCAAATTTGGATACAAAAAGATTTCCCAAGCTTTAAACATCCCAAGGAGCACTGTGCAAGCGATCATTTTGAAATGGAAGGAGTATCAGACCACTGCAAATCTACCAAGACCTGGCCGTCCCTTTCAGCTCAGACAAGGAGAAGACTGATCAGAGATGCAGCCAAGAGGCCCATGATCACTTTGGATGAACTGCAGAGAACTACAGCTGAGGTGGGAGAGTCTGTCCATAGGACAACAATCAGTCGTACATTGCACAAATCTGGCCTTTATGGAAGAGTGGCAAGAAGAAAGCCATTTCTCAAAGATATCCATAAAAAGTCTCGTCTAAAGTTTGCCACAAGCCACCTGGGAGACACACCAAACATGTGGAAGAAGGTGCTTTGGTCAGATGAAACCAAAATCGAACTTTTTGCCCACAATGCAAAATGATATGTTTGGCGTAAAAGCAACACAGCTCATCACCCTCAACACACCATCCCCACTGTCAAACATGGTGGTGGCAGCATCATGGTTTGGGCCTGCTTTTCTTCAGCAGGGACAGAGAAGATGGTTAAAATTGAGGGGAAGATGGATGCAGCCAAATACAGGGCCATTCTGGATGAAAACCTGTTGGAGTCTGCAAAAGACCTGAAACTGGGACGGAGATTTATCTTCCAACAAGACAATGATCCCAAACATACAGCAAAATCTACAAAGGAATGGTTCACAAATAAACGTATCCAGGTGTTAGAATGACCAAGTCAAAGTCCAGACCTGAATCCAATTGAAAATCTGTGGAAAGAGCTGAAAACTGTTGTTCATAAACGCTCTCCATCCAACCTCACTGAGCTCGAGCTGTTTTGCAAGGAAGAATGGGCAAGAATTTCAGTCTCTCGATGTGCAAAACTGATAGGGACATACCCCAAGCGACTTGCAGCTATAATCGCAGCAAAAGGTGGCTCTACAACGTATTAACGCAAGGGGGCCGAATAATTTTGCACGCCCCACTTTTCATTTTTTTATTAGTTAAAAAAGTTTCAAAAATCCAATAGATTTTGTTCCACTTCACAATTGTGTCCCACTTGTTGGTGATTCTTCACAAAAAATAAAATTTTTATATCTTTATGTTTGAAGCCTGAAATGTGGCAAAAGGTTGAAAAGTTCAAGGGGGCGAATACTTTCGCAAGGCACTGTGTATATATATATATATATATATATATATATATATATATATATATATATATATATATATATATATATATATATATATATATATATATATATATATATATATATATATACACATATATACACACACACACACATATATATACACACATAATAATATTCTTTCTTAACCACTTTCAGACCGGACCATTTTGCTGGTAAATGACCAGAGGTCTTTTTACAATTTGGCACTGCGCTGCTTTAACTGGTAATTGCGCGGTCATGCAATGTTGTACCCAAACAAAATTTGCGTCCTTTTCTTCCCACAAATAGAGCTTTCTTTTAAAGGTATTTGACTGACTCTGCGATTTTTATTTTTTGCGATATAAACGTAAAAAGACCGCAAATTTTGAAAAAAATTGATATTTTCTACTTTTTGTTATTAGAAAAATCCAATAAACTCAATTTTAGTCATACATTTAGGCCAAAATGTATTCAGCCACATGTCTTTGGTAAAAAAAAAGTCAATAACTGTATATTTATTGGTTTGCGCAAAAGTTGTCACATCTACAAACTAAGGTACATTTTCTGGAATTTACGCAGCTTTTAGTTTATGACTGCCTATCTCATTTCTTGAGGTGCTAAAATGGCAGGGCAGTACAAAACCCCCACAAATGACCCCATTTTGGAAAGTAGACGCCCTAAGGAAACTGATAAGAGACATGTTGAGCCCATTGAATATTTTATTTTTTTGCCGCAAGCGATTGAATAATGACAAAAAAAAAATTTTTTTTTTTTTTTTTTTTTACACAAAGTTGTCACTAAATGTCAATGCCAAGCTATTTGCTGAGAGGCATGTTGAGTCCGTGGAATATTTTATATTTTGCCACAAGTTGCGGGAAAATTACAAACTTTTTTTTTTTCACAAAGTTGTCACTAAATGATATATTGCTCACGCATGCCATGGGCATATGTGAAATGACACCCCAAAATAAATTCTGCTGCTTCTCCTGAGTACAGGGATACCACATGTGTGGGATTTTTTGGGAGCCTAGCTACGTACGGGGCCCCGAAAGCCAAGAACCGCCTTCAGGCTTTCTAAGGGCGTAAATTTTTGATTTCACGCCTCACTACCTATTACAGTTTTGAAGGCCATAAAATGCCAAGATGGCACAAAACCCCCACAAATGACCCCATTTTAGAAAGTAGACACCCCAAGCTATTTGCTGAGAGGCATGTTGAGTCCATGGAATATTTTATATTTTGCCACAAGTTGCGGGAAAATTACAAACTTTTATTTTTTTTTATTTTTTTTTCACAAAGTTGTCACTAAATGATATATTGCTCACACATGCCAGGGGCATATGTGAAATGACACCCCAAAATAAATTCTGCTGCTTCTCCTGAGTACGGGGATACCACATGTGTGGGACTTTTTGGGAGCCTAGTCGCGTACGGGGCCCCGAAAACCAAGAACCGCCTTCAGGATTTCTAAGGGTGTAAATTTTTGATTTCACACCTCACTACCTATCACAGTTTTGAAGGCCATAAAATGCCAAAATAGCACAAAACCCCCCAAAATGACCCCATTTTGGAAAGTAGACACCCCAAGCTATTTGCCGAGAGGCATGGTGAGTATTTTGCAGCTCTCATTTGTTTTTGAAAATGAAGAAAAAAAAAATAATGTATATTTTTTTCTTTTTTTCAATTTTCAAAACTTTGTGACAAAAATGAAGGTCTGCAAAATACTCACCATACCTTTCGGCAAATAGCTTGGGGTGTCTCCTTTCCAAAATGGGGTCACTTGGGGGGATTTTGTGCTATCTGGGCATTCCATGGCCTCCGAAACTGTGATAGGCAGTGAGGAATGAAATCAAAAATTTACACCCTTAGAAATCCTGAAGGTGGTGCTTCGATTTTGGGGTACCGTACGCGGTTAGGCTCCCAAAAGGTCTCACACTTGTGGTATCCCCGTACTCAGGAGAAGCAACAGAATGTATTTTGGGGTGTAATTTTACATATAACCATGGCATGTTTGAGCAATATATCATTTAATGACAACTTTGTGCAAAAAAAAAAAATAATAATGTATTTTTTCCACAACTTTTGTCAAAATATAAAATATTCCATGGACTCGACATGCCTCTCAGCAAATAGCTTGGGGTGTCTACTTTCTAAAATGGGGTAATTTGGGGAGGTTTTGAACTGTCCTGGCATTTTATACACAACATTTAGAAGCTTATGTCACACATCACCCACTCTTCTAACCACTTGAAGAAAAAGCCCTTTCTGACACTTTTTGTTTACATGAAAAAATATTTTTTTTTTTGCAAGAAAATTACTTTGAACCCCCAAACATGAAGTGTTTTTTTAAAGCAAAAGCCCTACCGATTAAAATGGTGGGCGTTTCATTTTTTTTTTTCACACGGTATTTGCGCAGCGATTTTTCAAACGCATTTTTTTGGGAAAAAACACACTTTTATTTATTTTAATGCACTAAAAATCACTATATTGCCCAAATGTTTGATGAAATAAAAAATATGATCTTAGGCCGAGTACATGGATACCAAACACGACATGCTTTAAAATTGCGCAGAAACGTGCAGCAGCGACAAACTACGTACATTTTTAAAAGCCTTTAAATGCCTTTACAGATGACCACTTTAGATTTACAGAGGAGGTCTACTGCTAAAATTAGTACCCTCGATCTGACCTTCGTGGTGATACCTCACATGCATGGTGCAATTGCTGTTTACATATGACACCAGACCAACGCTTGCGTTCGACGTTGCGCCTTAGCAGGGGGGGACAGGGGTGTTTTTTTTTTGTTTTTTTGTTATTATTTATTTTGCTTTTTTATTTTATTTTTAAACTGTTCCTTTCATTTATATATATTTTTTTATGATTTTTATTGTTATCTCAGGGAATGTAAATATCCCCTATGATTGCAATAGGTAGTGACAGGTACTCTTTTTTGAAAAAATTAGGGTCTATCAGACCCTAGATCTCTCCTCTGTCCTCAAAGCATCTGACCACACCAAGATCGGTGTGATAAAATGCTTTCCCAATTTCCCAATGGCGCTGTTTACATCCCGCAAAATCTAAGTCATGAAATGCTCGTAGCTTCCGGTGTCTTAGGTCATAGAGATGATTGGAGCCATTCTGGTCTCTGATCAGCTCTATGGTCAGCTGGCGGAACCACCGGCTGCATTCTCAGGTTCCCTGTTGGGACAGGAGAGCCTGAGAAAACCATGGAAGATGGTGCGGGGGGGGGGACATTCCCTCCCACTGCTTGTAAAAGTAGTCTAGAGGCCAATTAGCTGCTAGGATTGCTTTTACATAAAAGCCGACCGCTGGCTGAAAAGAATGATACCAAGATGATACCTAAACCTGCAGGCATCATTCTGGTATAAGCACTCAAAGTCCAGCAACATACCAGTATGTTGCTGGAACTGGTTGGGCATATATTGTCATTTTTTTTCATGCAGCCTGTGGGCTGAACGAAAAAAAAATATTGATCGGTGGGTATGCCCACCATTAGATACCTCCCTTCATCCACCCACTTCTAATGGTGGGCATACATGCACCATTTATATATGCCGAAGCATGGGGGCATCCTCCCGCAAAAGGTAGGAGCAGATCGCTCCTCCACCCCTTATGCCCCCATGCTTCGGCATATATGCTCTTTTTTAACTGTGGTGGTGAAATCACCCCCGACAGTGCTGGAGTCACGGCTTTATGTATCGTGGGAGCAAACGCTGTTGCTGTCAAGATAAATAAATCCGCGCTGCAGCAGAATGGCGTACCTGCTAAGCAAATGATGGTTAACAATAAAACAAAGTAACATTACAGTATAACAGTAGGACTTACCATACCTGCAAAGCAAATACAAAAAAAAATAGCAAAAAATAAACACATTTAACACAATCTGTGCCTAAAATATATATATGCCGAAGCATGGGGGCATCCTCCCGCAAAAGGTAGGAGCAGATCGCTCCTCCACCCCGTATGCCCCCATGCTTCGGCATATATGCTCTTTTTTAACTGTGGTGGTGAAATCACCTCCGACAGTGCTGGAGTCGCGGCTTTACGTATCGTGGGAGCAAACGCTGTTGCTGTCAAGATAAATAAATCCACGCTACAGCTGAATGGCGTACCTGAAAACAAAAAATGATTAACAATAAAACATTGCAGAATAGAATACAGTACAAAGGAGCAGAACAATAGAGAGAGAATAGAGAGAGAGAGAACAATAAAAACGACAACTATTTTTTTTTTCTTTTTATATATATATATATATATATATATATATATATATATATATATATATATATATATATATATATATATATATATATATATATATATATATATTTTTTTTTTTTTTTTTTAAACACTTTTTTATGTAACTTTAACACTTCTGTTGTAACGGTTCCAGCTGTTTGGGTCTCTCAAAATGCGATGGCATCTTGGGAGACCCTGTGAACGTGTGCCTAGCCTGTGCAATGCTGTACCCTACTCTAAAACTCAACTAGTTCATGGTAGCGTTCAAAACATTCACCAATGCAAAGACCAGGATTGTCAGGACAGCGGGGACAACAATAACGGGTGTCACGCCTATATCCGCGCTTTCTGCAGACACGACATTTTCTTTGGGGGGCTTGTTGGGTAGGGGTACTCGGGAGGACATAAGGATAATGCCTCTCATGCAGCCGGCATACTGCATCTGGTTGGGGAACGTGAGGTGGAGCACCGCCTGGATACAGAAGGGCTCTGACGATATCCTCCTGGAATTTAAGGAAGGATCCAGTCCGTCCTGAAGCTTTGTGTAGTACATAAGCATTCAGTATAGCCAATTGGAATAAATAAACAGACACTTTTTTGTACCAGCGTCTGGCCTTATGGGCAACTAGATACGGCGCCAACAACTGGTCATTGAGGTCCACCCCTCCCATGTTAAGGTTATATTTGTGGACACAGAGGGGTTTCTCCACAATACCAGTCGCCGTAGGAATTTGGACCGTCGTGTCTGCATGAAGGGAGGTAAGAACGAAAACATTCTTATTATCCCTCCACTTCATAGCTAGCAAATTATTACTGCGCAAGCAGGCTCTCTCCCCCAGCCTAAGACGGGACTCTACAAGCCGCTGGGGAAAGCCCCGGCGATTAGGTCGCACGGTGCCACATGCTCCAATCTGCTGATCAAACAAGTGACTAAACAGTGGCACGCTTGTGTAATAATTGTCCACGTACAAGTGGTACCCCTTTCCGAATAAGGGTGACACCATGTCCCACACTATCTTGCCAGCGCTTCCTATGTAGTCAGGGCAGTTCTCCGGCTCTACGTGACTATCTTTACCCTCATAAACCATGAAACTACGTGTATAGCCTGTGGCCCTGTCACAGAGCTTATACATCTTGACCCCGTATCTGGAACGCTTGTTGGGGACGTATTGTTTGAATGACAAGCAACCAGAAAACTTAATCAGGGACTCATCAACGCAGACAACTTGATGGGGAGTAAACAAGTCTGCAAAACGTTGGTTGAAGTGGTTTATGAGGGGCCGAATTTTGTAGAGCCGATCGTATTCAGGGTCTCCACGAGGACGACAGAGTTCATTGTCGCTGAAGTGCATGAACCGCAAAATCTGCTCGTATCGTGCCCTGGACATGGAAGCAGAGAACACGCGCATATGGTGAATTGGGTCAGTGGACCAATATGACCGCAACTCACTCTTTTTGGTTATGCCCATGTTGAGGGAGAGGCCCAGAAAGATTTTAAATTCGGAAACCGTAACTGGTTTCCATTGTCTGGCAAGGGCGGACTGGGGAATAGTGGCGATGTGTTGACCAGCGTACAAATTGGTTTGGTCCACAATAGATCTATAGAGATCTTCGGTGAAAAACAGTGAGTAAAAGTCAAGTGTCGTAAAATCAACTGTTTCCACGGTAATGCCAGGTTGGCCAGTGAATGGGGGAAGTACGGGTTCTGCAGAAGTGGTGGGCACCCAATTAGGATTGGCGAATTCTGCAGGAAGGGCACTATGGGTACGACGGGCCTGTCTTTGTCTTTGTCTTGGTGGCAGCGGGACACTACTTGTGCTTGCCACCTCGCCAGCTTGAACTGCACTTATGGGACTCGCCACATCACCACGTGTTACTGCAGTGCTGGATGTACGTCCAGGGTGTACTAGGCCGCTGGTGCTTGCCAGTTCACCAGAAGGATGAGCGGCTCTAGTACGTCTCTGCTCCATACGAGTGACCTGCGGTTCCTGCACCTGAACAACAGAATACATTCGGGATCGGGCACACCTGTCCTTAACAGGGACCTCATCTCCGTCGTCAGAGCTATCTGTCATGGAGCCGCTGTCCTCTACAGGATCGTATTCTGAGCCTGAATCTGACAGATGAGTGACGTCCTCTTCACTATCTGTCATGCTCAGAAACGTGTAGGCCTCTTCACTAGCGTACCTTCGCTTTGCCATTTTGGGCTCTAAATTTAGGGGTACACTAGTGAGACTCACAGGTAAAAAAGCACCTAGCCTGTCAGCGACTGTTTCAAAACGCTACAAAAAAAACTGTTAGCGATCGCAGGGATCATGCCTGACTCTGCGAACGCTGCAGTTATGTGTGTTGTGTTTTGTAAGTGACAGTGATCGATCGATACTGCACTTGGGTGGGCTGGGCTGGGCTTGGCGGAGGGGCTAAACGCAGGTGCTAGCAGGTATCTGGGCTGATCCCGCTAACAATGCGTTTTGGGAAACCTAAAATGCTGGCAACGCTAATATAGATCTGATCAGATACTATATTACTAAGGGAGGTGTATGCTTTGTGCGTGGGTGTTAGCGGTACTGGCACTAACCTGACGCTGGGGCGACGCAGACCTCATCTGACCCTCAAACTTATATCACCCGCCGGGTGATCAGGGGGTTAAACCTTTATTAGGCAATAAATGGCGGGTGCCCTGAAACAAAAAAAAAATAACTAACCAACCAGCGTCACCTGTAACAGTTATATGGTGATCACTGGTGAAAGGGTTAACTAGGGGCAATCAGGGGGCTTTATGCGGTAGTATATGGGGGTCCCTGACGCTATAAAAAGCTGCGGCGAACCTAAATACTTACCTGCCTAACTAGCGTCACCTGTGACACTAATACAGCGATCAGAAAAACGATCGCTTATTAGTGACACTGGCGACGGGGGGTGATCACGGGGTTAAACCTTTATTGGGGGGGTTAGGGGGGTACCCTAGAGCTAAAGGGGGCTAACCCTAACTGCCCCAACAGTTATTACAGTCACAAATGACACCAATGCAAAAAAAAAAATGCAATTGGTGTCACTGTGACTGGGGGTGCAGGGGTGATTGGGGGGGGGGGGTGATCGGGGGGTGAAGGGGGGGTGAAAAGTGTGCCTGGCGTGTTCTACTGTTAGTGTAGTGTTAGGTGCAACTCACAGTTCCTCTCTCCTCGGTGCCGGAACGAAAAAGACCGACACGAGGAGAGATTACATCACTTCCTCTGCCTGTGTTTACATTACAGGAGAGGAAGTGATGTCACGGAGCATTTCTATTCGTCGGGAGCGATCGCGAGGGGGTGGCCATGAATGAATGGCCGCCCCCTCATCCCGGATCGCTCCCGAACGAATACCGACCGCCGCAGGCACCGGGGGGGGGCCCGATAGGGCCCCCCACCCGCGGGAAGGCAAGGACGTATATATACGCCCATATGCCTGCCCGTGCCATTCTGTCGACATATATCGTCGTGCGGTGGTCGGCAAGTGGTTAAAGATTGCATTGAGATATAGACTTGGACCCAGCCATCAAACTGACAGTCAGTCCTGCCAATTTTGGTGAACAAACCCTGTGCATACATAGTATACTTAAGATAAAGGGGTTGATTTACTAAAACTGGAGAGTGCAAGATCTTGTGCAGCTGTGTATGGTAGCCAATCAGCTTCTAAGTTCAGCTTGTTCGATGCAGCTTTTGTAAAATAAAAAAACCTGGGAGCTGATTGGTTTCTATGAAGCGCTGCTCCAGATGTAGCATTCTCAACAACCCCACAATGTTGTTCAAAACAATTAACCATCTTTTATATATTTAAATTTATTTTGATATCAGTCTAATATCATCCATTACGCAGTGTAAGGCAGGCCATAGATGGTGCAAATTTCTTTCCTGCAACCACGGGTTTGAAGATCCCCCCATCAACACAGACAATGCTGACAGGGGAATTCCTCCTGCTGAGCAATTGTCTGGTCCCAGTGGGGAAAACACTGATTATTGCTAGCAGCTATAGCAGCCACTAGCGATACTCACAATAGAATATGACAGGGTGGTTGTGCCCAAGTTGACCAATCGATAAGCTTGGCGCATTCAGTCTGCCCACACACAGGTAAAATCTCAGCCAGTTGCTGAACCAGCCCACATTCAAACTGTCTATGGCCAGCCTTCCTTAGACAGGGACAGAGAGCGCAGCAAAAGGAGTTCCGATACAAGCATATGTGCCACCAGGGTACATGCCAACAGAGGAAAGAGTGAAGTGAAAAGAGTTAATGACATGAGATTATGCCAAGTAAATAGATACTAAATGTGTTAGGCCTCAAAACTGCAAGTGCCCACAAAACAGCAAAAAATTAATGTACCTAACATTTGTGGCGATTCCTAAGGTGTGGCACAATCGCCGTTTACAAACAGATATGCACTTGTCACACATCTTTGTGTTATTCGATTTAAAGTTATTGAAAAGGGGGGGTACTCTTTGCGTCTGGAGGAAAAGAGGTTTAATTCATGCATATGGAAATGCTTCTTCACAGTAAGAGCTGTGAAAATGTAAAATAGAATTCCTTAGGAACTTGTTTTATATATGTAGCACTAACCCCCGAAGGAGCTGCTGGTTATTTTTGGGCTTACCATTACCTTCCGCTTCTCCTTGTTGCACGTCTAGGGGATGTCCCATGGTAGGTGACCCAGTAACTTGAGACTGACAGTAGATCCAATTGAAGGGATTTTATTTGCAAACTTCAACCATTGAACAGTCTTTTAACTTGGGATCAGAGGGTTGGGAAGGAATTCAGGCACTCTCAATGTCAAAGTCTATAAACGTTAAGAAACTTGCTTACTTTGACTGCATCCAGAGAATAGCCATTCGCAGCTGGATGAAGGTTGGACAGTCCCTCTCTCGCAAGGCCTAGCAGCCAACAAGGTGCTTACTCAGGAACAAAGTCTTTATCACCGACGTTGTTACAGAACACATAGGAAACTAAGCTGTAGAACACTTTTAGGATACCTGGATCTTTTAGCCTAATTGGTAATATCCACAAGACCGGATTCTCTCAGTTACTTTAGCCCTTCCAGGCTCTTGTCAAGAAAACCCCCGTACGTGTTGTTCTTCTAAAGAGTCCTCCCTTGGAATTCTCGAAGTTCAATGGGTCTCTCCCGCACTGGAGACGGCACCCATCCACCTCAGAATCCTCCTCTAGTTTCCATGCCTTGGGCTAGCCAGCCCTGAGGCATTAAAGTTGGGTGTTACCACACCTCAGGCCATAGCCTTCCTGGGGGCTTGTCAGGAGGACCAGGACCATGCAGTCAGCACTTCATACTGGACCAGAACCCCGAACCACGTGACGTCTGTGTCTTAAATACCCTTTCCCAGAGGACACAGCGAGAGGGCCACTCCCACTGACCTGGCTCCAAAAGAGAGTAACTTAAGCGCCTAACCAGACCATAGTTCCACATCTGCCACCAGAGACAGTGTCCCCTGTGGCCACGCTGAACATCTCACAGTTCAGTCAGACTGACACAGAAGTTAAATTTAGACAAATAGACCCAAACCAAACTGTAGTTTGGGTAAAGTTTTAACTTTTGAAAAACATAGCGCGTGCTCTTCAGGAGCCTGGCGCTACATATAGCTCAGTAAATTGTTGAAGAGAAGCTGACTATATAAGTGAATATTAGCATTTATAAGCATTAACACCAAAAATACTGTAGTTGATCCAAGAAATATACGATTGACTTAGTGGAATAGGAGGAGGTTTTATTTCCCTTGTTGAAGCAAATTGGGTCATGATTTATAGGACTTTTGCCTTCCTCTGGATGAAATGTGGGTATAGGTGTGCTTATGGAGGTTTTTCTGTTATTGATTGAACTTGATGGACTTGTGTCTTTTTTTTCAGCTTGACTTTCTATGTTAACAATGTGGAATATCTTTCTATAAAAAAGTTTTCCAAAAGATACCCATGGTATACTTCCTCAAAAACTTTAGCTAGGTCTAGTGTCTGAATTTTTAGTAAGGGTTAAAGCTAAGTAAATTCTAAGTGTATGTTTCTCTGACTTTTGCCCAGGCATCATCGAACAACTAACATCATGACCTTGTTTGCCACGTAGGTTAATTACGCTTAATATCTACTGGCAAAAAGCATTTAATGATATGTCCCTTTCGTAATGACTCTTTTCCTAAACCTTTATATTTGAACCTATCCATATTCTTCCTCTTAAAAGCTTGACACGTATAATTTGTGCAAACGTAAAGTGAAGGGACATTACAGTTCAGGGTAGAGTAAAGAGTAATATGCCATCTCAGTGCTATTCCTGTCTGAATTGATTTTATTATTTTCTGTTACGTGTAGCTGAGCAACTGGGAGAGGAAAATAATGTGCTTTATTCTACGCAGAAACTTTAGCCTCAAAATTCACATGGATAACAGACTGGTAATTATACCATACTGTCAGTAGTTCAGCTTAAACTCATCAAGCACTTTATCAGAAATAACAAAAACATTTAATCACAGAGTATAAGTATTGTAAAAACATCAGATTTTGCCAAACTTCACACAGAACAAATATACATGCAACTTCACAAAGTGAATAGCGCTACAATTTTTTCATAAATACACCCCTTGTGTTTCAAAGCAACACAAGGAGAAAAAAAAATCTCACTCTCTATTGAAGCTGTTTGCAAGGTCCAATACTTAAATTTATTTTGCTGTCATACAAACTCACTCTATTGAAGTTTGCAGTTAGTTTTTACATTGAAAATTTTGTTATTGTAGACCTCTTTTGGGGGTTATGAGAAATGACCCTCCCCAAAAAGGATATTGCACTAAACCTGTATTTAACCACTTCAATACAGGGCACTTAAACACCTTCCTGCCCAGACCAATTTTGAGCTTTCAGTGCTGTCGCACTTTGAATGACAATTGCGCGGTCATGCTACACTGTACCCAAATGAAATTTTTATCTTTTTTTTCCCACAAATAGAGCTTTCTTTTGGTGGTATTTGATCACCTCTACGGTTTTTATTTTTTGCGCTACAAATAAAAAAATACCGAAAATTTTGAAAAAAAAAATGTTTTTTTTTTTGTTTCAGTTTCCAAACTTTGTAAATAAGTACGTTTTCTCCTTCACTGATGGACACTGATGGGGCTACACTGATGGGCACCAATGTGGCACCAATGAAGTGGCACTGATGAGGTGGCATTGATGGACACTGATATGTGGCACTGATAGGTGGCACTGATGGGTGACACGGATGGGCGACACGGATGGGCGACACAGATGGGCGACACAGATGGGCGACACAGATGGGCGACACGGATGGGCGACACGGATGGGCGACACGGACGGACACTGATAGGTGGCACAAATTGGCACTGATAGCTGGCACGGATTGGCATGGATGGGCGGCACAGATGGGCGGCACAGATGGGCATGGATAGGCGGCACAGATGGGCATGGATAGGCGGCACAGATGGGCATGGGTGGGCATGGATAGGCGGCACAGGTGGGCACTGATAGGCGGCACAGGTGGGCACTGATAGGCGGCACAGGTGGGCACTGATAGGCGGCACAGGTGGGCACTGATAGGCCGCATTGGTGTTATACTATAGTAATGGATGCCAATCAGTGGCAAACAATAATGCATGCCAATCAGTGATGCCCATTGTGGGCACTGATTGGCATCCATTATGGGCACTGATTGGCATCCATTGTGCTGACTGGCATCCCTGGTAGTCTAGGGAGGATTACCTTTTCCCTGGTGGTCTGGTGGCGTCCCTGGTGGTCCAGTGTGGGCATCCTCGGGGGGGCTGTGCTGATAATCGATCAGCACAGACCCCCCCTGTCAGAGGAGCAGCCGATCGGCTCTCCTCTACTCGCGTCTGACAGACGCGAGTGAGGGAAAGCCGATCACCGGCTCTTCCCATTTACACTGTGATCAGCCGTGATTGGACACGGCTGATCACGTGGTAAAGAGTCTCCGTCGGAGACTCTTTACCGAGATCGTAGTTGCCGGGTGTCAGACTGATACCCTGCAACAACGATCGCCGCGATGCGCGCCCCCAGGGGCACGCAGCGGCTCATAATCATGATCACGTCATATGACGTCCGGTCAGGATTATGCAACCACTTTGCAGCCGTCAATTGCCTATAGGGCGGGCGGCAAGTGGTTAAGTAGGAGAACATGAACGTCTAGGGGATCTCCCGTGGTAGATGACCCAGTAACTTGAGACTGACAATAGATCAAACATGTTATACTTACCTCCTCTGTGCAGTTGCTTTTGCACAGAGCAGCCTGGATCCTCCTCTTCTCGGGTCCCTCTTTGCTGCTCCTGGCCCCTCCCTCCTATCATGTGTCCCTTCAGTCAGCAGCTTCCATGGGGCACTGGAGCCGAGTCACAGCTCCATGCATCCATTCAGACACGGAGCCCTGACCCGACCCTGTCCCTGTGTCTCAGTCAATCAGGAGGAGGTCCCGGATGGCTTAGACATTCGTGGACACCGCTGGAGAGAGATGGTGCTCAGGTAAGTAATTTAGGGGGTGCCGGGGTGGCTGCTACACACAAAACGTTTTTTTATCTGAATGCATAGAATGCATTGGGGTATAAAAACACTCTGCCTTTAGACATGTGCAGAGTAAAATATTTCGTTTCGGAATTTTGTTTTTCGTTTTTTGTCAAAAATACCTGAAATTCGGATGAAAAATGCATTCGGACGAAAACTAATGCACATGTCTAGTAAATATAGTTATTAATAGAGATGCCACCAGATGAATGGTGCAGTAAGTCCAGTTGCAGGGGTACCTGAGGCTTATAGCAATGTAGTGATTGTCTTGGTGTTGGAGACATGAAGACAAGATCAGCAGCAATGGAGAGATCGTCCAACTGCCTGGAATGCAGTTTTTCACATGCAGAAATCATGGTGAGGCACTGGAACTCAGCGTCAGCCTGGCTACTTTAGTCCCTCCCTTATAGTTTCTAATCTGACATTTAACTGGACCTTTAACTACCAAAATTGACCATCAGGTGCCTAACCTGGCTCTAATATATGCTGGTTTTTGAGCCCTAAGCTAAAACTAGTTATAGAATCCCAGACAAAAAGGGAGGGGGTTAACTAAAATAACAGGATCTGCATATGAATAAAATAGGAGTTGCATATAATCCCTATTGCAATAAACCGGTTTACCTACTAATATACTGGAAGGTGACCACTACATATATAAAGTAGCACAGATCTAACTTTCTGGCACTGTGTATGTGAGATAATAATAATAGGACAGAGATACTCTGTCTGTCACAAGCATTAAGATACACATTCAGCAGCTACAGATAAACTATTAGAACATATGAATACTTGTATACTTGCAAACCTTCTGACTTTGGTTAAGCAACATGGACAGGACATGTGGCTGAGACTGCCTCTCTCTCTGTCTCTCCACTTCTTCTTTCTGGGGTTTCTAATCCAGCCTCTCAGAGACAGGAAGTGCTAATCCATACTTATACATAACACTATGATATTAGCAGCTAACAGTAGAGGGCAGCAGATCCCTACATTTTCGTTTCAATATATTTATTATTATTATATATTTTGCAAAAAGAAAAAGAAACAGAAACAATGTAGATATGACATAAGTACATCAGGAGGGAACACGAAATTACAAATATTTGTAATCCTGAAATTGCCAAGCAGGCTGACAGTCGAACATATCAACATAATACAGTCAATGAACCATTATAAAGTAAGCACTACGGGGATTACAAACTGAGATACCTGGATGAGACAATAACCTCCAATAGAAAGGAGCTATCTTGTACATCTGTTCAAAATCCCAGCTAAAAAGGATGTAAAGGGAAGAGGGAGGGTCCTCCGCCACCCCATAAGGGCTCTTGCTGTGGCCGGGGAACCCTAAACCCTCACCAAAACTGATGTCAGGGAGAGCGAGGATTGTGCTCACCAGAGAATATAATCTAGTTAAGTAAACAAAAATAGGTAACAAAAACATATTGCTTGGCTAATAAACAATATAGATCAAGAGATGATTGTAACAACATCCAGGACAGGCGTCAGAGCCCAAAGTAACCAGTTGAGTTTATGCACCCTAGTATCCTGGGAGCCGGTAACAACAGGCTTTAGCTTATATTGTAGTGCAAGGACAGACCCTGAATTAGGCTTGACTGACCCTGCTCTACTAAAGAGCACCTACGACTGACTGTCCGTCGCCAAGCGTCACATAAAAGGTGAAAATGGAAAAGAAGAGAGGAAAAAGGAGAGAGGAAAGAAAAGGACGAGAGAGGTAAATAAAATCTTCTAGCAGAAGTCAACTAGGGGGTAATGAAGCCGTAGTCGGGATCCCAATCCGTGTGGAATTACGTGGACAGGGCAATGCCCACAAAGCTCGCCCAGGGCTCCCAAGTGACTTTGAATTTGTCCGAACTATCCAGGAGTACACTTGCCATCTTTTCCTGGAGCATGATCCACGAAATTTTCCTTTTGGCCATCAGGGTGGAAATAGTGGGTTGCTTCCAGGCTTTGGCAAGAGTACCCTACATTTTATTACATATATTATCTTTATAGGTGTGAAATTATATCTTAGGCACAGATCGGATCCATGCTTTGCTTCTTTAAAATTCTGCTCTGAGATTTCTGCAGGGTGTTAAACCTATCAAGCTTCCTCCAGGTATTGATATTTTCACATAGGTACATTGGTCCTGCTTGGATAACATTTGGAGCTTACAATCTAAAAGAAAGGGGAATGTGAGTAGATATGGTGATTACTGGGTGGGTATGTGGATTGGTGGTTGGATGCATTTGGGTGAACTGTGTGGGTCAGTATGTCGATTTCTTTGGTTTAAAGCTACAGTATCTATACAGTAGTGGTGGGGACACTTTGTACAGTAGTTTTGATGGGCATACCCACAAACCAAAAAGAGTAAATATTCTAGCTCCAATAAGGGACAAATTGCCAATAAACGTTATATTTATTTGAGTTTCTGGAGTGTCTGCATTGAAAAGTAAAAATGTGTATTGTTGACTATTAGTTGAAAGTATTCTCTGCAGGGTCAAAAAACATGTTGTAATTGGACATGTTCTTCTCAATGTACTCAGAAACATTCATGTCAAAAGAAACTTTCATAGATTATCATAGGTGGACAACTGAACTGAACTTTTTCATTCAGAGTGCAATCAAAAGTAAACAGAAAGCATTCACATCAGTGGCGACCGATGCATTAAGGGCACACGAGTGCCAACCCCTCTCTCCTGCCACCCCCTCTATCCCCAATAGATAGATTCATGCATTGCATGAATCTATCTATGGCTGCTGCTGCCACCCCCTATTCAGGCGCCCAGCCTCTTTTCGGGTGCAGGGCGACTGAATTACAGAGGCAGGGGTGTTTTTGAAGCACCTGATTAGAGCCATAGGCTCAAATTGGTGTCAAAAAAGGTGACCATGCTGGGCACTGGCAAGTCACTCAGTTGTGTTTGAAAAGCGAATGAATATTCATTTTACTAACACTAAACCGCCTCTCCGCCAATCAGGTGCTTGGGTCTGTTACCTGACACCTGATTGGCTGAAACGACGTGTGCCGCTATTGGATGCCTATCAATAGGAGAGGATGGGAGATGCGCATAGCAGGAGATGCACGAAGGACCCCCGCTCGTCGCCGTCCCCTGCTGCCCCACCAAGACAGGGTAAGTGTCGGGCAGACAGCGAGCGGGCGGGGGTCACACTGGGGGCATTCAAGGGCACACTGGCAGCATATGATGGGCACACTGGCAGCATTTGATAGCAAATTGGCAGCATTTGATGGCACAGTGGGAGCGTTTGATGGGCACAGTGGCAGCATTTGGTACAGTTTTTGCATTTGATGGGCATAGTGGCAGCATTTGATAGCACAGTGACAGCGTTTGATGGCACAGTGGCAGCGTTTAATGGGCACACGGGCAGCATTTAATGGGCACAGTGGCAGCGTTTAATGGCACAGTGGCTGTAATTGATGGCACAGTGGCAGCATTTGATGGCACAGTGGCAGCATTTGATGGCACAGTGGCAGCATTTGATGCATGGGCGTAGCATAAGGGGTTGCAGGGGACACAATCGCAACCCTGACCATAGCTCCAGGGGGCCCCTGCAGCCTCCCTGTCATATTATCATATCCTCCACAAAATTCAGCTCCGATCTGCCCTAGGCCCCACTGCCACGCTCCAGTACTGGGCTTCTAATTTGCCTTCCACAGTCCAAACCTCTCTGTTGCCATTGGCTGTAGAGAAGCTGTGAGCCATTTCCTGAATGAAGAGGAACATGGGGTGAGAACAGCCAAGGATGGGGAAGTGTCTGTGCTGTGTGCTGGCAACATGGAATGGTAACCAAGCTCAGCGAGGCCAGAGGAGAAGAGTGCCGTCCTGTAGCCACGATGGGACCGATGTCACTGATGAAGTATGACACTGCTCAGTGTCTCCTAGTCACCAGCTGGGATTATCTGTACCCCCCCCCCCCCACCGAGGGATGTCTACTCATCCCACTTCCCTGCCAACTGGGGAAAAGACACACATCTCCGGGAGGTGACCTTCCCCCAACACCTGCCAACACTGACTGAGAAACCTTCAGAAATTGCTAAAACAAATCCCTTAACACCTCCTCCAGGGGCCCCTGAAGGGCTGCATGCTCCAGATTTTGTGCCACATGGCTTTGCCCTCCCAGATCTAAGTTGTCCCCCGCCAAGCCCCCTGTCCACCCCCTTCACCCTGCATGCTATGACCAGCTGCTGAGCTCCTTTACCATTACAGCACTCTATACTGTTCCTCCTCCACAGGGCTGAAATCACATTCTTTTACAACACAGCCAGTTAGCCATGATCTGCACAGGGTATATCTGCCTACTGCAACTACAATGCCGTACCCGAGAATTTCACAGGTCAGAAGGGCAACACAAAAGCCAGATACACCCTGGGAAGAGTGACAGACTATGTGTAAAGGAATGTGGTTTCAGACCTGTGTAGTGCGGGGGGGGGGGGGGGGATCTGTATACAGTGCTGGGATGGGAATGGAGCTCTGCCAAGTGACCTGCCAGGGGTCCCTGTCCTCTGATTCTCCAGCAGTAATCCCTGTAATCTGATGTAAATAGGAACTCTGGGAACTCAAAACTCTTAAGCCACTTTGAGTATCTTGGCATGTGGTGGATGTATCTTTTCACACGTTGAAGTAGTGGGGGGGGGGGGGGGGACTTTTGCATTGGGGCCCACAAGCTTCAAGCTACCCCTCTGGTTTGATGGCACAGTGGCAGCATTTGATGGGCACAGTGGCAGCATTTGATGACACAGTGGCTGAAATTGATGATTTTTTTCAAAATCTTTTTGCTCCCCCCCATTGATTCACATTATAGCAAGTAGCCCATTCATAATATGTAAATTCATAAGGTCATACATAGAAGCAAACATGAAAATAGAGAAAGAAAAAAGTGTTGCAAAATAATTGTATTATTTGAATATTTTTTCCTCGAAGGCAGCTGTAAGCAAAACACAAAGGTCTAGAAATGCCATTAGCCATCATGAGCAATGGGCAGTTCTCCAAGGTGCTATTATAAATGCACTGATCACAGAGCAAGCTACTGCTGCTGTTTATTGTTCCCGTTGTAAGTGGAAAATGCATTTAATGCTTGAAAAACATCAGATGAAGGTAGTACATAGATATAATGCTTTTTGACTATATAGCACTAGCTGCAATGTATTGTAATGAAAGCACAAGCCAAAGGTCTATGGTGGGTATCACTGGTAGGTAATAATGTGATAATGTTGTGCAGTCACTTCTTGTTATTTTAACAAATTAATAATTTAATTAATAAAATAGTATAGGAATAGGAAAATGTAAATCTGATTTGGTATGTGAGAACACACCAAGAAAAGATAATTACAGCAATAGATCTTTAGCATACAGTATTCTACTTTAGACTGTCTGAGCTGACTTACTAGATAAAGAAAATGCAGAGTTTCTTGTCCGAAACTGGTGTTGCATACACACGGTTGGACATAGTTGTCGGAAAATCCGATCGTTCCGGACATGATGTCGTTATTTAGTTACGACGGGACTACGTTCAGGCTAGTAGCCAATAGCTTTGGCCTAGGAATTTGATCTGAGCATGCGTGGCATTTTGTCCGATCGCAATCCTCTACAAACAATCGGACAAAGTCCGAACGGATCATGCTGTCGGAAGATTTTTATATCCAGATCTCAAACTTTGTTGGTCGGACATTCCAACGTGCGATTAGAAAGTGATATTAAAGGTTCTGATTGTTTTTATATTAAAATAATAAACATGTCATATTTACTTGCTGTGTACAGTAGTTTTGCACAGAGCAGCCCCAATCCTCCTCTTCTCTGGTCCCCTGCTGGCGCTCCTGGCCCCTCTCTCCTGCCGAGTGCCTCCAGAGCAAGTAGCTTGCTATCGGGACACCCTCATAGGATTCTGAGCTGCTGCTCTTCTCATTGGCTCACTGGCTTTGATTGACAAGAGCGGGAGCCAATGTGAAGCATGAGCCCGAGGCTCTCATGCACAGTGCTGGAGGATGATCAGGCTTAGGTAAGTATTAGGGGGGGGGTGCAGGAAAAAGAGAAGGTTTTGTACAATTATGCATAAAATGCATTAAGGTAAAAAACCTTGAGCCTTTAGAACCACTTTAACCGCTTCCCGACCAACCACCGTAGTTATACTGCGGCAGGTTGGCTCTCCTGCATGAGCCATCGTAGCTATATGTCGGCTCGTGGGGTTAGGATAGCAGGGGTGCATGGGGTGCCGATGCTCGTGGCCGACGGTCATCGATACCATGACCAGAAGACACAGAACAGGGACGAGTGTGTGTAAACACGCACTTCCCAGTTCTGTTCTGACAGGAGTGACAGATATTGTGTTCCTATTAGCTAGGAACCACAATCCGTCACTTCCTCTAGTCAGTCTTCTCCCCCTTCAGTTAGAATCACCTCCTAGGAAACACAGTTAACCCCTTCATCACCCCCTAGTGTTAAGCCTTTCATTTTTACAGTAATCAATGCATTTTTATAGTATTGATCGCTGTATTAATGCCAATTGACCCAAAAATGTGTCAAAATTGTCCAATGTGTTTGCCATAATGTTGCAGTCACAATAAAAAAAAAAAAAAAAAAAAAAAAAAAAAAAAAAATCGCAGACCGCCGCCATCACTAGTAAAAAAATAAATAAATAATAAAAATTCTATAAATCTATCCACTATTTTGTAGACACTATAACATTTGAGCAAAGCAATCAATATACGCTTATTGTGATTTTTTTTTTTTTTTTTACCAAAAATATGTAGAAGAATGTATATCGGCCTAAACTGAGAAAAAATTTGCATTTAAAAAAAAAAAAATGGGGATATTTATTAAAGCAAAAAGTACAAAATAATGTGTTTTTTTCAAAATTGTCGCTCTTTTTTTGTTTATAGCGCAAAAAATAAAAACCACAGAGGCAATCAAATACCACCAAAAAAAAGCTCTGTTTGTGGGAAAAAAAGGATGTCCATTTTGTTTGGGTACAATGTCGCAGGACCACGCAATTGTCAGTTAAAGCGACGCAGTGGCGAATCGTAAAAAGTGCTCTGGTCAGGAAGGGGCTGAAGTGGTCAAATCACTCCCTTCCTCCATTGTAGCCTGGAGAATTACTTGAATAGAATTATTAATTAAATCCTACTCCTTCCTCTTCCTTCATTGTGAAGGGCTCTCTAATGTAGTACTTTTTCCATTTATGATCTCTGTGATTGGCCATCACAGCAATCAAAAAGCGCTGAACAAACTGTTTGCGCTATATAAATCCTGAATAATAATAATAATAATAATAATAATAATAATCACTTGACAGAGAGCCACTCCAATTAGCTGTATGCCTTTAGCCTATGCTCTCTGCTTTCTAATAATAGCAGGAGCAGAGGCAGTGTGCATGGTATGAGAGTAAACAAACAGGATGTTTAAAAATGTACTATTATTATTATTTTTTTCAGGTACTTATATAGCGCCATCAATTTAAGCAATGCTTTACATATACATTCACATCAGTCCCTGCCCTCAAGGAGCTTACAATCTAAGGTCCCTAACTCACATTCATGCATACACATAGTAGGGCCAATTTAGATAGGATCCATTTAACCAACCAGCGTGTCTTTTGAGTGTGGGAGGAAACCGAATTAGCCAGAGGAAACCCACGCAGGCACAGGGAGAACATGCAAACTCCAGGCAGGTAGTATCATGGTCGTGATTAACTGCTCCCTGATTATTTTACTACAACAGCCGATAGGGGATGGCTAATATATTTTAAGAAAAAACACCAAAATAACAGCATAAAAGACCATGGCTCAACTTAAAAACAAATATCCCTAACCAGATATAGCCCCATAATATAATTCATCATCAGCATATTGAATCCAAAAGGTTGACCAGCTCACATATTTTTCTTTTCATTTGTTGGCATCTGTAGGGATTTCCCCCAATGGTGGGCCGGGCATCTAAAGCAATCAAAATGTTATATATTAGGACTGTTGATTAAATAAGCATAATAAACAGTATTTTCAAGACCATAGGCCCAGCCTCCCTGGAACGTATCTGCCCTGTAGTGTACAGTGAGTATGCACATTAATGGTGGATGAATATGTGAATATGGCAGGCGTAATTGTGCTTACAGTGTATAGTGGGGTTGATTTTTTTAAAACTGGAGTGTGCAAAATCTGGTGCAGCTTTGCATGGAAACTTACAAGCTTCTAGATTTTATTATCAAACCTTAATTAAACAAGATTATGTTAGAAGCTGATTGGCTAGCTACCATGCACAACTGCACCAGATTTTGCACTTTCTGGTTTTAGTTAGTGAACCCTCAATGGATCATACTCAAGTTTTACACATTGGTCAGAGCGCAGCTGTCGTATCACATAATACTGTATCTAGTAAAATGTGGCCTATGTGAAGTCTAAATAAAGAACCCTAGAGGCACACCTTGTAGGTATCCACCCATTGATATCCTTTTGTAGATGTGTATATACCTTGAAATAAGAGGTCTTAAAGCTTCCTCCAGTCATACCTTACCACCATAAATGAAACTGGCAGTCATACACTAATCCAGCAACAACTTTAACCTTTGTTTCTGTAACTGTGATATTAAAGGAGGAGGATGCCTTATGACCCCGTAAAAATTCATCCAGACTATGTTGTAGGTATATAATAGAAATGAATTGTAATGAGTATGAAACACAGCAGGATACTTATAAAACATCTAGGTCATCTTTGGAATACAATCCACCTTTCTTTTCAATCCAGGTAATGCTGAATAAAAAGCTGGAAAGGTACATAAAGACGCTTTAGGGTATCTTGTCTTAAATAGGGATGAGCTCGGTGTTCGACTCGAAAGCATGTTCGACTCGAACATCGGCCGTTCGTCTGTTTGGCGAATTCTTCGTGGACCGTTCGCACCAAATTTGTGTGGCACGAACGGCCCACAATGCACTACGCCATCGCATCGCAGCGAGGAGAGCCATAATTGGCCACAGGCAGGATACCTGTGGCCAATTATAGCTCAGGAGGTTTAGTACACGTCCCACACTATATAAGGCTACCAGCGCAGTGGCCTTGTGTAGTGTATTCCGGAGTGCAGGGAAAGAGCTAGATAGGCAGGGACAGTGTGTTCTTTTTTCAGGCATCTTAAAGTTAAAATGGTGTTGTTTGCCTCCAGCACAGTATACACCTGTATCTACCCTTTATTGCTGTTTTTCTCTAATTAAGGCATCTGCAGGAGTTAGTGGGTGTTGTGTGCCTCCAGCACAGTATACACCTGTATCTACCCTTTATTGCTGGTGTTCTCTAATACAGGCATCTTCAGGAGTTAAAGTGAGTGTTGTGTGCCTCCAGCACAGTATACACCTGAAGATACCCCTTATTGCTGGTGTTGTCTGTTGCATATCTTGCATATTAGCCTTTAAAATTAGCACTTTTGATTTTGAATGTTCGAGTCCCATAGACTTTAATAGGGTTCTAAAGTTTGTATGAATTTTGGGTCCGTTGAAGGTTCTGGTGTGAACCGAACTGGGGGGTGTTCGGCTCATCCTTAGTCTTAAACACTTAAATCTATTGATCCAGTGTCTCAAACTTCCATAGGATGAATCTAGTGGCGGCTGGTGCTCAAAATTTTGGGGGGGCGCAAACAAACTGAAAAATTCTGAAAAATACTTTTCAAAAAAACCCATCAATTGTAGCCTCCCTGTGCCTATTCAATGCAGCCACTTTGCCCATCAAATGCAGCCACTGTGCCCATCAAATGCAGCCACTGTGCCCATCAAATGCAGCCACTGTGCCCATCAATTGCAGCCACTGTGCCCAGCAAATGCAGCCACTGTGCCCAGCAAATGCAGCCACTGTGCTCATCATAGGCAGCCACTGTGCCATCAATTGCAGCCACTGTGTCCATAAAATTAAGCCACTGTGCATATGATGGGCACAGTGGCTGTATTTTCTGGGCACAGTGGCTTAATTTTATGGACACAGTGGCTGCAATTGATGGCACGGTGGCTGCCTATGATGAGCACAGTGGCTGCATTTGCTGGGCACAATGGCTGCAATTGATGGGCACAGTGGCTGCAATTTATGGGCACAGTGGCTGCATATGATGGGCACAGTGGCTGCATATGATGGGCACAGTGGCTGTATTTTCTGGGCAGACACTTTTCCCATCCTATGCAGCCACTGTGCCCATCATATGCAGGCACTGTGCCCACCAAATAAAGCCACTGTGACCATCATGTGCGGCCACTGTGCCCACAAAATACAGCCACTGTGCCCACCAAATACAGCCACTGTGCCCATCATATACAGCCAGGCGCATCCCCCAGCTGTCATTTTAACCAACACCTCCCCCGTGGCCGGTCCAGTGGCACTTACCCTCATGTGGCTGTGGCTCTGATCCTCTCCTGGAGTGACGGGGCTCTCCTCCTCTTCTTCTGTAATGGCAGGAAGCGGCGACTCCTCTGTCCACTCGGCTCCAATCCTCAGGCTTCCTCTGTCATGTCTCCTCTTCCACCAAAGCATTAGGCATCCAATAGGACAGTGATGGCAAACCTTGGCACCCCAGATGTTTAAGAACTACATTTCCCATGATGTTTATGCACTCTGCAGTGTAGTTGAGCATCATGGGAAATGTAGTTCCAAAACACCTGGAGTGCCAAGGTTCACCATCGCTTCAATAGGATCACCTAATGCTTTGGCCAATCGGGAGACAGGTCTCACTGACCTGCCTCTGGATTTTTGGGAAATTTTATGTGATAGACCAACACAAAGTGGCACATAATTGTGAAGTGGAAGGAAAATTATAAATGGTTTTCAATTTTTTTTACAAATAAACATGTGAAAAGTGTGGCGTTCATTTGTATTCAGCCCCCCGAGTCAATACTTTGTAGAACCATCTTTCCCTGCAATTACAGCTGCAAGTCTTTTTGGGGATGCTTCTACCAGCTTTGCATATCTAGAGTGACATTTTTGCCCATTCTTCTTTTCAAAATTGCTCAAGCTCTGTCAGATTGGATGGAGAGTGTCTGTGAACAGCAATTTTCAAGTCTTGATTCCCAATTGGATTTGGGTCTGGACTTTGACTGGGCCATTCTAAGCCCTTGTACACACGATCGGAGATTCCGACAACCAAATCCGTCGGATTTTGTCCGTCAGATTTTGTCAGACGGATTTTTTCCGAAACTGTTGTATACACACGGTCGGACGAAGTTGTCGGAAAATCCGATCGTTCAGAACGTGATGACGTTATTTCGTTACGACGGGACTACGTTATAGCTTTGATGTAGGAATTTGATCTGAGCACGCGTGGCACTTTGTCCGATCGGAATTCTCTACACATGATCGGAGTATGTCCGATCGGAGCATTTTGTCGGAAAATATTTCCGGCAAGTTGGAAAATTTGGTCCGACGGAAACAGTCCGATGCATACCACACACAGTCGGAATATCCGACAAAACACTCCGATCGGACACATTCCGTCGGAATCTCCGATCGTGTGTACAAGGGCTTACACATGAATATGCTTTGATCTAAACCATTCTGTTGTAACTCTGGCTATATGTTTAGGGTTGTTGTCCTGCTGGACGGTGAACCTCCACCCCAGTCCCAAGTCTGTTGCAGACTCTAACAGGTTTTCTTCTAATACTCTGTACACACGACTGGTTTTCCCGTCGGAATAAACTCTGAAGGTTTTTCCGACGGAGTTCCGATGGAATTCTGCTGAAACTGTATTGCGTACACACGATCACACCAAAGTCTGACTGTCAAGAACACAGTGACATACAACAGGTACGATGGGACTAGAAAAAGGAGGTTCAATACCCAGTAGCCAATAGCTTCCATCTCGTAGTTGCTTCAGAGCATGCGTCGTTTTTGGTCTGTCGGAACAGCATACAGACGAGCGGTTTTCCTGATAGGAATTGGTTCCATCAGAAATATTTAGAACATGTTCCATTTCTAGGTCCGTCAGAATTTTCGACGTAAAAAGTCAGATCGGAATATACGATGAAAATCACCCATCAGACTTTTTCTGTCAGACATTCAGCTCAGGTGTGAGTGGAAGATTGCCCTGTATTTGGCTCCATCCATCTTCCCTGTCCCTGCTGAAGAAATCCCCACAATATGCTGCTGCCACCACCACGTTTCACGGTGGGTATGGTGTGTTCAGTGTAATGAGCAGTGTTAGTTTTCCACCACACACAGCGTTTTGCTTTTAGACAAAAAAGTTAAATTTTGGTCTCACCTGACCAGAGCACCTTCTTCCACATGTTTGGTGTGTTCCCCACATGTCTTCTCGCAAACTGCAAACGGGACTTCTTATGGATTTCTTTCAGCAATGACTTTCTTCTTGCCACCCTTCCAAAAAAGACAGATTTGAAAGTAATAGTTGTCCTGTGGACAGATTCTCCCACCTGAGCTGTGGATCTCTGCAGCTCCTCCAGAGTTACCATGGGCCTCTTGGCTGCTCCTCTGATTAATGCTCTCCTTGCCTGGTCTATTAGTTTAGGTGGACAGCCATGTCTTGGTAGGTTTGCAGTTGTGCCATACTCTTTGAATTTTCGGATGATGGATTGAACAGTGCTCCGTGAAATGTTCAACGCTTGGGATATTTTTTTATAACCTAACCCTGCTTTAAACTTCTCCACAACTGTATCCCTGACCTGTCTTGCGAGTTCCTTGGCCTTCATAATGCTGTTTGTTCACTGAGGTTATCTAACAAACCTCTGAGGGCTTCAAAGAACAGCTGTATTTACACTGAGATTCAATTACACACAGGTGGACTCTATTTACTAATTAGGTGATTTCTGAAGGCAGTCGGTTCCAATAGATTTTAGTTAGGGCTATCAGAGTAAAGGGGGCTGAATACAAATACATGTCACACTTTTCAGATATTTATTTGTGAAAAAGGTTAAAAACATTTATAATTTTCCTTCCACTTTGTGCCACTTTGTGTTGGTCTATCAAATAAAATCCCACTAAAATATATTTATGTTTTTGGTTGTAACATGACAAAATGTGGAAAATTTCAAGGGGTATTGTAATAGCAATTTAGCTGTATGCTATGCACACAGCCACATCTATTGCTGTGCTCATATTAGCACCCATTTCCATCTTAATGATATAATACTTTAGCTTACCTTTCAACCCATTCATCCCAATGAACAGACATGATCATCCTTGTTACGTACTCAGTTCCATGCTTATGCCCCCCCTGGGGGCCCAACATCGCCTTTTATTATCTCCCAAAGAATGACAAACAGGAAGTGCTTGCCCACAACAGGCAAGCACTTCCTCAGTACAGAAAATGACATCACAGGAAATGACATACATTAAAGGGGAGGGCACTCACAAGAGGAAGTGCACACACCCCCTTTTAGTCAGCATGGAGCAGAGACTATAGTGTTTTCAAAGTAAACAGTATAGAGTGAGCTCATTCTAATGGTTCTTAAAAGCTTGAGACAATCTGCGGGGACATTGCTACTGGTGTTGTTAATATACGGTACGAGTATATTAACAAGGCAGATACCAATGTCCTCTTATTAAAGCAGATGTATCCAAAAAGGATAATGTGGCCACACAGAGATAAAATAATATGTTTATATCGTTATGTGGACTTCAGTTTTCTAATGCGCATAGTCATTTGAAGGTAAGAAGCCCAGTGCCTTGCGGTTGGTACCTACAAACCAACAAACATCCACGGACACAGAGAACACGTCTCAAATCCCATGAGAAGGTTTTCATACTGACCGTTTTTACACCACTGGTCTCGATTTGACCCAAGTGCGCTCTGCTAGAGCGCTCCTCAATTAAACCAGACACAGGGAGACAGATGACAATCTATAAAACACACATCCTATAATAAAATGTTATACAATCAAATTTTCCACAACAGTATGAATACTTTTTCAAGGCACTGTAGATATATTTTAGCTAGCTTGTGATCATTATGTACTGTATGTGTAGTCTATCTCCTGTCTCTTGTCTTCCTTGTCTTTCTGTATGTTCCTGAGGTGGTGGTAACTAAGTAAATAAAAACAATTTTTATGGTATATTCAGTTTAAGTAGTATTAAACCCAAAAGTAAACATTTATTAGATTTCAGCTCATCCATTCTTAGCCCTTGTACACACGGTCGGAGAATCTGTCGGAATGAGTCTTATCGGACCCTGTCGTCAGATAATCCGACTGTGTGTGATATGCATCGGACTGATTCCGTCCGAATCTCCGTCCGACCCAATTTTCCAACATGTTGGAAATATTTCCCGACCAACTGGGCCGGACGGACCTAATCCGATCATGTGTAGAGCATTTTCATCGGACCAAGTGCCACGCATGCTTAGATCAAATTCCTACATCAAAGCTATTGGCTACTAGCCTGAATGTAGTCCCATCGTAACGAAATTACGTCATCACGTTCTGAAAGATCGGATTTTTCGCCAACTTGGCCCGACCGTGTGTATGCAACAGTTTCGAACACAATCCGTCGGACTAAATCCGACGGGCAAATTCCGACAGATTTGGTTGCCAAAATCTCCGACCGCGTGTACGTGGGCTTAGATGTGATGGCTGCATTCATTTTCCTTTTTAGGCTTTCTTTCATCTATTTTTATCTGGTGATCCAGCCAGAAAGTCCATTGTTTTTCAAAAGAACAAGCTCTCTTTCAAATGTATCAGTTTACAGGGATGAGACAAACCATTTAACACTGCCAGGGGTGCTTACAATGATCACCTTTTACTTATTCATGTAAAACATTTATCCCAAAAGAATAAAAAACTGATTTGATCGTGTTGGTGTATTCAAATCTGTTAGTAAACCTAACATTCCTCCCCCGCTCCCCATACTGAAAATTCTGCTGTCTTCTGTGCCTCTGTGCACCTTCACATAGAGTGGAGGCACTCTAGTACAGGAGGTGAGTTACTGGCCAGATCACCAGGTGAAAACAGGGGGAAAAAGTCTAAAAAATTCAATATATTACATTTTTGGTTTGGTATTTAACCACTTGCCCCTTCCTGCCCAGGCCAATTTTCAGCTTTCAGTGCTGCCGCACTTTGAATGATAATTTTGTAGTCATGCAACACTGTACCCGTGTGAATTTGTTATCATATTTTTGAGACAGATAGGGCTTTCTTTTGGTGGTATTTAATCACCACTGTATTTTTTGGGTCTTTTTGGTAAACAAAGAAAAAAGACTGATTTAAAAAAGCAAAAACCTTTTCTTTGTTTCTGTTACAACATTTTGCAAATAAGTAATTTTTCTTCTTTACTTATGTGCGCTAATGAGGCTGCACTGATGTGCTGCACCGCTGGGCACTGATATTGATGGGCACTGATGAGGCTGCTGTCTTGGACACTAATGAGGCTGCACTGATGAGGCGGCACTGTTGGGCACTGATGAGGCAGCACTGATGGACATTGATGGGCTGCACGGATGGGCACCGATAGGCTGCATTGATGGGCACTGTTGGGCACTAATGAGGCGGCACTGTTGGGCACTGATGAAGAGGTTGCGCTAATAATTCAGCACTGATGGACACTGATATGCTGCACTGATGGGCACTGATATGCCGCACTGATGCACACTGATTGGCACTGATGAGGCTGAATTGATAATCAGGGCATTAATGATCACAGGAAAGACAGTGACAGCCCTGAGGAAAGGAAATGCCGATAGCTGGCTTTTGTTTACATGTGATCAGCTGTGATTGGACACAGCTGATTACATGGTAAAGAGCCAACATCATTGGCTCTTTACCCTGATCGGTGATGCACTGTGTCCAAGGAACACAGGTCACCACTAATTGCCATGCTGTATGTCAAGAATCAGAGGATGCCATACAGTGGCGTAGCATGGGTTGTTAGCACCCTAGGCAAGGCAAGTAATTTGTGCCCCCTAACCTGCGGACTTTTAGCATTCCCCGAGTTCCTTCAAATACAATAGTACTGACCTACCTGATTCCAACCCTGACCACTACACTAACCTACTATACTATACTGTCCACTACACTATACTGACCACTATACTATACTGCCCACTACACTGACCACTATACTGTCCACTATCCTGTCCACTATAGTACACTGACCACTATACTGTCCACTACACTGACCACTACACTGTCCACTACACTACACTGACCACTATACTGTACACTACACTAACCACTATACTACACTAACCACTATACTAACCACTATACTATGCTGACCACTATACTACACACTAAACTGACCACTATACTATACTGTCCACTATACTCTACACTAAACTGACCACTATACTATCCACTATACTGTCCTGCCTACAGTAACTCTCTCTCTCTCTGCCTCTCTCTGCCTGCCTCTCTCTCCCTCTTTGTTGCCTCTGTCTCTGCCTCTGTCTCTCTCTGCCTCTCTCTGCCTCTCTCTCCCTCTCTCTCTGTCTATCTCTGTCTCTCTGTCACTCTCTCTGTCTCTCTGCCTCTGTCTCGTTCTCTGCATCTGTTTCTCACGTTGCCTCTGTCTCTGCCTCTCTCTCTCTGCCTCTGTGTGTGTGCCTCTCTCTCTCTCTGCCTCTCTCTCTATCTCTTCTCTCGCTATCTGCCACTCTCTCATGTCTCTCTCTGCCTCTCCCCAGTCTGTGTTCATGTTCCTTGTCACCTACTTGTCCTGCACCGAAGAGGAGGGGGAGGGGGGAGGGGGAGAAGACAGCGGCAGCTTTTCATTACTGTTGTGGCCGCCATGTACAGTGTCCGGCGCACTGTGATTGGGCAGATGCGGGACTTCAGCCCCATGCCGCAAATGACCCCCATAACTTCAATCACAGGGCGCCGGACACTGTACATGGCGGCCGGAGCTCCGGGGACACAGGAAATGAAATTTAGGAGGAGGCAGCCAGTAGTGACACACACTGGCTCTAAATTTCACCCCCCTAAATGTGGCGCCCGGGGCCACGGCACCCCCTGCACCCCCCACGCTATGCCACTGATGCCATATGTCCCGCCTGGCCATCATTGTACAATAGTTCAGTCCACAGCAGACGAGCCTTTTCAGGGTTTTTTTCTGCCCACTTTTTATTTAAAACAGAAAGAAAAAGTTCACAGCAATCAGCTTCCCTTGCAGGGGTTTCCAACATCAATACACAATTAAAAATTTTCAGCCCTCTGGCTCTCTTTAACAGCACCATCGTTAATACCTCATACCTCGGTCCCCCTGACCATCTAGCGCAATATCCCAGTGTTCTTGTCACTTTCCTGCAGCACACTGCTGCTCTGTCCCTCAGGCTTGGACCTCTGTTTGTCCTGTCCCAGACAACACTGTACCGACATGAACTGCTCTGCTCCCTTGCACACACATGGACTCCTCAATAGGGTGGAGCTTTGAACTCAAATCCTGTCTCTCCTAAGAACCCAGCACACACCTGCACCATTAGTGTGCCTGTTCTCTACAAAACCTTTCCCAGACTGCCTTTTAACACTGTGACAGAGTACTGCACTGTCACAGTATCTATCATCATCTTTTGATGACTGCGCTTACTCTAGCATTTAAGTTGTATGTGAGTAGAATTATAGGGGTCCGATAATGCTGAGTTATATATAGATATATGTATATAGAGACTGTCACTGTAAGAATTTATATTATGCTTGATTTGTTTCAGTTCCTAGGGAATCAAAACTGTTGGATATGTGACAACACAACTAGTGATAAGAACCCAGAAAGCTGCTCAAAATAGGCTTTCGTACAAAAACCAGTCTGAACTGACAAGATACTGCTGAATTCTATTTTTTCGCCAGTTATATGATGTAATAAACTGTTCCCTTGCTACTAAGAATATAAGAATGCTGATTGGACTAAACTTTATGATTACACCTATAACAGGCCTAGTGCTTATGCATATTCATAAAGTATATATTGTTTTTATAATGCTTTGTTCAGCCTGGTAGTGCTGAATATCTGTGTGTGTTGTGTCTCTCCACTGCAATGTATATAATAAGGCACCTATTTATCTTATCTTAAAATCTGGACTCACTGTCTCATCATCTGTCTTGTTTGGTGACCCCTAAATCAGATTTAACATATGTAAAAGAGGGGAAGAGTTGCTATTTGTGTCTCCACTGGGAGGGTCACCCATTTTTTTTCTGGTGACCAATATCACTTGGACAGAAAGTGAAGGAAAATCCAAAATTCGAAAATGATCCCCAGAACAGGAATAGAATGGAAATCTTTCAATGGGAACACTTTTTTAGGGTGACTATTGACTAACAGAGGATTTTCATCAGGACAGGAAGTGAAGGGACATCTGCCCAACAGAGCTCAGAAAACTATGAGCTGAACTCCAAGTAAAATCAATATGAGCTCCAATGCAAGGGCTAAATTCTTGTTTTTGTCCAGGGGTTACATAAAAGACAGGTTTATTGTCCTTATTCCTCTCTCTCCTAAGCTTCCTCCCAGCTACATGAGCGGTCCCCAGAGGCTGCTTCTTTTTGCCGCTCTGCCAATCACCGGTACCCTGATGTCATCCCATATTTTAGGTATAATTTAATATAATATTTTTGGTAGTAGTAAGCTGAGATGCATTATTTCTAGAAGGATCATAGCAGTGAAGCAGTCATTACCCCCCTGTGATCCCACTGAAAACAGTGATGAGAATTTGACCTCCTAGAAACAATATTCTTGTGCAATTACATCCTTACATGAGAGAAACTCTCATAAAAACTATCAACATGCAATTTTTTTTATTTTTTTTTATGAATATTTTAAATAGAAAAATAATAATAATATACTGATTCTTATATTAGTTGTATGCCTTTTCCAGGATATGAAATACAATGTATAAATTCAAAATCTGCCAACATTGATAACAGGTATAACACATTTAAACTTCTCATCATTTTCTGAGCTCATATTAATAAAAGGTTACAGAATGTTATTTCCATGCATTTTGGCTCTTTGGCATTTATGTAATGCGTCCTCATAAAACATTTTGAACTGCAAAGCTTGCAGAAATTCACCTCTGTCTGTTCAGTATAAGCCAATGTTTGTCAAGCCTACTAGAGTGAACACAAAAGAAGCAGATGTAGATTTTCCACAGAAAGATACTATCTGCGGTTCTGCTCCTTTTAAAATAAATTACATGCTTTGAATCAAGGTGTCAATGTAAGGGTAAAATGAGTCGCAGTAAAGGGAAGGTTCCCTCAGGAAAGGAGCACCTGGAGGTGCAGAAGTTCACTTGCTAGATAAAATATCATATTTCTACTGAAAATGTCAGTCTGGATTATTATAACCAAAAAAAAACACAATTATTTTCAAAAAAATTGCCGAACGTGCTTGCTTTGTTCTACAGAGTCAGAGACCTAACTAGCAGCCTACAATAAGGTTGCCAGATTTTCAAAATAATATCCAGGAATGCCTTACTGACATAGGCATGCATACGTGTGTGCCAGATGTGCCTAGGCATACACCAATCCAGAGGGATGGGCAGCCCGTCAATCACAATCTACCCTTCAATTGTAGGTAGGTGAGGGTAGCCTGCGATCCTTCCTTGCCAACCCCTAGAACCTGGAAATTGGGGTGGCGGGGGCTATTTACTAGAACCAATCTGTATTTTTCTCCTGCAGCAGCTGAAAAAAGGCTTCTCCTCCTCTCCCTCCCGCCGACATTCAGCTGCCACAGGAGGAAAATACAGGGGATCGGTACCAGTATATGCGGCCTCCACCATCCCCCATCACCAATCCCTGGTCCTCTTCTTTCTGCTGCCTGGGCCCCTGTGTACTTCACTGCACCGCCTGCTCACCTTGTTGCTGGCTTCACCCCTCTCATATTCCACCGACTGCTGTGGAGGATGTTTTAGGATAGAGAGCATGAAAGAGGCCAGTAAATATGTCAGTTACCAGACTCTACCTTTTCTGAATAAACACAGTGAGTGATCAGTACCAATCATTCACTGTGTTTATTCATAATTGAAGCATAGTAAGCTGTGTTTGCTATGCTTTAGTTTGTGAATGAACAGGAAGCCACTCAACACAGAGCACTTCCCATTCATTCACTGTCCAGTGCAGTTAAGGCTGCAGAGAAAGATTGGGAAATTTCTGTCCATGGTCCCTATCTCTGTCTCAAATATGAGACATCATAGGTCTGTTTAGACCCCTGATATTTCACTCTGCCTTTTCCGAATGAACACAGTGAGTAATTAGTACCAATCATTCACTGTGTTCATTCATAACTGAAGCATATATGTTTGCTATGCTTTAGTTTGTGAATGAACAGGAAGCCACTCAACACAGAGCACTTCCCATCCATTCACTGTCCAGTACAGTTAAGGCTGCAGAGAAAGAGATTGGGGAATTTCTGTCCATGGTCCCTATCTCTGTCTCAAATATGAGACATCATGGGGCTGTTTAGACCCCTGATATTTCCCCAAAGCCCCTCAGCAGGGCTCTAAAAAAGTTTCAGCTGGGGTGACGCCACCATAGCGCACGCGCTCATCGTAGGAGGCATTTTTCAACGGGAGATACCATTTGACGGACACAATTTAAACCTATGCAAACAGCAGAGGAAGACCGTAGTTGTCAAATTGTGCCTCATTGTTGCGGGGCAGGTTTACAGTGTACTCTAGGCCAGTTTTTGTCTGTGTTGCAGGGTGGGTTTAGTGTGTTCACCAACGGGTGTTGCCTGTGTCTAAGAGGGGGTTGCAACTAAGACAAAACCCGCCCTGCAACACAGCCACAACCCACCCTGCAATAGAGAGGCACAATCTGACAACTACGGTCTCACTTCGCTGTTTCCATAGGTTTAAAGTGTGCCCATCAAATGGTATCTCCCGTCGAAAAATGCCACTTACAATGTGCACATGCGCTATGGTGACGTAACGCCAGCTGATTGGGAAATCAGCTGGAGTAGCCTTCCATACTGAAGATGCGTGGAACTACAATTCCCATCATGCCTAGTCATGTCTGTGAATGTCAAAGTTTTATAATGCCTCATGGGAGGTGTAGTTCCGCAACAGCTGGAGGGCCGTAGTTTGGAGATACCGGCGTCTGGAATAACATTGAACTAAGTAGTGTACATGTTGGCGACTAGATGGAGATGACATCCCTACTGTACACAATACATACGTTGGTTGCACCAACATTTTTTACAAACTGACAGCTGAAGGATGATGGAGTTTTAGGGGCAAACTGTAATGTGTACCTGATGTTGTTTAATAAAAAAACTGTTCCTAAACATTTCCATCTTTGGATCACAACACAAAGAAGGTCTCTAACTCCTCTGTAATGACAGCAGATGGAGAAAAGATGCAAATACAAAAAAACTGCTAACACTGCTAGGATGTGAGGGACTCTTATGCCCCATACACATGATTGGATTTTCCGACAACAAAACCGTGGATTTTTTTTCCGAAGGATGTTGGCTCAAACTTGTCTTACACACGGTCACATGAATGTTGGCCCAAAATTCTGAATGTGAGAACGTGGTGACGTACAAGACGTATAACAAGCCGATGTTCAATAGCCAGTGCAGCTCCTTCTGCTTGATTCCGAGCATGTGTGAACTTTTGTGCGACAGACTTGTGTTCAAAGGATCGGAAATTCTTTTCTGGCGGAAAATTTGAGAGCCTGCTCTCAAACATTTGTGGGCAGAAATTCCAACAGCAAATGTTCGGTGGAGCATACACATGGTCGATTTTCCGACAACAAGCTCACATCCAACATTTGTTGTCGGAAAATCTGATTGGGTGTACGGGGCATAAGAGATCATATGCTTCCAGGACTAAAATGATTCCAGATGGCAGCCTTCTTTTTCTGTGTTTTTGGACACAGCCCACATAAATGAAGGCACTGTTTGCCCGGCTGCCACCTGCATGTCCTAGATTTGGCATCCTTTTATACCTGATCAATGTATAATCTGTTGGTGATTTCCATCTGCATTGTCTCCTCCTTCTGTCAGCATTACAGAAACATTATATTATTCTGATATCCTTCTTCATGATATTCTTCACACTGTGGTCCAAGAATGGGATTTCTTGGAAATGTCATTTCTTAGATAATTTTAAATATTACAATGCTATCTATTCATTTTTAACTCTGTAAGTGCCGTTATTTGTTTTATATTTGTTCAACTATGTGACATTCTGCATAATCCAGTGCACTAATTTTTCTGTTGTATCATAGTCAGTGATGGCTGGTGGGTTTTTCTTTTGGGGGGTAGCAAACAAGCACCCCCCCTCTTGACGGACGGTGGTGCGGCACTGGCAGTACCCCCCTCCCCCTGGGCAGCCTGTAGCGTGGCACTGACACACACACACACCCAGGAAGGGGCCATCCCCAAACTGTTCCCACAAAATGAAGAGCATGAAATTGTCCAAAATGTCTTGGTATGCTGATGCTTTAAGAGTTCCCTTCATTGGAAGTAAGGTACCCAGCCCAACCCTCAAAAAACAACCCCACACCATAATCCCCCCTCCACAAAATGATTTGGACCAGTGCACAAAGCAAGGTCTATAAAGACATGGATGAGTGAGTTTGGTGTGGAGGAACTGGACTGGCCTGCACAGAGTTCTGACCTCAACCTGATAGAACACCTTTGGGATGAATTCGAGCAGAGACTGCAAGCTAAGGCCTTCTTATCCACATCAGCGCCTGGCCCCATAAATGCACTTCTGGAAGAATGGTCAAACATTCCCATAGACACAAGAGTTGGAGCTCTTATAGCTGCAAAGGGTGGGCACACTCAATATTGAACCCTACGGACTAAGACTGGGATGCCATTAAAGTTTATGTGCATGTAAAGGCAGACATCTTAGTACTTTTGGTAATATAGTATGTGTGTGTGTATATACTGTATATATTGCATTGGGGTGTTAAGTAAATTTTGAGCAACAAATTTGAATTTTACCATGTGTATGGAAAATGGAAAAATTGTTCTGGCAGCAAAAGTTTAAAAGAGTTTATGCGAGTGTAAACCATGCAAACATTAAACATCCCAGAATTTAGGCCATACATGAGACGTTTACTCTACCAGTACTAGAGAGGTTTCGGCTCAGGCAGTAATAGAAGAAGACATGTAATAACTATATATACTAACAGATAAGATCATTACCCCACCTATGATATCAAATATTACTTATTTCTAGATTAAAAAATTAAGGCCATTTCTTAAACAGCAATGTTGGACAAAATATTAAATAAAACAGCAGTTCCCAAATGTGTGCAATTTATTTGTTATAAAGAGCAGAAACCTGTACCGATGAACATGTGTTGTTAAATATATGTATAAATCCCTAAGCTATGTTCCTTTTTGTTCTGTATTTTCCATTATGATCTGGCATAGCTGAGGAGGATTGGTGGATGAGCATTCTAGTTGATGAGAGTTTATATTTGAAGAGCCGTTTGATCCTGGGCAAGTAAGTGATTGATCCAGAGAAGAAGACTTCCATACTAAAAAGCGCTTAATGACCTTCTTACCCTTAAGAGATCATTTTGTTCTGGTGAGTGATTTATTCCAGAAGGGTGGAGGTACTTGAGCACTGATGATTGGCACTAAAAGAATGTGAATACTTTGGTTCCATTTTTTGCACTTTATTCACAGTGACTCTCAGCAAATGGACTTGACATTGAAGAAATGTATATGATTGTATTTTCTTTTTTTAGCACCGTATATGTATGATATGCATTTGTTAAGATTTAGAGTCAGAGGCAGATTTACACAGATAGCTTTTTAGAATTTTAGTAGCAGAGATATACACATATATATATCAACACAGAGACCATTTTTGTTTAGATGTTTTTTTTTTTACGGATTTAACAAAACGTGGCCATTGGTACAGGTTTTTGAATTTTGCACTTAATAACTAATTAATGGCACATATTTGAGTGCTGCTATTTTATTTCAATATTATAGTTTACCGTTTCTTGGGGGATATTTTGTAGTAGCAGCTGGGCTGTAATAGGCTTTTTTTGTTCAATTTAAGTGCAGGTTTTTCCTTTTCATGTTGGAAAAAAGTCCGCTGGGCTTATAAATCTCCCAAACTATATTTTTTTTACATTTCCCCTCACTTTCTGTCTAGGAGATAATGGTCACCAGGACAAATAGAGAGGGTGAATCCATCCAACAGGAACACATGCCACAACAAAAAAGTTAACAGGGGTTCTAATTCTTTCCTATACTTGCAGTTGGCTATACATACACTTTAATCAGTTCCCATACGACCTATATCAAAATGTTGGCCGGGCTAGACTTTCATCAATCTGGGTGGACATCATAAGACTTCCTGCTGGCTCAAACGCAGCTGTGGGACCATGATCTGTCACCGGCTGTGACCATCGGACACAGCTGATGACTGATCAGTGACTGATTAGTGTATAGGCCTGTTGCCAGTACCATGCGATCACTGTGACCAATCACAGCAGATCACGACAGTTGTAAACAATGGATGGCTTCCTTTCATACTGAAAATTGACATGGGCTGGAAATTAGGTAAAAGTTCCCGGTATCGGTTAATATTCAATATGCAGCATTGTAGTACATTGAAATTTTCTGTATTTTAGATATATTTTAGATACCTTATTTTTTATAATGAAATGCTTATGGGTTTTTTTTTTCAGCAGGAACTACAGCAGCATCAATAATTTCCTAGATTTAGTTTTTCTGCTGATCCCTTGTTCTAGATGACTAAGGTAATATATGTGTTGGAATTTTTGAATAGGCTAAGGAGAAGGATAAAGAAGGAACAGTTTACATAATATAAACTGTAATAAGCACTGAGGAGAAACCAACATCAAGCACCTTAATGAGCACCTGTGGGATTATATGGAACCGTTTTAATTAAAGTAGATTTAATTTGTTAAAGAGGATGTAAACCCACCACTCACCCAGTATAAACTAATGGCACAGTCTTAATGTATATATACAGTATCTGACAAAAGTGAGTACACCCCTCACATTTTTGTAAATATTTTATTATACCTTTTCATGTGACAACACTGAAGAAATTACACTTTGCTACAATGTAAAGTAGTGACAGCTTGTATAACAGTGTAAATTTGCTGTCCCCTTTAAATGACTCATGTCTAAACCGCTGGCAACAAAATTGAGTACACACCTAAGTGAAAATGTCCAAATTGGACTCAAAGTGTCAATATTTTGTGTGGCCACCATTATTTTACAGCACTGCCTTAACCCTCTTGGGCATGGAGTTCACCAGAGCTTCACAGTCTTACACTCCTCCATGATGACATCACGGAGCTGGTGGGTGTTAGAGACCTTGCGCTCATCCACCTTCCACTTGAGGATGCCCCACAGATGCTCAATAGGGTTTAGGTCTGGAGACGCAAAGGATGCGTCGCTGGCCCCCGCCACCTGGTATGGACTTAAAGGGGAACCCCAACGCCGAAAAAATCGGCGTGAGGGTCCCCCCAGGTCCACATCAGACCCTTGTCCGAGCACGCTACACGACCGGCCAGGAAAGGGGGGGACGAGCGAGCGCCCCACCCCTCCTGAGCTGTACCAGGCCGCATGCCCTCAACGTGGGGGGGTGCCTTGTCCCCATGTTGATGAGGACAAGGGCCTCTTCCCGACAACCCTGGCCATTGGTTGTCGGGGTCTGCGGGCGGGGGGCTTATCGGAATCCGGGAGCCCCCTTTAATAAGGGGGCCCCCGGATACTGGCCCCCCACCCTATGTGAATGAGTATGGGGTACAATGAACCCCTACCCATTCACCTGTAAAAAAAAGTTAAAAAAAACACAACACACAAGGGTTAAAATAGTTTATTGCACAGCTCCGGGGGTCTTCCGTCTTCGGGGGTCTTCTCGCCGGACTCCTCCGCTATATTCTTCTAGCTCTTTTGCTAGCGGAGGAGCCCGGCTTTCTTCCTCGCCGCCGCCCTCTTCTTCCGACTTCGGGGGTCTTGTCCCCCTCTTCGGTTCTTCTTGCCGGGCCACCGCGCCTTCTTCTAGCTCTTTTACAGGCGGTGGCCCAGTCTTCTCTCCCCGCCTATTATGATGTCACAGTCCCAGCATCCTCTGGGACTGTGATACCATAATGGGTGGGGACATCATCCGGTGATGTCCCTATATAAGTCGCGGCGCAACAGCGGCGACAGAAGACCGGGCCACCGCCTGTAAAAGAGCTAGAAGAAGGCGCGATGGCCCGGCAAGAAGAACCGAAGAGGGGGACAAGACCCCCGAAGTCGGAAGAAGAGGGCGGCGGCAAGGAAGAAAGCCGGGCTCCTCCGCTAGCAAAAGAGCTAGAAGAAGATAGCGGAGAAGTCCGGCGAGAAGACCCCCTAAGATGGAAGACCCCCAGAGCTGTGCAATAAACTATTTTAACCCTTGTGTGTTGTGTTTTTTTTTACTTTATTTTACAGGTGAATGAGTAGGGGTACATTGTACCCCATACTCATTCACATAGGGTGGGGGGCCGGTATCCGGGGGCACCCTTATTAAAGGGGGCTCCCGGATTCCGATAAGCCCCCCGCCCGCAGACCCCGACAACCAACGGCCAGGGTTGTCGGAAAGAGGCCCTTGTCCTCATCAACATGGGGACAAGGTGCTTTGGGGTGGGGGGGCCGCGTGGCCCCCCTTCCCCAGGGCACCCCCCATGTTGAGGGCACGTGGCCTGGTATGGCTCAGGAGGGGGAGCGCTCGCTCGTCCCCCCTTTCCTGGCCGGCCGGGTAGCGCGCTCGGACAAGGGTCTGATGTGGACCTGGGGAGGACCCCCACGCCAATTTTTTTCGGCGTTGGGGTTCCCCTTTAAGTCCATACCAGGTGGCTGGGCCAGCGACGCATCCTTCGCGGGCCCCGCCTACCTGGAGACGCACTCAAAATGAGCGGACTTTCCTCCGCGTTTGTGGGCGAGTCCGTTCATTTCAAAAGTATGGCGGATAGTCCAGTGGACTTAGTACGCCGTATTAGTCCACTGAAAAAGTGCCATGTGTGGGCAAGTAGCCCGTTCGGAAAGTCCGGCGGACAGTCCGGCCGGAAGTCCGCCGGACTAAGTCCGCCGGATAGTTCGCTACGTGTGTACGCGGCATTAGAAATCCTGAAGGCTGTGCTTTGTTTTTGGGGTCCTGTACGGGGCTAGGCTCACAAAAAGTTTCACACATGAGGTATCCTCGTGCTCAGGAGAAGCAACAGAATGCATTTTGGGGTGTAATTCCACATATAGCCATGCCATGTTTGAAAATATATAATTTTGTCACAAAGTGTAATTTTCCCGAAACGAGTGGCAAAATATAAAATATTCCTTGGACTCAACATGCCTATCAGCAAATAGCTTGGGGTGTCAACTTTCCAAAATGGGTTCATGGGGGGGGGGGGGGGGGATTGAACTGTCCTGGCATTTTATTACAACATTTAGAAGCTTATGTCACTATGTCACACATCACCCACTCTTCTAACCACTTGAATACTTAATGTGATTGTAGCCGTATTAGTGCAATTGCGACAGAGAAAATTGAGTACTGTCCGTGATACTTTTTTTATTTGCACTAACATACAATTTTTCAGGACAAGCTTTCGGGGTATGTCCCCTTCTTCAAGGTCCAAGCTTAAAAATTTGTAAATCAGTACTGCTTGGACCTTGAAGAAGGGGACATACCCCGAAAGCTTGTCCTGAAAAATTGTATGTTAGTGCAAATAAAAAAAGTATCACAGACAGTACTCAATTTTCTCAACCACTTGAATACAAAGCCCTTTCTGACACTCTTTGTTTACATGAAAAAATATAATTTTTTTGCAAGAAAATTACTTTGAACCCCCAAACATTTAAAGCAAAGGCCCTACAGATTAAAATGGTGGGTGTTGCAATTTTTTTTTTCACACAGTATTTGCGCAGGGATTTTTCAAGCGCATTTTTTTGGGGGAAAACACACTTTTTAAAATTTTATTGCACTAACACACACTATATTGCCCAAATGTTTGATGAAATAAAAAAGATGATCTTATGCCAAGTACATGGATGCCAAACACGACATGCTTTACAATTATGCACAAACTTGCAGCGGCAACAAACTACATACATTTTTAAAAGCCTTTAAAGGCCTTTACAGGTTACCATTTTAGATTTACAGGTAAGAGGTAAAGGTCTACTGCTAAAATTACTGCCTTCGATCTGACCTTCGCAGTGATACCTCACATGCATGGTGCAATTGCTGTTTACATATGACATCAGACCGACGCTTGGGTTCGCCTTTGCGCATGAGCATGGGGGATAGGGGTGCAATTTTTTTATTATTATTATTTATTTTGCTTTTTTATTTTATTTTTAAACTGTTCCTTTCAAATACCCTATGATAGCAATAGGTAGTGACAAGTACTCTTTTTTGAAAAAAATTGGGACCCTAAAATCTCCTCTGCCCTCAAAGCATGATAAAATGCTTTGCCAATTTCCCAATGGTGCTGTTTATGAAATGTTATGAAGTTATGAAATGCTTGTAGCTTCTGGTTTCTTAGGCCATAGAGAGGATTGGAGCCATTCTGGTCTCTGATCAGCTCTATGATCAGTTGGTCAGAACCACCGGCTGCATTCCCTAGAAAAACATAAAAAATGGTGGGGGGGGGGGGCATGTTCGCTCCCACTGCCTGTAAAAGCAGTCTAGATGCTAATTAGCCACTAGGATTGCTTTTACATGAAAGCCAAGCACTGGCTGAAAAGAATGCTACCAAGATGATATCTAAACCTGCAGGCATCATTCTGGTATAACCACTCAAAGTCCAGAAACATACCAGTACGTTGCTGGTCCTTTTTGGGCATACATTGTAATGTTCTTTTTTTCATGCAGCTGTGGGCTGACCGTAAAAAAAGATATTGATTGGTGGGTATGTCCACCATTTGAATACCGCCCTTCATCCACCCACTTCTAATGATGGGTATACATGCACCATTTTTTTTTAACTGTGATGGTGAAATCACCTTCTACTGCGCTGGAGTCACTGATTTACGTATCGTGGGAGCAAATGCTGTTGCTGTCAAGTTAAATAAATCAGTGCTGCAGCTGAATGGTGTATCTGAAAACAAAAAATGGTTAACAATAAAATATAGTAAACAGTAAAGTATAAAAGAATTACATACCTGAAAATCAAACACGATAAAACATAGTAACAATAAAACATTGCATTGTAGAATACAGTAAAAAATAGCAGAATAATAGAGAGAGAATAGAGAGAGAGAGAGAAGAATAAAACGACAATAATTTTATTTATTTATTTATTTACTTTTTTTTTTTTTTTTTTTTTTTTTTACACTTTTATTTGTAACTGTAATTGTTGTAGTGGTTGTAACGGTTGTAGTGGTTGTATCGGTTTGGTTCCAGGTTCGGGTATCTCAAAATGTTATCTTTGGAGACCCTGTAAAAGTGTGTCCTAGTTTGTGCAGTGCTGTACCCTATGTTAATACTCCACTAGTGTGTGGTAGTGTTCAAAATATTCACCAATGCAAAGACCAGGATGGTCAGGACAGGGGGGGACAATAATAGTGGGTGTCACGTCTATATCCATGCTTTCTACAGACACAACATTTTCTTTGGGGGGCTCGTTCGGTAGGGATACCAGGGAGTATATAAGGAAAATGCCTCTCATACAGCTGGCTTACTGCATTTGGATTGAGAAGTTGGGACACAGGACCATCTGGAAACAGAAGGGCTGTAATGATCTCTTCCTGGAATTTAAGGAAGGATCCAGTTCATCCTGAGGCTTTCTATAGCACATAAGTATTCAGCAGAGCCAATTGAAATAAGTTTATAGGCACGTTTTTGTACCAGCGCCTGGCCTTATGGGCAACTAGGTACGGTGACAACAACTGGTCGTTGAGGTCCACCCCTCTCATATTAAAGTGGAAGTAAACTCCCCTATCGTTTTCAGCCAAGGAAGCTGCCATCTTTGCCTCTGTTTAATCTTCAACTGCTATGGTGCTGCACATGGGATTCGTTATGACACCAGCCATTGGATTGTTTGATAGTTTGGCTGAGAGCACAGCCAATGTGCAGTAAGCACTCCTGGCATGCCTTTTTTTTAACTGTTTAAATCGATGGGTTTACTTCCACTTTAAGGTTATATTCGTGGACACAGGGTTTTCTCCACAACACCAGTCGGCGTAGGAATTTGGACTGATGTGTCTGCGTGAAGGGAGGACAGAACAAAAACATTCCGATTATCCCTCCACTTCACAGCGAGCAAATTATTACACTTCAAGCAGGCTTTCTCTACCAGCCTAAGACAGGTATCTACAAGCCACTGGGGTAAGCCCCGGTGATTAGGTCGCACGGTGCCACATGCACCAATTCCATGATTAAACAAGTGACTAAAAAGTGGCATGCTCGTGTAATAATTTTCCACATACAAGTGGTACCCCTTTCCAAATAAGGGTGACACCACGTCCCACACAATCTTACCAGCGCTCATTTCGTAATCTGGGCAGTCCTCCGGCCATACGTGACTATATCTTCTCTTGTAAACCATAAAACTATATGTATAGCCTGTTGCCCTGTCACAGAGCTTATACATATTGACCCCATATCTGGCATACTTGCTGGAAAGATACTGTTTGAAAGACAAGCTGCCAGAAAACTTAATCAGGGACTCAATGCAGACAAATTGATTGGGAGTAAACAAGGCTTCAAACTGTTGATTGAAGTCGTTTACGAGGGGCCGAATTTTGTAGAGCTGATTGTATCCAGGGTCACCCAAAGGACCACAAAGTTCATTATCATTGAAGTGCATTAACTGCATATGGTGAATTGGGTCACTAGACCAATATGACTGCAACTCACTCTTTTTAATTATGCCCATGAGGAAGGATAGGCTTAGAACGGTCTTAAATTCTGAAACCATAATAGGTTTCCATTCTTTGGCAAAGGTCAAATGGGGATTAGAAGCAATGATTTGACCAGCACACAAATTTCACCAGAATTCCAGGTTGGCCAGTAGTGATGGACGAACGTTTCGCCCGGCGGTCGTTTCGCGGCGAATTTCCGACATTCGCGGTCCGCACGTTCGAACGCCTTTTTCCGTCGTTCGCCGCGGCGGACTTACGTGTTTAATGTATACAAGAACTTTAACCTTTGGTGACACGTTTATCATGTGATACAGGACAGCCAATTGAGACATGACAGCACATGGACACTTGGACATTCCCCCTAACCTATAAATACACCCGATCCGGTGGCCATTTTACATTCTTTCTTCTGTTACGATAGGGACAGGTTCCTGTGTGGAGTAGGGAGAGATAAACCACTAGCTATTTGGTACACAAAAGTTCTTTTCAGGACTGGTATAGGTGTTAGGTGTTGATAGGTTTGCTGTGCTGCTGATTCTTGCAGCAGCCTGAGTGTCTTTTGTTAGTTTAGAGAAAGGGAAAGGACGGTGTATGCTACAGGGACAGCCAGATTAGTCTTTCATCATCATCATCATCATCATCATCATTAGCTGTTACTATCAAGGTCCACAAAAGAGCTGTTCCAGTAACCACTAATCGTTCTCTTTTTTTGCCAATTTGTATAGGGACAGGAAGGAAGCAGTGTTGTCAGGCAGTGAGGGTAATTTTAAAGACTTGCTGTTATTATTAGTTCCACAAAGGTTCTTTTCAGGACTGGTATCAGTGGTACAGTAATAGGCTTGTACATGTATAATATTCTTTCTTCCAAATATAGAAAGGATATTATACTTGACTGCTGCCCTTCTGCTGCAGTCTGCTAAACATTCACAACTCACTTGTTCCACAAAAGTTCTTATAAGGACTGGTAACTTGGTATAGGGTGCTACGGTACATAGGCTTGAGTGCGGTACAGTCTGCTGTTCTGTAAGGACCGCTATCGGTCCACAATAGATAGGGTTGACGTGCACCACTGCTGACCGCTGCCCTATACTGCAGCAGTCCTTCAGCGGTATAGGGACTGACGTACAGTCTGCTAATCACTAACACACAACCTGCTTGTTCCACAAAAGTTCTTATAAGGACTGGTAACTTGGTATAGGGTGCTACGGTACATAGGCTTGAGTGCGGTACAGTCTGCTGTTCTGTAAGGACCGCTATCGGTCCACAATAGATAGGGTTGACGTGCACCACTGCTGACCGCTGCCCTATACTGCAGCAGTCCTTCAGCGGTATAGGGACTGACGTACAGTCTGCTAAACAGTAATACACAACCTGCTTGGTCCACAAAAGTTCTTATAAGGACTGGTAACTTGGTATAGGGTGCTACGGTACATAGGCTTGAGTGCGGTACAGTCTGCTGTTCTGTAAGGACCGCTATAGGTCCACAATAGATAGGGTTGACGTGCACCACTGCTGACCGCTGCCCTATACTGCAGCAGTCCTTCAGCGGTATAGGGACTGACGTACAGTCTGCTAAACACTAATACACAACCTGCTTGGTCCACAAAAGTTCTTATAAGGACTGGTAACTTGGTATAGGGTGCTACGGTACATAGGCTTGAGTGCGGTACAGTCTGCTGTTCTGTAAGGACCGCTATCGGTCCACAATAGATAGGGTTGACGTGCACCACTGCTGACCGCTGCCCTATACTGCAGCAGTCCTTCAGCGGTATAGGGACTGACGTACAGTCTGCTAAACACTAATACACAACCTGCTTGGTCCACAAAAGTTCTTATAAGGACTGGTAACTTGGTATAGGGTGCTACGGTACATAGGCTTGAGTGCGGTACAGTCTGCTGTTCTGTAAGGACCGCTATCGGTCCACAATAGATAGGGTTGACGTGCACCACTGCTGACTGCTGCCCTATACTGCAGCAGTCCTTCATCGGTATAGGGACTAAGAGTTTTGTCACAGGGTCATTTAAAAAATGACAGGCAGAGGAAGAGGCAGGCCCTTCCGCAGGGGTGGTAGGGGTAGGGCAGGAGCAACAGGCTTGAGCCAAAGTGGGAAGTTGCAGAAGGTGCGTTCAATTACTTTAAAGGATGCACCAGACTTGGTTGAGTGGCTCGCTCAGCCTTACTCTTCTGCACCCTCCTCATCCTCTCGATCTGCACCCTCTTCTTCACTCTCTGCTATGTGCACCCCCAAAGACACTACCACCAACAACACGACCACCACCACCACCACCACATACCTTCCGCTTGAGTCACTGGAATTATTTTCCGATCCATATCAAGAGGACATTTCTGATGCGCAGCCACTCTTGGTATTGGATCAGGAAGAGGAGGTAGCAACAAGCGCTACTCAGCAGTCTGACGACAGTACCCAGATCAGCCCAAGGAGGAGGTTGGTCCCCGGTGTTGCTGCCTACTCCGAGATCTCTACTTATAGCGGTGGGGAAGGTGACGTTGATGATGACGTGTCTAGTGATGTCACGTGGGTGCCCACAAGAGAGGAAGAGGAGGGGAGTTCAGAGGGAGATATGGACCAGCAGATAGGGAGGAGAAGCAGCAATGACTTACATTGCACAGCAGGGACAAAGCAGACTGCAAATGTATCAGGAGCGAGTCATCGACCATGTACGGTCACATCTGGCGCTCCCAGGACACCGGCACATGGCTCCGCAGTGTGGGCTTTTTTTAACGTGTCCGCTGCTGACAATAGCGTTGCCATCTGCAATCTTTGCAGTCAACGCGTTAGTCGCGGTAAGCCCAATACTCACCTAGGGACGACCGCCTTAAGAAGGCACATGAGCAGCCATCACCGAGCCCAGTGGGAGCAACGGAACACACAAAGCCACACTGCAGGCTCTCACCGTCCAGCCTCGTCTTCTACTTCTCCTTCTCCTCTCTCCTCACAATTGTCCTCCACTCCACCTTCCATCACGCCAAGCTCACATTTTTCTGCAAAAAGGCAGGCTTCCGTGGGCCTAATGTTTGAGCGTAAAAAAATGATGACGCCGGATAACCCTCTTGCCCAACGGTTGGCGGCTGGCTTGTCAGAACTCATAGCCCGCCAACTACTGCCATATAAACTGGTGGACTCGGAGGCCTTTCGCAAATTTGTGGCCATTGGAACACCACAATGGAAGGTCCCAGGAAGGAAGTATTTCTCAGAGAAGGGCATCCCAGAGCTATATGGCCATGTTCAGCGGCAAGTGAATGTATCTCTGGCACACAGTGTCGGTGCCAAGATACATCTGACCACAGACACGTGGTCTAGCAAACACGGGCAGGGAAGGTATATCAGTTTTACTGCCCACTGGGTGAACCTTCTGACGGCCGTCAAGCATGTAACCCGTGGCACCCGTGTAGATTTGGTTTTACCGCCACGGATTGCATGCAGGCCTGACTCTTCTTCTCCTCCTCCTACTCCATCCTCCTCCCTCTCCTCCTCAGCTGCCTCCTCCTTTTCCGCTGCTAGCGTCTCTTCCGCTGCACCGCCCAAGCTCCCCAGAACCTATTCCACATGCCAGGTGAGACGTTGCCATGCCGTGCTGCGTCTGTTGTGCCTGGAAGCAAAGAGCCACACTGGCCCGGCACTCCTTTCAGCTTTGCGTTCACAGGCAGATGAGTGGCTAACACCGCTCAATTTGACAGTTGGTAAAGTGGTGTGTGACAACGGTGCCAATCTGCTTAGCGCATTGAAACAGGGCAAAATCACGCACGTGCCGTGCATGGCACACGTCTTAAACTTGGTCGTGCAGCGATTCCTTGTCAAATACCCTGGGGTCCAGGACATCTTGCGGCAGGCAAGGAAAATCTCGGCCCATTTCAGAAGATCTTACACGGCCATGGCTCGCCTTGCTGACATTCAGCGGCGACACCATCTGCCGGTCAGACGTCTTATTTGCGATTGCCCGACGCGATGGAACTCAACCTTCTATATGCTTGATAGGCTGCTCCAGCAGAAACGTGCAGTTAACGTCTACCTGTATGAACTCTGCGAAAGAAACGGTTCTGGGGAGCTGGGTTTTTTTTCACCGCGCCAGTGGCTGCTCATGCGCGACACATGCAGACTTCTGCGGCCATTTGAGGAGATCACCAAACTGGTCAGTCGCAGCCATGGCGCCATCAGTGACATGGTACCTTATGCCTTCTTTCTGGAGCGTGCATTGCGTCGTGTCATTGATCAGGCTGTGGAGGAGCAGGAGCGGGAAGATGAGGAAGTCGCAATGCTGGATGAATTCCCAGGGGGGGCTACTCTATCTGAGACAAGTCAACAACAGGAGTCTGATGAGGAGTCAGAGGAGGATGGTGCCGGGGCGGATGAGCAGGAGCAAGAAGAGCATGCTTTAAACCTTTCTGGGATCCCTGTTGTGCGAGGATGAGGAGAGGAGAATGAAGAGGACGACATTATCCTGGATGATGAGCAGGAGCCAGGCCACCACACCGCTTCCACTTTAGTGCAAATGGGGGCCTTCATGCTCCAGTGTTTTAATAGGGACCCCCGTATAAAAAGCATGAGGGTCAAGGACCAGTACTGGGTGGCAACGTACTTAGACCCCCGGTACAAACACAAAATGGCGGAAATGTTACCGCCGTCGCAGAGGGCTGTCAGAATGCAGCACTTCCAGGCCTTGCTTCGAGAAATGCTGCATTCTGCTTTTGCGTGCGCTGGCAGAGGAGCAATTCCCACTCCCAGAGAAGGATTTGCGGGTACCAATCCAACAGCGCCTGCAAGAAGAGGCCGGTTTGAAGATGTGTTGGTGACTTCGGATATGAGGTCATTCTTTCAGCCGACCCATCGACAGGTGTCATCCGGATCCAGCATCAGGGAACGCCTAGACCGTCAGGTGTCCGACTACATTGGGTTAACGGCCGATGTGGACGCTCTGAGGAGTGATGAACCCCTAGACTACTGGGTGGGCAGGCTTGACCTCTGGCCAGAGCTTGCCCAATTTGCAATCGAACTGTTGGCTTGCCCCTCATCCAGTGTCCTGTCCGAAAGGACGTTCAGCGCAGCAGGGGGGATTGTGACCGATAAGCGTACTCGCCTAGCTCACGACAGTGTTAACTACCTCACATTTCTAAAAATGAATGAGGCATGGATCTCGGAGGAATTCAACACATGTGACCAGTAGACCATGTATATGTCTATAAACTATTTTTTTAATCAAGCACACAGACCTTCTTAATTCATTTGGCTCACTTCCTTGACCCAAAAAAGCACACCGTACTATATGCCCCTACCCTCCTCTTTGAAGAGGTTGAGCGGTGTCATATTTCTACTGGGGCTGCTTATGATATCCCTGTGCTGTGCTGACTTCCTCCTGGGGGTTCTTATTATGAAGGGATCACACTATCCCTGTGCTGTGCTGACTTCCTCCTGGGGGTTCTTATTATGAGGGGATCACACCATCCCTGTGCTGTGCTGACTTCCTCCTGGGGCTGCTTACGGTGCTGCTGTCAGTGCTGTATGTCACGGTGCTGCTGTCAGCGCTGTATGTCACGGTGCTGCTGTCAGCGCTGTATGTCACGGTGCTGCTGTCAGCGCTGTATGTCACGGTGCTGCTGTCAGCGCTGTATGTCACGGTGCTGCTGTCAGCGCTGTATGTCACGGTGCTGCTGTCAGCGCTGTATGTCACGGTGCTGCTGTCAGCGCTGTATGTCACGGTGCTGCTGTCAGCGCTGTATGTCACGGTGCTGCTGTCAGTGCTCTGTATTACGGTGCTGCTGTCAGATGCCTCTATCACGGTGCATGTGTCATTCCGGTATGTCACGCTGCTGGTGATCATCTCCTGCACCCTCTTCTTTGCCTACCCTGGTCCCTGACCTTCCCTCTCCTCCATTGCCTTCATTAGCTCCATAGTCCTGAATTGTTAGAACAATTTCCCAAATAAAATAAAAATGCTTGTAGTTATCGATCCCAAATTCACCTCATACATGTATTATGTCATTGTCCAGATGGTGGGACTACGTTTTACCCCCTAATAATTACCACGTGGCCGCAAATTCGACATGAAGGTTTGCAAAGTTCGCCTCCCATTGAAGTCAATGGGGCCCGCGGCGAACGTTCGGTTTCGCGAACGTTTGGGTCCGTTCGCATTTCGCTTTCGCGAAACGTCCCGTCGGAAGTTCGTCCATCACTATTGGCCAGTCAATGGGGGAAGTGCGGCTGCTGCAGAAGTGGTGGGCTCCCAATTAGGATTGGCAAATGCAGCAGGAAGGGCACTATGGGCTTGACAGGCCAGTCTTTGTATTCTTAGTGGCTGCGGAACACTAGTTGTGCTAGCCACCTCACCAGCTTGAACTGCATTCATGGGACTTGCCACGTCACCATGTGATACTGCAGTGCTGGTTTGACTACGACCAGGGTGTACTAGGGGGCTGGTGCTTGCCAGTTCACCAGGATGAGCTGCACTAGTACTGGCACTCTGCTCCATATGGGAGCCCTGTGGTTCTTGCACCTCAACAACAGCAGAAGAACAGGTTGGGTACGCCTGACCTTAGCAGGGACCACTACTCTATTATCAGAGCTATCTGTCAGGGTGCTGCTGCTGTCTACTGGTTCGTATTCTTAGCCTGAATCTGACTTCCTCTTCACTATCTGTCATGCTCAGAAACATGTAGGCCTCTTCACTAGTGTACCTTTGATTTGACATTTTGGTCTCTAAATTTACTGGTACACTAGTGAGACTCACAGGAAAAAGAGCTCCTGACTGTCAGCGACTGATTCAAACTCCGCTGTAGTTATGTGTTTTGTATTTTTGTAAGTGACAGTGATCGATTGATACTGCACTTGGGTGGGCTGGGCTGGGCGGAGGGGCTAAACGCAGGTGCTAGCAGGTATCTGGGCTGATTCCACTAACACTGCGTTTTGGGAACCCTAAACTATTGGTAATGCTAATATAGTTCTGATCAGATCAAAGATATCGATCTGTTCAGGCACTATAATACTAAGGGAGGTGTATGGTGCGTGCCTAGGTGTTAGCGCTACTGGCACTAATCTGACGCTGCCTGGGGCGACGCAGACCCTATCTGACACTAAAATCTAACTGATATCACTCGCCGGGTGATCAGGGGGTTTAACCTTTATTGGGTAATATATGTTGGGTGCCCTGATGCTATAAAAAACAAACAAACCAACCAGCATCACCCGTACCACTAATACGGTGATCACTGATGACAGGGGGTGAAAGGTTTAACTAGGGAGCATTCAGGGGTTAAAACCTTTATTAGGTAATATAGGTAATATCTTGTCTCCCTGTCACATGGACTTCTAAAGATGTTTCCACACACATTAAGCAGGCTGTAGGATATATTAGGAGGCTGCAGAATGAATTAAAGGGCTTCAGGAGCTCAGAAGCACTAAAAAGGGTGAAAACAAGAGTTTATTGAAAAAAAAAACATGATAATGGTTTATGATACGCAGTGCTTTAGCAAACTTTTGCAAATGTCATTCAGTTTACGACATTTTATGACAACAAACAAAATGAAGTTGACTAAATACAGTAAAATATTGTAAGACCTTATAATGGAAACAGTTTATTGACTAGTTTTAATAGAGTTAGCTACAAATGAATGGCTTCTTCGTAAAACTGCATTTCCTTATTACATTTGAAAATTAGGTAACCATATAGTTTAAGATATTTAAAGGTTAGTTCTTATTGAGGATAGAAAAAAATGTATATACATTTTCTTGGAGTTTATTAAACATACATATATTTACATACAGTTAATATATTTGCATATAACAGATAGAAAAGATGTAAATAAAATAAATATACAGGCAATCCCCGGGTTAGGAACAGATATAGTTTTTTAAGTGTAACTCCAGCCAAAAATGGTATTTTAAGTTTTGGATAGTATAGGGAAGGGAAACTGGACATGCAGTGATGTGGGATTGCTGACAGGTCTGTCGGACATTGACTTGGCAGCATGCAATGAGCAGTAAGATGGCTGCTCGGTGGTTTTCAGGACCAGCAAGACGTCACGCTGCCTCTTAAGTACAAGTTGTATGTAAGTTGGATGTTTGTAACTCGGGGACTGCCTGTACTCTATAATTTTCTATTTGTTTGGTATGTTTAGAGTCATATAAAGCACGACACAAGTGAATTATGATAACTGTATCTAAAAAAAAGAGCAGGAAAAAAATGTTGAAATGTGCTCAGGTACTTTATACAAAGAATTCATTTTTAAGAGTATCATGGGAAACAGCATTCAGGCGTTGCATTTTCAGCACAAAGTAAAAGAGATTTCTTACTTACACAATGCTGAATTGGAACTTAAAAACTTATTGCATTATCAACACTTACTTTTAGTTCCTTATGTATTATTTATGTACACAAAATATACCATTACTATTTAAAAAAATTAGAAAGCAATCAAATCTTGCAGTGTTAGTGATTATCAGAATTAGGAAGGTAACCATTATTCTACCGTTTTATAGATATGAAGTATAATATGGCTTGACCCAGGATTAGTTATGAACCAAGCTGCCCTGGGTTTGAGTAGTGTTTAGCAAATTTTAAAGGAGGTCAGACATTGAACCCAGACACCACTGAAATCAATAAGAGCCAAATTTGTCAAATAAAAATGCCCAGTTTCTGAACTAAATGGCAAAGGGTTGTCAAAAAATAGCATGGAGGGGGTCACGGGATCTGTGAGAAGTTCTGTGACCATGGGGACCAACACAGACCTGATAAGGTGGATCCTGGCACCCCTAGTCTCCTGCAAGGACCTACCACCAGAGGGTGTGCACATCAGGCTTCAGTCGCTGTACCAATGCTGAGTTCAAGAAGTGAAGGTCCCAGTCAAGGGGTGAAAAATTGCAGGGAAAGAAACATGGATTTCTGCAGAAGTGGCCTGCCTTTGGGTTTCAGTAAGGCTGTGCTGGGACCAACCTGGACCATTTTAAACGAGGGAAGGGGAGATTAAACTCTGCAAGTCATTGGTGTCTAGTGCTGCTGGTTTGCCTAACCACTTGTGCCATGAACCTTAAAACACTGTGCATGGGGCAGATTCTTATAGTGGATGCCCACACACCCCCTTGTTCTGGCCCTGTACCCTTGTGTAATGTTGACTTACCAGCTCCGGGCTTAGATGTGGACTGCATGTCACCATCATAATGAACAAGGTGACAAAAAGATTGATATCCCTAGCTCCCACAAAAATGTCTACTCAAGAGAGGGGAGGGATCATCATCATGAATAAACCTGGACACAACCAGAAGCAAACATATTCCTCCCCTAAATCCTCCTCCTTTCCAGGCCAATTACAGAAATGTTACTAAGATGCATCACCTTGCAAACGCCTGGGCCAGGGTCACCATTAATAAAGCTGGAAAGAAATCAGGGACACATTATTTTAATTGGGGACAAAATTAGGGACACTTTTTTGGGGGGACAGCCCACTAAAATCCACAACTGTCCCTTGAAACTGGGTCACCCTACTGAACATCCATTTGGTAAAACTTAAAGAATGTGTGAACATAAGTCTAGGTGGTGGCCTTGCAAATCTGGGGCACAGATGTGTTTTACCTATAACCTGAAAATGCACAACAGATCTGGAGCGTGGAACCTTATCCTTAAGCCATTAGGTGTGAAAAACGACAGGCCTTAGCCACTGAGCCCTATCCAGAGTCAGACCCACATACAAATTACCTTTAATAATATATTCATGACAGAGCTGTACCATGACAGACCATGAGCCATAAATTTGAATCTATGTACATGTACAGTGGTTGTATAGAAGTCAATATACCAATCAACTTCTGTACCACCAGCCTGTCGGATAATTGCCGCTCAATCAGTGCCGCAGGCTATTTTTGGCAGTGCTGATCATTGTATTCTGAGAGCTGGGAAGTCTCCCTGCAGTCAGAACACAATAGCTCAGCGGGCTTGATCCCCCCATCCACCTTTGAATGTGTGGATGAGGAAATCAGATTTTTTCCTTCAACCCTCTGGTTGAAAGAAAAAATGTAATCATCTATAGGCTGTCTAACTGTTAATATGGATGTTAAGTATTAAGGGTTAGATTGTGGGGTTAAAGATTTGTTTTAGGTTAAATGCTACAGAAAGGGTTTGATGGGAGCATTACTGTAAATGTTAAAGTGTATGTAAATCCAGAAAAAGATCGATGTAGCTTACCCCCCAGTAATGTTGTTGAGTAGGAATGAGCAGAACACCCCCCGGTTCGGGTTGCACCAGAACTTGTGAACAGGCAAAATATTTGTGGGAACACCATTAAAGTCTATGGGACACGAACATGAAAAAGCCCACCCAGCTGACCCTTCACCAGCCCACCCGGCTGACTCCCAGGAGATCTCTCAGGGAAAAGACTGAAGACTTAAGCACACTGCTGTCTTCTGCGGGAGGCACCAGAGAGCTGCCAGGATGAGTCATCCAGCCCTGAACTTTAACCACTTCAATACAGGGCACTTAAACACCTTCCTGCCCAGACCAATTTTGAGCTTTCAGCGCTGTCGCACTTTGAATGACAATTCCGCGGTCATGCTACACTGTACCCAAATGAAATTTTTATAATTTTTTTCCCACAAATAGAGCTTTCTTTTGGTGGTATTTGATCACCTCTGCGGTTTTTATTTTTTGCTAAACAAATAAAAAAATACCGAAAATTTTGAAAAAAAAAACGTTTTTTTTTGTTTCAGTTTCAAAACTTTGCAGATAAGTAAGTTTTCTCCTTCACTGATGGGGTTACACTGATGGGCAATGATAAGGCGGCACTGATGGGCACCGATGAGGTGGCACCAATGAAGTGGCACTGATGAGGCGGCATTGATGGACACCGATATGTGGCACTGATAGGCGGCACTGATGGGTGGCACTGATGGGCAACACGGATGGGCACTGATAGGTGGCACGGATTGGCATGGATAGGTGGCACAGGTGGGCATGGGTTAGGCGGCACAGGTGGGCATGGGTAGGCGGCACAGGTGGGCATGGGTAGGCGGCACAGGTGGGCATGGGTAGGCACTGATAGGCGGCACAGATGGGAACTGATAGGCGGCATTGTATTATAATATATTGTACTAATGGATGCCAATCAGTGCCAATCAATAATGCATGCCAATCAGTGATGCCCACTGTGGGCACTGATTGGCATCCATTATGGGCACTGATTGGCATCCATTGTGCCACTGATTGGAATCCCTGGTGGTCTAGGGTGGCATACCTTGTCCTTGGCATCCCTGGTGGTCTGGTGGCGTCCCTGGTGGTCCAGTGTTGGCATCCTTGAGGGGGCTGTGCTGATAATCGATCAGCACAGACCCCCCCTGTCAGAGGAGCAGCCGATCGGCTCTCCTCTACTCGCGTCTGACAGACGCGAGTGAGGAAAAGCCGATCACCGGCTTTTCCTATTTACACTGTGATCAGCCGTGATTGGACACGGCTGATCACGTGGTAAAGAGTCTCCGTCGGAGACTCTTTACCGAGATCGTAGTTGCCGGGTGTCAGACTGACACCCCGCAACAACGATCGCCGCGATGCGTGCCCCCGGGGGCGCGCAGCGGCTCATAATCCTGATCACATCATATGACGTCCGGTCAGAATTATGAAACCACTTTGCCGCCGTATATTTGCTATGGGCGGGCGGCAAGTGGTTAATGAACCCTGACCCAGATTCCATGGCTGAGGCTTAGCCCTGAGCCAAACTATATTTTACCTACACTAACTTCTAACACACACTAGAGAGTGCTACACAGCCCATGAAATGGCAGCAACTCCATGCATTTAGGCATCTAGACATGGTGAAGATGACTTGCTGAATAAAGAATTTGCCATTCTGAAGCTTCCCTCTAACCACTTATGCTCCAAAAAACTCCCTCCACTAAGTCTGGCTGCAACCATTTTAACTGTGGGCAGCTGAAGTTTATGCCTGTTCACTTCCTGGATTTACGCAGAAGCACACCTCCAGCTCTGCAGCTCTCATTGGCCCTCTTATGACCATCTTTGCAAACTCTCACAAGAGTGAGAGAGAGAGCAGTGCATGATGTTATACGCCTAGCCTTTTTACCAGACAAGAAACAGGAAGTGGGCTGTATAAGGTATTTACTGGCAGAAAAAAAATGTTTTACTATTCAAAGTTAAAATAACAAGGGCAAAAGATTTAACAGATGTACAGATGAAAAAATGACTGAAGGTCCTCTTTAAAGTGTACTGTGTCCCCATGCATTCCTGTGGGTGAGCCGTATTCCAATAATCCATCAAAATACGGTTCACCCCCAGAAATGAGTAGGGCTTTGGCTCATACTTACATTTCCAAGACAATTTAGAGGGGGCATTTTTGGTAGAAAATCTGTGCAATGCCAGGCAGAGCCGTACAGTGAAGATCTCTGGGATAGGAAGCAAGGTATGTATTTAACATAGTAGTCTGCACTGACAACTGACAATTATGTACAGTACAAGTTCACTACTTTAAACTAATTCCTTTAGAATTTTTTTTTACATGCATTGTAAAAATTTAAGTTCCTGAGTTTTTTGGGGGAAAATCAGCAGCCCTATATTCTGATAGGTTCAGTCATAAAACAATAATTTGTAAAAATGTCTGATTTTCCTTTAAACGATAGGACAGGCCTGTCTTTATAACAAGAATGGTAAAACGTCTTTGTTTTACTAAAGAAACACAAAGCCAAACATTTTAAGAACTGTATATGGCTACCAGCACAAATGACACATTCAGGAAAGGATGTATAATTGTATTAAATTATCTTGACTTTTTCTTCTTTTCCTTTTTATGTATCTATATTAACTTTATCTTTACTCCTTGTAAATGTCACTTAATATGACTTTTCAATAGTAACATAATAATTAGATGCCACATTTTCATTTAACATCCAAATTATACTTTGTCAAGGGAATGTAAAATTGCAGTAAAAAACAACCGACAAGGTAAACCTGATTATGTGAAAAATACAAGTATACACTGTATCTATTTATAGTGCGAGTGTATAGGGCGGAATTCATAGTTGAAATTGAATTAAACGAAACAGAATAAATGCAAGAAATGGGAAAACATTTCTACAATTATGATTTAGCTTTACATTACTTATGTACAGTAAAACCTTGATTTGAGAGCGTTTTGCAAGACAAGCAAAATTTTTAAATACATTTTGACTTGATATACAAGTAGCGTCATGTGACAACTGAGTATAAAAGAGAAGAGAGGGGCCTCTAAGTGTTACATTTAATAAAGGTACAATATTTAGAAACTCACATGGTTGGTGATTAAAACAGGCACATTTAACTATGCAGGTATTCGGAGTAAAGCTGTTCACATAGACCAGTGATGGGGAACCTTGGCACCCCAGATGTTTTGGAACTACATTTCCCATGATGCTCCACTACACTGCAGAATGCATGAGCATCATGGGAAATGTAGCTCCAAAACATCTGGGGTGCCAAGGTTCGCCATCACTGACACAGACCATCATTTACACTGCCATTGACGTCGTTCCTTCCACGCTGCGCTCCATGAGTGGTTCAAGCCTCGCTTTAAGATCGCTCTACTGCAGGGTAGTCTTCCCAGTCACGATTGCAGACTGACAGTAGTGAGATACTATACTATATACACTTATTAGGTACACTTTGCTAGTACAAGGTTGGATTCCCTTCAGAACTGCCTTAATTCTTTGTGGCATAGATTCAACAAGGTGTTGGAAACATTCCTCAGAGATTTTGGTCCATATTGACAGGATAGCATCACACAGTTGCTGCAGATTTGTCGGCTGCACATCCATGATGCGAATCTCCTGTTCCACCACATCCCAATGGTGCTCTATTGCAGGGGTCCCCAACCACGAGGCTGTGGCCCAGTACCGGACCGTGGCCTCTCTGCTGCCAGTCCCCTGGTAAGAGTGGGCAGGCGGCAGGAGTTAAGCGGGCCAGGTGATAAAGCCAAGCGGGCGGGCAGACAGATGAGAGAGACAGGCGGGCAGGTGATAGAGCTGAGTGGGCAGGCAGTTGGGAGCGCTGAGCATGTGGATGGGCAGGTGATAGAGCTGAGTGGGCAGGGAGATGAGAGAGCTGAGCATGCGGATGGGCAAGTGATAGAACTGAGCGAGCGGACGGGCAGATGAGAGAGCCAGGCGGGTGGGAGAGCAGAGAGATGACATCATCTCTCACTGCCTGCCCTGCATCACTGTTGTTCTGCCCTCAGTGGGCAGCAGAGAGATTACATCATCTCTCACCCGCCCTCTCTCTGGGACAGAGCCAATGCACATCATGTGCTAAAAAGCTTGAAAGAGAAGCCTCTTTCTCTGCTGTCATTTTTGCCTGGTGGCAAGTGACAAGCTGCATCTGAAGGCAGGTGATGTGGCAAGTGACACACTGCATCTGGTGGCAGGCAACGTGGCAAGTGACAAGCTGTGTTTTAAGGCAGGTGACGTGGCAAGGGACACGCTTCATCTGGTGGCAGATGACGTAGCAACTGACAAGCGGTATCTGGCAGAAGGTGATGGTGCAGGTGACAAGCTGCATCTGGTGGCAGGTGACGGTGGCAAGTGACACGCTCAGGGCTCCCACAGATTTTGCATTATGGTGAGTTGAACTATTTAATTTTATATTACAATGTAATATAAGAAATAATGCACTTCAATAATTCTGACACAATATCAACCATGGAGCCGTGATGATTGAAGCGCTAACACCAGCCATTGCCTCGACAAATTGCCCATGGAAACCGAATCGCTGCCCCCCAGGCCTTGACATAATTTTCTTTCATGTAGCCGATCCCGGGGGCCAAAGGTTTTGGGGACCGCTGCTCTATTGGATTGAGATCTGGTGACTATGGAGGCCATTGGAGTACAGTGAACTCATTGTCATGTTCAAGAAACCCGTTTGAGATGATGTGAGCTTTGTGACATGGTGCATTATCCTGCTGAAAGCAGCCATCAGAAGATGGGTACACTGTAGTCATAAAGGACATGGTCAGTAACAATACTCAGGTAGGCTGTGTAGTTTAAACGATGCTCAGTTGGTACTAAGGTGGCCAAAATGTGCAGAGAAAATATCCCCCACACCATTACACCACCACCAGCCTGAACCATTGATACAAGGCAGGACGGATCCATGCTTTCATGTTGTTTACTCCAAATTCTAACCCTATCATCTGAATGTTGCAGCTTAAAATAGAGACTCATCAGACCAGGCAACATTTTTCCAATCTTCTGTTCTCCAATTTTGGTGAGCCTGTGTGAATTGTAGCCTTAAATTCCTGTTCTTAGCTGACTGGAGTCGTCTTCTGCTGCTGTAGCCCATCTGCTTTAAGGGTCAATGTGTTGTACATTCAAAGATGTTATTCTGCATACCTTGGTTGTAAGGATTGTTGATGACCTCTGACATCAACAAGGCAGTTTTGTCCACACAACAGTTGCTCACTGCATATTTTCTCTTTTTTAGGCCATTCTCTGTAAATTCTAGAGATGGTTGTGCGTGAAAATCCCAGTAGATCAGCAGTTTTCGAAATGCACCAACAACCATGCAATGTTCAGAGTCACAAAAATCACCTTTCTTCCCCATTCTGATGCTCGGTTTATTACAAATTATGCGCAGACTGCAGTTCTTCTTTAACAGCATTTATTTTTCCTTTAACCACTTCCCGCCTGGCCAATAGCAGAATGACGGGCAGGTAGTAGTTTAGTTATCCTGACTGGGCGTCATATGATGCCCAGCAGGATAACAGGGGGTGTACAGCTTGGCGATCAGTGTTGCTGTGTCTTACTCTGACACACTGCATCTCTGATCGTCGTAAGGAGCTTCTGACTCCTTACCACGTGATCAGCTGTGACCAATCATACTCCTGATGATTGGCAAGAGCCATGAAACGTGCGTCGAGTATATATCCAACTGATGCCCAGATCATTTCAACTCACTATGAGCAATGGCTAATGTTTATTGGTTTTATGAATGGATGAGTATATCTACACATCTGCATTGCTAATGATGTTGTATTGTACTTTGCAAAATGACTGTATATCTCAACAAATGTATTTAAAGAAATGTACTAAAGTTAATTGTGTCCTATATTAGTTTGACACTTTTTGTGATATGGATTGTACCCAACAAATAAATATATATTTTTTACTCAGCAACATGCCTCATTTAAAGTCCCATTTGCCCCTTTTTTGAATGTTGAACATATATCCGGGATGGAGGCTTGCTGCTGCTACTAATAGGTTGTGTCAGGTCGCATCATTTTTTACAGCTGATATCAGCGTGAGCCAGGAAGCGTCGGTAAATGGCTCTCCCTGTCAGGGGGCGGGGGGGGGATCTGTGCTGATAATCAACACACTGATTATCAGCACAGCCCAATCAGATGTGCTACTAACAATGCTAATCAGTGCCTATCAGCTTCCAGTCAGTGCCCCATCAGAAACACCTGTCAGTGCCCATCAAAGTGCCAATCAGTGCCCACAACAGTGCCAATCACAGTGCCAATCAGTAAAACCTGTCAGTACCTCATCATCAGAGTGGCCCATCAGTGCCATCTAATAGTGGACATCAGTGCCACCTGTCAGTGCCTATCAGTGCCACCTATCAGTGCTGCATATCAGAACCGCCTATCAGTGCCCATCAATTTTACATATTAGTGCCTCCACATCCATGCCCATCAGTGCCCCTCAGTGCCGCCTCATTAGTGCCCATCAGTGAAGGAGAAAACAACTTTTTATAACAGAAACAAAGAAAAACATATTTTTTTTTTTTTTTTTAAATGTGGTCCTTTTTAGTTTGTTTAGCAAAAGGTAAAAACCCCAGTAGTGATCAAATACCACTAAAAGAAAGCTCTATTTGTGGGAACAAAATTAAAAAAAATTAGTTTGGGTACAGCGTTACATGACCGCGCAATTGTCATTCAAAATGCGACAGCGCTGAAAGCTGAAAATTGTCCTGGGCAGGAAGGGGGTTAAAGTTCCCAGTAGGCAAGTGGCTAAAGATGTGTATTAGAACTAAACATGTACATATTTCTGGGCTAAAGCTTGTGCTGGATTAAATTAACTGAATTCAGTGACTGGGCCTGAGTTACAGGCCCAGTCAAGCTGTACCCAAACAACATTATTATCATTTTTTTTTCACACAAAAGAGCTTTCTTTTGATGGTATTTATTCACCACTGTTTTTTTTTGCTAAATAAATGAAAAAAAAAGACCACAGATTTTGGGAAAAAACCAAACACTTTTTTAGTTTGCTATAAAATTTAGCAAACAGGTAATTTCTCTCCTATACTGATGTGTGCTGATGAGGCAGCACTGATGGGCATTGATGAGGCAGCACTGATGGGCATTGATGGGCATTGATGGGCACTGATGGGATGCACTGATGGGCACTGATGAGGAGGCATCGATGAGGCTGCACCAATAGGGGGTACTGATGGGCACTGATAGGTGGCACTGATGGGCACTGACAGCCAATAACTAGCTTCTGTTTACAACATTGAACACAGCTGATCACATGGTAAAGAGTCGCTGATTGGCTCTTTACCTCAATCTGTGGTCAGCAGTGTCTGGAGGGCACTGTAATCACAAAGTGCACCTCCCAGGTGCGATCACGGGAGGCTGGGATATGATGGCCTCCCAGAAGTGGCCGCCCGCGTTGCAGCCGCCATTCGGCTATAGCGTGGTCAGCAAGTGGTTAAAGGCTAAGTTCACCTTTATGAAAAAGATAGTGAATGCACATATTTTTGCAGGTATAAAAAGTGCAAGTATTATTTTTTCACAGGAGCTTGAAAAGCATTGCAGCCACAATCAGTGAATCTTATGCCGCGTACACACGGTCGAACTGTATGACGTACTTAGTCCGTTGAAACACATTTCAACTGACAATCCGCTCGTGTGTGGGCTTCAGCGGACTTTTTCAGCGTGCAGTCCAGAGTACTAAGAATTTCGGTTTGCCCAAAAATCTTTCCGTCGTACTTTGGTTTCAGCAGACAATACGGTCGTCATTATGCTAGTCCGACGGACTAAGAATGGCGCATGCCCAGAAAGGATTTACAGGGCTTTGCTGTGTCTTGGACTTCCTATTTCTAGTCCCGTCGTACGTGCTGTACGTCATCACGCAAGCTTTCGTCGGACTGTTTGTGTATCCGTGTGTGGTCAAGTCCGTTCAGTGGAAAGTACGCCGGATTGTCCGTCGGATTGTATGACGGACTAAGTACGTCATACAGTTCGATCGTGTGTACGCGGCATTAGGTGCAATGTCAGGTTCCTGTAGATACTGCCCACAGCTCTGTGCCCATGTCCCTGTATGGGCTCTCAGTTTCAGAGCTGTAGAAAGCGTGAATGGAATACAAGCATGCTGATCAACACACTCGCAGTCCTTTGAAACTATTTTCATAGATCCTGTAAATCAGTGGTTTTTAACTCCCGTCCTCAGGACCCACTAACAGGCCAGGTTTTATGTATTACCTTGGGGAGATGCAGACTAGAGTACTGAAATCACAGAGCAGCAAATTATATCACCTTTGATGCATTTCTGTTATCTTGCAAACCTGGCCTGTAAAGCCTTGTACACACGATCGGATTTTCCGATGGGAAATGTGTGATGACAGGCTGTTGGCGGAAAATTCGACCATACGTATACTTTATCGGACAATTGTCGGATTTTCCGCAGACAAATGTTGGATAGCAGGTTTTGAAATTTTCCACGGACAAATGTCTGTTGTCAGATTTTCCGAGCGTGCGTACACAAGTCTGTCAGACAAAAGTCCAAAGTACAAACACAGAGGAGAAACCAGGAAGCATCACATGAGTGTAGTATTAAAAAAATGCTGGCAAGGTAACAGAGACTCACTTACAAGAGGTAAAAACATAGAAGGCTCATCTGTACAAATGTGTGGAGTCCGTCTGGAGGTCCCTGGATCCAGATCTGGTCACTGTGTGTGGCTGTGTGTTAATTCCATTTGCTCTGCACGTCCTGTGGGAGCCAGAACCAGCATCGGACACTTGTGGATGACATCACAGATCACAGGAGTACATCCAAGGAAACGTCCAGAGAGGGAGAGAAGAAGACTAGCAGGCTAGGTGCTCGGAGCTACAGCTCCTTCTATTGGCCTGGGGGGGGGGGGAGTGTCTAGTTGGTGCTATTTATATGGTAGTGCTGTGGGACAACAGGTCCCAGCGCGGCCATACATATGGAATAATGGTGAATGGGGGACAAATATAAGGCTATTGACAACTGGCAGAAATGGTTGGAACAATAAAATCATAAAAACAAATAGCCAGACATAAAATTAAGTACAATACAGTGTAAAGAAACATGGAAATGAAAATAAAGTATAATGGAATAAAAAAAAGAAGATAAGCATGAAAAGAAAAGAAAAATAGAAATAAAAAATTAGAAATACAAATAAGAATAAAATAAATAAATAAATAATAAAAATTGAATTAGAAATAAAGTTAAATTAAATACTAATGAAAATGCATTCAAGCAAATAAGCAAATTCTCGAAGCTACCCCCAATTACAACTACCAACGGATCCAGATGTAAGGTGAACATATATGTATGCACATGTACCCATGAGTACCAGAGGGGAAAGAGGCAAGACATGTGAAAAACAAACATGCATGGGAGCACATACTACATGTGTGTGTGTGTGTGTGTGTGTGTGTGTATATATATATATATATATATATATATATATATATATATATATATATATATAAATTCTAAAAATATTCCCATAAAACATTCCTAAGGAACATGTATCAGTATTAAGTGAAAGTTTGGAATTGTTTATTTATTTTCTAGTTGAATATCATGTATTACTTAGTACTACTATACTATAATAATAATAATAATAATAATACTATAATAATAATATACTATTACTATGGCTTTCAGACATAGCTGTAAAGAAAACAAGACAGGGGAGGGGTAAAATAGGGAAGGGGTGTGTGGAGGAGAGAGAGAAAACAAATTAGGATGTTAGTTAGATTGGTTTATTGGCAGAATTTAAGTATATACATAGATAAGCAAATAGAGAGGGTGTATGCATTAAATGGGAAAGGGGGGGTTGTTTAACGACACTGTGTGTACCTCAATAGCCTCATTGAAACCTCCTGGTGTTAAGGTACCCAAGGAGTAGATCCAGAACATTTCCTGCTGGCACAGCCATTTAAAACGTTCAGGAAACATTGCCGGAATAGATTCAATGACCCATGCCCTAAGACCAACTATAGATTGGTTATGGTGTGCTAAGAAATCCTTTTTCAATAAAGCGCCTGTGTTCACCAAAGTAAGCCCTGATGGCTCGGATGGTTCTTCCGACATAGAATAATCCACACAGACATGTGAGACAGTAAATAACATATGATTTCTGGCCATGATGAATAAAATGGCAGGTCAAGCAGAGGGGTTTTTTACTTTGATACATCCCTTTTAATTAGAATCAGTGGTACTGGGGTAGGTTGCACAGATTTGGTATTGCTAGGAGCAAATTAACTTTTTATGTTTCAAGATTTTCTGTATGCTATTTTGGGTCTGGTGTCAACAGTGGCCTTTAAATGGGGATCTTCCAATAGTATTGACCAATGTGCGGCAAATATTTTTTTTTTTTTTTTTGTATTTAGTGTGAAATTGTGTGATAAATCTTGTGGGCTGTTTTTGGGCAGGTGGTCGACTTATGTGAGGACCTGTGGGCAGGCTACGGTATTTCTCTACAAGTGTAGTAGGGTAGTCTTTGTCAAAGAATTTCTGAGAGAGAATTTTTCCATGAGTATCGTAATTGGAGTCCTTAGTGCAATTCCTGCGAAGCCGACAAAATTGGCTCTGTGGGATATTGCTTACCCATCTAGAATGGTGACAACTGTCATAATGTATGAATGAATTCCCTGCAGTAGGTTTGATGAAGTTTTTAGCGTATATCGCTATCTCTTGATGTGTCATCTCTATTCCCCCCACCACATCTTGTTTTCTTTACAGCTATGTCTTAAGGTCCATAATGCTTTTTTAGTAAGTATAGTCATTTTTTACTAGTTTCTGTCCCCATCACGTCAGTCTGTCCCCATGCATTGGATGCTCTTCATGCTGAAGCATGCGTGGGTTTGCACCTTTATGCATACCCGTGATGCACCTGTATAAACACAGCTAGGAGTAATACATGATATTCAACTAAAAAATAATCAAACAATTATAAACCTACACACCATCAGGCACTGGTTCTTTGGGAAGACCCTTTTGCTTTGAGGATTCTAGCATGCCTGCCTGGCATGCTGGAAGGGTTTGCTCGGGGTGGGAAATGGATGAGGCCATGCTGTTTTATTTTTTTTATATATGTAGCACTCTCCTAGGTAGGTGCTAGAGAAGAATAGTTTTTGGCCCACCTGCTTAACAGAGGAGCAGCTAGGTACATTTATTTGGGCAGTCTACTTAACAGGAGCCATGAACGTTTAGTTCTACCTGATCTGATCTGCTCTGATGTTGCTCATGCTGTCTGGAGTTCCCTGTATCCAAGCAACTTTTGAAATTTCTGAATTGCAGATATAAACCATTCAGATGAGCAATAAGAAAAGGGATGCAGCCCCAGCCAATTGGAAATGGAGGGGTGCCCCTAAGCATGCTGGGTGTATGTATTTATATTTAGGGAGAACCTGGGTTTCTCATCTTTTCCTGGAAAAGAGAGGTCCAGTTGGGGAGGGGGCAGGTTGCCTCTCCCCAGCACAAGTTGCCATGCGGCCTCAGGTGGGTGACCTGAGGTCCTGAATGCTGAAACAAAGGGTTCTCTTGAGAGCTGACTGAGGGAGGAAGTCCATGGAACCTGTCTGGTATCATGGAGGAAGGTGACGTGCGACCAGGGCCTTGTGAGTACAGACCCCCCCTAAAGGGATCCTAGGGACTTGAGCTGCTTAATCCCCCTCTGGGTACTAGAAGTCAGCTGCTGGGTGTAAGCTAAAGCAGACACCAACTGGTGTCCCAAAGAGCAGGGTCCACGTGACATCTGCCTCTTAAGTACCCTCTCCCAGAAAGCACAACGGAGAGAGTAACTTAAGCACCTGACCAGACCATAGTTCCATGCCTGCCAGAAGAGACAGTGCCCCCCTGTGGCCAGGCTGAACATCTCACAGTCCAGTTAGACTGATACTGACGCTCAATTTACATAATTACACCCAAACCAAACTGCAGTTTAGGCAACTTTAACTTTAGAAAAAACGCATAGCTCATGCTCTTCAGGAGTCACCGCTACAAGTAAAAGTTGTACAATTGGCTGTGAGAAATACTGTGTGCTTGGCTGTGGACTGAAATTAGGGGAGGTCTGGGCAAAATACCAACGGCTCCTACGGAGGTAGCACTACATATAGAAATAAATAATAACAACAATATAAATGGAAGTATTACTTAAAGTATTAATAAGAACACAAGTTTAGCATTCTCTATAGACTATTATTATTATTATTATTATTATTATTAATAATAATAATAAACAGGATTTATAAAGTGCCAACAGTTTGCACAGCCCTTTACAATATAAAGGGAGACAGTACAGCAACACTACAATTCAATACAAGAGGGTTAGGAGGGCGTTACTCCGGTGAGCTTACAATCTAATAGGGAGGGGCTGGTGGAGCAAAAGGTAAAAACTGAGGAATGGACTAATGGGAGAGATAGAAGATCGGTTATTAGCTGAAGGCAGGATAGGCTTCCCTGAAAATAAATGTTTTTAGGAATCGCCTAAAAGTGTACAGAGTAGGAGGTAGCCGGACAGAATGGGGTAGTGAGTTCCAGAGGATGGGAGAGGCTCTGGAGAAGTACTGGAGACGAGTATGAGAGGAGGAGACAAGGGAGCTAGAGAGCAGGAGGTCTGGGGAGGAGTGGAGAGGACAGTTTGGGTGATATTTGGAGACAAGTTTGGTTATGTAGCTTGGCGCACTGTTGGAAATGGATTTATAGGTTATTGTTGGTGTTTTGAAATGTATTAATTAGCCAATGGGAAGCCAGTGGAGGAATTGGAAAAGAGGGGTGGCGGACACTGAACCGTTGGTAAGGTGAACGAGTCTGGCAGCAGCATTCATGCAGCATTCACGAAGAGGGGATAGACTGGGGATAGGTAGGCCAATGAGGAGGGAGTTACAATAGCCAAGGCGAGAGATAACAATGGATTGAATATGTTGCTTAGTGGTTTCAACAGTTAAAAAGGTTGTTTGGAGATGTTACGGAGCTTAAGTCGGCAACATTGTCTTCAAGACAATCATGCAAAGAAGGTAACATTCACCCTTTCTTACACAAGTGACATATACAGTATCTCACAAGAGTACACCCCTCACATTTTTGTAAATATTTTATTATATCTTTTCATGTAACAACACTGAAGAAGTTACACTTTGCTAAAATGTAAAGTAGTGAGTGTACCGCTTGTAAAACAGTGTAAATTTGCTGTCCCCTCAAAATAACTCAACACACAACCAATCATGTCTAAATGTAATAAAAGTGAGTACATCCCTAAGTGAAAATGTCCAAATCAGACACAATTAGCAATTTTTCCTCCCTGGTGTCATGTGACTCGTTAGTGTTACAAGGTCTCAGGTGTGAATGGGGAGCAGGCGTGTTAAATTTGGTGTTATCTCTCTCACTCTCTCATACTGGTCACTGGAAGTTCAACATGGCACCTCATGGCAAAGAACTCTCTGAGGATCTGAAAAAAAGGAATTGTTGCTCTATATAAAGATGGCCTAGGCTATAAGAAGGTTGCCAAGACCCTGAAACTAAGCAGCAGCATGATCGCCAAGACCATGGGGGTTTAGCAGGACAGGTTCCACTCACAATAGGCCTCGCCATGGTTGACCAAATAAGTTGAGTGCACGTGCTCAGCATCATATCCAGAGATTGTCTTTGGGAAATAGAATTATGAGTGCTGCAAGCATTGCTGCAGAGGTTGAAGGGGTGGGGTCAGCCTGTCAGTGCTCAGACCATACACCTCACACTGCATCAAAGTACTCTGCATGGCTGTCATCCCAGAAGAATGCCTCTTCTAAAAATGATGCACAAGAAAGCTTGCAAACAGTTTGCTGAAGATAAGCAGACTAAGGACATGGATTACTGGAACCATGTCCTGTGGTCTGATGAGACCAAGATAAACGTATTTGGTTCAGATGGTGTCAAGCATGTGTGGCGGCAACCAGGTGAGCAGTACAAAGACACGTGTGTTTTGCCTACAGTCAAGCATGGTGGTGGGAGTGTCATGTTCTGGGGCTGCACGAGTGCTGCCGGCACTGAGGAGCTACAGTTCATTGAGGGAGCCATGAATCCTAACAGGTACTGTGACATACTGAAGCAGAGCATGATCCCCTCCCCTTGGAGACTGGGCCACAGGGCAGTATTCCAACATGATAACGACCCCAAACACACCTCCAAGCATGTCTCCAGACCTAAACCCTATTGAGCATCTGTGGGGCATCCTCAAACAGAAGGTGGAGGAGTGCAAGGTCTCTAACATCCACCAGCTCCTTGATGTCCTTATGAAGGAGTAGAAGAGGACTCCAGTGGCAACCTGTGAAGCTCTGGTGAACTCCATGCCCAAGAGGGTTAAGGCAGTGCTGGAAAATAATGGTGGCCACACAAAATATTGACGCTTGGGCCCAATATGAACATTTTCACTTAGGGGTGTACTCACTTTTGTTGCCAATGGTTTTGACCTTAATGGCTGTGTGTTATTTTGAGGGGACAGCAAATGTACATTGTTATAAAAGCTGTGCAATCACTACTTTACATTGTATCAAAGTATAATTTCTTCAGTGATTTCACATGAAAAGATATATTAAGATATTTACAAAAATATGAGGGGTGTACTCACTTTTGTGAGATACTGTATATATTAAGGTAGCCATATTAAAACAAATGCACACTAAACTCTGAGGTAAGTCTCTTTATTTGATCATCATGAAATGTCATTAGACAAATTGATCATTTAGCATGTGCATTAATTCTTCAAAAACAATACATTTGAAACAAACCATTTTAATAAAATTTTTATATTGTTTTCACATTAGTTTTAATGTACCGTGCAATCTGTTTAGCAAAGCAAAGACAAAACAGTCTGGATTTGGAAAATGGATAAGCCATGGTAACCAGTCATTTTAAATTGTAGTAGGAAGGAGACGACTCTAGATACAATTAAATTAGAAGGTTCTGCTTTCTAAAATTTGGCAAATAGGAGTATAACTGTGAATTGAATATGGTGATTAAGAACAGCCAGGCCACTGCCAAATTAATTATGAAAAAGTAAAAGATTTGAGCCTACAAACATGACAGAAGTAAACATATGATATAAAACTTCAGCACAACATTTTACCAATACCTATATTTTAAAATAACCAACTTGGGGACTAAGGTAGCATGATATATTAATTGCCCTCAGTTTAATGCCCCAATGCTCCAACCTAAAGTCTTAACACTATCAGCTTTTAGCATCTACCTGCAGAAATCTGTGAGGAAAACTTCATATTTAAAAGCAAGCCACTCTGTTGTTTAAGTCACAAATTGATTGATTAGGTAATGAACAAGTATTTTTTTAAATCACCTTTCTCTAATCATCATTTGATGATAAAAGTGAATTGTTCTTTCATTTTAACATTAAAAAAATTGTTATTTCTATTTAAAGATGGTATTTACCAAAGGTGATAATATTAAGCAGTCAGGAAGTTGCTCTTTGAAGTAAAAATGGGAGAAATTATACTGTCAACCAATATACTGTAAATGGGGGTTTGAAAACACAAGTACAATTCAAACCTTCGTGCTCCTTGTTTTTTGTGCCAAATAATTTGCATGAGAGACTTAAACTATGATTCGATTTGGAGCTAATTGCTGATTCTTCATTCGTGTTCCCTGCTGTAACATCACATATTGTTACAAAGTCCTTTGCTAAACGTCACTCTATAAATAATCTTGGTTATTCTTAACAGAATATTGCAAACAGAGAGCACAAAAAGTTGGAAATAAGGTATACCATGATAATAAGTACAACAAAGCAGTTGCATTTTGATGAATTTGCTGGCTTGTCAATATTAGATGTCTCCTTAGATCTGTGTTTTTTAGCTTTAATTAAAAAAATTTTAAACTGTTTATTACTATATATTAAACTTCATTTTTTGACCTTTTTCAGTTGTCTGATGTGGAATGAGTCTTATATTAGGCAATAATCAGAGTGGTTATACCTGCTAGGTATTTAGCATATACTGTATATTAAGATATTGTAAATAGTACTTTAGTGCAACAAGCATATTGAACCCATGTTTATATATTTTTTCAGACTGGTCCTCTGTGTTTCTGCCCCATGATCCTCCTGCTTCTTGACCATTCCAGATAGGGAAGAGATGGAGCTAGATATACCCTCTGCTTCTAGTTGCCTGCATGACTCTGGAAAGGAGGACATTGAGGCATTGTTGGCCTTCAGTCACATGTGCACATATATGTGAGTTTTGTTGTTGCATATACTGTATTTATGATGATTTTTATGTAACACCAAGATAGTCATTAACGTCATGAATCAGGTTTCTGAGCCTAGGAAATGCATTGAAGTATGTCCCTGACCCTCTCAATTTCTCTACAAAAGATTATCTTGACCTGGTTAAAGAAGGTATACTCTGCAAATGATTGTATACTGTATATGGTATATAAAGGGAGTGTTATGGTACAGCGTTTGTTGCAAATAAATGATTTTCTGTAATGCCCCGTACACGCAATCAGAATTTTGGTCGGAAAAAGCTCTGATGGTTTTCCAGACGGAGTTCCAAACGGGTTTTTGCTCAAGGGAAGGGAGTGTCACCGCTCCTGGAGGATCGTCTAATAGCAAAGCTCTCCACCCAGCTAAAGAAGCCACAGGTACCGACAATGCATGTAGCAATGAATGAAAAGTGGTTCTGGGCAGCCGCACTCCGAAAAAAGCCTTTTATTCAAAAAACTACAAAATCCAAAATTGCATGTCACAGCAGAACAAGAAAGCTGATGTGTTTCACACTACACACAGTGCTTAATCTTAGCATTTGCTATGATTAAGCACTGTGTGTAGTGCGAAACTCATCGGATTCTTGTTCTGCAGTGCCTAGGAGGGTCTGTGTCAGCACAGAGTTGTTCACAACAGCATGTTTATGTCAGGTATGGCTACTGCATCTCTTCTGTGGGAGGCAGGCTAGTTGAAGTTACGGCTGCTGTCTATGGCTGGGTGTACTACACAATACTCCTCATAGGCAGAACACTGCTGACAGTTAGCTTTGCAGTCTGCAAAGTATTGTCTGTACACTAGCCTGTACTGCACATTTTATGCATCTGCTTTATAGCTAATATTCAGGGCATATTAAAAAAAAACTGTAAATGTGACATGCACCAAAGCTTCACTGCAGATGAATCAGTCACTCAAACACACAGTAAATGTCAATGCTTTATAAATATACAGCTAAGACAAGTCAGAAAGAGTACCTGAATTCTATTTTTCACCTTGTTAAATGCATACGTATTATGGAGATTTAATGGACATCAGTTGGTGTCTAGCCTTGAAAATCAATTTAACCAATCAATGTAAGCTGTGGGAAAAGGTAGAATCGTTCTCAAAATGTATGAAAAAAATAACTCAAGGGCTCAATGACGCAAGAACAGTTGCTCTTAACTGCTTTAACTGTAGCAAAAAAAACAAAATACCTACACATATGCAATCACAAATAAAATGAGCCTATCAATCAAACTTAGACATATCTAAAAAAAAGTATTTGAGATTCACAGTTCTATTGTAATTTCAAACATACAAGGATATAGTAAAAGTCAATGTAACAATACAAAATTATAGGCTTAACATTTTTTTTTTTATTATTTAAAATGTTTTCATTCAAACAAGTACAAAACATTTTTCCCTGACCCCAACCCTTCCAGTCCCACCAGTCTTAAAATTCTTGTACAATACAGAGTAACAATTACAAAATTGATATTCAATTAAAGTGCCCTGTGTACATCTCAGGATTCTGTTTAGGGTGCGTCATGTTAAACAGAAACATCTTAAAGTGTAACTAAAGGCAAACCTTGTTTGTAGTTTTAGATAGAGTAGAAAGGGAACAGAATACATGTCAGGTTATTTTTTTTTTATTCCAATACTTCTCCTTTAACTGCTTGCTGCCCGCCCACCATCAAATGAGGGTGGGGCAGTGTAGCTCTCGTTTCCCAGAACGGCTGCCCTCGCATGCCTGTGGGGGAGCGCAGCGCGGCGATCGCAGGCGCGCTGTGTTGCTAGGATGCGGTGCAACCCCAGTCTCTGTAAAGAGCAGCGTCCATGGCTCTTTAACCATGTGATTGGCTGTGTCCACATGTTAACAAGGAGATCGGCTCTTCTCGACTCACACTGACAGAGTGTGAGGAGAGGAGAGCCGATCAGCAGCATCTCCTCGCAAGGGGACATCTAGGGATGTAATCAGGGCACTGATCATCAGTGCCCTGATTACAATAAATAAATACAGTATCAAAAAACAGTGCCCACCAATGCCAGCATGCAGTGAACAATAGTGGCAGCAATCAGTGCCCACCACTGCCCACAAGTGCCACCAATCAGTGCCCATTAGCAATGCCAATCAGTGCTGCCCATCAAGGCTGTCGATTGATGCCCATCAGTGCCACCCATCAATGCCTATCTTTACTGCCTATCTGTGCCGCCTATCCATGCCCACCAGTGCCACCTATCAGTGCCCACAGTGCCACCTTTTAGTGCCCATCAGTACCATTCAATAGTGCCCATCTGTGCCACCTATCCATGCCCATCAGTACCGCCTACCAGTGCTTATCAGTGCCCATAAGTGCGGCATATTAGTGCCTCCTCATCAGTGCCACCTCATCAGTGCCCATAAGTGTCACCTCATCAGTGCCCATTAGTGCCACTTCATCAATTCCCACCATTCCAACCTATCAGTGCCCATCAGTTCCGCCTCATCAGCGCACATGAGTGAAGGTGAAAAATTACTTAACCACTTCAGCCCCGGACCAATAAACACCTTAAGGACCAGGGGTCTTTTTACAATTTTGCACTGCGCTGCTTTAACTGGTAATTGCGCGGTCATGCAATATTGCACCCAAACGAAATTTGCGTCCTTTTCTTCCCACAAATAGAGCTTTCTTTTGATGGTATTTGATTGCCTCTGCGATTTTTATTTTTTGCGATATAAATGGAAAAAGAGCGAAAATTTTGAAAAAAAATGATATTTTCTTCTTTTTGTTATAAGAAAAATCGAATAAACTAAATTTTAGTCATACATTGAGGGCAAAATTTATTCAGCCACATGTCTTTAGTAAAAAAAATGTCAATAAGCGTATATTTTTTGGTTTGCGCAAAAGTTATAGCATCTACAAACTAGAGTACATTTTCTGGAATTTACACAGCTTTTAATTTATGACTGCCTATCTCATTTCTTGAGGTGCTAAAATGGCAGGGCAGTACAAACCCCCCCCCCAAATGACCCCATTTTGGAAAGTAGACACCCCAAGGAAACTGCTGATGGGTATGTTGAGCCCATTGAATATTTATTTTTTTTGTCCTAAGGGATTGAATAATGACAAAAAAAAATGTACAAAAAGTTGTCACTAAATGATATATTGCTCACACATGCCATAGTTATATGTGGAATTGCACCCCAAAATATATTCCGCTACTTCTCCCGAGTACGGGGATACCACATGTGTGGGACTTTTTGGGAGTCTAGTCGCGCACGGCACCCCGAAAACCAATCACCACCTTCAGGATTTCTAAGGCCGCGTACACACGGGCGGACTGTCTGTCCAACTTAGTCCACTGAAACACATTTCAGCGGACAGTCCGCTCGTGTGTGGGCTTCAGCGGACTTTTTCAGCGGACAGTCTGGCGGACTAAGTCTTTCGGAATTTCCGTAATACAGTCCGTCCAACTTTGGTTTCAGCGGACAGTCCACTCGTGAGTAGGCAAGTTGAACGGACTAAGTATGGCGCATGCTCAGAAAGGATTTACACGGCCGAAGGTTGCATTGCAGTGTATTGGACGTCGTATTTCTAGTCCCGTCGTACGTGCTGTACACGTCATCGCGCAAGCTTTCAGCGGACTGTCTGTTCATCGTGTGTGGTCAAGTCCGTTCATTCAAAAGTAGGACGGACTGTCCGTCGGATTGTCTGACGGACTTAGTTGGCCAGACAGTCCGCCCGTATGTACGCGGCTTAAGGGTGCAAATTTTTGATTTCACCCCTCACTACCTATCACAGTTTCGAAGGCCATAAAATGCCAAAATAGCACAAAACCCCCCAAAATGACCCCATTTTGGAAAGTAGACACCCCAAGCTATTTACTGAGAGGCATGTTGAGTCCATGGAATATTTTATATTTTGCCACAAGTTGCGGGAATATTACAAACTTTTTTTTTTTGCACAAAGTTGTCACTAAATGATATATTGCTCACACATGCTATGGGCATATGTGAAATGACACCCCAAAATACATTCTGCTGCTTCTCCTGAGTACAGGGATACCACATATGTGGGACTTTTTTGGAGCCTAGCCGCGTACGGGGCCCCGAAAACCAAGCACCGCCTTCAGGATTTCTAAGGGCATACATTTTTTATTTTACTCCACACTACCTATCACTACCTATCACAGTTTTGACGGCCATAAAATGCCAAGATGGCACAAAACCCCCCCAAATGACCCCATTTTGGAAAGTAGACACCCCAAGCTATTTGCCGAGGGCCATCTTGAGACTATTGAATATTTTTTTTTTTTGTCCCAAGGGATTGAATAATGACAAAAAAAAAAATATATATTTTTTTTACAAAAAGTTGTCACTAAATGATATATTGCTCACACATGCCATGATTATATGTGGAATTGCACCCTAAAATATATTCAGCTACTTCTCCCGAGTATGGGGATACCACATGTGTGGGACTTTTTGGGAGTCTAGTCGCGTACGGCACCCCGAAAACCAATCACCACCTTCAGGATTTCTAAGGGTGCAAATTTTTGATTTCACCCCTCACTACCTATCACAGTTTCGAAGGCCATAAAATGCCAAAATAGCACAAAACCCCCCAAAATGACTCCATTTTGGAAAGTAGACACCCCAAGCTATTTACTGAGAGGCATGTTGAGTCCATGGAATATTTTATATTTTGCCACAAGTTGCGGGAATATTACAAACTTTTTTTTTTTGCACAAAGTTGTCACTAAATGATATATTGCTCACACATGCTATGGGCATATGTGAAATGACACTCCAAAATACATTCTGCTGCTTCTCCTGAGTACAGGGATACCACATATGTGGGACTTTTTGGGAGCCTAGCCGCGTACGGGACCCCGAAATCCAAGCACCGCCTTCAGGATTTCTAAGGGCATTAATTTTTTTATTTCACTCCTCACTACCTATCACAGTTTTGAAGGCTATAAAATGCCAAGATGGCACAAAACCCCCCAAATGACCCCATTTTGGAAAGTAGACACCCCAAGCTATTTGCTGAGGGGCATGTTGAGACCATTGAATATTTTTTTTTTTTTGTTCCAAGGGATTGAATAATGACAAAAAATAAAAATATTTTTTTTTTTTACAAAAAGTTGTCACTAAATTATATATTGCTCACACATGCCATGGTTATATGTGGAATTGCACCCCAAAATACATTTTGCTGCTTCTCCTGAGTACGGGGATACCACATGTGTGGGACTTTTTGGGAGCCTAGCTGCGTACGGGGCCCCAAAAACCAATCGCCACCTTCTGGATTTCTAAGGGCGCAATTTTTTTATTTCACTCCTCACTACCTATTACAGTTTCAAAGGCCATAAAATGCCAAAATAGCACAAAACCCCCCCAAATTACCCCATTTTGGAAAGTAGACACCCCAAGCTATTTACTGAGAGTTATGTTGTCTGAACGAAAAAAAAGAAATTGATCGGTGGGTATGCCCACCATTAGATACCTCCCTTCATCCACCCACTTCTAATGATGGACATACATGCACCATTTATATATGCCGAAGCATGGGGGCATCCTCCCGCAAAAAAGTTATGCCGTGTACATACGTTCAAACTTTTCCATGGGCAAGCTCTCCGTCGGAATTTTGACCGTATGTACGCGGCATTAGGAGCAAAATCGCTCCTCCACCCCTTATGCCCCCATGCTTCGGCATATATGCTCTTTTTTAACTGTGGTGGTGAAATCACCTCCTACAGCACTGGAGTCACGGCTTTATGTATCGTGGGAGCAAACGCTGTTGCTGTCAAGATAAATAAGTCCGCGCTGCAGCTGAATGGCGTACCTGCTAAGCCAATTATGGTTAACGTTAAAACAAAGTAACATCACAGTAAAACCTTACCATACCATACCTGCAAAGCAAATGCCAAAAAAAACAGTAAAAAATAAAACATTTTTTAACACAACCTGTGCCTAAAATATATATATGCCGAAGCATGGGGGCATCCTCCCGCAAAAAAGTTATGCCGCGTACATACGTTCAAACTTTTCCACGGGCAAGCCCTCTGTCGGAATTTTGACCGTATGTACGCGGCATTAGGAGCAAAATCGCTCCTCCACCCCTTATGCCCCCATGCTTCGGCATATATGCTCTTTTTTAACTGTGGTGGTGAAATCACCGCCTACAGCACTGGAGTCACGGCTTTATGTATCGTGGGAGCAAACGCTGTTGCTGTCAAGATAAATAAATCCGCGCTGCAGCTGAATGGCGTACCTGCTAAGCAAATTATGGTTAATGTTAAAACAAAGTAACATCCCAGTATAACAGTAAAACCTTACCATACCATACCTGCAAAGCAATTGCCAAAAAAAACAGTAAAAAATAAAACATTTTTTAACACAACCTGTGCCTAAAATATATATATGCCGAAGCATGGGGGCATCCTCCCGCAAAAAAGTTATGCCGCGTACATACGTTCAAACTTTTCCACGGGCAAGCCCTCCGTCGGAATTTTGACCGTATTTACGCGGCATTAGGAGCAAAATCGCTCCTCCACCCCTTATGCCCCCATGCTTCGGCATATATGCTCTTTTTTAACTGTGGTGGTGAAATCACCTCCTACAGCACTGGAGTCGCTGCTTTATGTATCGTGGGAGCAAACGCTGTTGCTGTCAAGATAAATAAATCCACGCTGCAGCTGAATGGCGTACCTGAAAACATGAAAAATGGTTAACAATAACACAGTAAACAGTAAAGTATAAAAAATTAGAGAGAAGAGAGAGAGAGAGAGAGAGAGAGAGAGAGAGAACAATAAAACGACAACTATTTTTGGTTTTTATATTTTATTTTTTTTTTGGTTTTTTTATTTTACTTTTTTTTTGTTTTTTTTTTTATACACTTTTTTTTTAACTGTAAACTGTAACAACTGTAACGGTTCGGGTCTCTCAAAATGCGATGGCATCTTAGGAGACTCTGTGTTAGTGTGCCTAGCCTGTGAAATGCTGTACCCTACGCTAATACTTCACTAGTGTGTGGTAGCGTTCAAAACACTCACCCTGACAAAGACCAGGATTGCCAGGACAGCGTGGACAATAAGAACGGGTGTCACGCCTAAATCCGCGCTTGGTACAGACACAACATCTTTTTTGGGGGGCTCGTTGGGTAGGGGTACTCGGGAGGACATAAGAATAATGCCTCTCATGCAGCCGGCTTACTGCATTTGGTTGGGAATGGTGAGGTGCAGAACCCTCTGGATACAGAAGCTCTGTGACAACCTCTCTTTGGAAGAAAAGAAAGGTTAATGTCCCGCCTGAAGTTTTGTATAGCACAAAAGCATTCAGCAAAGCCAATTGAAATAAGTAAGCAGACACTTTTTTGTACCAGCGTCTGGCCTTACGGGAAGCTAGATACGGCGCCAACATCTGGTCATTGAGGTCCACCCCTCCCATATTTTTGTTATATTCGTGGACACAGAGGGGTTTCTCCACAATACCAGTCGCCGTAGAAATTTGGACCGTCGTGTCTGCATGAAGGGAGGTAAGAACGAAAACATTCTTATTATCCCTCCACTTCATAACGAGCAAATTATTACACCGATAGCAGGCTCTCTCCCCCAGCCTAAGACGGGAATCTACAAGCCGCTGGGGAAAGCCCCGGCGATTTGGTCGCACGGTGCCACATGCTCCAATCTGATGATCAAATAAATGACTAAACAGTGGCACGCTGGTGTAATAGTTGTCCACGTACAAGTGGTACCCCTTTCCGAATAAGGGTGACACCAATTTCCACACTATCTTGCCAGCGCTTCCTATGTAATCAGGGCAGTTTTCCGGCTCTACGTAACTATCTTTACCCTCATAAACCATAAAGCTCCATGCATAGCCTGTGGCCCTGTCACAGCACTTATAGAGCTTGACCCCGTATCTGGTACGCTTGTTGGGAATGTATTGTTTGAATGACAAGCGACCAGTAAACTTAACCAGGGACTCATCAACGCAGACAACTTTTTGGGGAGTAAACAAGTCTGCAAAACGTTGGTTGAAGTGGTTTATGAGGGGCCGAATTTTGTAGAGCCGATCGTATTCAGGGTCTCCACGTGGACGACAAAGTTCATTGTCACTGAAGTGCAAGAACCGCAAGATCTGCTCGTATCGTTTCCTGGACATGGAGTTAGAGAACACGGGCATGTGGTCAGCCGGATGCGTGGACCAATAAGCCCGCATCCTCATGAATTTATGTGTGCCCATGTTGAGGGAAAGGCCCAGAAAGGTCTTAAATTCGGAAACCGTAACTGGTTTCCAATCTCTGGCATAAGACGGCAACTGGGGATTAGCGGCGATGTGTTGACCAGCATATAAATTGGTTTGGTCCACAATAGATCTATAGAGATCTTCCGTGAAATACAGAGAATAAAAATCGAGTGGCGTAAAATCATCTGTATCCACCTGAATACCGGGTTGGGCAGTGAATGGGGGAAGTACTGGTGCTGCAGAAGTGGTGGGCACCCAATCAGGATTGGCGAATTCTGCAGGAAGGGCACTATGGGAACGACGGGCCTGTCTTCGTCTTCTTGGTGACACTACTTGTGCTTGCCACCTCGCCAGCTTGAACTGCACTTATGGGACTCGCCACGTCACCACGTGATACTGCAGTGCTGGATGTACGTCCAGGGTGTACTAGGCCACTGGTGCTTGCCAGTTCACCAAAAGGATGAGCGGCGCTAGTACTGGCTCTATACTCCATACGAGGGACTTGCGGTTCCTGCACCTCAACAACATCAGAAGATCGGGGTCGGGTACGCCTGAGGTTAGCAGGGACCTCTTCTTCATCGTCAGAGCTATCTGACATGGAGGCGCTGTCCTCTACAGGTTCGTATTCTGAGCCTGAATCTGACAGATCAGTGTCTTCCTCTTCACTATCTGTCATGCTCAGAAACGTGTAGGCCTCTTCACTAGTGTACCTTCGCTTTGCCATTTTGGGCTCTAAGTTAGGGGTACAGTAGTGAGACTCACAGGTAAAAAAGCACCTAGCCTGTCAGCGACTGTATAAAACACTACAAAAAAAACTGTTAGCGATCGCAGGGATCAAGCCTGACTCTGCGACCGCTGCAGTTATGTGTGTTGTGTTTTGTAAGTGACAGTGATCGATCGATACTGCACTTGGGTGGGCTGGGCTGGGCTGGGCAGAGGGGCAAAACGCAGGTGCTAGCAGGTATCTGGATTGATCCTGCTAACAATGCGTTTTTTTAGAACCCTAAATTGCTGGGCACGCTAGTATAGATCTGATCAGATCAGATATTGATCTGTTCGGATACTATACCACTAAGGGAGGTGTATGCTTTGCGGGTGGGTGTTAGCGGTACTGGCACTAACCTAGCACTGCCTGGGGCGACGCAGACCCTTTCTGACCCTAAAACCAAATTCATATCACCCGCCGGGTAATCAGGGGGTTAAACCTTTATTAGGTAATAAATGGCGGGTGCCCTGATGCTATAAAAAGCGAACTACCTAACCAGCGTCACCCGTAACACTTATACGGTGATCACTGGTGAAAGGGTTAACTAAGGGCAATCAGGGGTTAAAAACTTTATTGGGTATTTATTTGGGGGTACCTGAAGCTTTATAAAAACCTGACGGGGAACCTAAATAACTAAATAACTAACTGGCTAACCAGCGTCACCAGTGACACTTATGCAGCGATCGCTGGTGAAAGGGTTAACTCTAGGGGCAATCAAAGGGTTAAAACCTTTATTAGGTTATATATCGGGGTACCTAACGCTATAAAAACCTGGCGTTGAACCTAAAAAAAACTAGCTTCCTAGCGGGACCAGTGACACTATTGCAGCGATCAGAAAAACGATTGCTTAGTGACACTGGTAAAAGGGGGTGAAAGGGTTAACTGGGAGGGCAATCAAGGGGTTAAACCTTTATTAGGGGGGGGTAGGGAGCTACCCTGGACCTAAAGGGGCCTAACACTAGCTGCCCTGACACTTTTTACAGTCACAACTGACACTAAATGTAGTGATCAATAAATAAATGAACACTGCATTAGTGACACTGTGACTGGGGGGGGGGGGGCGGGGGGCCAATCGGGGGGGGGTGGTGATCGGGGGGTGACTGGGGTGAAATGTGTGCCTATGTGTACCTATGTGTCAGTGGACTGTTGGTGCACTTACTTGTGTGTCTTCACTCCGCGCTGTCCGGTCAAAAAGACCGCCACGAGGAGTGTGACATCACTTCCTCCTCCTGTGTTTACATTTTCACAGGGGAGGAAGTTCGTCACTGGCCAGGAGCGATCGAGAGGGGATGGCCAGAAACCAACGGCCATCCCCTCATCGCGGATCGCTCCGGCACCGAAAAGGGACCGCCGTATCCAGAGGGAGGGGGTCCGATCGGACCCCCCACCCGCTGGAAGGCAGGCACGTACATGTACGTGCTTGTGCCTGCCTGTGCCATTGTGATGACGTAGATTGGCAATACGGCGGTCCTTAAGTGGTTAATTACAAAATTTACTGACAGAAAAAAAGTTAAAAACTTTTTTTTTCCAAACTTTTTGGTCTTTTTTTTGTAAAAAATAAAGCATCCAGCAGTGATTAAATAAAAGAAAGCTCTATGTGTGTGAATAAAATTATAACAAATTTGTTTGGGTACAGTGTTGCATGACCGCTCAATTGTCATTCAAAGTGCGAAAGTGCTGAAAGCTGAAATATGGCTTGGGCCTGGTAGGCAAGTGTTTAATAAAGTTCCATATGCCTGTTTACAATGCTAACATGTCAGTCGATTAATACACCCCTATGGGAGTAGGAGTATGGTGAGGTGTACGGTACACTCTATGTGGTATACAGTAAATATCTGTGAGCTTTTGTATTGGTGAGAGGTCAGACATCCTGCCAATTTTCTTATGCAATGGTACCTCAGTTCTTCTATTACTATGTGCAAGGTAGCAAATATTTAAAAGTGTTGGCAGAGGACAGGTTGATATAAATCTTACACATGACTGTGTTGTGTATGAAGTCTGTACAATTAGTTGGATGGGGAGCATAGAGTTACATTTCTGTGAGGTTTGTTTAGTTTGAGCACATAATGTGTGTCATAGTTACATAATAGGTGAGGTTGAAAAAAGACCCAAGTCCATCAAGTCCATCCTATGTGTGTGATTATATGTCAGTATTACATTGTACATCCCTGTATGTTGTGGTCGTTCAGGTGCTTATCTAATAGTTTCTTGAAACTATCAATGCCCCCCACTGAGACCACCACCTGTGGAAGGGAATTCCACATCCTTGCCGCTCTTACAGTAAAGAACCCTCTACTTAGTTTAAGGTTAAACCTCTTTTCTTATAATTTTAAAGAGTGGCCACGAGTCTTGTTAAACTCCCTTTTGCGAACATTTTTTATCCCTATTGTGGGGTCACCAGTATGGTATTTGTAAATTGAAATCATATCCCCTCTCAAGCGTCTCTTCTCCAGAGAGAATAAGTTCGGTGCTCGCAAACTTTCCTCATAACTAATATCCTCCAGACCCTTTATCAGCTTTGTTGCCCTTCTTTGTACTCGCTCCATTTCCAGTACATCCTTCCTGAGGACAGGTGCCCAGAACTGGACAGCATACTCCAGGTGCGGCCAGACCAGAGTCTTGTAGACCCGAGAATCATCGTTTTATCTCTGGAGTTGATCCCCTTTTTAATGCCCAAAATTGGATAAATTGTTAGAAGCATTTCTGGGGCAGGGCAAACTCATATTTGAATTCTTAAGGTTTTTAGTACATACATTATCAGCATGTAATTATAAAACATATTTATTTCCAACTCAAAGTTTCTAACTTATGTAGCTCCCTAAAACACTGGTTCACCGACATAGAAATAGATCTATTAAGATGCAGTATGAATGTTTCCTAATGGCAAACCTTATATTGAAAATAAATTATAGGGTACTGGGGAAACTTTCCTCCTTTGAGAAGGGTTGTAGAGTGTCTCTCTTTATCTGCTGAGTTGTAATGGCTTGCTTTCAGATTGATCAAGTAAATCAGTCCCAGCCCACAAGGTCTTACAGTTGAACACCTAGAAAGTATTATCGATGATCAGTGACAACCAGGCCCCTCAAACCTCTGGGAAGCTAAAGAAAGAATTATTATGTCTAAACCATTTCTGTGGGAGCCATAGGGGAAATATAAAGGACATACAGTAGTTGGGGCATATAACTAAGCCCTTGTACACACGGTCGGAGTTTCAGACAGAATGTGTCCTATCGGACTGTTTTGTCGGATATTCCGACTGTGTGTGGTCTCCATCGGACTGTTTCCGTCGGAATATCCGACGGACCAACTTTTCCTACTTGCCGGTAAAATTTTCCGACAAAATGCTCTGATCGGACATACTCCGATCATGTGTAGCCTACTTCGACGGACAAAGTGCCACGCATGCTCCAATCAAATTCCTAGACCAAAGCTATTGGCTACTAGCCTGAACGTAGTCCCGTCGTAACGAAATAACGTCATCACGTTATGTACAATCGGATTTTCCGACAACTTAGTCCGACCGTGTGTATGCAACATCACTTCCGGACCTCTTCCAGAATTAAGCCGTCAGAATTACTCCGATGGATTTGGTTGTTGGAATCTCCGACCATGTGTACAAGGGCTTAGAGGGGAAAGCATCACCAACTCCCATATTTATCTAAGAATTTTGAGAGCAGGGGCGAGAGGTTCAGGTTTATGCATGTGTCAATCGGCTCCAAAGTGACAATGCCAAAGCATGTGAATTTGTTCACAATTTTAATATGGAAAACAAAGACCAGTAAAGGAGTGAAAATTGGGTCTATTGGGAGAAGATGTCAACATTTAAATTTTTAGTGAGTCCTGAGTATGAACTAAATTGTGAGATTAGGGAACATAGGGTACTCATGGAATGTGCTTATTTACCCCACGAGCAGAAGAGAATACAGCATACAGAGTGATTTTATCTTCTCTGTCACCGCTTTTAAATCTTGTAAGGACTTGTGTTATGTCTTATAGCCAAGTTGAAGAGCATGGGTGGCAAAGGGTACCCCTGTTTTGTATGGGCTTTCAGGTATTTTACCATATAACATTATTAATGCAGTTGCTAATATATTTATGTTATCGTATGCAGTGAATACTCATTTTTACTACATTATTGAATGGGTCTGTGAGGTAAATCATCATTCTTTTTACAATTCAGATACCATAATTCATTGCCCACACTTTTCTTTTTTTTATTTGAAAGCAACGTCCTTTCAATTTATTATTTTTATGTACTGTACACAAAATAACTTTTTAACTCATATTCAGCACAGTACAGTCTATTATTAAAACAACATCAAAAGTGTGACCTTGTTATTTTTGAAGTCAGAAAGTCTTCTAATGATTACATGATTATAGTTGAGGGCTAATGCTTGGGAATTGTACAAAAAAAAAAAATGAAATCTCTTCTTTGGTTGCAAAGGATGTTGTAGTTGAAACTCATGCAGACTGTTTTTGTTTACAACATCCAAAAAAAAGTTTATTGCCTGATTGTGCAGTTTCTCAATTAATACTGCTGTTCTTGCAATTTAGTGTGGTGCAAACATTATGCTATAGTCTCATGTAAAAAATACCTTCAAAGAAGAAAGGATAGCAAGTAACCTGATTTTATTTTTCCCTCTTAAAATGCAAGTCTGAAAATGCAAGAAAAAAATCTTGCTGACTGCTGTGCTCTCTTTTGTGTGATTGATAATATGTTTGACTGTGCAAAAAACAGTAATGGGCATGGTGTCAGACCTGGGCATTTCCCATGAACAACTAACAGAATAAGAAATAGGATACATTGACTGTATGCGTATTCTTGTTTACTCCAATACTCCCTGATTAAGATACTCAGATATGCTGTTAAATGTAATAAAACATGTCTTCCCTGAGATAGATTGGTACAGTCAGGTTCATAAATATTGGGACATTGACACAATTCTAATCTTTTTGGCTCTATACACCACCACAATGGATTTGACATGAAAAAAACAATATGTGCTTTAACTGCAGACTTTAAGCTTTAATTTAAGGGGTATGCACATCCAAATCAGGTGAACGGTGTAGGAATTACAACAGTTTGCATATGTGCCTCCCACTTTTTAAGGGCCCAAAAGTAATGGGACAGATTAAAGTGGAAGTAAACCCATGGATTTAGACAGTTAAAAAAAAGGCATGCCGGGAATGCTAACTGCACATTGGCTGTGCTCTCAGCCAAACTATCAAACCATCCAATGGCTGGTCTCATAATGAATCACATGTGCAGCACCATAGCAATTGAAGATTAAACAGAGGCAAAGATGGCAGCTTCCTTGGCTGAAAACGATAGGGGAGTTTACTTCCACTTTAACAATCATCCATCAAACTTTCACTTTTTAATACTTGGTTGCAAATCCTTTGCAGTCAATTACAGCCTGATGTCTGGAACGCATAGACATCACCAGACGCTGGGTTTCACCCCTGGTGATGCTCTGCTAGGCCTCTACTGAAACTGTCTTCAGTTCCTGCTTGTTCTTAGTGCATTTTGCCTTCAGTTTTGTCTTCAGCAAGTGAAATGCATGCTCAATCGGATTCAGGTCATGTGATTGACTTGGCCATTGCATAACATTCCACGTCTTTCCGATAAAAAAAAATCTTTGGTTGCTTTCGCAGTATGCTTCGGGTCATTGTTCATCTTCACTGTGAAGCCCCGTCCAATGAGTTCTGAAGAATTTTGCTGAATATGAGCTGATGAGGTGGTATGCTTTGGATCATGAGCAGTTCCTTTCCTTCTCTATACGCTTCTCTTCCTATCACTCTGGTACAAGTTGATCTTGGTCTCATCTGTATACAGAATGTTGTTCCAGAACTGTGAAGGCTTTTTTAGATGTTGTTAGGCAAACTCTAATCTGGCCTTCCTGTTTTTTGCTCACCAATGGTTTACGTCTTGTGCTAAAGCCTCTGTATTCACTGTGGTGAAGTCTTCTCTTGATTGTTGACTTTGACACACATACACCTACCTCCTGGAGAGTGTTCTTGATCTGGCCAACTGTTGTGAAGGGTGTCTTCTTCGCCAGGGAAAGAATTCTTTGGTCATCCACCGCAGTTGTTTTCCGTGTTCTTGCGTTCTTTCTTTTTAAGGATGTTCCAAACAGTTGATTTGGCCACAACTAATGTTTTTGCTATCTCTCTGATGGGTGTTTTGTTTTTTCAGCCTAATGATGGCTTGAATCTTTGGATCTCATATTGAGAGTTGACAGCAATAGATTCCAAATGCAAATAGCACACTTGAAATGAACTCTGGACATTTTATGTGCCCCTTATAAATGGGATAATGAGGGAATAACACAAACCTGGCCATGGAACAGCTGAGCAGCCAATTGTCCCATTACTTTTGGTCCCTTAAAAAGTGGGAGGCACATATACAAACTGTTGTAATTCCTGCACCTTTCACCTGATTTGGATGTAAATAACCTCAAATTAAAGCTGAAAGTCTGCAATTAAAGCACATCTTGTTTGTTTCATTTTAAATCCATTGTGGTGGTGTATAGAGCCAAAGAGTAGAATTGTGTCAATGTCCCAATTTTTATGGACCTGACTGTAGATAGATAGATAGATACATACATACATACATACATCGATACATAGATTAACCACTTGCTTACTGGGCACTTAAACCCCCTCCTGTCCAGACCAATTTTCAGCTTTCAGCGCTGTCGCACTTTGAATGAAAATTGCGCGGTCATACAACACTGTACCCAAATGAACCTTATATTTTTTATATTTTGTTATAAAATTTTAAAACAGGTAATTTTTCTCCTTCATTGATGTACGCTGATGAGGCGGCATTGATGGGCACCGATAGGTGGCAGTGATGGGCACTGATGGGTGGCAGTGATGGACACTGATGGGTGGCAATAATGGGCACTGATTGGTTACACTGATAGGCAGCACTGGTGGGCATTGATAGGTAGCACTTGTGGGCATTGATAGGTGGCACTCATGGGCATTGATAGGTGGCACTGGTGGGCACTGGCAGGTGGTACTGGCAGGGGCCCGGTGTCCCTTGCAGATGAGCCGGTGATCGGCGTTTTTTCTCCTCACGCTGTCAGCGAGGAGGAAAAAGAAAAAACGATTACTGAGTTTTTGTTTACATCATGTGAACAGCTGATCACATGGTAAGGGGCTGGGACCGGCCCCTTACTCGGATCGGGGATCACCCAAGTCTCAGTGACTGGGAGCGTCTACAGGGGAGGCTGCCATATGACGGCCTCCTGGAAATTCAGGTCCGGGCTGTGGCCATCATTCAGCTATAGCGCGGACGTCAATCGGTTAATTAAGGTATGTGTAATAAAATGGAATGACACAGGGGAAAAGCATTGAACACATGAAGAAAGGGAGGTGCAAAAGGCATGACAAGCCAAGACACCAGCTGAAGTCTATCAGTAATTAGAAAGCAATCCTGTCCCTTGTCAGTGCAAATTATTATCAGCTGGTTAAGTCTCAATTGATGGCCTATAAGAAGGTGTCTCATTACCAAGGTGTCACAGAAGAACTATTTCATGATGGGTAAAAGCAAACAGCTCTCTCAAGACCTTTGCAACCTTACTGTTATAAAACATACTGATGGCATTGGTTACAGGATATCTAAACGTGTGTATTGTGGCAGCAGGCAGGTGAAGTCACCTGGTTGTATCCAGGATGGTAAATATGTGTGTCCTAGATTCAGGCTTTATGCAGACTTTTACAATTAGAGGGGAAGAGTTAATGAGCCCAGCTGAAGCAAGTGGGCTCATTAAGGCCTCTACAAAAAACCCCAGCATGCATAGGGAGATGCTCCATCCTGGAACCAGTTTTGTGTTGTATAGACTGGGGACTGTGTCACCTGTACTGTGCGGTGAGTTAACGCCTGTGTGGCAAAACCTTTACAACAAAGGCAGGGACTGGTACAGCACAAGGCTGTACCCAGTTGTTAGACAGGGAGTCTATGTGTGTAGTTAGAGGTCAAGCTGACCAGGATTTATTTTCTTGTTTTATTTTGTTTGGCTGTTATATGTATCACTGCATGGAGCATAAATAAACCGGATCTTTTGTTTTTTGAACCTACACCGCTGTCTGCTGTGCCTGACTTTGTGTTGTGAACCCATCCAGGGGGTCACACACACCCGCTGCCAAGCTAACCCCTCACAGTTGGTGGAGAATTTTGGCACTTTTTTTTTTTTTTTTTGTTAAGGCCAGCATGGAGGAGATACTGAGACAGCTGGCTCTAGCAAATGCAAACCAGCAACAAGCAAATGCAAATCAGCAGCAAACAAATGCAGGTTTACAAAAGAGCCTTGCAGCTCAACAACAGAGCCTTGCAGCCCAGCAGCAGACAAATGCAACTTTGCAGCAGAGTTTGGAAAATCAGCAGAAGGCTCACCAGCAGAGTTTGGAAGCTCAGCAACAAGCCCAGCAGCGATCTGAAGCCCGCTTCATAGACCTGTTGCAGAAGCAAGAGCAGAATTTTCAACAGAAAATAGAGACATTAATACAGCAACGTCCGCAGACCAATGAAGCAAGTGGTTACAATAATACCGCATCCTTTGGTGTGAGCCGTTTACTGACAAAAATGGCTGGAGAGGATGATCCGGAGGTGTTTTTGACCACATTTGAAAGGACTGCTGAAAGGGAAAAGTGGCCTAAGGAGCAATGGGCTGGACTGGTGGCCCCTCTGTTAACTGGGGAATCGCAGAAAGCTTATTATGACCTAGAGCCTGACCAAGCAAAAGACTATGTGGTGCTAAAAGCAGAAATATTGGCAAGGCTGGGTGTCACCCTGGCCGTCCGGGCTCAGCGTGTGCATAACTGGACTTTTCAGGTTGGAAAACCTCCCAGGTCTCAAATGTATGATCTCATTCACCTGAGCAGGAAGTGGCTGCAGCCAGAGACTTTGACTGCACCAAACATTGTGGAACGTGTGGTTATGGATCGTTTCCTGAGAGCTCTTCCTACTGCCATCCAAAAATGGGTAAGCCATGGAGACCCAGAAAATGCAGATAAACTTGTGGATCTGGTTGAGAGGTACTTGGCTACAGAGAACCTGACCACCTCTTCCAGGGACTCACGGACTTTCCCCCCTAAGACCAGATCATCCCCAGTGGCGGGTAAGATGACTCCAAGGGGTGAGGGTGGAGAGAGTGAGAGGGTGGGAGTTCTACCTAAGGTCTGGCGGGAGCAGCCCAGGAAGCCCATGCTGCAAGAGGCAGCGAAAAAGATTATTTGCTACCGCTGCCGGCAAGAGGGACATATTGCAGCCAATTGCCCAGTTGTGGATGAGCCTATGCAATGTGACTTTATAAGGGAGAGACGTCAGTCGCTGTTTGCGACAGTTGCATGCACTGCCATTCGGGGACCTGAGAAACATTTATGTAAAATGTGTATTAATGGTAGACATGTTGATGTGTTGCTAGATTCAGGTAGCCTGGTAACATTGATAAAAGCTGAATTAGTTACTACAGAGGTCTCTGGGAAGAACAGGGTGGCTGTTATTTGTGTGCATGGGGACACCCGAGAGTATCCTGTAACTTCAGTGTTTTTTGAGACCCCCAAAGGTAACCTCTCTCATCAGGTGGGGTTAGTGGCTCACTTACCACATGATGCTATTGTGGGAAGGGATTTTCCAAAATTCTGGGAACTCTGGGATTGTCCTGAGGCCCCCATTGGTGCCCCTATAAACCAGGAAGATGACCAGAATTCCTCTGGGAGTGGTGAGGACTCTCCTGAATTTCCCTTGTCGGTATTGGCGGGGGAAACTCGAGAAACTGGGGAGGAGCCAACATCCTCAGATGAAAACATGTCGTCTGTGGAGTTTTCGGATCTTGAGGTTCACAGGGAAAATTTTGCCACAGAACAGTTAAAAGACCCCACCCTAATAAAGGCACGGGAAAATGTGGTGAAAATAGATGGCGAGTTAGTGAACCCAGATAAGACTTGCCCTTATCCTTACTTCGCTATGGAAAGGGACCTGCTATATCGAGTGGCTCAAAGGGCAGAAGAAACCATTGAGCAACTTGTAGTGCCCAAACCTTACAGGAAGTTGGTGTTAGAATTGGCTCATGGACACATTCTGGGAGGTCATCTGGGGACAGAGAAAACCAGAGAGAGGGTACTGCAGAGATTCTATTGGCCTGGGGTCATGAAGGAAATAGAAAAGTATTGTTCCTCCTGCCCTGTGTGTCAGAAGTCGGCACCTATGCCACATTTCCGTAACCCACTGGTACCTCTTCCTATCATTGAGGTCCCCTTTGAGAGGATCGCAATGGATTTGGTAGGTCCGATAATGAAGTCTGCTAGGGGGCATCAGTACATTTTGGTTATTTTGGACTATGCCACCCGTTATTCGGAAGCAATTCCTCTCCGAAATACCTCGGCCAAAACCATAGCCAAAGAGCTATCTCTTGTTTTTAGCCGCGTGGGTATTTGTAAGGAACTGCTTACGGACCAAGGTACACCCTTTATGTCCCGGGTTATGAAAGAATTATGCAAGTTGTAAAAAGTGAAGCAATTGCGTACATCTGTGTATCACCCCCAAACAGATGGGTTGGTTGAAAGATTCAACAAAACCCTAAAACAAATGTTAAAGAAGGTGGTGGATAGAGATGGAAAGAATTGGGATTGTCTAATACTGATGTTTGCCATTAGGGAGGTACCCCAATCCTCTACGGGTTTCTCACCTTTCGAGTTGCTCTATGGGAGACACCCAAGAGGGCTGCTGGATATCGCCAAGGAAACTTGGGAAAATGAGAGTTCTCCTCACAGGAGTGTGATTGAGCATGTCGCCCTGATGCAAGATAGAATTGCACAGGTAATGCCAATTGTAAAGGAACATTTAACCCAAGCGCAGTTAGCACAGCAGAGAGTGTACAACCGTGGGGCCAAGACCCGTACTTTTTCCCCGGGGGATAGGGTCTTGGTGCTAGTCCCTACGGTTGAAAGCAAATTTCTGGCCAAATGGCAAGGTCCATATGAAGTAATTGAAAAAATGAGTGAGGTGAACTACAGGGTTAGACAGCCAGGAAGGCGAAAGCCGGAGCAGATCTATCACGTCAATCTGCTGAAAGCCTGGAGGGATAGGGAATCCCTAGTCGCAGAGACTTTGTCACAAGTACAGCCTGATTGCTTAGTTCCTGAGGTTGGAATAGCAGACACCTTATCGAAACCCCAACAACAGGAGGTTAAAGAGTTTGTACTTCGTAACAAAGAGATTTTCTCTGAACTTCCGGGACAAACATCTGGCGTAGAGCATGACATTATCACCCCGCCAGGAGAAAGGGTAAAACTAAAACCTTATAGAATACCAGAGGCCCGACGGGAGGCAATACGTGGGGAGGTTCAAAGGATGCTGGAATTGGGTGTGATAGAGGAGTCCCAGAGTGACTGGTCCAGTCCTATCGTACTAGTGCCCAAACCTGATGGGAGCTGGCGGTTTTGTAACGATTTTAGACAATTAAATAAAGTTACAAAATTTGACACCTACCCCATGCCACGTATAGATGAGTTGATTGGCCGGCTGGGAACAGCCCGATATATGACAACTCTTGATCTCACCAAAGGGTATTGGCAAATTCCCCTGGCCGAGTCGGCCAAGGAGAAAACTGCGTTTGTAACCCCAGATGGGGCATTCCAATATAAGAGAATGCCGTTTGGGTTACAGAATGCACCGGCAACATTCCAGCGGAAAATGGATAAGATTCTGAGGCCCCATCAGAAATATGCTGCAGCTTACCTGGATGATGTGATTATCCATAGCACAGACTGGGTCTCACATTTGCCAAAAGTACAAGCAGTCCTAGACTCTATCCGGGAAGCTGGGTTTACGGCCAATCCAAAGAAGTGTACCATTGGACAGGAGGAGGCCAAATATCTTGGGTACACTATTGGGAGGGGGGTGATAAAACCCCAAGTCAATAAAGTCGAGGCCATACAGAGTTGGCCACGTCCCAACAGCAAGAAACAGGTACGAGCCTTTCTGGGAATCGCTGGCTATTATCGACGATTCATTCCCCATTTTGCTTCTCAGGCTGTGCCCCTCACCAACCTGACAAAAGGGAAAGAGTCGGTTATGGTTAAATGGTCCCCAGAGGCTGAGGAAGCATTTCAGTCCTTAAAAACAGCCTTATGTAGCCAGCCAGTGTTGTACTCACCAGACTTCTCTAAGGACTTCGTGGTACAAACTGATGCATCAGACGTTGGGTTAGGAGCAGTGTTATCCCAGGTCTGGAACAGGGAAGAGCACCCAGTCATTTACCTCAGCAGGAAGTTAAAGTCCCATGAGGTAAATTACTCCACGATTGAGAAGGAATGTTTAGCAGTGAAGTGGGCTCTAGATTCCCTTCGGTACTATCTGCTAGGTAGGCACTTTGACCTGGTGACTGATCACGCTCCTTTAAAGTGGATGGCTCAGAACAAGGAGACCAATAGAAGAGTAAATAGGTGGTTCCTAGCCCTACAGGAATTTAACTTTACAGTTAAGCATCGCCCTGGTGTTAAAATGGGGAATGTGGATGCTTTGTCTCGGATACATGCGTGTCTGACTGCTGGTGTTACAACCCCAAGGTTGAAACAAGAGGGGGGGGTATGTGGCAGCAGGCAGGTGAAGTCACCTGGTTGTATCCAGGATGGTAAATATGTGTGTCCTAGATTCAGGCTTTATGCAGACTTTTACAATTAGAGGGGAAGAGTTAATGAGCCCAGCTGAAGCAGGTGGGCTCATTAAGGCCTCTACAAAAAACCCCAGCATGCATAGGGAGATGCTCCATCCTGGAACCAGTTTTGTGTTGTATAGACTGGGGAGTGTGTCACCTGTACTGTGCGGTGAGTTAACGCCTGTGTGGCAAAACCTTTACAACAAAGGCAGGGACTGGTACAGCACAAGGCTGTTGTCACGGTCGTTCCACTATCCCGATCGTACCAAGGAGACTTACCCGCAGGTTTCCTGTACAAGGGGATCGTCGGTGCCCTCGGACGCGGGTTGGCGCAAACGAACGCACGCGAGTGCATGTAGTCCCCAACAGGCGCACGCGGGTGCGCGACAAGCCGAACGGGCGTACGCGGGTACGCGGGGTCACGAACGGGAGCACGGTTACCCGCGGGGGTACGCAAACGTACCGTGCGACCGTTCTTGGCGCCCAACAGCCTATTTAAGGGATCAGCTCCTGCTCCACAGTGCTGTCCTGTCTACAGCGTTCCTGAGACTTCTGCTACCTGTTCCTGTGTGTGTGTTCCTGATACAGTACCCGGCCTGTTCCTTGACCTTGCCTGTTTGCCGCCTGCCTCCGACCCTTTGCCTGATTGACCACGCTTCTGCCTTCTGCCTCTGTACCTCTGCTGCCTGATAGTTGCCGACCCGGCTCGCCTCTGACCACGCCTGCCTGTCTACCTGAAGTCCAGCTCTGACTTCTTCTGTGGTTCCTGCCTGTCCACCTGTGCCAGCTGTCCAGCAGTTCCCGCCCGGCGCCCAGCGCTGGTTGTGCCTACCGTTCCAGTCTACTACCTGTTCCGGCTGTGCCTGCTATCTGCTATCCGGCCTGGCACTTGTGTCCTCCGGACTCCTGAATCCCTGTCTCCATCTCCAGGGGCTCTCGAGCCGGAGGCTTACGAGGCGCCGCTCCCTGCACATTTGGGCTCTCCAACCAGGTACGTGACAGTACAGGACAGCCATGTCCGAGCCCTCGCAGGGAGCGGCTCCAATGGATGAACTTTGCCATCATCTAGCCGGCCTCACCCAGGCCGTGAAAAACCTGCAAGAAGGCTACGGCCGCTTAGAAGAACGGGTCCCTGTCTGCCGCAGCCCCAGCTGTCCCTGGGCCTCCAGGTCCACCTTCAGTGGTAATGATGCCGCCAGAACCAAGGGTCCCTACGCCAGACCGTTTCTCCGGCAACCGGAACAAGTTCAGGGCCTTTCGGAACTCCTGCGAGCTCTTTTTCGCTCTTCAACCCCGGACCTTTTCTCTCGAGGCAACAAAAGTGGGGTTCGTCATCTCTCTACTAACCGACGAACCTCAGGCCTGGGCACATCGTCTCCTAGAACGAAAAGACCCCATCTCTGGACTCTTTAAACGCTTTCTTTCAAGCAATGTCTCGGCTGTATGAAGACCCCCAGCTTGCTGCTACCGCAGAAGCAGCCTTGCACGTGCTCCAACAAGGTCGCAGGCCAGTAGAGGACTATGTGTCTGAGTTCAGGCGCTGGAGTGCTGACACGGAGTGGAATAACTCAGCCCTCCGCTACCAGTTCCGCATGGGACTCTCGGAAGCATTGAAAGATGAACTGGCTCGCGTGGGAACCCCTGAAACCCTCGAAGCGCTCATCGACCTCTCAGTCCAGATCGATAGGCGTCTAAGAGAGCGTCGTCTGGAGCGTTCCTCTTCCACTTCTCGCCCGGTCTGGATGCTGCCACGGGTTCCTAGTTCCAACCCCCCGGTCCCTCCTGTTCCATCTTCTCCGGATTCATCGGAGCCTATGCAACTGGGTCTACTACGCCCATCTCTGACGCCCGAGGAGCGCCAACGCCGAAGAGCCGGTAACCTTTGCCTCTATTGCGGGGAATCAGGACATTATGTTCGCACTTGCCCCGCCAAGTCGCGTAAGTGCCTTCTTATACCTCCTGCTTCTCCTCCTACTCTGCCTAGTACCAGTACCACCTCTCACCTGGCTGTGCCTCTTCTTTTACAGTTTTCCGGAAAGACTATCAGCGTCAACGCGATTATTGACTCTGGGGCCTGCAGCGGCTTTATGGACTTGTCCTTTGCCTTGAGAAACAACATTCCCCTTCGGCCTAGGGTAAAGGGACTTTCAATCTATTTGGCCGATGGTTCCTCTCTAAAATCCGGACCTGTAACCCAGGAGACGTCCCCTCTTCTTGCCACCATCGCTGGAGCCCACCAGGAGCTCCTGTGTCTGGACATTATCAAGTCTCCACTTTTTCCCATAATCCTTGGCATGCCCTGGTTGAAGGCTCACAACCCTCTGATAAATTGGTCCACTGGAGGAATAGAGTTTCCATCTGCCTATTGTCATCAGTACTGCCTCCCGGTCGTCAATGCGGACCCTTCTTCTTCTCTGCTCTGCTTGGAGACAGACACCGAAATCCGGCAGGCCGTGCCCGAAGTTTATCATCAATTTGTGGATGTGTTCAGTAAAAAGGGCGCAGAGACTTTACCTCCCCACAGACTATATGACTGCCCTATTGACTTGCTCCCGGGAGCGGAGATTCCCTTCGGAAGGATTTTTCCCTTATCCGAGACTGAGCTGGGAGCCCTGAAAACCTACCTGGACGATAACTTGAAGAAGGGCTTTATCCGGCCCTCCACTTCCCCGGCAGGTGCGGGGATTTTCTTCGTCCAGAAGAAGGACCACTCCTTACGGCCGTGTGTGGACTACCGGGCACTCAACAAAGTCACAGTTAAAAACCGTTACCCTCTACCGTTAGTGCCCGAATTATTTCAGAGACTGGGGTCGGCCAAAGTATTCTCCAAGTTAGACCTACGGGGTGCTTACAACCTCGTCCGCATTCGTGAAGGCGATGAATGGAAGACCGCCTTTCGTACTCGCTTCGGGCATTACGAATATCTAGTTATGCCCTTTGGACTCTGTAATGCTCCTGCTACGTTTCAACATTTTGTTAATGATGTTTTTAGAGAGTACCTAGACCTGTTTGTTGTTGTATACCTCGATGATATTTTGATCTTCTCTTCCTCTTTAGCCGAACATCAGGAACATGTGAAGATTGTCCTGACTCGACTCCGCCTCCATGGCCTGTACGCTAAACCGGAAAAGTGCGTTTTCGAACAGCTAAGCATTCAATTCCTTGGGTTGATCATTTCAGTAAATGGAATAGAGATGGATCCCCAGAAGATCTCAGCTATCTTAGACTGGCCCGCTCCCTCGGACAGGAAAGGGGTCCAACGGTTCGTAGGATTCGCTAACTTTTACAGAAAGTTCATCAGAGGATTTTCCTCCATCATCTCCCCCATCACTGAACTGACCAAACAGGGTCAAAGATTTCAGTGGACTCCTAAGGCACAAGAAGCCTTCAAAACCCTAAAAGATCTGTTTGTATCTGCCTCAATCCTAAGACACCCCGACGCTACGCTGCCTTATATCCTGGAGGTGGATGCTTCGGAAGTGGCCGTTGGGGCAGTACTCTCCCAGAGACAGGGACCTAAGTCACTTTTGTACCCTGTGGCCTTCTTCTCCCGCAAACTTTCGGAAGCAGAGCGGAACTATGATGTCGGTGACTGAGAATTACTGGCAATCAAGGCAGCGTTGGAGGAGTGGCGCTACCTCCTTGAAGGTGCTTCCCACCCGATCCTGGTCTATACTGATCACAAAAACCTAGAATACCTTAAATCGGCCAAGCGACTGAAACCAAGACAGGCTCGGTGGGCACTTTTCTTTTCTAGATTTGTGTTCCACATCACGTACAGGCCCGGGTCAAAGAATGTGAAGCCCGATGCTCTCTCCCGGATGTACAACGAATCAGTGGAACTCCCTACTCCTGATACCATTCTTCCCCCAGGAAACTTCCTTCTGCTTCAGGAAAATCTCCTTTCCCGAATTAAGCAGGCCTCCAGCAATCCGGCCTTCCCACCTGACGTCTCCTTAACCTCCAAAGACGGTCTTCTCTGGCATCAGGACAGAATCTACGTCCCCCAAGAGATACGTACTGCGGTCCTCAGCTCCTGCCACGACCACCCACTGGCCGGTCACTTTGGGGTGTTTAAAACCACAGACTTGCTCCAACGCACGTTTTGGTGGCCTCAGATGAAGAAGCACTGCAGGGAATATGTAGAGACATGCACCACTTGCATCAGGAACAAAGGTAGTAAATCCAGGGTTTGGGGCTTGCTGAGACCATTGCCCATCCCGGACAGACCATGGAAGATGATATCCATGGACTTCATCGTGGAACTGCCCCCCTCTGAAGATTTCTCCACAATCTTGGTGGTGGTAGACAGGTTTACCAAGATGGCCCACTTTTTACCTATGAAGGGGACCCCGTCGGCCACAGAGTTGGCCAGGACCTTTATTAAAGAAGTGGTAAGGCTCCACGGCGTTCCTGCTGACATCACCTCTGATAGAGGGGTACAGTTTACGTCCAGGTTTTGGAAGGCTCTCTGTGGGGCCCTGAAAATCGAGCTTCGCCTTTCTTCGGCCTATCACCCTCAAACTAACGGCCAGACCGAGAGAACCAATCAAACGCTGGAGCAATATCTGCGTTGCTTCTCTTCCTTCTCCCAGGACGATTGGGCATCGCTCTTGCCATTAGCAGAATTTGCATACAATAATTCCATCCATTCTGCCACCAAACAGTCCCCATTTTTTGCAAACTTTGGATTCCATGCGCTTTTTCTACCCGGTAGTCTTCCCGAATGTTCAGTGCCGGCGGTTCAGGAGGACCTTAATTTTTTCGAGAGCAACAACAAGATTCTTCAAGAAACTCTGGCTAAGACTCAGGAACACTATAAAGAGGTCTTTGATAGGAAGAGAAGAGGGGAACTCGACCTCCAGGTCGGGGACAAGGTCTGGTTGTCTACATTGAATTTGAAGTTAGCTTGCCCATCCAGGAAGCTGGGCCCGAAGTTTGTGGGTCCATTCCCCATTCTAAGGAAGTTAAATGATGTGGCCTTTGAGCTGAAACTCCCGGAGTCGTTTCGGATCCACCCGGTCTTTCATGTCTCGTTACTCAGACCTGCGGTTCCGGACCCCTTTGCCGATCGGAGGGCCAACCCCCCAGAACCTGTGATGATTGATGGGGAGTTAGAATATGAGGTCGAATCCATTCTGGACTGCAGGAAGAGACGGAACCAAACCCAGTTCCTGGTTAAGTGGAAGGGATATGGTCCTGAGGAAAATTCGTGGGAACCAGAGTCCAACCTGCATGCTAAAAGACTGATCCGTGCCTTCAAGAGGACTCATCCGGATAAGATGACACAGTTGGGCATCCGGAGGTTGCCCCTTGGGGGGGGGCAATGTCACGGTCGTTCTACTATCCCGATCGTACCAAGGAGGCTTACCCGCAGGTTTCCTGTACAAGGGGATCGTCGGTGCCCTCGGACGCGGGTTGGCGCAAACGAACGCACGCGAGTGCATGTAGTCCCCAACAGGCGCACGCGGGTGCGCGTTGACACGAGCGGGCGCACGCGGGTGCGCGACAAGCCGAACGGGCGTACGCGGGTACGCGGGGTCACGAACGGGAGCACGGTTACCCGCGGGGGTACGCAAACGTACCGTGCGACCGTTCTTGGCGCCCAACAGCCTATTTAAGGGATCAGCTCCTGCTCCACAGTGCTGTCCTGTCTACAGCGTTCCTGAGACTTCTGCTACCTGTTCCTGTGTGTGTGTTCCTGATACAGTACCCGGCCTGTTCCTTGACCTTGCCTGTTTGCCGCCTGCCTCCGACCCTTTGCCTGATTGACCACGCTTCTGCCTCTGTACCTCTGCTGCCTGATAGTTGCCGACCCGGCTCGCCTCTGACCACGCCTGCCTGTCTACCTGAAGTCCAGCTCTGACTTCTTCTGTGGTTCCTGCCTGTCCACCTGTGCCAGCTGTCCAGCAGTTCCCGCCCGGCGCCCAGCGCTGGTTGTGCCTACCGTTCCAGTCTACTACCTGTTCCGGCTGTGCCTGCTATCTGCTATCCGGCCTGGCACTTGTGTCCTCCGGACTCCTGAATCCCTGTCTCCATCTCCAGGGGCTCTCGAGCCGGAGGCTTACGAGGCGCCGCTCCCTGCACATTTGGGCTCTCCAACCAGGTACGTGACAGTTGTACCCAGTTGTTAGACAGGGAGTCTATGTGTGTAGTTAGAGGTCAAGCTGACCAGGATTTATTTTCTTGTTTTATTTTGTTTGGCTGTTATATGTATCACTGCATGGAGCATAAATAAACCGGATCTTTTGTTTTTTGAACCTACACCGCTGTCTGCTGTGCCTGACTTTGTGTTGTGAACCCATCCAGGGGGTCACACACACCCGCTGCCGAGCTAACCCCTCACAGTATGTTTCAGTGAGCACTGTTGGGGCCATAATCCGGAAGGGGAAATAACATAATTTCACCATAAACTGGCCACGGCCAGGTGTTCCTCACAAGATTTCTGACAGGGAAGTAAAAAAAATTAACAGAAGAGTTGTCCAAGAGCCAAGGACCACTTGTGGAGTGCTTTATGCCGCGTACACACGTAGCAGACTATCCGGCGGACTTAGTCTGGCGGACTTTTTCCGCCGGACTGTCCGCTGGACTTTCTGAACGAGCTACCTGCCCACACATTTATTATTATTATTATTATTCAGGATTTATATAGCGCCAGCAATTTACGCAGCGCTTTACAATATAACATGGTACTTTTGCAGTGGACTAATACGGCGAACTAAGTCCGCCGGACTATCTGCCGTACTTTTGAAATGAACGGACTCGCCCACAAACGCGGAGAAAAGTCTACTCATTTTTTGCGCCTCTCCAGGTAGCCGGGACCAGCGAAGGAGGCGTCGCTGGCCCGTCACCTGGTATGGACTTAAAGGGGAATCCTTACGCTGAAAAAATGGCGTGGGGGTCCCCCCTAGGTCCATATCAGACCCTTATCCGAGCACGCTACCTGGCCGGCCAGGAAAGGGGGTGGGGATGAGCGAGCGTCCTCCCCTGAACCATACCAGGCCGCGTGCCCTCAACATGGGGGGGTGCCATGTTGGTACAATGTACCCCTACCCATTCACCTGTGAAAAAAAGTAAAAAAACAACACAACACACAAGGGTTAAAATAGTTTATTGCACAGCTCCGGAGGTCTTCTTCCGTCTTCGGGGGTCTTCTCGCCAGACTCCTCCGCTATCTTCTGCTCTTTTGCTAGCTCTTTCACTAGCGGAGGAGTCCGGCTTTCTTCTTCGCCGCTGCCCTCTTCTTCCGACTTCGGAGGTCTTGTCCCCCTCCTCGGGTTCTTCTTGCCGGGCCACCGCGCTTTCTTCTAGCTCTTTTACAATTGGTGGCCCGGTCTTCTGTCACCGCTGCCGCCGTCTTCTGTTCTTCTGTTCTTCTCTTCTGGAGATGTTGCCTCGTCGCTGTCTCCGGTCACAATGACAGGCACGCGGCGACTTATATAGGGACATCACCGGATGATGTCCCACCCATTATGATGTCACAGTCCCAGCATCCTCTTTTCCACCCGATTGTTTGATCTTGTGTGTACGAGGCATACAAAAGACCTGGAAACAGCAGGTGCAATTGTTTCAAAGAAAACAATAAGTGATGCACTCAAACACCATGCATGTTCACCACTCAGGACTCCATTGCTAAAGAAAAAGCATGTTGAAGCTTGTTTAAAGTTTGCTGCACATTTAGAAAAGCCTGTGAAATACTGGGAGAATATAATCTGGTCAGATGAGACCAAAATTTAACTCTTTGGATGCCATAATACACACCTTGTTTGGAGGTCAAATGTTACCGCAAATCACCCCCAACACACCATACCAACACTGAAGTTTGGAGGTGGGAACATTATGGTGTGGGGCTATTTTTCAGCATACGGTACTGGCACACTTCATATCGGAAGGATGAATGGAAAAATGTACCAAGACATGCTTGATAAAAATCTGCTGTCATCTATCAAGATAATGAAGATGAAACCAGGGTGAACGTTTCAGCAAGAAAATGATCCCAAACACAAAGGAAACGCTCAATTGGTTTCAAAGAAAGAAAATAAAGTTGTTAAAATGGCCCAGCCAATCACCTGACCTAAATCCAATAAAAAATCTATGGAAAGAACTAAAGGTCAGAGTTCATAGAAGAAGCCCACGGAACCTTCAAGATTGGAAGACCATTTGTGTGGAAGAATGGGCCAAAATCACACCTGAGCAATGCATGTGACTAGTTTCTCTATACAGGAGGCGTCTTGAAGCTGTCATCACTAACAAAGGATTTTGTACAAAGTATTAAATATATTTCAGTTAGCGTGTTCAATACTTTTTACCTGTGTCATTCCATTTTATTACACATAACTTAGCTTCTGAACTTATTTGTTTTGGTTTCTTTGGATCTATGGTTTGCATGCGTTGTTACTGACATGTGGTAAACATTTAATTTCAATAGCACCTTTAGAATTATATTTACGTAGAAAAATGGTGACGTGTTCAATACTTACTTTACCCGCTATAGATAGATAGATAGATCGTATGATTTTAGAATGTATGTTATTTTCTTCATGGAATGATGGCTTAAATTTAAGTGCAATGAAATGAGAAGAAGTAGCAAAGACACATAATTAGATTTGTGTAGCTTTAAATTCTTATCTATTTGCTAAGGCCAGGCACAGCTGTTTTATTTGTTGTGTTTAGCAAAAACTATGCAGAAACAATGAAAAATAAGAAAACTATGTCCCCATGAACTTCAGACAAAGTAACTTTCTGGTGAAAGACAGAACAGGAGCACTTTATTTGTATTATGAGGTAAAATATGTCAGTTTGGAACACATAGGGGGTTATTTAGAAAAAGGCAAATCCACTTTGCACTACAAGAGAAAACTACAAGTGCAAAGTGCACTTGGGAGTGCAGTCGCTGTATATCCGAGGGGGACATGCAAGGAAAATAAAAAACAGCATTTTATTTGCACATGATCAAATCAGTGGAGCTTCCCCTCATTTCAGATCTACCCCCCAGATTTACAGCAACTGCACTTCCAAGTGCACTTTTAGTGCAATTTCAAGTGCACTTTGCACTTGTAGTGTAAAGTGGATTTGCCTTTCGTAAATAACCCCCTATATGAGGTTATTTACGAAAGGCAAATCCACTTTGCACTGCAAGTGCACTTGTAAGTGCAGTCACTGTAGATCTGAGGGGGAAATGCAAGGAAAATAAAAAACAGCCTTTTTGCTTGTACATGATTGGATTATAAAATCAGCAGAGTTTCCCCTTATTTCAGATCTTCCCCTCAGATATACAGTTACTGCACTTCCAAGCGTACTTTCAAGTGTGCACTTGTAGTGCAGAATGGATTTGCCTTTAGTAAATCAACCCCATTATCTCCCTAGATATCGGGGCCTCCAATAAGATCCGTGTCATCACTAAAGGGTCATCCACTATATTCACCTGTAATTACGGTATTAGCTTCAGATTGTCTTCTTACCTCCTAACTTCTAGGTCCTTTTCTATATGCACCTTCTGTACCCGGTAAATTCATTTAACATTCCACCACTTGTACAAATGTTTGGAGATAGCTACCAGCTGGTTTACATTTTTCAAAAGTTACATAGTTAGTCAGGTTGAAAAAAAAGACACAAATCCATCTAGTTCTACAGACAGAAAAACAAAACAAATATAACACCTCCATATACACCATCCTATAACATCAGTTGGAAGTAAAAGAGGAAGTAAAAAAAACTCCAATAAAGCATGATCCAATTTGCTCCAGTGTGTGAAAAAAAATCTTCCCGATCCCCCAAAAGGCAATCAGATATCCTATGGATCAACTACCCCCAGCGTTATTATCTATAAATGTTAGTATCCAGTTATATTTTGTGCAATGAGGAATGCATCCAGCTCTCTTTTTTTTAAACGTTCTACTGAGCTGGTCTGACTAGTTCTTGACTGAGTTTATTCCACATTTTTACAGCTCTAATGTCCCATACAAACGGTCGGACATTCCGACCACAAAATCCGTCAGATTTTTTTCAGATGGATTTGGGCCGAAATTTGTCTTACACACGGTCGCACAAAGTTGTCAGAAAATCCAATCGTTCGGAACAAGGTGACGTACAAAACGTACGACAGGACTACGTAGAGGCCAGTAGCCAATAGCTTTCGTCTCCAAATTTTTTCTGAGCATGCGTGGCACTTTGTGCATCAGAATTCACTACACACGATCGGAAAAAGTCTGATCAGATTTTGCTGTCGGAAAATTTTAGATCCAGCTCCCAAACTTTTTCAGTCGGAAATTCAGACAGAAAAAGTCCGATAGAGCCCACACACGGATTTTCTGACAACATAATCCGATCAGACTTTTTCCGTCTGAATTTACGACCATGTGTATGGGGCATAACTGTGACAAAGCCTTGTTCTCCATAATAGCCTGAAAGTGAATAACTCAACATCAAGTTTACTATATGGACCACTTGTGTACCACTTGTGTATTTTACATCATAATTATATCGTTATGATATCCCCCCCTAAATTGCCTCTTCTCAAGAGAGGATAAATTCAGTTCAGCTAATCTCTCCTCATAGCTGAACTTCTCCAATCCTCTTATCAGTTTGGTTGCCCTTCTCTGCATTTTCTCTAGTTCTTGATGCCCTTTTTGTGAACAGGTGCCAAAAACTGAACTGCATATTACAGTATTCCAGATGAGGTTTTACCAATGATTTGTACAGGGGAAAAATGATGTGTGTCACTCTCTCTCTCTGGAGTTTAAGGTAAAACTTGCAGTGATAGGAGCGGGGGGGGAGCTGCAGTCTGTGCTAACAGTTCTATGTGAAATTGATGATTTTATACAGATTACACAGACTGTAGCCATTCCCACACAGTACACCAAGCACCACTGTCCATGTCCCATGAACATTTGTCACAGTGTCCCCATGAACATTTGTCACAGTGTCCCCATGAACATTTGTCACAGTGTCCCCATGAACATTTGTCACACTGTCCCCATGAACATCTGTCACAGTGTCCCCATGAACATCTGTCACAGTGTCCCCATGAACATCTGTACTGGTGCACAAAACATCTGTCACAGTGTCTCCACGTACATCTGTCACAGTGCCCCATCACATCTGTACCAGTGCACAAAACATCTGCAATAGTACAATAGTATTCCATTGTGACATCAACATCTGTCAGTGTCCACCAGTGGACGATCAACATCTGTTATAGTGTACAAGTTCACAAAAACATCTGTCAGTGTCCAACAAATAAATACAAACTTTTTTTAAACCGTTCCCTCTGCTTGCATGCAAAGGCGAACGCACACATTGTCACATTGGATCCAGCCGGACTCAGTGGTGGAACTTTGTGTGACCTCCGCGAGGACTTTGTACGCTTCAATGTTTCTAGTGGAGGCATAGTGATTTCCGAAATGGTAGTAGAAACAGTGTCTATCTGCTCCAGAGTGGTTTCCTCAGCAGTCTCCGTAACAGACGTAGCAGCATCTCCCTCTGCGATGTCAGCAACGACCAGCTTTTTCTCCAACTCCGAGAAAAATGGACTTGCCACACTCTCACGTGGTGCCTCATGCATAGAAAAGATCAGCCTAGACTCCTCCCACTGGGCGCTGGCTCCTGTGTGATTTCGTGGGCTTTCAGTACAGGCTCCTCTCATGCTTACGCACTTCAGTGAAAGTCTGTCCAAAATGGCGCTGATCTTTATGGCACAGTTCAAAAAAACATTCTTCACCCCCTGTTCCAAGGACCTGCAAGGTAACTGTAAATTCCGGACTGCGAGCAACCCAAAATAAATTCTCCTGTTCCTGACAATTGCAACGATACTACATATTTGTATGTTATTTGTTGTTTGTACCTGTAGTAATGCCCAGAAACAATAGAGCGCATTTTGCTTTTTATTTTATTTTTTGTCCTACCTAAGACACACTGACACTTACTGACTAATTGACTGAAAAAATAAATCCTGCTCAAAATATACTGACCCTGACATTTGGCCCTTACTTGACCCAAACACTAACATGGCCCTGACCTGGATCAAACTTTGATCTAGGTATTTTTTCTTTTATTTTTTAATTCTTTTATTTTTTTTTCAAACACTTTTTTTTTCTTTCTGCATGGAAAGACAAAGCTGGAATGGGGGTTATTTACGAAAGGCAAATCCACTTTTCACTGAAAGTGCACTTGGAAGTAAAGTCACTGTAGAACCAAGGGGGACATGTAAGGAAAATAAAAAACAGCATTTTAGCTTGCACATGATTGGATTATAAAATCAGCAGAGCTTACACTCATTTCAGATCTACTCCTTAGATGTAGAGCAACTGCACTTCCAAGTACACTTGCAGTGCAGAGTGGATTTGCCTTTCATAAATAACCCCCACTGTATCTATCTCTCCATTCACAGAAAGAAAAAAAAACACAGGGGCGGGTTTCACAGTGACTGATTACTGTGGTAGCCTATCAGAGGTTAATACAGTGATCAGGTTACCTGGAATCTGGAAATCTGGGTCCTGATCATTAGTACAGGGTTTGGGGTTCTCAGTGAAACCCCAGTGTCTGTGCTGGGAGCACGCCGTGCGGTGCACTCCCACCACAAAGGAAAAAAACACATATATGTGGCCTAACGGAAAAAAAAACAGTTCCATAAGGCCACATATATGTGTTACATCGGCATAAAGGGGGTAAGGCCCTGGGCTATGGGGCTTGGCACACTTTTTACGTGGTGGGGTTAGGACAAGTACTAATGGAAGGGAAAGGTTTCTGATGATTACGGAAAGCGTAGGGTCGCAGCTCCTTTGGACACCTTCCCGCTTGGGCACTGAACGGCCAGGCTGCATTCCACTTTCTTAACAGACGCTGTCAACCTGGTTGATACCTGTCATCTTCACATTATTTGTTAATATACCCGGTTGGGCAGGCGCCTATTGCACTTACCCATCTGTGTGAGTTACTGCTATGCACATGCTGCACCCCACCTACAAGCAGGTGTTAGAAAATGTTGTATGGCCAGTAAACTGAACTGCTGGGTTGGATAGAAGTAAGCCTATAACACCAGAGGGACAATGAAGCATAGCTGAAACAAAAGCCAGTCAATAAGAGCTGATGCATGGGATCTAAGTAGACATACAGTAGAAGGAAAACTGGCATACAGGAGCACACGTTTTGGTTATTAAAATGTTTAGTCCTGAGCTGCAGATGCTGTAAAAAGGGGCAGCCATAGGGATAATAGTTTTGCTAAGGATGTGGAAGAACAGCAGAGATTGGATCCAGTGTGGGTGCATGAAGGGGAAGAACCTCAGGGGTGTATGTGTGCAGCCATAGTTGTATGAGGTAGATGGATTTTACTTCTTGCTTTCATTTGTTTTAGGATAGCATGCTACTTTTTGCTTGCCTTATCTTGTCTTTTCTGCCTGTGTACATATTATTGTGCTTCACAAAAAAAAAAAATGAACTGCTGCCTAGTAATTTCTGGCAATTGTTTCAAACCACACAGTCTATTTTGTAAGGGGTAGTATAAAAGCCTAAACACGTTCGACCGTATACTGAGATCCCCAACACTTTGTACTGGAAATAATAATAGCAAGTCTTTTTACTTTTGCTTTGACTAGCAATATTTGACATTCAGTGGCGCTTCAATTGTAAGCTTTCTAAAAGCTTTTTTTAAGAAGATTATGTTCTTCTCACCCATTTAAAAAAAAAACTCAGCATTTTCATCCTTTCAGAAAACAAACAATGCAAACAATCTTCAGGCCCTTAAATGCCGGTGGATTTTTCAATCTCTCATACAATAGACAGGCTTATGCTGATTTGGACTTAGAACCTAAACGCATTCTATATAAAAAATAAAAAATTATTATGACATTAAAGGCTATCTAATCCCCGCATACAAAAGGATACACATTTTAAACTGGAGACATGATGTTTTATAGTGCTTTGTCACCTCGCTCTAATTTTAATATTGTATAAAGTGTCACTTTTCATTTTGTATAAAAAATTGAGGAAACATCCTAAAAAAATAAGGGTGAAAGCAGTTATATGTGCGTTCCCAGAACTCATAGGCCTAGTAGCAGCTACACCAGCACCAACTCCACCCTGCATGTATGAACTTGTTTAGCATTTCAAAATCAATTAAGTTTGGTTCACACTATTGTGAATGCAGACATTGCATGTGATTCGCAACGCAGTGCTGTGCGGATCACATGCGATGTCTGTGCAATGCAAATACAGCCATATGGCTGAACTCGCATTGGATTTGCATGAAAAAGGTGTAGGAACCTTTTTCTTCCCCGCACTGGAATCAGGTCGCATTAGGGTTGCCACCTTTTCTTTAACCACTTTCAGACCGGACCATTTTGCTGGTAAATGACCAGAGGTCTTTTTACACTTTGGCACTGCGCTGCTTTAACTGGTAATTGCGCGGTCATGCAATGTTGTACCCAAACAAAATTTGCGTCCTTTTCTTCCCACAAATAGAGCTTTCTTTTGATGGTATTTGATTGCCTCTGCGATTTTTATTTTTTGCGATATAAACGTAAAAAGACCGCAAATTTTGAAAAAAAATGATATTTTCTACTTTTTGTTATTAGAAAAATCCAATAAACTCAATTTTAGTCATACATTTAGGACAAAATGTATTCAGCCACATGTCTTTGGTAAAAAAAAAGTCAATAATTGTATATTTATTGGTTTGCGCAAAAGTTGTCACATCTACAAACTAAGGTACGTTTTCTGGAATTTACGCAGCTTTTAGTTTACGACTGCCTATCTCATTTCTTGAGGTGCTAAAATGACAGGGCAGTACAAAACCCCCCCAAATGACCCCATTTTGGAAAGTAGACCCCCTAAGGAAATTGATAAGAGGCATGTTGAGCCCATTGAATATTTTATTTTTTTGCCTCAAGCGATTGAATAATGACAAAAAAAAAATTTTTTTTTTTTTTTTACACAAAGTTGTCACTAAATGATATATTGCTCACACATGCTATGGGCGTATGTGAAATGACACCCCAAAATAAATTCTGCTGCTTCTCCTGAGTACGGGGATACCACATATGTGGGACTTTTTGGGAGCCTAGCCGCGTACAGGGCCCCGAAAACCAAGCACCGCCTTCAGGCTTTCTAAGGGCGTCAATTTTTGATTTCACGCCTCACTACCTATTACAGTTTTGAAGGCCATAAAATGCCAAGATGGCACAAAACCCCCACAAATGACCCCATTTTAGAAAGTAGACACCCCAAGCTATTTGCTGAGAGGCATGTTGAGTCCATGGAATATTTTATATTTTGCCACAAGTTGCGGGAAAATTACAAACTTTTTTTTTTTTTTTTTTTTTTTCACAAAGTTGTCACTAAATGATATATTGCTCATGCATGCCATGGGCATATGTGAAATGACACCCCAAAATAAATTCTGCTGCTTCTCCTGAGTACGGGGATACCACATATGTGGGACTTTTTGGGAGCCTAGCCGCGTACGGGGCCCCAAAAACCAAGCACCGCCTTCAGGCTTTCTAAGGGCGTTACAGTTTTGAAGGCCATAAAATGCCAAGATGGCACAAACCCCCCCCCCCAAATGACCCCATTTTAGAAAGTAGACACCCCTAAATTTAGGGGTACACTAGTGAGACTAGGTAATAAATGGCGGGTGCCCTGAAACTATAAAAAAATAACTAACCAACCAGCGTCACCTGTAACAGTTATATGGTGATCACTGGTGAAAGGGTTAACTAGGGGGCAATCAGGGGGCTTTATGCGGTAGTATATGGGGGTCCCTGGCGCTATAAAAAGCTGCGGCGAACCTAAATACCTACCTGCCTAACTAGCGTCACCTGTGACACTAATACAGCGATCAGAAAAACGATCGCTTATTAGGCTGGGTTCACACTGGAGCGATGCGGGAACGCCACGAATCCGCGGCGGGTTCCCGCATCGCATGCCTCCCGGCGGCAGTTCACACTGCCCTATGCGAACTGCTGGGAGTGTCAGTGAAATGTTACTGACACCCCCAGATCAGTTCGCATATCGCAGTGCGATCTGCAAACTCGGATCGCATGGTGTGAACACCCATGCGATCCGATTCTGCTGCGGGCCAAAAAAAGGGTCCCGTGCGAATTTGCGGCGGGTGCGGCGGGTGTGGCGGGTGCGGCGGGTGCGGCGAATGGCTGAACTCGAATCGCACAGAGATCGGATGTGATTTGCACTGCAGTGCGGTGCGAATCACATTCGTTCTCATAAACCGCTGCAATGTGAACCCAGCCTTAGTGACACTGGCGACGGGGGGTGATCACGGGGTTAAACCTTTATTGGGGGGGTTAGGGGGGTACATTAGAACTAAAGGGGGCTAACCCTAACTGCCCTAACAGTTATTACAGTCACAAATGACACCAATGCAAAAAAAAAAAAAAAAAAAAAAAAAAATGACATTGGTGTCACTGTGACTGGGGGGCAGGGGTAATTGGGGGGGTGATCGGGGGGTAAAGGGGGGGTGTGAGTGTGCCTGGCATGTTCTACTGTGTGTGGGATGTGTTGGTGCAACTCACTGATCCGCTCTCCTCCGTGTCGGAACGAAAAATACCGACACGGAGGAGAGAATACATCACTTCCTCTCCTGTGTTTACATTACAGGAGAGGAAGTGATGTCACCGGGGATTTCCATTCGTCGGGAGCGATCGCGAGGGGGTGGCCATGAATGAATGGCCGTCCCCTCGTCCGGGATCGCTCCCGAACGAAAACCGACCGCCGCAGGCACCGGGCGGGGGCCCGATCGGGCCCCCGACCCGCGGGAGGCAAAGGACGTACATATATGTGCTTATGCCTGCCCGTGCCATTCTGATGACGTACATCGGCGTGAGGCGGTCGGCAAGTGGTTAAGTCAAACCCGGACACTTTAGCGCCACGCAGCAATTTTTTTTAATAGTATAAACTATACATATATTTTGCTATTAAAAAACATTTCTAATCATATGAAGTTAATCACAAGAGTCCCCCTTTACATCAGAGTCCGCAGAGTTCCTCTTTTACATCTGACCTCACAGAGTTCCCTTTCACTGTAAGGGGGGACTCTGCAGACTCTGATGTAAGGGATAACTCTGGGGACTCTGTCATAAGGGGTGCTCTGGGAACCCTGATTTAAGGTTGAACATTGAGAACTCTGATGTATGGAGAAGATTCTGATGTAAGGGGGAACACTGTGGCCTCTGGTGTAAAGGGGAACTCTGATGTAAAGGGTGCTCTGAGAACCCTGACTTTCCTTAGTGTATTCACTCACTCACTCCTTGGCAGACAGCACCTTTAAATTTCCAGCCCCAACTTTCCATTTCTGAAGCACAGCGCCGGGGATTGGAGTGTGGGCAGACACAGAGGGGTAGGAGTGTTTGGGGGGTGGAAGCTGCAGGGAAGCCATAGTCAATCTAAATAATGTGTCTGGGTTTCAGGCAGTCTGAAACCCGGACGCATGATTCCAAACCCGAACTGTCCGGGTGAATCCTGGACAGGTGGCAACCCTAGGTCGCATGGGTGTTCACATCCATGTGATCCGATTCCTGTCCAAATTCATAGTTAATGCTGCAATCTGTGAACCAATCTGGAGGTATCATTAATTGCATTGACACCCGCATCGGATCGCAGGGAGCAGTTTGAACTGCCTGCAAGAGAGATGAAATGTGGGAACTGGCACAGGAATCATGCTGGTTCCTGCATCGCAATAGTGTGAACCTAGACTAAATGAGAAAATAATGATATAACATTCATTTTGCTAAATCTCTGTAGTATTAAATTGCATATTTTTATATTGTAAAACAAACACACGTATAGACTTTACTTTTCATTGCATTGTGTGTTTATGCTCATTGTTTTGCATTTTCATGTTATTCGTTCAGAAGTGTTAGGTTCCTGGAAGGTTTGAAATACTAACATCAATTTATTTTGTATATCTTTATCTTCAGTTGCATTGGATTTACATGCATTTGTGTGCACTGGGGGTTATTTATGAAAGGCAAATCCACTTTGTACTGCAAGTGCATTTGAAAGTGCACCGAAAGTGCAGTCGCTCTAGATCTAAGGGGTAGGTCTGAAATGAGTGGAAGCTCTGCTGATTTTATCATCCAATCATGTGCAAGCTAAAATTCAGTTTTTAATGTTTCTTGCACGTCCCCCTCGGATCTACAGCGACTTTACTTCCAAGTGCACGTTCAGTGCTCTTTCAAGTGCACTTGCAGTGAAAAGTGGATTTTCCTTTAATAAATAACCCCCATTGTGTTAAAATGCAGATGGGTCAACACAACACACTGGGGGTTATTTACGGAAGGCAAATCCACTTTGCACTACAACTGCACTTGAAATTGCACTGAAAGCGAGGGGTAGATCTGAAATGAGGGGAAGCTCTGCTGATTTTATTATCCAATCATGTGCAAGCTAAAATGCTGTTTTTTTTATTTCCCTTGCACGTCCCCCTCGGATCTACAGAGACTGCATTTTCAAGTGCATGCTCAGTGCAATTTCAAGTGCGCTTTGCACTTGTAGTTTGCACTTGTAGTGCAAAGTAGATTTGCCTTTAGTAAATAACCCCCACTACCCCAACATTTTGGTCAGGGCTGGATTTACATCTCAGGGGCCTATAGGCAGAGAATTCTGTGCTTGGGTGTAGCTTTATATTTTTGCAAAAAATAATAATTTTTTTTTTTGCTTATTTTTTTTTCATCACATAGGGGACAAAAAGTCCCCTATGTGATCATTTTTAGGTGACAGTTTCTCTTTAATGAGGCATACAGGGTCTAAAAGTCCCTGCATGTCTCCTCTGGGCTCTATTGAATGTATTGAAATTCACATCGCATTGCAACACACTCCTTTCCAGCTATGCTAGCAGGGGAAAATGACAGGGTGACCCGGATGTGATGTAATACACATTGCTTTCCTGATCACCAACAAGAAGGTGGAGGCTAGCTCAGCTGTTATCCCTCCCCTCCACCTGCCGGCACCCGCCATGTGAATTTCATTGTGCAGGCTAGTGCAGTGCTAGCTCTGGCAGGGAGCTGTGTGATGCATGTTTCAAAGCATCACACTGCTTTTTATTTTTTTCTACTTTATTTGATATGCAGTGCCAAACAGACCTGCTGCCTTTTTCTGCACTGCAATGCCTCAACTTTACACCTATGATGTGACATGAACAGGACACACAAAACAATTGATTAATGTGCCCTAGCAGTGACCTGCATTCATCTAGTGGGCAAAAAGGCAGGTAATGCCCTGTACACACGACTGGACTTTTCAGCAGACTATGTCCGACGGACTTCCCGCCAGAATTCCAGCAGATTTCCGACGGACTTTCCGAACGAACAGACTTACCCACACATGACCGGACTTTTTGGCAGACTAGGTCCACCGGTCTTCCCGACAGAGTTCCGTCAGACTTCCAAATGAAGGGACTTGCCCACACACGGACTAAAGTCCGTTCATTTTGAGTTACGACAGGACTAGAAAAATAAGTCAATCTTGCCTCTTTTATCGGCCAGATTGACACCTTGTGAGCCCCGTCGCCTGGTATGAATTTTAAGGGGAAGTCCCTACACAGAAAAAATTGCGTGGGGGTCCCCCCAAGGTCCATACCAGACCCTTATCCGAGCACGCAGCCCGGCTGGTCTGGAAAGGGGTTGGGGAGGAGCGAGCGCCCCCCCCTCCTGAACCATACCAGGCCGCATGCCCTCAACGTGGGGGGTGGGTGCTTTGGGGAAGGGGGGCGCTCTGCGGGCCCCCCACCCCAAAATAGCTTGTCCCCATGATGATGAGGACAAGGGCCTCTTCCCGACAACCTTGGCCATTGGTTGTCAGGGTCTGCAGGCGGGGGGCTTATCGGAATCCGGGAGCCCCCTTTAATAAGGGGGCCCCCAGATCCCGGCCCCCCACCCTATGTGAATAAGTATGGGGTAGCTTCCGACTTCGGGGACTGTGACGTCATAAGGGGCAGGGTCACCGGGGGACATGACCCGGTGACCCTGCCCCATGCCTATATAAGTCGCTGCGCATCGTGTCCACAGCATTACAGCAGGAAAGCATGATGTGTCAACATCGGAAGAACAGAAGAAAGAAGTAGAAGAAGACGACAATGGCAATGAAGGAGAAAGCCGAGCCACTGCTATCAAAAGAGCAGCAAATGGCAGTAGCAAGCCTTGCAAATCTAGGCCTTGGACCAAATCCTGCTTATTGTCAGGGAACGATTTTAGGAAGGTGAAAAACTAAAAAGATCCCATGCTTATGCTACTTTTATGGTGTTCCTATTCCTTGGAGGCTACTAGTATTCTGAACTAAATACCCCTTATCTAAGTGGATAACAGTTATTTTGTGACAAATACAATAAAGTGCTGAGCTTCCTCTCTATATATACCGTGCTCATGTTTCACTTTGAGCATAAGAGCACAGTATTTCTATATATAAAGTAAGTATAGGAAGTATAGCACTTTATTGTATTTGGCAAAAGCTATGTGTTATTTATTTATTTTTTATTTTTTTAGTATTGAGATTTTTTACTATATACACCAATAAGAGCTTGTGTTGATAGGAAAATGCAGCATGCATTTATCAAAGGCATGTGCAGGGGGGAGCCAGGTGTGCCTGGGCCCATCCTAATCACTACAAACAAAAAGAAAGGTTTGGTGTCACCAGTGACACACCTCCATCCCTATATACAACAAAAGCTACAAAAATTCACCCTGGGACTTTGAGTGAGGTGAGCACAGTTTAGGTAAATACAATCTGAAATGTATTCAAGAAGGTGCACACATACATTATAGCTTGAATGGATGCCAAGCTGGTGGATACATATAACAAAGGTAATACAAGTAAAATGGCAGATAAAATAACACAGAAGCATCTAGTATACCCGATGCATTTTGCGAGGCACAGCTCGCTTCCTCAGGGGTGAATGCGTGTGTGATGTATCTAAAATAGAACTAAAAGAATGTATAGCACAATAGTAATTTTATTAGCACATGGTGGAAGAGGCCATGGATTGAACCCTGTACTCACCATTTGGCAAAACCGGAATGCTAAATGCACGATTCCCAGACAGCTGCAGCAATATCAGTTTCGCCCTAACCACTATGTGCGGTGCCAATTCCCCCTACTGCCTAGGTTTCTCCGCAGGTTGGCCCCCTGCCGCAGTGCTGCTGGCTTCCCTGCTCTCCCCCGGTTGCTATGGGGGATGTTTTAGGGTGGAGAGCAGGGGAAGGGGCTAATAAATATGTAATTTACCGGCCCTTTCCTTTTCTAAATGAACACACTGTACCACTGTATTTACTATGCTTCAGTTTGTGAATAAACAGGAAGTCACTCAGCACAGAGCACTTTACATTCATTCATTGACCAGGGCAGCTGAGGCTGCAGAGAAAGGTATGTGTGTTTGAGCTTTGCGGTGCACACCCTCATGCAGATAACTCCGAAAGGATATATTTCACCATAAGCGGACTCATTTGTTGCCACCATCCCATACAATAATATGTGAGAAAGAGTCCCCAAGGAGGATTGGGATTTTAAGGGCAACTGAGTAAAGGTACAAAACCAAGTATTGCTTTATAACAAATTGTAATTCATTAAATATTATAAAAAGCCAATATCTGCATAGAGATTGCAATTTGACTTTTTAAGAACAACACCAGAATGTACAACACATACAAATAAGTATTGTCTCCTAGATGGAAATTATGACTGACGCGTTTCAGGAACTTGTCCTTTCCTCAAGGGCGGTTCCTTGGTGGTGGGAGTGTCATGGTCTGGGGCTGCATGAGTGCTGATGGCACTGGGGAGCTACAGTTCATTGAGGGAACCATTAATGCCAACATGTAATGTGGCATACTGAAGCAGAGCATGATCCCCCTCCCTTCGGGAGAATGGGCCGCATGGCAGTATTTCAACATGATAACGACCCCAAGCACACCTCCAAGACAACCATTGACTTGCTAAAGAAGCTGAGGGTAAAGGTGATGCCTGTGATGTCGTCATGGAGGAGTGGAAGGGGGCTCTAGTGGCAACCTGTGAAGCTCTGGTGAACTTCATGCCCAAGAGGGTTAAGGCATTGCTGTGGTCACACAATATATTGACACTTTGGGTCCAATTTGGACATTTTCACTTAGGGGTGTACTCACTTTTGTTGCCAGTGGTTTAGACATTAATGGCTGTGTGTTGAGTTATTTTGAGGGGACAGCAAATTTACACAAAAGTGTAATTTCTTCAGTGTTGTCACATGAAAAGATATAATAAAACATTTACAAAACTGAGATAATGTAGTATATGTAGTATGGTTTTAAATGCAAGATTGTATTGTGACCCTTTCTAGGTAACCTCCATATATTGCACATATTTAACCCCTTTCTGCCCAGCCTCAGCATCCAATTAACTGAGCTATTACACCCAGGGGAGCGGGAAGATCTGCCTGATCCTGTGACCACGGGCACGTGTGTGCACACTCAGTGATTACCTGCTCTGTCACTGGCTACCTCACAAGTTTGTCAGCAGGTCCTGGCTAATGATTTACAGCTGGGACCTGCTGATTGGCTGTAGTCAATCAAAGAAAAATCCTGTATCTTCTTTGTAAACATAGACACAGGATGTTCTGCATTCTGAACAGTTTAGGACCTTTTTATGCCCTTGATTGCTCTCTATTAACCCTTAGATCACCCCTGCCATCCAGCCAGTGCCATTAGTACAGGGTCAGTGTACAGCATTTATTACTGATCAGAGTATTCGTGTCACTAGCATTATCCAATAGCATCAGGGTCAGTTAGCGTTCCCTCCTAGCCAGGATTAGTTATCGCTAGATTGCCCACACACTATAAGCCGCTGATCACCTTCGTTACTAGTATACAGTCTGAACGGATCAGTATTTTGATCACGACTTTACTAGTGTCCCTATTTGTATAGTGTCCCCAAAAATGCAGCATTAGTAGGATCAGCTCTGATCACTGACAGCACTTGCATTTGCCCCCCCCCCCCTGCATTTGCCCCGCCCTGCATAAATGGGGATCCAAAATTCAATGACAACCTTCAGGTTTTCAAAGGGCATAACTTGCACATTTTATTTCCCTCCTACAAGTGCAGTGTCAGTATAATTTTTCTGATCACTGTCACCTCTGATGTACTGTACACAAAACCGCAGTGTTAGCAAGATCAGGCCTGATCTCTCCTAGCAATAGCGATTCATTTTGTTTCTAGTGTGCAAGTCCCTAATTGCCAGCCAGGAGCTCTTCTTCTCATAGTCGCCACTAGGTAACTGTAATTTTAGCACCCAAAAAGGTGCATTAGTGAATAGGCCTACAGGATTATGAGCATGTCAGAGGAGAGTGCAGGGGAAAACTCACCGACAGAGTCCAGCTCAGAACATGAACCTGTAGAAAGTAGCAGCACCCTGACAGCTAGCTCAGATGATGGAGAACAGGTTCCTGCTAAAGCAAACTTAACCACTTGACAACTCGGCACTTAAACCCCCACATGACCAGACCAATTTTTCTGCTTTCGGTGCTCTCACACTTTGAAGGGCAATTACTCAGTCATGTTATACGGCACCCAAAATGATTTTTTTTGTCCTTTTTCATACAAATAGTGCTTTCTTTTGGAGGTATTTGCTCACCTCTGGGTTTTTTATTTTCTGTACTATAAATGAAAAAAGTGCAAATTATTAATTTTTCTTCATAAATTTTGGCCATATTTTATACTGCTACATATCTTTGGTAAAAATAACCCAAATTAGTGAATATTATTTGGTCTTTGTGAAAGTTAAAGAGTCTACAAGCTGTGGTGCAAATCATAAAAAAATGATCACACCCAATGTAGTGTTAGCCTATCTCATTTCTTGCAAGCCAGGAAAGTACAAATACACCCCCCACTGACAGATGACACTAACAGGTGGCACTGATGACACATGACACTGATGACAGATGACACTTATATGTGGCACCGGGGACAGACGGCACTGACAGGTGGCACTGGGGACAGTTGGCACTGGGGGCAGGTGGCACTAGGGACAGATGGCACTGACATCTGCTGTAGGCACTTTATTATTATTTTTTTTACTCACGTTCGCTCTCCCGCCTCACACGCTGCCTCTGTGTGAGGAGGGAGAGCCGGCGATGAGAGATGATCTCATATGTTTAAATATGAGATCATCTCCCATTGAACACTGCGATCGAGTGTTAAATGGCCACTGTGATTGGCCATTTAGTACGATCTGTGATTGGCTGTGTTCAAGGGACACAGCCAACACAGAACTTCCCTGATGCATGCCTGCGGCGGTGCGCATTGGGGAAGTAAACAAGAAGACGTCCAGGGACATTCTCCCAGCAATTGGAGTCCACACTGTAGCCGTCTTTCGGATATATAGCGTGGACGCCTAGTGGTTAATTACACCCTTTGATTTTTGAGCTGTTTTTCAAGACTTTTAGAATTTGATTGTGGACCAAACAAATGTTTATGCTCTACAATACATTGCCGCAAACCCAAATTCAACCCTAAACAAAAAAAGAACATTACATGTATGCATTACATGTATGTCCAACATTAGGAGTGTGGCAGAAACTTCTAATGCTGTACATACACGTAATGTTTTTAGAGGACCTAAAATGTTAGGACAGTTCAAACACAACCCATATGACCCCTTTTTGGAAAGTAGACACCCCAAGGTCTTTGCTGAGAGGCATGTTGAGTCTTTGTAAGATCTTATTTTTTCCACACATTTTTGGAAAATGAAAAAAAAAATTGTAACTTTACTTTAGCTCACACACATCATGGGTATACGTGAAATTACACCCCAAAACACATTCTGGTACTTCTCCTAAATACTGGGATACCAAATGTGTTAGACTTATTGGGAGCCCAGCTGCATAAATGGGGATCCAAAATTCAATGACAACCTTCAAGTTTTCAAAGGGCGTAACCTGCACATTTTATTTCCTGACTACCTATCACAGATTTGGAGGCCCTAAAATACATTTGTTTTGAACCAAATCAAACCAAAAAATGAAACTCTTACTTCATCAATACAGTTCATACAACATTAGGATTATTTGCTGGAATGCTTGTTCTTCCATTTTGTACATACATATTCACACTAATCTTGAAATGGACCCGTATGAAAATTGTATATCCGTGTTATTCTAGAGTTCTCCTATTAATAAAAAAAATGCATAACAATAAAAAGTGTACTCCTACTGCAAAGCATGCCTTCAAATGTCAGTGCAAACTTTGAAAAAAAGGCAGTAACCCAAACACACAAACAGGAAATTTCAGTCTGGAGACTGAAATGGAAGGGTAATTTTAAATAACATGCTATATGTGGGAATTATATATGTATAATCTTTGTAAAGGTGGTGTTTTCCTTTGACGTAATACAAAGCAAATATTACAATACACTAATCTATAAAGTTTGGGTAAGTTTACTATAGCATAAAATATATGGAACAACACTTCAGGCAATCATATACATGGGCAAATATATTACTCTTAACATGACTCGAGGGTAAATGTCACGGTGGAATGTTGTTGCGGGGTGTCAGTCTGACACCCCGCAACTAAGATCTCAGTAAAGAGTCTCTGACTGAGACTCTTTACCACGTGATCAGCCTTGTCCAATCACGGCTGATCACAATGTAAATAGGAAGAGCCGGTGATCGGCTTTTCCTCACTCGCGTTTGCCAGACGCGAGGAGAGCCGATCGGCTGCTCCTCTGACGGCGTCTGTGCTGATCTATTATCAGCGCAGCCCCTCCCCCGAGGATGCCCACACTGGACCACCAGGTACGCCATCAGACTACCAGGTATGCCACCCTAGACCACCAGGGATGCCAGTCAGTGCCCACAATGAATGCCAATCAGTGCCCACAATGGATGCCAATCGGTGCCCATAATGGGCATCACTGATTGGCATGCATTATTGTTTGGCACTGATTGGCATCCATCAGTACAATACAATGCCGCCTATCAGTGCCCATCCGTGCGACCTATCAGTGCCCATCTGTGCCAACTATCAGTGCCCATCCATGCCACCTATCAGTGCCCATCCATGCCCATCTGTGCTGCCTAGCCTTGTCCATCTGTGCTGCCTATCCATGCCCATTCGTGCCGCCTATCCATGCCAATCCGTGCCAGCTATCAGTGCCAATTTGTGCCACCTATCAGTGTCCATCCGTGTCGCCCATCAGTGCCACCTATCAGTGCCCATCAGTGCCACCTATCAGTGCCACCTATCAGTGCCCATCAATGCCACCTCATTAGTGCCACTTCATTGGTGCCACCTCATCAGTGCCGTATTATCAGTGCCCGTCAGTGGCGCCCCACCAGTGCCCATCAGTGAAGGAGAAAACTTACTTATTTACAACGTTTTGAAACTGAAACAAAAAAAACAATTTTTTTTCAAAATTTTCTGTCTTTTTTTATTTGTTTAGCAAAAAATAAAAACCGTAAAGGTGATCAAATACCACCAAAAGAAAGCTATATTTGTGGAAAAAAAAAGATTAAAATGGTAATTTGGGTATAGTGTAGCAAGACCGCACAATTGTCATTCAAATTGCGGCAGCGCAGAAAGCTCAAAATTGGTCTGGGCAGGAAGGTGTTTAAGTGCCTGGTATTGAGGTGGTTAAATACTGGCATCATGTTCATATGAGCAGTAAGCAGTATGCAGTTTTCTCTGAAATAATATGAATTTACTAATACTAATATGAATTCACTAATACTAATATGAATTCACTAATACTAATACTTCATTCAATGTCAGTATCATACATAAAGTAAGCTTGGTCATCTAATAAGGGACTCAGGTTCAGTGAGTTCTTTAATGCTGCCATCTGCTGGATAACTGTGAAAATGTACATAAAAAAATTAATAAATAATGTAAATAATAAGTAATAAGTAATAAGTAAGTTTTGTTAAATAATAAAACTTCTCAGTGGTTCATTAACCACTTCAGCCCCGGACCAATAAACACCCTAAGGACCAGAGGTCTTTTTACAATTTCGCACTGCGCTGCTTTAACTGGTAATTGCGCGGTCATGCAATATTGCACCCAAACGAAATTTGCGTCCTTTTCTTACCACAAATAGAGCTTTCTTTTGATGGTATTTGATTGCCTCTGCGATTTTTATTTTTTGCGATATAAATGGAAAAAGACCGAAAATTTTGAGAAAAAATTATATTTTCTACTCTTTGTTATAAGAAAAATCGAATAAGCTCAATTTTAGTCATACATTTAGGGCAAAATTTATTCAGCCATATGTCTTTAGTAAAAAAAAATGTCAATAAGCGTATATTTATTGGTTTGCACAAAAGTTATAGCGTCTACAAACTAGAGTACATTTTCTGGAATTTACACAGCTTTTAATTTACGACTGCCTATCTCATTTCTTGAGGTGCTAAAATGGCAGGGCAGTACAACCCCCCCCCCCCCCCCCAAATGACCCCATTTTGGAAAGTAGACACCCCAAGGAAGTTGTGGAGAGGCATATTGAGCCCATTGAATATTTTTTTTTTTGTCCCAAGTGATTGAATAATGACACAAAAAAAATAAGTTTACAAAAAGTTGTCACTAAATGATATATTGCTCACACATGCCATAGTTATATGTGGAATTGCACCCCAAAATATATTCTGCTGCTTCTCCTGAGTACGAGGATACCACATATGTGGGACTTTTTGTGAGTCTAGCTGCGTACGGCACCCCGAAAACCAATCACTGCCTTCAGGGTTTCTAAGGGTGCAAATTTTTGATTTCACTCCTCACTACCTATCACAGTTTCGAAGGCCATAAAATGCCAAAATAGCACAAACCCCCCCCCCCCCCAAATGACCCCATTTTGGAAAGTAGACACCCCAAACTATTTACTGAGAGGCATGTTGAGTCCATGAAATATTTTATATTTTGCCACAAGTTGCAGGAATTTTACAATTTTTTTTTTTTTTTGCACAAAGTTGTTACTAAATGATATATTGCTCACACATGCTATGGGCATAAGTCAAATTACACCCCAAAATAAATTCTGCTGCTTCTCCCGAGTACGGGGATACCACATGTGGGGGACTTTTTGGGAGCCTAGCCACGTACGGGACCCCGAAAACCAAGCACTGCCTTCCGGATTTAAATATAAAATGCTACCAAAAAAAACTGTTAGCGATCGCAGGGATCAGGCCTGACTCTGCGATCGCTGCAGTTATGTGTTTAGTGTTTTGTAACTGACAGTGATCGATCGATACTGCACTTGGGTGGGCTGGGCGGAGGGGCAAAACGCAGGTGCCAGCAGGTATCTGGGCTGATCCCGCTAACAATGCGTTTTTTTGGAACCCTAAACTGCTGGGGACGCTAGTATAGATCTGATCAGATCAGATATTGATCTGTTCAGATTCTATACCACTACGGGAGGTTTATGCTTTGCGTGTGGGTGTTAGCGGTACTGGCACTAACCTAGCGCTGCCTGGGGCGACGCAGACCCTGACCCTAAAACCTAATTGATATCACCCACCGGGTGATCAGGGGGTTAAACCTTTATTGGGTAATAAATGGTGGGTGCCCTGATGCTATAAAAAGAAAACTAACCAGAGTCACCCGTAACACTCATACGGTGATCACTGGTGAAAGGGTTAACTAGGGGCAATCAGGGGGTTCAAATTTTTATTAGATAGTATATGGGGGTCCCTGGCGCTATATAAAAACCTGACGGGGAACCTAAATAACTAACTGGCTAACCAGCGTCACCAGTGACACTTATACTGTGATCGCTGGTGAAAGGGTTAACTAGGGGCAATCAGGGGGTTAAAACCATTATTGGGTAGTATATGGGGGTACCTAGCGCTATAAAAACCTGGCGGTGAACCTAAAAAAATAACTAGCTACCTAGCGACACTAATGCAGCGATCAGAAAAATTATCGCTTAGTGACACTGGCAAAAGGGGGTGAAAGGGTTAACTAGGGGCAATCAGGGGGTTAAAACCATTATTGGGTAGTATATCGGGGTACCTAGCGCTATAAAAACCCGGCGGTGAACCTAAAAAAATAACTAGCTACCTAGCGGCACTAATGACACGAATGCAGCGATCAGAAAAACGATCGCTTAGTGACACTGGCAAAAGGGTGTGAAAGGGTTAACTAGGGGCAATCAGGGGGTTAAAACCATTATTGGGTAGTATATCGGGGTACCTAGCGCTAGAAAAACCTGGCGGTGAACCTAAAAAAAAAATAGCTACCTAGCGACACTAGCGACACTAATGCAGCGATCAGAAAAATGATCGCTTAGTGACACTGGCAAAAGGGGGTGAAAGGGTCAACTAGGGGCAATCAGTGGGTTAAAACCATTATTGGGTAGTATATCGGGGTACCTAGCGCTATAAAAACCTGGCGGTGAACCTAAAAAAATAACTAGCTACCTAGCGACACTAGCGACACTAATGCAGTGATCAGAAAAATTATCGCTTAGTGACACTGGCAAAAGGGGGTGAAAGGGCTAACTAGGGGCAATCAGGGGGTTAAAACCATTATTGGGTAGTATATCGGGGTACCTAGCGCTATAAAAACCTGGCGGTGAACCTTAAAAAATAACTAGCTACCTAGCGACACCAGTGTCACTAATGCAGCGATCAGAAAAATGATCGCTTAGTGACACTGGCAAAAGGGGGTGAAAGGGTTAGATCTAGGGGCAATCAGGGGGTTAAACCTTTATTGGGGGTGGTAGGGGGCTACCCTGGACCTAACACTAACTGTCCTGACAGTTTTTACTTTTACAACTGACACTGAATGCAGTGATCAGTAAATAAATGATCACTGTAATCAGTGACACTGTGACTGGGGGGGGGGGATCGGGGGGCGATCGGGGGGGTATCGGGGGGAGGGGTTGTGTGCCTGTGTGTACCTACATGTCAGTGTAGTGTTGGTGCACACTTACTTTCTGTCTTCTCCTCGTAGTCCGGTCAAAAAGACCGCCTCGAGGAGAATGACATCACTTCCTCCTTCCTGTGTATACAATACACAGTGGGAGGAAGCTTCTCATTGGCCAGGAGCGATCGAGAGGGGATGGCCAGAAACCAACGGCCATCCCCTCATCTCGGATCGCTCCTGCAGCGAACCGGACCGCCGTATCCAGCGGGAGGGGGTCCAATCGGACCCCCCACCCGCTAGAAGGCAGGCACGTACATGTACGTGCTTGTGCCTGCCTGTGCCATTGTAATGATGTACATTGGCAATACGGTGGTCCTTAAGTGGTTAAAGAAAATTGGCATTTAGCATTGTAGCCTAAACAAGCATTCTTTTAAAGGAAATGTGTGTTGTGATATGTAGGCTAAAAGTATAGATAACTGCATGCTGGTAATATATGTAGTAATAGTGCTCAGTATATTACCTATGTTTGTATTTCATAAGTTTCCTTTTGTTTATTTTCTTCTCCAGATTTACATGCAGACCAAGCTGTCCAAAAAAAGCGGACAGTGATACAGGCTGGTACAAACCATAACGGTGCCTGGGGTACTTCATATATTGGAGAAACAGTTTAAAAATAGATTTCAACACAATACAATTATCACAAAATACAGTATTGTACTGTACAGTACTGTGCAAAAGTTTTAGGCAGGTGTGAAAAAATGCTGTAAATTAGGAAAGATTTCAAAAACAGAAGTATTATTAATTTGTTTTTATCAATTAACAAAAGATAAATCCAAATCAAATCAATATTTGGTATGACCACCTTTTGCCTTCAAAACAGCTTCAATTCTTCTAGGTACACTTGCATACAGTTTCTAAAGGAACTCGGCAGATAGGTTTCAAACATCTTGGAGAACTAACCACAAATCTTATGTTTATGGCTGCCTCAGGTCCTTCTGTCTCTTCATGTAAATCCAGGACTCTGTGGGGGCCAAACCATCACTTCCAGGACTTCTTGTTCTTCTTTGCACTGATGATAGTTCTTAATTACATTTGCTGTATGCTTGAGGTCATTGTGTTGCTGTGGAATAAATGTGGAGCCAATCACACACCTCTCTCATGGTATGCCATGATGGATAATTATACTATATTACCAAAAGTATTGGTACACCATAAACAAGGTCCATAAAGACATGGATGGGCGACTTTGGGGTGGAGAAACTTGACTGGCTTGCACAGAGTCCCGACCTCAATCTGATTGAAGACCTTTGGGGTGAATTAGAGCACAGACTTCAAGAAAGGCCATCTTGTTCAACATCAATGCCTGACCTCACAAATGCACTTCTAGAAGAACGGTCAAACATTCCCAAAGACACACTCCTAAACATTGTGGACAACCTTCCCAGAAGAGCTGAAGCTGTTATATTGAACCCTACGGACTAAGACTGGGATGCCATTAACCACTTGCTTACTGGGCACTTAAACCCCCCTCAGTACCAGACCAATTTTCAGCTTTCAGTGCTCTCACATTTTGAATGACAATTACATGCAACACTGTAACCAAATTATTTTTTTGTCCTTTTCTTCATACCAATAGAGCTTTCTTTTGGTGGTATTTGATCACCTCTCAGTTTTTTATTTTCTTCGCTATAAAGGAAAAAAGACCGAAAATTTTGAAAAAAAATGAATTTTTCTTCATTTCTGTGATAAAATTTAGCAAATTAGCAATTTTTCTTCATAAATTTTGGCCACAATTTATACTACTACACATCTTTGGTAAAAATAACCCAAATTATTGCATATTATATGATCTATGTGAAATTTATAGAGTCTACAAGCTATGGTGCAAATCATAAAGATTTGCAAAAAAAGATCACATCTGATGTACTAAGGCCCATCTCTGATGTACTAAGGCCTATGACCCCTTTTTGGAAAGTAGACATTCCAATGTATTTAGTAAGAGGCATGGTGAGTTATTTTAAGTTGTCATTTTTTCCCACAATTCTTTGCAAAATTACGATTTTTTTTTTTTCACAAAATTTTCATTGTAATAGTTTAATTCTCCCACACGGAATGTGCATACCACAAATAACACCCCAAAATACATATTCCTACTCCTCCTGAGTATAACGATACCACATGTGTGAGACTTTTACACAGCCTGACCACATACAGAGGCCTAATTTTGAAGTAGCACCTTCAGGCATTCTAGGAGCATAAATTACACATTTCAATTCTCAACCACCTATTACAGTTTTGAAGGCCCTGGAACACCAGGGCAATGGAAACGTCCAGAAAATGACCCCATTTTGGAAAGCTAACACCCCAACGTATAATCTATGAGGCATAATGAGTCTTTTCAATGGTTCATTTTTTTCCAGAAGTTTTTGGAAAATGTGGAAAAAAATGAAAACGCATTTTTTTTACATAAAGTTGTCCGTTTATAAGATATTTCCAACACATAGCATTTACATAGCAAAAATAGCACCCCAAAATACATTCTCCTACTCCTCCTGAGTATAACGATACCACATGTGTGAGACTTTTACACAGCCTGACCACATACAGAGGCCTAATTTTGAAGTAGCACCTTCAGGCATTCTAGGAGCATAAATTACACATTTCATTTCTCAACCACCTATTACAGTTTTGAACGCCCTTGAACACCAGGGCAATGGAAACGTCCAGAAAATGACCCCATTTTGGAAAGCTAACACCCCAATGTATAATCTATGAGGCATAATGAGTCTTTTCAATGGTTCATTTTTTTCCAGAAGTTTTTGGAAAATGTGGAAAAAAATGAAAACGCATTTTTTTTTACACAAAGTTGTCCGTTTATAAGATATTTCCAACACATAGCATTTACATAGCAAAAATAGCACCCCAAAATACATTCTCCTACTCCTCCTGAGTATAACGATACCACATGTGTGAGACTTTTACACAGCCTGACCACATACAGAGGCCTAATTTTGAAGTAGCACCTTCAGGCATTCTAGGAGCATAAATTACACATTTCATTTCTCAACCACCTATTACAGTTTTGAACGCCCTTGAACACCAGGGCAATGGAAACGTCCAGAAAATGACCCCATTTTGGAAAGCTAACACCCCAATGTATAATCTATGAGGCATAATGAGTCTTTTCAATGGTTCATTTTTTTCCAGAAGTTTTTGGAAAATGTGGAAAAAAATGAAAACGCATTTTTTTTTACACAAAGTTGTCCGTTTATAAGATATTTCCAACACATAGCATTTACATAGCAAAAATAGCACCCCAAAATACATTCTCCTCCTCCTCCTGAGTATAACGATACCACATGTGTGAGACTTTTACACAGCCTGACCACATACAGAGGCCTAATTTTGAAGTAGCACCTTCAGGCATTCTAGGAGCATAAATTACACATTTCATTTCTCAACCACCTATTACAGTTTTGAAGGCCCTGGAACACCAGGGCAATGGAAACGTCCAGAAAATGACCCCATTTTGGAAAGCTAACACCCCAATGTATAATCTATGAGGCATAATGAGTCTTTTCAATGGTTAATTTTTTTCCAGAAGTTTTTGGAAAATGTGGAAAAAAATGAAAACGCATTTTTTTTACACAAAGTTGTCCGTTTATAAGATATTTCCAACACATAGCATTTACATAGCAAAAATAGCACCCCAAAATACATTCTCCTACTCCTCCTGAGTATAACGATACCACATGTGTGAGACTTTTACACAGCCTGACCACATACAGAGGCCTAATTTTGAAGTAGCACCTTCAGGCATTCTAGGAGCATAAATTACACATTTCATTTCTCAACCACCTATTACAGTTTTGAAGGCCCTGGAACACCAGGGCAATAGAAACGTCCAGAAAATGACCCCATTTTGGAAAGCTAACACCCCAATGTATAATCTATGAGGCATAATGAGTCTTTTCAATGGTTCATTTTTTTCCAGAAGTTTTTGGAAAATGTGGAAAAAAATGAAAACGCATTTTTTTTACACAAAGTTGTCCGTTTATAAGATATTTCCAACACATAGCATTTACATAGCAAAAATAGCACCCCAAAATACATTCTCCTACTCCTCCTGAGTATAACGATACCACATGTGTGAGACTTTTACACAGCCTGACCACATACAGAGGCCTAATTTTGAAGTAGCACCTTCAGGCATTCTAGGAGCATAAATTACACATTTCATTTCTCCTTTTCAAATATTTTATTGCATATAATGCAATAAAAAGAGTCATACAATAGATTTATAGTTAAGTAGAATGTATAAAAGTGTGAAATGAGGCTTCTCAGTATATTAACAGGAGGTGAATACTATAATAACAGTCATGTAATTTGGGATATATTAGTTTAACACATTTTAGCTAAAGATAAACATGTATAAAGTTTAATAACTGGATTAGATACATAGTAAAAATTGTAATTTCAAAGTTTAGGGTTGGAGGATATTTGGTACAATATAGGGTAAAAGAAAGGTTGTTACCAGGAAGGTATAGAGAGGTAAGTAGATAATTCAGGGCCAAGATCCAACCATGTGGCTTGGTTATTCCCTGAATAAAAGATACTTAATTAAACCATCCCTAAAATCTCCTCTATAGTAATAACATTAGGAAATATATAACTCATTAATTTAGCTTGTACATCTATAAATAGTAAAAGGAGAGGGTGTGGGGAAAGCAAGGGTGGGGGAAGCATATATAAGGGTTGTGGAGGGAGGAGACCACTCCGAAAGAAAATGGTATGTTAATAAATTCTACATGTAACATAGGGGGTAAGATATATGTTTGATTAGTTGTTTCATAAGAATATAAGAGATTGGTCTAGACCATGTGGTAAGTAGTGTTCAATCCAAGGAAGCCATAATGATTCGAACATGGGAACTTTATCTTGTATGGTTGCCTCTATTTTAGCGTGAATCATGGCTTGCGTTACTCTATGTTTGAATGATACCATGCATAAAGTGGGTGTTTTCCAGGCTTTTGCAATATTTTGTTTGGCAGCCGTGGTTATCGATAATAGAAGTTTAAATTGGTGGTGAGTTAAAGTTTGAGGTTTATTATTCAGGAGTGCTACCGTAGGGTCTGGTTCTACTGTGGTTTTGAAAATGATAGAAAGAATTTTGAATATTTCTGACCAAAAAGCTCTGACTATGGGACATTCCCACCAAATGTGTAAGTGTGTGCCTGTCAGCACATCCTCGAAAGCAGTTAGCTGGGTATTGCGGGAGTAATTTTGAAATCCTAGCAGGTACTAAGTACCATCTAGAAAGCACCTTATAGTTAGTTTCTGAAGCTACTATATTCGGGGAGGCCGATCTAGTAGCCTGCGAAAGGGGAGTCCAGTTTAGTTTGTCTGGTTGAAGATTTAAATCATTTTCCCATTTAGATGTATAGGTTGGAGGGGAAGAGGTTGTATGCGATAATAGTTGGCTGTACAGATTTGAAATGAGCCCTCGTTTGTGAGGATCAGATTTGCAAGCTTGTTCAAAGAAAGTGAAGCTTGGGGTAGATGGATTTGAAGGAGTGTTTTGGATTAGAAATTGTTTTATTTGTAAGTATCTAAATGTTTCTTTTTGAGGTATAGCATGTGTTTTTTGTAATGCAGCAAAAGGGGTAATAGAAGAGGATTCATAAAAGTGATGAGAACGGGTTAATTCTGCATTTGACCAAGTAAGGAAATATGATGGAGAAGTCCAGGCAGGATAGAAAGATGGGTTATTAAGGAAGGAAAGAAGGGGGTTATGTTCGGATTGGAGACCAAAACAAGCTCTTAGTCTGTCCCAAATTGAAAGGCTATGCTTAGTAATAGGGTTAGTAATTGCTCGGCGTTGTGCTGGTGGGAGCCAAAGAAGGTTTGCAGTTGATAAAGGATCACATTCTACTGATTCAATTATAACCCAAAGGGGAATTTCTTTTGTAGCGTGGTATTTAGGTAACATGGCTAATTGGGCAGCATAATAATAATTAGAGAAATTAGGAACACTCAATCCACCACCAATACGAGGAGTGTGAAGGGTAGATTGTTGGGAGGCGGGGCTTACGTTTTCCCCAAATGAATTGGGAAACTTTCCTCTGTAATATGTGTAAGAAATATGCTGGAACCTGTATTGGAAGTAGTGATGGACGAACTTCCGACGGGACGTTTCGCGAACGCGAAATGCGAACGGACCCAAACGTTCGCGAAACCGAACGTTCGCCGCGGGCCCCATTGACTTCAATGGGAGGCGAACTTTGCAAACCTTCATGTCGAATTTGCGGCCACGTGGTAATTATTAGGGGGTAAAACGTAGTCCCACCATCTGGACAATGACATAATACATGTATGAGGTGAATTTGGGATCGATAACTACAAGCATTTTTATTTTATTTGGGAAATTGTTCTAACAATTCAGGACTATGGAGCTAATGAAGGCAATGGAGGAGAGGGAAGGTCAGGGACCAGGGTAGGCAAAGAAGAGGGTGCAGGAGATGATCACCAGCAGCGTGACATACCGGAATGACACATGCACCGTGATAGAGGCATCTGACAGCAGCACCGTAATACAGAGCACTGACAGCAGCACCGTGACATACAGCGCTGACAGCAGCACCGTGACATACAGCGCTGACAGCAGCACCGTGACATACAGCGCTGGCAGCAGCACCGTGACATACAGCGCTGACAGCAGCACCGTGACATACAGCGCTGACAGCAGCACCGTGACATACAGCGCTGACAGCAGCACCGTGACATACAGCGCTGACAGCAGCACCGTGACATACAGCGCTGACAGCAGCACCGTGACATACAGCGCTGACAGCAGCACCGTGACATACAGCGCTGACAGCAGCACCGTGACATACAGCGCTGACAGCAGCACCGTGACATACAGCACTGACAGCAGCACCGTAAGCAGCCCCAGGAGGAAGTCAGCACAGCACAGGGATGGTGTGATCCCCTCATAATAAGAACCCCCAGGAGGAAGTCAGCACAGCACAGGGATAGTGTGATCCCTTCATAATAAGAACCCCCAGGAGGAAGTCAGCACAGCACAGGGATATCATAAGCAGCCCCAGTAGAAATATGACACCGCTCAACCTCTTCAAAGAGGAGGGTAGGGGCATATAGTACGGTGTGCTTTTTTGGGTCAAGGAAGTGAGCCAAATGAATTAAGAAGGTCTGTGTGCTTGATTAAAAAAATAGTTTATAGACATATACATGGTCTACTGGTCACATGTGTTGAATTCCTCCGAGATCCATGCCTCATTCATTTTTAGAAATGTGAGGTAGTTAACACTGTGGTGAGCTAGGCGAGTACGCTTATCGGTCACAATCCCCCCTGCTGCGCTGAACGTCCTTTCGGACAGGACACTGGATGAGGGGCAAGCCAACAGTTCGATTGCAAATTGGGCAAGCTCTGGCCAGAGGTCAAGCCTGCCCACCCAGTAGTCTAGGGGTTCATCACTCCTCAGAGCGTCCACATCGGCCGTTAACCCAATGTAGTCGGACACCTGACGGTCTAGGCGTTCCCTGATGCTGGATCCGGATGACACCTGTCGATGGGTCGGCTGAAAGAATGACCTCATATCCGAAGTCACCAACACATCTTCAAACCGGCCTCTTCTTGCAGGCGCTGTTGGATTGGTACCCGCAAATCCTTCTCTGGGAGTGGGAATTGCTCCTCTGCCAGCGCACGCAAAAGCAGAATGCAGCATTTCTCGAAGCAAGGCCTGGAAGTGCTGCATTCTGACAGCCCTCTGCGACGGCGGTAACATTTCCGCCATTTTGTGTTTGTACCGGGGGTCTAAGTACGTTGCCACCCAGTACTGGTCCTTGACCCTCATGCTTTTTATACGGGGGTCCCTATTAAAACACTGGAGCATGAAGGCCCCCATTTGCACTAAAGTGGAAGCGGTGTGGTGGCCTGGCTCCTGCTCATCATCCAGGATAATGTCGTCCTCTTCATTCTCCTCTCCCCATCCTCGCACAACAGGGATCCCAGAAAGGTTTAAAGCATGCTCTTCTTGCTCCTGCTCATCCGCCCCGGCACCATCCTCCTCTGACTCCTCATCAGACTCCTGTTGTTGACTTGTCTCAGATAGAGTAGCCCCCCCTGGGAATTCATCCAGCATTGCGACTTCCTCATCTTCCCGCTCCTGCTCCTCCACAGCCTGATCAATGACACGACGCAATGCACGCTCCAGAAAGAAGGCATAAGGTACCATGTCACTGATGGCGCCATGGCTGCGACTGACCAGTTTGGTGATCTCCTCAAATGGCCGCAGAAGTCTGCATGTGTCGCGCATGAGCAGCCACTGGCGCGGTGAAAAAAAACCCAGCTCCCCAGAACCGTTTCTTTCGCAGAGTTCATACAGGTAGACGTTAACTGCACGTTTCTGCTGGAGCAGCCTATCAAGCATATAGAAGGTTGAGTTCCATCGCGTCGGGCAATCGCAAATAAGACGTCTGACCGGCAGATGGTGTCGCCGCTGAATGTCAGCAAGGCGAGCCATGGCCGTGTAAGATCTTCTGAAATGGGCCGAGATTTTCCTTGCCTGCCGCAAGATGTCCTGGACCCCAGGGTATTTGACAAGGAATCGCTGCACGACCAAGTTTAAGACGTGTGCCATGCACGGCACGTGCGTGATTTTGCCCTGTTTCAATGCGCTAAGCAGATTGGCACCGTTGTCACACACCACTTTACCAACTGTCAAATTGAGCGGTGTTAGCCACTCATCTGCCTGTGAACGCAAAGCTGAAAGGAGTGCCGGGCCAGTGTGGCTCTTTGCTTCCAGGCACAACAGACGCAGCACGGCATGGCAACGTCTCACCTGGCATGTGGAATAGGTTCTGGGGAGCTTGGGCGGTGCAGTGGAAGAGACGCTAGCAGCGGAAAAGGAGGAGGCAGCTGAGGAGGAGAGGGAGGAGGATGGAGTAGGAGGAGGAGAAGAAGAGTCAGGCCTGCATGCAATCCGTGGCGGTAAAACCAAATCTACACGGGTGCCACGGGTTACATGCTTGACGGCCGTCAGAAGGTTCACCCAGTGGGCAGTAAAACTGATATACCTTCCCTGCCCGTGTTTGCTAGACCACGTGTCTGTGGTCAGATGTATCTTGGCACCGACACTGTGTGCCAGAGATACATTCACTTGCCGCTGAACATGGCCATATAGCTCTGGGATGCCCTTCTCTGAGAAATACTTCCTTCCTGGGACCTTCCATTGTGGTGTTCCAATGGCCACAAATTTGCGAAAGGCCTCCGAGTCCACCAGTTTATATGGCAGTAGTTGGCGGGCTATGAGTTCTGACAAGCCAGCCGCCAACCGTTGGGCAAGAGGGTTATCCGGCATCATCATTTTTTTACGCTCAAACATTAGGCCCACGGAAGCCTGCCTTTTTGCAGAAAAATGTGAGCTTGGCGTGATGGAAGGTGGAGTGGAGGACAATTGTGAGGAGAGAGGAGAAGGAGAAGTAGAAGACGAGGCTGGACGGTGAGAGCCTGCAGTGTGGCTTTGTGTGTTCCGTTGCTCCCACTGGGCTCGGTGATGGCTGCTCATGTGCCTTCTTAAGGCGGTCGTCCCTAGGTGAGTATTGGGCTTACCGCGACTAACGCGTTGACTGCAAAGATTGCAGATGGCAACGCTATTGTCAGCAGCGGACACGTTAAAAAAAGCCCACACTGCGGAGCCATGTGCCGGTGTCCTGGGAGCGCCAGATGTGACCGTACATGGTCGATGACTCGCTCCTGATACATTTGCAGTCTGCTTTGTCCCTGCTGTGCAATGTAAGTCATTGCTGCTTCTCCTCCCTATCTGCTGGTCCATATCTCCCTCTGAACTCCCCTCCTCTTCCTCTCTTGTGGGCACCCACGTGACATCACTAGACACGTCATCATCAACGTCACCTTCCCCACCGCTATAAGTAGAGATCTCGGAGTAGGCAGCAACACCGGGGACCAACCTCCTCCTTGGGCTGATCTGGGTACTGGCGTCAGACTGCTGAGTAGCGCTTGTTGCTACCTCCTCTTCCTGATCCAATACCAAGAGTGGCTGCGCATCAGAAATGTCCTCTTGATATGGATCGGAAAATAATTCCAGTGACTCAAGCGGAAGGTATGTGGTGGTGGTGGTGGTGGTCGTGTTGTTGGTGGTAGTGTCTTTGGGGGTGCACATAGCAGAGAGTGAAGAAGAGGGTGCAGATCGAGAGGATGAGGAGGGTGCAGAAGAGTAAGGCTGAGCGAGCCACTCAACCAAGTCTGGTGCATCCTTTAAAGTAATTGAACGCACCTTCTGCAACTTCCCACTTTGGCTCAAGCCTGTTGCTCCTGCCCTACCCCTACCACCCCTGCGGAAGGGCCTGCCTCTTCCTCTGCATGTCATTTTTTAAATGACCCTGTGACAAAACTCTTAGTCCCTATACCGCTGAAGGACTGCTGCAGTATAGGTGAGCGGTCAGCAGTGGTGCACGTCAACCCTATCTATTGTGGACCTATAGCGGTCCTTACAGAACAGCAGACTGTACCGCACTCAAGCCTATGTACCGTAGCACCCTATACCAAGTTACCAGTCCTTATAAGAACTTTTGTGGACCAAGCAGGTTGTGTATTAGTGTTTAGCAGACTGTACGTCAGTCCCTATACCGCTGAAGGACTGCTGCAGTATAGGGCAGCGGTCAGCAGTGGTGCACGTCAACCCTATCTATTGTGGACCGATAGCGGTCCTTACAGAACAGCAGACTGTACCGCACTCAAGCCTATGTACCGTAGCACCCTATACCAAGTTACCAGTCCTTATAAGAACTTTTGTGGAACAAGCAGGTTGTGTGTTAGTGATTAGCAGACTGTACGTCAGTCCCTATACCGCTGAAGGACTGCTGCAGTATAGGTGAGCGGTCAGCAGTGGTGCACGTCAACCCTATCTATTGTGGACCGATAGCGGTCCTTACAGAACAGCAGACTGTACCGCACTCAAGCCTATGTACCGTAGCACCCTATACCAAGTTACCAGTCCTTATAAGAACTTTTGTGGAACAAGCAGGTTGTGTATTAGTGTTTAGCAGACTGTACGTCAGTCCCTATACCGCTGAAGGACTGCTGCAGTATAGGGCAGCGGTCAGCAGTGGTGCACGTCAACCCTATCTATTGTGGACCGATAGCGGTCCTTACAGAACAGCAGACTGTACCGCACTCAAGCCTATGTACCGTAGCACCCTATACCAAGTTACCAGTCCTTATAAGAACTTTTGTGGAACAAGCAGGTTGTGTGTTAGTGATTAGCAGACTGTACGTCAGTCCCTATACCGCTGAAGGACTGCTGCAGTATAGGGCAGCGGTCAGCAGTGGTGCACGTCAACCCTATCTATTGTGGACCGATAGCGGTCCTTACAGAACAGCAGACTGTACCGCACTCAAGCCTATGTACCGTAGCACCCTATACCAAGTTACCAGTCCTTATAAGAACTTTTGTGGAACAAGCAGGTTGTGTGTTAGTGATTAGCAGACTGTACGTCAGTCCCTATACCGCTGAAGGACTGCTGCAGTATAGGTGAGCGGTCAGCAGTGGTGCACGTCAACCCTATCTATTGTGGACCGATAGCGGTCCTTACAGAACAGCAGACTGTACCGCACTCAAGCCTATGTACCGTAGCACCCTATACCAAGTTACCAGTCCTTATAAGAACTTTTGTGGACCAAGCAGGTTGTGTATTAGTGTTTAGCAGACTGTACGTCAGTCCCTATACCGCTGAAGGACTGCTGCAGTATAGGGCAGCGGTCAGCAGTGGTGCACGTCAACCCTATCTATTGTGGACCGATAGCGGTCCTTACAGAACAGCAGACTGTACCGCACTCAAGCCTATGTACCGTAGCACCCTATACCAAGTTACCAGTCCTTATAAGAACTTTTGTGGAACAAGCAGGTTGTGTGTTAGTGATTAGCAGACTGTACGTCAGTCCCTATACCGCTGAAGGACTGCTGCAGTATAGGTGAGCGGTCAGCAGTGGTGCACGTCAACCCTATCTATTGTGGACCTATAGCGGTCCTTACAGAACAGCAGACTGTACCGCACTCAAGCCTATGTACCGTAGCACCCTATACCAAGTTACCAGTCCTTATAAGAACTTTTGTGGACCAAGCAGGTTGTGTATTAGTGTTTAGCAGACTGTACGTCAGTCCCTATACCGCTGAAGGACTGCTGCAGTATAGGGCAGCGGTCAGCAGTGGTGCACGTCAACCCTATCTATTGTGGACCGATAGCGGTCCTTACAGAACAGCAGACTGTACCGCACTCAAGCCTATGTACCGTAGCACCCTATACCAAGTTACCAGTCCTTATAAGAACTTTTGTGGAACAAGCAGGTTGTGTGTTAGTGATTAGCAGACTGTACGTCAGTCCCTATACCGCTGAAGGACTGCTGCAGTATAGGTGAGCGGTCAGCAGTGGTGCACGTCAACCCTATCTATTGTGGACCGATAGCGGTCCTTACAGAACAGCAGACTGTACCGCACTCAAGCCTATGTACCGTAGCACCCTATACCAAGTTACCAGTCCTTATAAGAACTTTTGTGGACCAAGCAGGTTGTGTATTAGTGTTTAGCAGACTGTACGTCAGTCCCTATACCGCTGAAGGACTGCTGCAGTATAGGGCAGCGGTCAGCAGTGGTGCACGTCAACCCTATCTATTGTGGACCGATAGCGGTCCTTACAGAACAGCAGACTGTACCGCACTCAAGCCTATGTACCGTAGCACCCTATACCAAGTTACCAGTCCTTATAAGAACTTTTGTGGAACAAGCAGGTTGTGTGTTAGTGATTAGCAGACTGTACGTCAGTCCCTATACCGCTGAAGGACTGCTGCAGTATAGGTGAGCGGTCAGCAGTGGTGCACGTCAACCCTATCTATTGTGGACCTATAGCGGTCCTTACAGAACAGCAGACTGTACCGCACTCAAGCCTATGTACCGTAGCACCCTATACCAAGTTACCAGTCCTTATAAGAACTTTTGTGGACCAAGCAGGTTGTGTATTAGTGTTTAGCAGACTGTACGTCAGTCCCTATACCGCTGAAGGACTGCTGCAGTATAGGGCAGCGGTCAGCAGTGGTGCACGTCAACCCTATCTATTGTGGACCGATAGCGGTCCTTACAGAACAGCAGACTGTACCGCACTCAAGCCTATGTACCGTAGCACCCTATACCAAGTTACCAGTCCTTATAAGAACTTTTGTGGAACAAGCAGGTTGTGTGTTAGTGATTAGCAGACTGTACGTCAGTCCCTATACCGCTGAAGGACTGCTGCAGTATAGGTGAGCGGTCAGCAGTGGTGCACGTCAACCCTATCTATTGTGGACCGATAGCGGTCCTTACAGAACAGCAGACTGTACCGCACTCAAGCCTATGTACCGTAGCACCCTATACCAAGTTACCAGTCCTTATAAGAACTTTTGTGGACCAAGCAGGTTGTGTATTAGTGTTTAGCAGACTGTACGTCAGTCCCTATACCGCTGAAGGACTGCTGCAGTATAGGGCAGCGGTCAGCAGTGGTGCACGTCAACCCTATCTATTGTGGACCGATAGCGGTCCTTACAGAACAGCAGACTGTACCGCACTCAAGCCTATGTACCGTAGCACCCTATACCAAGTTACCAGTCCTTATAAGAACTTTTGTGGAACAAGCAGGTTGTGTGTTAGTGATTAGCAGACTGTACGTCAGTCCCTATACCGCTGAAGGACTGCTGCAGTATAGGTGAGCGGTCAGCAGTGGTGCACGTCAACCCTATCTATTGTGGACCTATAGCGGTCCTTACAGAACAGCAGACTGTACCGCACTCAAGCCTATGTACCGTAGCACCCTATACCAAGTTACCAGTCCTTATAAGAACTTTTGTGGACCAAGCAGGTTGTGTATTAGTGTTTAGCAGACTGTACGTCAGTCCCTATACCGCTGAAGGACTGCTGCAGTATAGGGCAGCGGTCAGCAGTGGTGCACGTCAACCCTATCTATTGTGGACCGATAGCGGTCCTTACAGAACAGCAGACTGTACCGCACTCAAGCCTATGTACCGTAGCACCCTATACCAAGTTACCAGTCCTTATAAGAACTTTTGTGGACCAAGCAGGTTGTGTATTAGTGTTTAGCAGACTGTACGTCAGTCCCTATACCGCTGAAGGACTGCTGCAGTATAGGGCAGCGGTCAGCAGTGGTGCACGTCAACCCTATCTATTGTGGACCGATAGCGGTCCTTACAGAACAGCAGACTGTACCGCACTCAAGCCTATGTACCGTAGCACCCTATACCAAGTTACCAGTCCTTATAAGAACTTTTGTGGAACAAGCAGGTTGTGTGTTAGTGATTAGCAGACTGTACGTCAGTCCCTATACCGCTGAAGGACTGCTGCAGTATAGGGCAGCGGTCAGCAGTGGTGCACGTCAACCCTATCTATTGTGGACCGATAGCGGTCCTTACAGAACAGCAGACTGTACCGCACTCAAGCCTATGTACCGTAGCACCCTATACCAAGTTACCAGTCCTTATAAGAACTTTTGTGGAACAAGTGAGTTGTGAATGTTTAGCAGACTGCAGCAGAAGGGCAGCAGTCAAGTATAATATCCTTTCTATATTTGGAAGAAAGAATATTATACATGTACAAGCCTATTACTGTACCACTGATACCAGTCCTGAAAAGAACCTTTGTGGAACTAATAATAACAGCAAGTCTTTAAAATTACCCTCACTGCCTGACAACACTGCTTCCTTCCTGTCCCTATACAAATTGGCAAAAAAAGAGAACGATTAGTGGTTACTGGAACAGCTCTTTTGTGGACCTTGATAGTAACAGCTAATGATGATGATGATGATGATGATGATGAAAGACTAATCTGGCTGTCCCTGTAGCATACACCGTCCTTTCCCTTTCTCTAAACTAACAAAAGACACTCAGGCTGCTGCAAGAATCAGCAGCACAGCAAACCTATCAACACCTAACACCTATACCAGTCCTGAAAAGAACTTTTGTGTACCAAATAGCTAGTGGTTTATCTCTCCCTACTCCACACAGGAACCTGTCCCTATCGTAACAGAAGAAAGAATGTAAAATGGCCACCGGATCGGGTGTATTTATAGGTTAGGGGGAATGTACAAGTGTCCATGTGCTGTCATGTCTCAATTGGCTGTCCTGTATCACATGATAAACGTGTCACCAAAGGTTAAAGTTCTTGTATACATTAAACACGTAAGTCCGCCGCGGCGAACGACGGAAAAAGGCGTTCGAACGTGCGGACCGCGAATGTCGGAAATTCGCCGCGAAACGACCGCCGGGCGAACCGTTCGGCCATCACTAATTGGAAGCACTCTGAAGAGATATAGGATCTTAGGAAGTATTGTCATCTTAATTACAGAAATTCTACCCATCCATGCCAATGGGAGAGAGGACCAGGTTTTCATTAATGTTGAGAGGTGAGTTAGCATGGAGGGGTAGTTTGCTGAATATAGATTAGTTGGGTTAGCTGTAAATATAATTCCAAGATAAGCAATTTGTGTTGATGACCATGTGAATGGGAGGGAGTCTTGCAATTGCGCCTGCAAGTCAGGTGGAATAGAAATGTTTAAGGCTTTGGACTTATGAGTATTTATTTTGAGTCCTGATATTGATTCAAATTTGGTTAGGATATCTATAAGATTTGGGGCTGAAGTAAGTGGTGAAGTTATGAAAATAAGAACGTCGTCAGCAAACATACATAGTTTGTGTTGATAACCTCCTAGTTTGAGGCCTTTAATATTTATATTGGAGCGTATAAGCTGTGCGAGAGGTTCGATTGCCAAAGCAAATATAAGAGGGGAAAGGGGGCATCCTTGTCTATCCAGAATATGAAACATATGCTTTTGGCTTTTGATACAGAGAAGAGATCCAACCTCTAAATTGTGTTCCGAATCCCCATCGGATTAGGATGGAGTTGAGATAGGACCAAGAAATAGAATCGAATGCCTTTCTTATGTCTATTGAGAGGAAGCAGGTAGGTATACGACGGGATCTTGCTATGTGGGCTAGGAGGGTAGCACGGTGAATGTTATCACCTGCTTGTCTAGAGGTAATAAACCCTGTCTGATCTTTGTGAATGAGGGAGTCTATTATTGGATTTAGTCAGTTAGAGAGGATCTTGGCTAGAATTTTAATATCTAAATTAAGTATTGAAATTGGTCTATAATTTGACCAAGAAGTGTCATCAGTGTTCGGTTTTGGAATCATGGCTATGGATGCTAATAAGGATTCATCACGAAAGGAATGGTTTGTGAGAAGGGAGTTAAAGGCCTCTACCATAAGGGGAGATAGTATAGTAGTAAAATTTTTATAAAATATAGCTGAGAAACCATCAGGGCCTGGACGTTTGTGGATTTTCAGAGTTTTTATTGCTGTTTGGACTTCAAAATCTGAGATTGGTTTATTAAGAAGTTCTTTTTGAGCAGTCGAAAGGGAGGGGAGTTGTATAGAGGAGAGAAGGGTATCAAATTTTGCTTGGTCAAATTTATGAGTATCTCGGTATAGGTCAGTGAGTCCTTTACTAAACTTATGGTTAATTTTGAGAGGGTTACTAGAATAATAATCTTTGGATAATAGGAGGCGGATCGTTTTAGGGGTATAGTTTGCCTTGCGTAGGGCTAAGGCTAAGAAAGTAGTCGGGTTATTGGCTTTCATATAAAAAGTATGTGCTGATTTTCGGAGAATCTTTTCAGCGGAGTCTGTTAAGAATAGGTCGAGTTCTAATTTGGCTTTTTCATATAATTGTTTATTTTGCTGTGAGGGTGAGTTTTGAAAATTCTCAGAGGCTTTATAAAAAGCATCATCAAGTTGTGCATGTAGTTGTTTTTGTTTTTTCCGATGATATGTTTCTTGGCTAATGCAGACCCCTCTGATAGATGGTTTAAGGGCTCCCCAAAGTGTCAAAGGGTTTGTATCTAAGGGATTGTTGTTAGCAAGGTAGTCTTGTATAGCATTTTCTATATCTTGTCTGTATTTAGGTTTGGTTAGTAGACTGTCATTTATACACCAGGTACGGTAATTAGGTCTTGGAATTAATGATGAAAAGGATGTCATTACAGCATCATGATCTGACCAAGAGCCAAGTATCTAGTAAGGAATGCTGATTAAGAAGATTTTGGTATGAAAGGCGCTGAGCATTTATTGGAGTCGGGGATTTGTCTAGGAATGGATATATCACTTGATTAGAGTCTCCACAGAGCGTTAGGGTACCAGTTTTATGTGTATCCACTAGTGAGAACAAGTGAGAGAGGAAGGACAATGGATTCTTATTCAGGGCATAGTAAGAGACTATGGTAACTTCGCAGTCTAGCAAGTGGCCAGAGAGTAGTAGGTATCTTCCCTCGGGATCTTTAATTTCTTTTTTAAGTATAAACGGTGTGGTACGGTGAAAAGCTATTAAGACACCTCTCTGTTTGGTAGAGGCCGAGGCAGTATATGTCTGGGGGTATTGTTGACTGAAGAATTTTGGGAAGGATTGTGTTGAAAAGTGTGTTTCCTGTAAACATACCACTTGTGCTTTAAGCTTGGAAAAGTATTGGAATGCTTTAGCTCTCTTTGAGGGGGAGTTGAGTCCCTGTACATTGAGGGTTAGAATATTTAAAGTCATTTTTATGAAGAAGTGGAATATCAGGAGAGTTGTGGGTATTTGGTTAGAGCAAGGAAGGGTATATGGGGTAATGCAGATAGGAAATGAAAAGTATGAGTTGAATCTGGTAGTTGAAAGGGGTATGAGAAGCTTTGGTATAGAAAAAAGGGTGGCTCCTATGTGGAGCAAGTATTCAGTGGGTGGTAAAAATCACCAACCAATGGATACTGTAGGTCCAAAGAGTATCCGATTACAGCATCGGGTACTCGAGGATCAAGTTGAATGCACAGTACGTTATGACCGGGATTATGACAGCCATTCAAAATAGTCTATAAATTTGTAAACAAGCAAGTTTTTAAAACTATTATATAACTATATAATTATACTCGGTACATTAACAAAAGTACTAAAAAAAAAAAAAAAAAAGGTGTATGAAATAAAAATAGAATTAGTGAAGCATCTCTGAGGTCGATTTTACGATGATTTATAGTGCTTGTCTCATTAATTATAGCTGTCCTGTACCCATTAATCAGAAGTAAAACCCCCGACAACAGGTCCAGGAGAGGATAATAATATATATAATTTCTTATGAAATGAAGGTGTTGCAAATATACCGAGTATTGGCACTATAGTAGCATTTAAATTAAGAACGTTATATTATGTTAGGGTGTAAGACCCATCGCAGTGTTATTTACTGATGATGTCACTGAATATATGATTTAAGGCAGAACATGCCCTAGGGGTTCTATATCACATATAAGAATATTAACATCAGTCCATCTGTTCTTCTTGAGCTGATGGAGGTGAAGCAGTACGGCACCTTTTATGCATACTGGGATGATCTGAAAGATTAGAAGTGTCCTGTGGTTGTTTAGGAGAGTTAGATTTTGCTCGACGTTTGGATCCTTCAGCTGTTCCCTCTGAGGTTGACAGGCGAAGATCTTGAATTGCTTCAATGAGATCATCTTCCGTTTTACAGGTGAAGGTAGAACCCCGGTGAGAAAAGCGGACAGCAAATGGGAAGTTCCAGTGATAAGAGATGCCATGAAGTTGGAGAATCTGCAAATGTGGCTTCATCGCCTTTCTTTTCATTAGAGTTTGCTGTGAGAGGTCTTGAAAAATCTGATATTCATGCCCCTGAAAGATTAAGGAATCTTTACTACGGGCTGCTTCCATTATTTGTGCTTTAGTACGGAAGTAGTGTAATTTTATTACAATGTCCCTGGGGGGGCCATCCTCTTTTCTGGGAGCCAGGGTTCTATGAAACCTGTCCATTTCCAGGCGCTCTATAGGAATTGATGGGACTAATTCCTGGAAAAGCGCAGTAATAGTGGATTGGAGATCTTCTATAGCCTCAGGGTTGCCACGGATACGAAGATTAGATCTCCTGGCTCTATTTTCAAATTCCTTGAGTTGGCTGCTGAGGGAAGAATTTTCTTCCCTAAGGGCTTCTATTTCTTCTTTTTGATTATTTGTAATAACTTCCAATTCATCCATTCTCTGTTCTAGGACAGATGTGCGACGGCCCACCTCACGAATCTCTCATGTAAGTCTCTCAGTAATTGTATCTGAGGTGTTTTGTAAAGCCTTTTGTAAAACTCTCTCAAATTGACATAATAAGTCAGAGCCAGGAGGAGAGTTCTGTAAAGTAATGGGAGTCATTCCAAAATCAAAATCTGTCTCACATTTCTGTGTAGAGGGAGAAATCCTTATTTGTGTGTTTTTCTGTGAGGAAATATTGCAGGGGGATGATGTTCCCGCCATTTTAGCAGTAGTTCCAGTCAGCGATGTTTGGGCTTTTAAAGTTTTGGATTTAGATTTTTTCCCACTGTATATAGTATCAAAATGTGCCCTGATGTCTCAGTGACAAATGTAACAGTTTTGTAAAGCGGTGTGCTGCTATAACTTGCCGTTATTAGCTGTCAGGTCCCGGTATCCACGGAGCTCTAAGCAGCCATGTACTGCTCAGTTAGCCGCGCGCATGTGCAACTACACATTTCATTTCTCAACCACCTATTACAGTTTTGAAGGCCCTGGAACACCAGGGCAATGAAAACGTCCAGAAAATGACCCCATTTTGGAAAGCTAACACCCCAACGTATAATCTATGAGGCATAATGAGTCTTTTCAATGGTTCATTTTTTTCCAGAAGTTTTCGGAAAATGTGGAAAAAAATGAAAACGCATTTTTTTTTACACGAAGTTGTCCGTTTATAAGATATTTCCAACACATAGCATTTACATAGCAAAAATGGCACCCCAAAATACATTCTCCTACTCCTCCTGAGTATAACGATACCACATGTGTGAGTCTTTTACACAGCCTGACCACATACAGAGGCCTAATTTTGAAGTAGCACCTTCAGGCATTCTAGGAGCATAAATTACACATTTCATTTCTCAACCACCTATTACAGTTTTGAAGGCCCTGGAACACCAGGGCAATGGAAACGTCCAGAAAATGACCCCATTTTGGAAAGCTAACACCCCAACGTATAATCTATGAGGCATAATGGGTCTTTTCAATGGTTAATTTTTTTCCAGAAGTTTTTGGAAAATGTGGAAAAAAATGAAAACGCATTTTTTTTACACAAAGTTGTCCGTTTATAAGATATTTCCAACGCATAGCATTTACATAGCAAAAATAACACCCCAAAATACATTCTACTACTCCTCCTGAGTATGGCAATACCACATGTGTGAGACGTTTACACAGCCTGGCCACATACAGAGGCGCAACATGCAAGGAACACCGTCGGCGTTCCAGGGACACATAGCCTGCACATACCAAGAATTACACCCCCAAATACATTATGCTGAGCAAAGGGTAAAGAAAAGATTACCTGTGGTTTTAGAAGCGCAGTTGTACACAGGAGGATATCACTGTTCCAGGCAGCAGGCAGGGACTTGGTCAGCAACAGCGAACACAGTTTTTCAGGCAGCAGGCAGGGATACTGTCCATATTACAGTCCAGGGTCAGTGCAGAGATGTCAGCAGTGCCAAAAATATTGGTCCTGGTAGTAGGCAGGTCCTTGTGGTGTGGTCAGTGCGGTATGACGGCAGTAAGTAGAGCCTCGTTCACGACAGAATGGGGATAGGGGTAGAGGCTTCTCCCTCCCAAATCTCGTTGAAGCCTCCGAGTCTCCAGACCCTAATCTAGGAATAAGAAAACAAAGACAATTCTTTTCTTCTTCCAGAAAAACTATACTGGAGCCCCTCACATATGTGAGACCCGTGTTGAATCCCACTAGTCCAGTTGCAGAATACAAGATCAGTCCAAGAGGCAGGCAAATATCGTGGTCAAACAGTCCAAGGTCAGTTCCAGATCAGGCAGAGGTATGTACAGAATCGTTAGGCAGAAGCATGGTCGAATAACAGTCCAGGGTCAGTTCCAGATCAGGCAGAGGTATGTACAGAATCGTTAGGTAGAAGCATGGTCGAATAACGGTCCAGGGTCAGTTCCAGATCAGGCAGCGGTATGTACAGAATCGGCAGGCATAAGAGTGGTCAAATAACAAGCCAGGATCACTTACAGAGCAGGCAGTGGCATAAGGGGTGTGAAGGTGTATGAAGTCAGGAACTGAGGATTATGTTTACCATACTTCACTAAACATTTATTGAAGTATGGTAACGCCAAGATACAAGAGATGGTTAGAGACTGAGGACATGGGGGCATGACAGCGTCATGACGTAGGGGGCGTGGCCTCGGAGCTCGATCCTCCGCGTCCTCCCCGCTCTCCCTCGCCTCCCCGCTACTCCGCTACACGGACCGCAGCGTGCTGATTACAAGCACGAGACTAGCAGACTGACCGCAAACCCGGACGCGAGGTGCAGTACGTCGGAGGAGCTGAGCGGACCGGACAAGGTGATAAAGATGCCGGGGACATGAGGTACAGCGCCGCTGCTCCCCGCTCGCCATACATTCGGCTCACGCTCGCTGAGTAATCTGCATTCCTGTGGAACCTCGTCCCCCCTGCCAGCACTACCCAAGCAGCATAGAGGTGAAGAGACCGGACCTGCTGAGAGAGCAAAAACTGCCGGTGGAAGGCTGAGACAGGAAATTCTGGACTAAACCAGGGAGGTGGTAAGCCTATTAGCCTGTGAGGGCTCAACACAGCTATATAGTAATTTGGCATGTTGCTATTCGTGAGTGGAGTGTTGTAGCAGCGGCAGGGGGAGGATGTCAGGGGTCTGGAGAATGTCACAAGAAATGTAAGGACTTGGTTGTGACCCCCCATAGGGAACTCTGGAAGAGAAGTACCTGTACCTGTTGTGGAAATTATGCTGAAGATCTTATCTAAGTGCTAAGGAGTTTTTGTATTGTTGAAGCTTTGGTTCTGTTGAAGATTCTATGGTCGGTGAGCTCCCCCTTAGTAAACAGCGTAAAAAGGGAGAGGAAAAGGAAGGGGAAAAGGGAACCGTCCTATAGACTGAGTGGGAAGGAGTAACCAAAGTACCCAAAGTGTTCATTGCCTTATGCCGGCCCTGAGATGAAAAAATAGAGACCGAGAGGAGAACAATAGTGACTGTCATCTCTTAGTGTGAACTTGCTTAATTGGTGTCTTGGCAACATTGGAAATTACGACGGGGTACCCTGAACGTAAAAACCTTCCACGGACTAAGCAGACCCTCCTTTTTCCTCTCTTTTCTGCTTGTTTTTTTTCTTTTTACAGGTGGTCGGTAAAAATTCACCTATGGTCTTCACCCGGACTTTTTCTCGATATTGCTCTGGGGTGTATAGGGTTGTTGGAACTAGTATGAATTAATGTGGAGACAGACGTAGATTTGGTGGCTGCTGGGGAATCCCCCCGTGGTTTCTCTTTTTTTTTTTTTTTTTTTATTATTATGAAGGGGAAATCAAGTAAGACGAAATCAATTACCCCAGTCACAAGCCCGGTAGGGATCCAGAAATATATGGCGGCAAATTCTACCATAAGAGAAGAGGAGATTGGGAGCCCTAGAGTGGAGAAACCGGTGCGGGTGGGAGCTAGTAAGCAGAGAGGGGGGGAAAGCAGAACAGAGAAGAACATCCCCGCTAAATCTTTGGAGACCCAGAAAAATGGAGGGGTGGCACAGGGGGCTGCGGGAAGACAGGAGGAAGTGCAGGAGGAAGGGAGGCGAGACACGGAGGAAGGAGGGATACTCCCGGGAGGCTATGGAAGATCGTCACCTGTAGAACAAACCTCACATTTAAAAGAGATGCTCGGGGAGATGTTCGCAAAAATGGAAACCTCCCTCAAGGTACAAATCGCCACAATAAGGGTAGATATTGGGCAAGTATTGGGGAGAGTAGAGGAAATAGAAAATAGAGTTGAGACCCACGAGCAGAAAATAGAGGAAATACTAGAGCAGGTTACAGCATTAAGGAAGGGAAACAGGGCATTACTGCATAAGTTAGAAGACCAGGAAAATCGCAGTAGGAGAAAGAACTTACGGATTAAAGGGCTCCCCGAGTCTCATAATAGCTTGACACTTAAGGAAGTAGCTCAACAAATCTTCAACCCACTGTTAGATAGGGAAATCTCAGAACCCCTAAGAATAGATAGAATCCATAGGATAGCACGATCTTCAGGAAGGGGGTCAGAATACCCGCGAGATGTAATGGTGAGGTTCCATTATGTGGAGGAAAAAACTCGGGTGATGGGAAAGATTAGAACTAATCCAGGGCTGTCCTATGGGGGTGCAGAACTCCAGATTTACTCAGATTTAGCAGTAGAGACCTTAAGGAGAAGAAGACGACTTAAACCGCTTACAGAGATGATGACGGCAGCAAATATCCCGTATCAATGGGGATTCCCATCATGCTTAATTGGGAAGAAAGAGGGAAGGTCTGCGGTCCTCCGTTTTCCGGAGGACGTACAGGATTTCTGTGAGCGGTTAGGTATAAACACCCCTACGCAGTTAGAATGGGAAAAGGAAGAGGAGGTAGGGGTGATAGGGAAAATCGTCAAAAATGGTAGGACGTAGGAACCCTGGACTAAGCAGAGAGGAAGGGGGACAATTAGCGGTGAGCGGATTTAGTGGGGGACGGGGGGATTGGGGGGGGGGGGAGGTGAGGGAGGCGGGGTCTCCTAAGGTTGTGGGCCGGAATTAGCCCTAGGGATACTATGGAGGTGGGTCGATCAAGTTGGAAAATCGTCCAGTACCATAGGAACAACGGGAAAAGGGTTGTCTTACCCAATCTTTTGAGATGTTCCGTTATAAGACAGGGGGGGGGGAGGATGAGGGGGGGGATTTCTCTTTTTCTTTTTTTTTATTTTTTTTTATTTTTGGGGGCTCTCACTCGATCCTTCCTTAGAGCTGTAGGAGTAGATCCAGCTGGGTCCACTGGACGCGTTAGAGAAAGAGGAAATTAATATTCGCAACAAAATATGGAATTATTGAACGTTGTTACTTATAATGTAAGGGGCTTAAATACAAAAAGGAAAAGATATAGGATTAATGATGAGTTAAGGCATATGGGAGCAAACATAGTGTGCCTCCAGGAAACACATATAACACATACCGTATATACTCGAGTATAAGCCGAGATTTTCAGCCTCTTTTTTGAGGCTGAAAGTGCCCCCCTCGGCTTATACTCGAGTCATCGCTGTCTGCCCGCTCGATCAGCGTGTCGAGCAGACAGACAGCGGCCATTCTATTCAAAAGCCGCGCCTCCGGCTCCGCCTTCGCCTGTGATAGGCGGAACACTGAATTTCCCAGCAGCCTGTGTTCCGCCTATCACGGACATCGTATCATCCTCGTACTACGGACGAGGATGATACGACGTCTGTGATAGGCGGAACACAGGCTGCTGGGAAATTCAGTGTTCCGCCTATCACAGGCGAAGGCGGCGGCGCAGCTTTTGAACTTTACAATGGCCGCCGACGAAGAGGGCACGGGACGGCACGGCACGGGACGGGACGGGACGGGGGCAAGGCAAGGCACGACACGGGACGGATGCAAGGAGGCAAGGCACGGCACGGGACAGAGGCAAGGAGGCAAGGCACGGGACGGAGGCTCGGGACAAAGGTAGGCTGGACACACACACACACACACACACACACACACACACACACACACACACACACACACACACACACACACACATGGATGGAGACACACACAGGGATGGATGGATGGATGGATGGAGACACACACACACAGGGATGGATGGATGGATGGATGGAGACACACACACACAGGGATGGATGGATGGATGGATGGATGGAGACACACACACACAGGGATGGATGGATGGATGGACACACACACACACAGGGATGGATGGACGGACACACAGGGATGGACGGACACACAGGGATGGACGGACACACAGGGATGGACGTACACACAGGGATGGACGGACACACACACAGGGATGGACAGGCATGTCTCACCCTCGGCTTATACACGAGTCAATAAGTTTGCCAGTTTTTTTGGGGGTAAATTGGGGGCCTCGGCTTATATTCGGGTCGGCCTATACTCGAGTATATACGGTATTTCAGGAATTAGGATAAACACAGGGGATTTTCCGGTGTGGATACATGCGGATTCCCCCTCTCCTTACTCCAGAGGAGTGGCGATTGGCTTCGGTAAAGCAACGAGATTTGACTTAGAAAAGCGTTTAGTGGACCCAGAAGGGAGATATTTGTGTGTAAAAGGGATGTTACAGAACATGAAATGTACTATTGTAAATGTATATGCCCCGAATAAGAATGCTGACAAATTCCTAAGGAAGTTGTTAAAAAAGATAGAAGATTTTAAGGAAGGGAACCTGATTTTAGCAGGCGACCTGAATTGGAACATGGATGTGAAGAAGGAGAAGGTCAGGGAAGGAGGAAGTAGGCTACCCAATGATAAACAAAGAAAGTTGGTAAAGGCTTTGGCAAGCTTTCAATTACAAGATGCTTGGAGGGCATTACATCCAAGAGATAAGGACTTTACCTGCTTCTCCCCGGTACACGGTACTTTCTCCAGAATTGATTACATCTTTTTAGAGTATCAGCTCCTATCAGCATTAAGGAAGGCTGAAATAAAATCAATAACGATTTCAGACCATGCGCCAGTAATAATCCAGTTAGAGATTAGGGGAGTACGTGTGTCGGGAACAAGCTGGAGGCTTAATGAACTATTGCTTCAGGATAAGGAATCAATTAATAAGATCGAACAGGAAATGGAACAATTTTTTAGGTTGAATGATACTCCGGGAGTCTCTGCCCCAATACTGTGGGAGTCTCATAAAGTTGTAATTAGAGGTATACTAATCGGGATTGGAGCGGGAAAGAAGAAAGAGAGGGAGAAAAAGAAGCGGCTACTGTATGAGGAGATACAGAGAGGGGAACAGAGTAGGAGGATGGAGGGTATCCCGGAGAGTCAGGAGCTGAAAAGGATGAAGAGCGAGTTAGAAGAGTGTTTGGAGCAAGAGAGGAAGGCTGCTTATCATACGTTAGAAAAGGAGAGATATCTCTGGGGAAATAAATCAGGAAAATGGTTGGCCAGGAGGGTGAAGGAAAAAAAAAATAGAACCTTTATCTCAAGAGTAAGAGACAAGAAGGGAGAAGTACAAATTATGCCGGATAAGATAATGGATACGTTTCATGCATACTACAGTGCCCTCTATAATATTGGAAATAATAAGGGGGGCGCGACCCGAGAGGAAATAGGTGACTACCTGAGGGGGTTAGATTTACATAAACTAACGCAAGAGGACATGGCCTCACTAGAATCTCCAATTAAGATTGAGGAAGTTGAAATAGCGATTAAAAATACAGCAGTGGGGGGATGTCCGGGGCCGGATGGGTTTCCGATTCTATATTATAAGAAATTCCAAAAACAACTCGCGCCAAAATTATGTGAGTACTTTAATGTGGTGGGGGAGGGGAGAGGTAAGTTTAGGGATGAAACAATGCTGGCACATATAGCACTAATCCTGAAGGAGGCAAAAGATCCTATGGCAGTTGAAAGTTATAGGCCAATATCTCTCTTGAACTCAGACATTAAGCTGTTTTCAAAAATTATTGCGGAGCGATTGAGGCCCTATGTGCCGCATTGGGTTCAGAAAGATCAGGTGGGCTTTGTTCAAGGGAGAGAAGGGAGAGACAATACCCTGAAAACCATTGTGTTGACGCAGGAGGCAATCAGACAGGGAGCCCCCACGGTACTTGTGTCAAATGATGCTGAAAAAGCATTCGACAGGGTTAGCTGGGGCTTCCTGTCTGAGGTAATAAGGCACTTTGGAATAGGTGAAAAGATGGGAAGATGGATAGAGGCCCTATATGACCGCCCTAAAGCCAGAATAAGAGTTAATGGATCCCTTTCGCGCCCCCTAGAGTTATTCAATGGGACGCGACAGGGCTGCCCCCTCTCCCCGCTCCTTTTTATAATGGTATTAGAGCCCCTCTTGGCAACCATTAGAAAAAACCAAGATATCCAGGGAATTAAAGTATTGGACAAGGAGTATAAGATAGCAGGCTTTGCCGACGATCTTTTACTATGACCATTATATGACCAACCCGAGGATTTCTATCCCGGGAACTATGAAAGAACTTATGAAATTCGGGGAGGTCTCAAACTTCAAAGTGAATATGTCAAAGTCTGAGATATTAAACTTAAATCTATCAACAGCTGAACAAAAGGCGATCCAGGGGAAGCTGCCGTTTAGATGGTGCCCAAAAGAATTAGGGTATCTGGGAATTAATTTGACAGCAAAAATGGGAGACCTGTTTGAGGCTAACTATATCCCTCTCCTTAATAAAATTAAGCAACAACTGAGTAAGATTCAATACAGAGCCCTCTCGTGGACGGGAAGAGTAAATGTTATAAAGATGTTTATCTTACCGATATTTACATATACTTGCCAAATGATTCCTATTATATTATCCCCAGCGTACTTAAATAAACTTAAAACTATGATCAGAAGATTTATATGGAGGGGAAAGGTAGCGAGGGTGGCAACTCATATCCTGACTAGAAGTAAAGAGAGAGGGGGGCTGGCCTTACCCGATTTTAAGAAGTATTACGAGGCTATTATGATATCACGTGTTACGGACTGGATATATAATGGAGGGGGTAAGGACTGGGCAGAATTAGAAATTAATTTAAGCACAAAGAATTTAGGGGAATTAATATGGATACCAGCAAAAACTAGAGAGTTAGCGGCAAATACAAGCACACTCACGAAAAATACACTGCGGACTTGGGACACAATAAACAAGAGACATGGGTGGTCACACAACTCACCATATATTCCGCTGTTGGATAATATTTTTTTTAGACCAGGGCAGGAGGAGTACATATATTTTAGTAGGTGGGCTAGGAAAGATAGTATTAGATTACACGAGGTTATGGTAGGGGATAGATTATGCACATATGAAGAAATCATTGGGAAATGGGGACATAAACCCTTGGATAAATGGAGACATTCACAATTATTCTACTTTGCCCAGTCCTTACCTCACCCATTGAGGGGTAAGGAGAAGTTGAGGCCCTTAGAAAAATTATTTGCGAACCGGAATAGTCTGGTAAAAAGAACAACAAAAATATACAAAATTTTGTTAGAAGAAGCGGGAAATAAATATCCTGAATACCTTGGTAAATGGGAAAGGGAAATAGGCTTTCTAAGTAGTGATGAACAGAGAAATAAAATACTGAGACGTACGTATTCGGTAGCGATAGACTCACAAACTAGGGAGTAGTGATGGACGAACTTCCGACGGGACGTTTCGCGAACGCGAAACGCGAACGGACACAAACGTTCGCGAAAACGACCGTTCGCCGCGGGCTCCATTGACTTCAATGGGAGGCGAATTTCGCAAACCTTTAGGTCGAATTTGCGGCCACGGGGTAATTATTAGGGGGTAGCACGTAGTCCCACCACCTGGACAATAGCATAATACATGTATGAGGTGAATTTGGGATCGATAACTACAAGCATTTTTTTTTTATTTGGGAAATTGTTCTGACAATTCAGGACTATGGAGCTAATGAAGGCAATGGAGGAGAGGGAAGGTCAGGGACCAGGGTAGGCAAACAAGAGGGTGCAGGAGATACAGAGCACTGACAGCAGCACCGTAATACAGAGCACTGACATCAGCACCGTGACATACAGCGCTGACAGCAGCTCCGTGACATACAGCGCTGACAGCAGCTCCGTGACATACAGCGCTGACAGCAGCTCCGTGACATACAGCGCTGACAGCAGCTCCGTGACATACAGCGCTGACAGCAGCTCCGTGACATACAGCGCTGACAGCAGCACCGTGACATACAGCGCTGACAGCAGCTCCGTGACATACAGCGCTGACAGCAGCTCCGTGACATACAGCGCTGACAGCAGCTCCGTGACATACAGCACTGACAGCAGCTCCGTGACATACAGCGCTGACAGCAGCTCCGTGACATACAGCGCTGACAGCAGCACCGTGACATACAGCGCTGACAGCAGCTCCGTGACATACAGCGCTGACAGCAGCTCCGTGACATACAGCGCTGACAGCAGCTCCGTGACATACAGCACTGACAGCAGCTCCGTGACATACAGCGCTGACAGCAGCTCCGTGACATACAGCGCTGACAGCAGCACCGTGACATACAGCGCTGACAGCAGCTCCGTGACATACAGCGCTGACAGCAGCTCCGTGACATACAGCGCTGACAGCAGCTCCGTGACATACAGCGCTGACAGCAGCTCCGTGACATACAGCGCTGACAGCAGCTCCGTGACATACAGCGCTGACAGCAGCTCCGTGACATACAGCGCTGACAGCAGCTCCGTGACATACAGCGCTGACAGCAGCTCCGTGACATACAGCGCTGACAGCAGCACCGTAAGCAGCCCCAGGAGGAAGTCAGCACAGCACAGGGATGGTGTGATCCCCTCATAATAAGAACCCCCAGGAGGAAGTCAGCACAGCACAGGGATGGTGGGAGCCCCTCATAATAAGAACACCCAGGAGGAAGTCAGCACAGCACAGGGATGGTGGGAACCCCTCATAATAAGCAGCCCCAGTAGAAATATGACACCGCTCAACCTCTTCAAAGAGGAGGGTAGGGGCATATAGTACGGTGTGCTTTTTTGGGTCAGGGAAGTGAGCCAAATGAATTAAGAAGGTCTGTGTGCTTGATTCCAAAAATTGTTTATAGACATATACATGGTCTACTGATCACATGTGTTGAATTCCTCCGAGATCCATGCCTCATTCATTTTTAGAAATGTGAGGTAGTTAACACTGTCGTGAGCTAGGCGAGTACGCTTATCGGTCACAATCCCCCCTGCTGCGCTGAACGTCCTTTCGGACAGGACACTGGATGAGGGGCAAGCCAACAGTTCGATTGCAAATTGGGCAAGCTCTGGCCAGAGGTCAAGCCTGCCCACCCAGTAGTCTAGGGGTTCATCACTCCTCAGAGCGTCCACATCGGCCGTTAACCCAATGTAGTCGGACACCTGACGGTCTAGGCGTTCCCTGATGCTGGATCCGGATGACACCTGTCGATGGGTCGGCTGAAAGAATGACCTCATATCCGAAGTCACCAACACATCTTCAAACCGGCCTCTTCTTGCAGGCGCTGTTGGATTGGTACCCGCAAATCCTTCTCTGGGAGTGGGAATTGCTCCTCTGCCAGCGCACGCAAAAGCAGAATGCAGCATTTCTCGAAGCAAGGCCTGGAAGTGCTGCATTCTGACAGCCCTCTGCGACGGCGGTAACATTTCCGCCATTTTGTGTTTGTACCGGGGATCTAAGTACGTTGCCACCCAGTACTGGTCCTTGACCCTCATGCTTTTTATACGGGGGTCCCTATTAAAACACTGGAGCATGAAGGCCCCCATTTGCACTCAAGCGGAAGGTATGTGGTGGTGGTGGTGTTGTTGGTGGTAGTGTCTTTGGGGGTGCACATAGCAGAGAGTGAAGAAGAGGGTGCAGATCGAGAGGATGAGGAGGGTGCAGAAGAATAAGGCTGAGTGAGCCACTCAACCAAGTCTGGTGCGTCCTTTAAAGTAATTGAACGCACCTTCTGCAACTTCCCACTTTGGCTCAAGGCTGTTGCTCCTGCCCTACCCCTACCACCCCTGCGGAAGGGCCTGCCTCTTCCTCTGCCTGTCATTTTTTAAATCACCCTGTGACAAAACTCTTAGTCCCTATACCGCTGAAGGACTGCTGCAGTATAGGGCAGCGGTCAGCAGTAGTGCACGTCAACCCTATGTATTGTGGACCGATAGCGGTCCTTACAGAACAGCAGACTGTACTGCACTCAGGCCTATGTACCGTAGCACCCTATACCAAGTTACCAGTCCTTATAAAAACTTTTGTGGACCAAGCAGGTTGTGTGTTAGTGTTTAGCAGACTGTGCGTCAGTCCCTATACCGCTGAAGGACTGCTGCAGTATAGGGCAGCGGTCAGCAGTAGTGCACGGCAACCCTATGTATTGTGGACCGATAGCGGTCCTTACAGAACAGCAGACTGTACTGCACTCAGGCCTATGTACCGTAGCACCCTATACCAAGTTACCAGTCCTTATAAGAACTTTTGTGGACCAAGCAGGTTGTGTATTAGTGTTTAGCAGACTGTGCGTCAGTCCCTATACCGCTGAAGGACTGCTGCAGTATAGGGCAGCGGTCAGCAGTAGTGCACGGCAACCCTATGTATTGTGGACCGATAGCAGTCCTTACAGAACAGCAGACTGTACTGCACTCAGGCCTATGTACCGTAGCACCCTATACCAAGTTACCAGTCCTTATAAGAACTTTTGTGGACCAAGCAGGTTGTGTGTTAGTGATTAGCAGACTGTACGTCAGTCCCTATACCAATGAAGGACTGCTGCAGTATAGGGCAGCGGTCAGCAGTAGTGCACGGCAACCCTATGTATTGTGGACCGATAGCGGTCCTTACAGAACAGCAGACTGTACTGCACTCAGGCCTATGTACCGTAGCACCCTATACCAAGTTACCAGTCCTTATAAGAACTTTTGTGGACCAAGCAGGTTGTGTATTAGTGTTTAGCAGACTGTGCGTCAGTCCCTATACCGCTGAAGGACTGCTGCAGTATAGGGCAGCGGTCAGCAGTAGTGCACGGCAACCCTATGTATTGTGGACCGATAGCAGTCCTTACAGAACAGCAGACTGTACTGCACTCAGGCCTATGTACCGTAGCACCCTATACCAAGTTACCAGTCCTTATAAGAACTTTTGTGGACCAAGCAGGTTGTGTGTTAGTGATTAGCAGACTGTACGTCAGTCCCTATACCAATGAAGGACTGCTGCAGTATAGGGCAGCGGTCAGCAGTAGTGCACGGCAACCCTATGTATTGTGGACCGATAGCGGTCCTTACAGAACAGCAGACTGTACTGCACTCAGGCCTATGTACCGTAGCACCCTATACCAAGTTACCAGTCCTTATAAGAACTTTTGTGGACCAAGCAGGTTGTGTATTAGTGTTTAGCAGACTGTGCGTCAGTCCCTATACCGCTGAAGGACTGCTGCAGTATAGGGCAGCGGTCAGCAGTAGTGCACGGCAACCCTATGTATTGTGGACCGATAGCAGTCCTTACAGAACAGCAGACTGTACTGCACTCAGGCCTATGTACCGTAGCACCCTATACCAAGTTACCAGTCCTTATAAGAACTTTTGTGGACCAAGCAGGTTGTGTGTTAGTGTTTAGCAGACTGTGCGTCAGTCCCTATACCGCTGAAGGACTGCTGCAGTATAGGGCAGCGGTCAGCAGTAGTGCACGTCAACCCTATGTATTGTGGACCGATAGCGGTCCTTACAGAACAGCAGACTGTAACGCACTCAGGCCTATGTACCGTAGCACCCTATACCAAGTTACCAGTCCTTATAAGAACTTTTGTGGACCAAGCAGGTTGTGTATTAGTGTTTAGCAGACTGTGCGTCAGTCCCTATACCGCTGAAGGACTGCTGCAGTATAGGGCAGCGGTCAGCAGTAGTGCACGGCAACCCTATGTATTGTGGACCGATAGCGGTCCTTACAGAACAGCAGACTGTACCGCACCCAAGCCTATGTACCGTAGCACCCTAGACAGACCAAGTTACCAGTCCTGATAAAGAGCTTTGTGGAACAAGTGAGTTGTGAATGATTAGCAGACTGCAGCAGAAGGGCAGCAGTCAAGTATAATATTCTTTCTATATTTGGAAGAAAGAATATTATACGTGTACAAGCCTATTACCGTACCACTGATACCAGTCCTGAAAAGAACCTTTGTGGAACTAATAGTAACAGCAAGTCTTTAAAATTATCCTCACTGCCTGACACACTGCTTCCTGCCTGTCCCTATACAAATTGGCAAAAAAGAGTAGGCTGGAACGATTAGCTGGAACAGCTCTTTTGTGGACCTGATAGTAACAGCTAATGATGATGATGATGATGATGATGAAGAAAGACTAATCTGGCTGAGCTGTCCCTAAAATAGCAGCATACAGCGCTCTGTCCCTTTATCTAAACTGACAAAAGAAACTCAGGCTGCTGACCTAACACCTATACCAGTCCTGAAAAGAACTTTTGTGTACCAAATAGCTAGCGTTTTCTCTGTCCCTACTCCACACAGGATCCTTTCCCTACAGTGACAGAAGAAAGAATGTAAAATGGCCACCGGATCGGGTGTATTTATAGGTTAGGGGGAATGTCCAAGTGTCCATGAGCTGTCATGTCTCAATTGGTTGTCCTGTAACACATGATAAACGTGTCACGAAAGGTTAAAGTTCTTGTATACATTAAACACGTAAGTCCGCCGGGGCGAACGACGGAAAAAGGCGTTCGAACCCGCGGACGGCGAAAGTCGGAAATTCGCCGCGAAACGACCGCCGGGCGAAACGTTCGTCCATCACTACTAGGGAGATGTCCTATAAACTACTGTCTAGGTGGTATATAACTCCACAGCAAGGAAATAAGATCAGCAAGGAAAATTCCTCTAGGTGTTGGAGAGGATGCTCGGCGGTGGGATCCTTTGCTCACCTATGGTGGGACTGTCCTAAAATACAAGCATACTGGGGGAAAATAATAGAACAAGTTTTAATGTAACAGGTGAAAGGATTAGAAGTGATCCCTGGGTGTGCCTATTTCATGGCACAGTAGTTAGAGAGGAAGAATATGGACAGACCTTGACCCCCTGTTTGTTGAATTCTGCCAAAGCCTTGATCCCACGGAAATGGAAAAGCCAGGATCCCCCCACAATGAAGGAATGGGTAGAGAGACTGGAAAAAGTAAGAAATATTGAAGCTACGATATATAAGTCAGAAAATGCGGAGGAGAGGTATCTGAATAAGTGGAGACATTGGTTACAATTTAGAAAATCTGACAATTATTGGAAGTTACTTGAATGTTAGTGATCCCTAACAATGGAAGGACCGAGTGAGAGGGGTAGGGAGGGAGTGGGTGGGGGGTTTCTTATTGGAGATAATGTCAAAAGGATTGAATTTTGTAATAAAACGAGATTGTTTGTTAAACTTGAAAAATAAAGAATTTTAAAAAAAAGAAGTATGGTAACGCCGAAAACAGTCGCCTATGCAGAGGCCTGGTTGGGAAGGACATTGTGCACAATAATAAGATGTGTCTCTTCTGACTCCTGCTTTGGTACACACCTTACATCTTTTTTGACGTCTTTGGCCTGTTGGTTTGAGAGGGATTTTATCGGGAAAGTGGCGCTCGGAGAGTCAACTAATAACATCTGATCGGATATTTTCTGGTGGGCCGTTTGGGAAAATAAGGGCAGTGAAAACTTCCTACTGGTATCCAAAGAAACATTTGGGGTTTTGGGTGGAGTTGCGGTAAATGACATAGGAATTGTAAATGGCCAATTGAAAAAAATAAATTGCTACTTTTTTGTACCAATGGTATGTCCGTCTTGTGGCAAGATATGGTTCCATCATTTGGTCGTTGAAGTCGACTCCCCCCATGAACAAATTGTATTCATAAATGCATTTTGTTTTTTTTACGAGGCCATTCCTTCTGGGGATTTCCACGAAGGTATCATTGTGGATAGAAGATAACATATACACATTCCTTCTGTCCCTCCACTTCACCGCCAGAACCTCCTTGTTTCTCAGACTTGCGGTTTCTCCTTTTCGTAGCTTCTTATTCACAAGACTTTGAGGAAAGCCCTTCCGATTCCTTTTTACGGTGCCACATGCTGGCGTCTTCTTCCGGTGAAGGTTGTGGAACAGGGGCAGAGATGTGTAGAAGTTATCTGCATACAGGTGGTAGCCTTTATCCAATAGGGGGTATATGAGGTCCCAAACAACTTTTCCGCTGGATCCCAAGTAGTCCGGACAATTAGGTGGCTGCAGCTGGGTGTCCTTCCCTTCGTACACTATGAATGAATATGTGTACCCTGTGGCTCGGTCGCATAATTTGTAGACCTTCACCCCATAGCGGGCCCTTTTGCTGGGCATAAATTGCTTAATTTTAAGCCTGCCACTAAATTTAATAAGGGACTCATCCACACATATGTGTTGGTCCGGGGTAAACAATTTGGGGAATGTTTCTGAAAAATAATTAAGTATTGGTCGAATTTTGTAAAGCCTGTCATAATTTGGATCATTTCGTGGAAGGCACTGGGAATTGTCGCTGAAATGTAAGAACCTCAGGATCATCTGATACCTGGTTCTGGGCATTACCGCGGAGAAGAGCGGTGTGTGGTGGAGGGGGTGGGTTGACCAATAGGTACGCAATTGATTTTTTTTGTTGAGTCCCATGTTAAATGTGAGGCCTAAAAAAACCTTGAACTCCTCCACCGTTAGGTCTCTCCATTCGTAGGGACGGGCATAATAAGATATCGGATTTTTCAAAATAAATTGTTGTGCATACAGGTTGCACTGGGCCACAATTGACGACAACATATCCTCCGTAAAAATTAAATTAAAAAAATCTATTGGGGTAAAATTCTCCGTGTCCACCTAGACTCCTGGCTGGGCAGTGAAAGGGGGAACATTGGCCTCTCCTGAATTAGGAGGAAGCCACAAGGGGTTCTGAAGGGCATAGGGAAGGCCGGCATGGCTCCTAACCCTTTGGGGCTGAGATGACACCCCACTGGTACTTGGCCTTTCTTGCCGGGGCACTGCGGTGCTGGTGGACGGCACTGCTGTGCTGGTGGACGGCACTTTCGGTGCTGGTGGACGGCACTGCCTCACTAGAACGCCTTCGTTTGATGGGCCGGATATCTTCCTCCTCGGATTCAGTCAGTGTTTCACTGCTGAGGACTGGCTCATAATTTATGTCGGCTTCAGAATCCGAATCTGAAAAGGAATCTGAAGAGGAGAGCTCCCCGTTGCTCTCGTCGGCTGTGGAAAGAATTTGGTACGCCTCCTCGGCGGAAAAGACTCGTTTAGCCATGGTTGCTGGTTAAGCCTGTACTGATGGGCACTGATGAGGTGGAACTGATGTGCACTGATTGATGGCACAGATGTGCACTGATGAGGTGGCACAGATGTGTACTGTTGAAGCAGCACAGAGGTGGCACAGATGGGCACTGATGAGTCGGCACAGATGTGCACTGATGAGTCGGCACAGATGTGCACTGATTGTACAGATGTGCACTGTTTAGGTGGCACAGATGGGTGCTTTTGAGGTGGCACAGATGGGCAATTTTGAGGTGGCACAGATGGGTGCTTTTGAGGTGGCACAGATGGGCGCTGTTGAGGCGGCACAAATGGGCACTGATGGGTCGGCACAGATATGCACTGATTTATTGCACAGATGTGCAGATTTATTGCACAGATGTGCACTGATGAGACGGCAGATGGGCACAGATGGGCACTGCTGAGGCGGCACAGATGGGCACTGCTGAGTTGGCACAGATGGGCACTGCTGAGTCGGCACAGATGGGCACTGATGGGTCGGCACAGATGTGCACTGATTTATTGCACAGATGTGCAGATTTATTGCACAGATGTGCACTGATGAGGCAGCAGATGGGCACAGATGGGCACTGCTGAGGCGGCACAGATGGGCACTGCTGAGGCGGCACAGATGGGCACTGCTGAGTCGGCACAGATGGGCACTGATGGGTCGGCACAGATGTGCACTGATTTATTGCACAGATGTGCAGATTTATTGCACAGATGTGCACTGATGAGGCAGCAGATGGGCACAGATTGGCACTGCTGAGGCGGCACAGATGGGCACTGAGGCGGCACAGATGGGCACTGCTGAGGCGGCACAGATGGGTACTGCTGAGGTGGCACAGATGGGCACCGATTGGTACAGATGGGCACCGATTGGCACTGGCGAGCACTGGCGGTGCACAGATGGGCACTGGCGGTGCACAGATGGGCACTGACGTTGCACAGATGGTGCACAGATGGCACAGGTGGGCACAGGTGGGCACTGGCGGGCACTGGCGGGGTAGAGATGGGCACTGGCAGGGTAGAGATGGACACTGGCAGGGTAGAGATGGGCACTGGCGGGCACAGATGGCACAAAAACACTTTTTTTTTTTAACTCACGGAATCTCTCTCCTCACACGCTATCTCTGTGTGAGGAGACAGATTCGGCAATGGGTGATGATCTCATTTGTTTACATTTGAGATCATCACCCATTGGAGGCGGCGATCGCGCTGTAAACGGCCGCTGTGATTGGCCATTTACAGCAATCTGTGATTGGCTGTGTCCAGGGGACACGGCCAACACAGATTTTCCCCGATGCGCGCTCCCGGGAGCGCGCAGGGAGCAATTAAAGGGGACGACATCAATAGACGTAGTCCCGGCATTCGAGATCCGCGCTGTAGCCGTCATTTGACTATAGCGCGGATCGCAAGTGGTTAAAGTTCATGTGCGTGTAAAGGCTGGTGTCCCAGTACTTGCTCACACAAACAACTTATTAAAAAAAATTATAAGCAGAAAATATTTATTCCTCCTAATACTATAGCCACAGTGGAGGTATTAGTAGAAAGCAGGTTCTACAGGACAAAGCAGTTGTCCGGCCACACAATCTTGAGTTTGTTTCTACCTCAGAGTGGCCCTGCTGTAAAGCCACAGTATGGATTGGCGCTTGCACAGTATGTGCTGGAGCTTCTGACTCACCCTGCAGCCAGTGTGCTGTCTGAGAGGTCTTTCAACACAGCAGGAGGTTTTGTTATGGAGAGTTAAAGCCACGGTACTTTTTTATGCCACTAGATGTTCTCAGTCTGCTGGTGAACATTTAACCCACTTACTCTGAGCCTGGGTCATCCTGCTCCTGTCCCAACCAATGACTGGACAGTGAAAAGAGAAGCAGCACAGTGATTAACTCATCTTTCTCTCATTCTGCTCTCTATTTCTATCAGCGTGCCTGACAGCACACAAATTGATTGGCTGCTTGTGCTGCTTCTGCCTCTCACACTCCAGGCCTGCTGTACAGAGACTTCAGGAGGATCATACCAGGTAAAATTAATGTACTTACACTGCTCTCATTTAAAAAATCCATTTAAATACAGTATGTATTAATAAATACAGAGCTGCTTCCCTTTATTTTTACAGATTCATACATTTCCAAATTTAGCATTATTATTTTCTATTTTCTACTGATAAATTCCAATAACTTGCATTCTAAATGTAACAGTTTTGCCAGTGGAGAATAATCTCTCCTGGATTGCAGGTATAAAAGTTCTTCGGGCGGGTTGATTTGTCAGCATTCTTTCGGCAAAACTATATAAATATTTATGGGTCTGTATATAAATTAGTATTAAAAAAAACAGTTACATGGTACCAAAATCCAAAAAATGAAATCCTTTTAATAATTTATATATGGTTCTATTGTACACAATAAAAACTAGCAAAGGATTTAAATATTATAGGCTAGTGGCATTAAGTCCAGTCATAATTTAAAAGTTTACTGCATCCTAACTTTCTGATTAGATTAGGATGAATGCAGACACACATTTCTGACAGTGAACCTGAACATTCATTGCTTCAGTATAGAACAGTAGAGAACACCACTGTCTGCAATTATCCTCTCAGGTTGCATCCCTCTCAGTAAAGTCAAGCGTAGCTCTGATAACACAGGTGAACAGCTGGATGGATTCAAGGCTGAAGTGCCAGCCTACGGGAACTGCAATACTCTGACAGTAATCAGGGAGGGTCTCCCCACAGTAGCGTTCTTTTGGAGACCAGTTTTGGTAGTGGAGGACCTCTCACCTGGAGGTCGATCACTTGCCTATCTACCTTTGCCAGGTAGCTTTTAATTAGCAAGGGGCAAATCTGGGTTTGATTTGAGGGCTGGTTCTGCCAGCACATGCAAAAATTAAAGTAAATTGTGTCCATTTTCCTGGACCTGGAGGCAAGGTATTGTTAAACAAAAGTTGTTGGGAGCTGGGCATTGCCAGGAGAACATAAATCAATGCCAAGAAAAAAAAACTCTCAAATTACTGTTTATTGGGGAAAAGCTTTTAATAAGGCTTAAAGTGAAACATTAAAATGCATACTTCCTGTAAAAAAAAAAACAGGCTTAGGGAATACCTTGAAGCTGAACTCCTAGATAAGTAAATGTCATCTAAATACAAAAGGCATGTAAAATATTACTTGAATCTTGGTGTGCTTTGTGTATTTCTTTCATATCTGTGCAGTAATCCAGTGTAAAACGTTGATTCTGTAATAAAGACCATGTCTGATATGTGTGTGTAATAACACTGACCAATAAAAGTGAAGCTTGATTCTGATGGATATACAGCAGTGGCAGCTGGTGGTAAAAAATTTTGGAGGGTGATCTGGTCGGTCAGGTCATCCAGAGCACTTACCCCATCTATGGCTGGCAGCACTTTACCTGGGCTACAGGCTTCGGGCATGACGGGCAACTTCTCCTGCTCTCCTCTGCATTCATTACGGTGGCATCCATGTCCTCCCTCCTCCTCGAAGGCCAATCGGAAAGATTCTCCTTCCGACCTTCTCTTTTCGGGAAACAGGTCTGAGGAGAATCAGTGTGAAAAGAGCGAATATTCATTTGCTGTTACCACACAACTGGATGGGCTCGGTTTGCAGTGTTCTGCGCCCTGAGCCCACCCTATTTTGAAGCCAATTAGAGCCTCTGGCTCTAATCACGTGTTTAAAAAAAACGCCCCTTATGGACAGACCGACCCTGATATACATTGAAGTGTGTCTTCCTTCAAAGGAGCTGATAGGCAATGAAATCATAGTGTAGGTAGACCTTGTAATGATCCTAGGCTACCACCTCGTCAATCTTGAAAAAAGGTGCACTCAGCAGATCATAAAATCTGAGGTGTATATTGAGGAGCTCCTAGAACGAAATGTCATATCACTTAGAGGTCTTTTTGAGATGTTTCTTGATTAACCACTTCCCGACCAGTGCACGACGATGTACTTCGGCAGAATGGCACGGACAGGCAAATTGGCACACAGGTACGTGCATTTGAAATTGCCGCCGTGCCATTGCGTGCGCGCCCCCAGCAGCGCGCGTGTGCCGGTCGGGACCCCCGTGAGTCTGACCGCGGGTCCCGCGGGCTCGCCATGGGGAAGCTGAACTGGGAGATGCGGATGTAAACAGCATCTCCCCATTCTGCCTAGCAACAATTGACACTGATCTCTGCTCCCTGTGATTAGAGCAGAGATCAGTGTTCATTAACACACAGCCACGCCCCCCACAGTTAGAAACACGCCCCTAGGACCCATTTAACCCCTACACTGCCACCCCCTGGTTAACCTCTTCACCGCCAGTGTCATTTACACAGGAATCAGTGCATTTGTATAGCACTGATTTCTGTATAAATGACAATGGTCCCAAAAATGTGTCAAAAATGTCCGATGTGTCCGCCATAATGTCACAATCACAATAAAAATCGCTAATCACCACCATTACTAGTAAAAAAAAAAATGAATAAAAATGCCATAAAACTATCCCCTATTATATGTAGAAGAATACATATCGGCCTAAACTGAGGAAAAAAAATGTTTTTTTTATATATTTTTGGGGGATATTTATTATACCAAAAAGTAAAATATAATGTGTTTTTTTCAAAATTTCGCTCTTTTTTTGTTTATAGCGCAAAAAATAAAAACCGCAGGGTTGATCAAATACCACCAAAAGAAAGCTCTATTTGTGGGAAAAAAAGGACGCCAATTTTGTTTGGGAGACACGTCGCACGACTGCGCAGTTGTCAGTTAAAGCCACGCAGTGCCAAATCGCAAAAAGTGGTCCGGTCATTGGCCTGCAAAATGGTCCTGTCTGAGAGTGGTTAAAAAGGAAGTAAACTTCCTCTTTAAACTTCTGTTGTTCCCTGCGAAGTAAAAGCATTATGTGGAACTTACCTGCAATCAAAGCCTGCGCTGTTCCCGCTCGTGGAAGCATCCATCTTCTGCCCTTTTCCTTCCTGGGCCAGAGCCGCGTGACATCACTCCCACACATGCACGTGGAAGCTGTCAGTCACGGTACATATGAGTGAAGAAATGGCACGGAGGTCCATTTCTTCAAAGCGCATGCGCCAATGACATTATCGGAGCACTACAAGGTAAATATATCCTAAACGGCACAAGTTTAGGAGATATTTACGCTACCTATAGGTAAGCCTTATTCTAGGCTTATCTATAGGTACAAGTGATGCAGGACGGTTTACAACCACTTTAAGAGTATCAAATAAAGCACATTTTAGGGGAAAGGCCTCCCTTTCCTCACAAGATGAGTAGTAGATGTTAGACTCTCGATAATATGCAATAAGAGACCTATCTTAAAAACTGATAAAGACTGATCTTATTGGAACTATGAACTTCCGGTCTCCTCCTATTGCATCGCATCGTAATTCTAATAATACCCACCTCAGAGTTTTTAATAAAGACTAAGCAGACCTGTGTGTACGTCAATGGATGCACACATCCAGGCTTGAAAGTGCTTCTGCATGAGTGTCCCCTCAACACACAGCTTGCTAAGGGGGCAGTCGGAAGAGAGGAGGAGCAGACAGCACCAGTGGGGGGACTCCAGAAAAGGAGGTAAGAGACTGCTCTGTGCAATACCACAGGTAGATCTTTTTTTTTTTTATTTTAGGAAAGAAATAGCTTTAGAACCCTTTTAACTGCTTCCCGCCCAGCCTATTCTAATATGTTGGCCGAGTGGGATCTCTCCCATATGATGTCCTCCCAGAATCATGCCTCATGCATGTCCCACGGGCTGCACTGCATCGCGATCTGTTGGACACAGCGGATGACAGATCAGTGTACCAGGCATACTGCCTGTACCATGTGATTGCTGTGATCAATCACAGCAGATCAAATGACAATTGTAAACAATGAATGGCTTCCATTCATTGTGTACTATTGTGTTAATTTCTGATAGACTGGTCACAGTGATCACATGGTACATACAGGGCCAATCACAGCCCAATAACAATAGTATACACTGAATGAATGGATATAACAGTGATAAACAATCATAGCATGTAAAACATGGATCCTGATCGCCTCCCCAGAGTACAGAGTAGTACAGTGTTACTATGGTGACACTGTATTGTTCAGATCACAGTATGTAACCACTGTCACCAGTGTCCCTGATCATCTCCACACCAGCTATTTGATGATGTTCGTACTACATTGGTGACAATAGATTCAAAAAAAGAAAAAGGTGACATTTTTTTTTTTTTATGTCTTAATTTTTAGAAAAATTGTGACAAAAAAAATACAACTTCAAAAAACTCGCCATGCCTCTTACTAGATACTTTGGACTTTCTACTTTCCAAAAAGGGGACATTTGAGGGTGTATGTACTGTCCTGGCATTTTCAGGCCTCAAGAAATGAAATTGTCAGTACAAAATTATAAAAAACTGTGGTGATTACATACCACCAAAAGAAAGCTCTATTTGTGTGGAAAAAAAATGTAATTTTGGTACAGTGTTGCATAACTGCGGAATTGTCATTCAAAGTGTGACAGTGCTGAAAGCTGAAAATTGGCCTGGGCAGGAAGGGGGTGAAAGTGCCCGGTACTGAAGTGGAAAACTGTTTCCTGAAATTCATTCCTTTCAACTTCATTATGTTTTATTGGCCACACTACTTCGCTGAACCATGCTTTGCTAAAAAAAAAAAAGTGCTGTATGCTGTACTGTTTTCAGCACACACCATGACAGAAGACAAAACATTTTGCCTTGTTTTGTCTAGTTTTGGGATGTGTTGGGCAAGGCTGCCCAGCGCAGCTCAACACATCTGATGTGAATGAGCCCTTATAAATGTAGCAAATATTCCCTGTCATAAAAAGGTCAAATGTTCTGTGTTTTAATATCTAATATCTTCTTACATTATTTTCTTTTTTTATTAAATGTGTAGGACAATGCATACAAAGGTATTTATGTTTACAACATGAGATATGAAGCACTGGGGAGTTATTTACGAAAGGCAAATCCACTTTGCACTACAAGGACTTGGAAGTGCAGTCGCTGTAGATCTGAGGGGAAGATCTGAAATGAGAGTAAGCTCTGTTGATTTTATCATCCAATCATGTGCAAGCTAAAATGCTGTTTTTTATTTTCCTTGTGTGTTCCCCTCAGATCTACAGCGACTGAACTTCCAAGAGCACTTTCAGTGCACTTACAAGTGGATTTGCCTTTTGTAAATAACCCCCAATACACGTTGATCTCTTATTTGCAGGACAGTTTTCTAATAGAATATCTTCTGATCTTTTGTTTCTTTCTGAGTTTAACCCCTATTTGTTTTTTCTCGTAACCTTTACCCCTTCTCCCTTCATTCCCGGCCTCCTTGGAACCAAGCTTTCAGCTGCTGAGCGATGGGGTAGTGAAGACTGGTAAGTGAAACCTCCACTTTTTTTGTGCGTCATGGTGTACAGGACTGCTGGGGTTCCCTTCAAATTTATCACACACAATGTTAAGGGGCTGAATTCTCTGCTAAAATGGAGGATGGCCTTCCAACACTACAAATCCCTACGGGCAGATGTTCTCCTCCTTCAGGAGACACATTTTCCACCAACCTACAACCCCAAATTTTTGCACCACTACTATCCCCATTTCTACTTCGCGAATGGTCTAGGGAAGATAGGAGGTGTTGCGATCTGCTTTTCCAAGCGGGTTTCTTTCTCGCTGGAAAAGAAAATTTGCGATCCAGAGGGATGCTATTTAATGCTGGTAGGGCATCTAGAGGGCTCCCAGTTCATGCTGTGTCCCCAGACTTGAAAGGGATGGTATTCTTAGTGGGGGGGATTCCAATGTAGCCCTAGACTCCATATTTGACAAGACAAGACGGCCATCGACTACTACTAAACATTACCCCAAAATTGGGTCAAAACTGGTGAAAATGTTACACTACCATAATCTGATTGATATATGGTGGGAACTCAACCCTTCCAGGAAGGACTGCATGTTATTTTCCAATGTTCACCGAACCTATTCTAGAATCGATCACTTTTTTACCAATCCTGAAATGGTTCTCCTCTTCAGAGCAAGTAAGATAGAAGAGGTTACATGGTCAGACCACTCTTTGATCTGGACATCATGTGACTCTTTACAAATACATAGGGGTCCTACCTCTTGTGGACTGAATGAATCGCTTTTGAGTAATCCATAAGTCTGTTTTGACATAGAAGAACACATTAAAGAATACTTTACATCAAATAAACCAGAAGACACCCCACCAGTGATTAACTGGACGGCCACAAAGCCCCTATCAGGGGTTACCTGATTCAAATAGCATCCCGCCTCAAGAAAAACTCAAACACTCTTATCCAATATAAAGAAAAAGAGTTGTCTGACCTACTGACCCGACATAAACAAAATCCAAACTAGACCTTAGAGACAAAATAGATTCAAACCAGCTGGAACTGAATCTATGTTTGATGACAAGAGCGGAAGAAAATCTTAGGTGGTCCCAAGCCTCCTTTTACACACTAAAAGATAAACCAGGAACCATGTTAGCTTGTAACCTAACACCCTGAATCCGTAGAACGGAGATCCCTAAGCTTAGACGCACGAATGGCACAGACCCCACAAACAGTAATTAAATAGTTCCATGACTAGTACTCCTTATTATATGGTGTACAGGAGCTTGCATCCAAGGGATCCATAGACGGTTTTATCAAGGATCTCGCCCTCCCTTCCATCTCGACCTCTCACCGGGAGATTTTGGAGGGGAAAATCACAGCAGAAGAGGTGAATAAACAGGCCAAGACATCTAAAACCCGAGGCCCAGACGGCTTCTCTGCAGCATATTATAAGAAATTTTCCACTCAGTTAGTCCCCCATTTTCTACAGTTCTTTATGGCAATAAGAGACGGCAAAACCCTTGACGCAGACTCTAACAAAGCTAACATATGTTTGATACCGAAACCGGACAAGGATCATACTGACGTGGCCAATTATCGCCCAATATCCTTGATCAATAACGACCTAAGACTCCTGACTAAAATATACGCAAATTGATTCAATACATTTTTAACACAATACATCCACATTGACCAGGTTGGATTTGTTCAGGGTAGACAGGCCACGGATCAGATTAGAAGGGCCATAGACCTGGTCTCCATGATACATTCAAACTGGGATGATGGGGGCGATCGACGGGGCATGCTATTGTCATTGGACCTACATAAGGCCTTTGATTTCCACATATTGCGCAAATGGAACTGTGAACCGAATTATCTTAATCTAATGAATGCTTTATATTCCAACCCATCGGCTAATATTATTGGGTTTGGTTGTACATCGGACCCTTTAAAAATCAGGAGAGGAACCAGACAGGGTTGTCCTCAGTCACTGATCCTCTTTGTAATAGCTATTGAGACATTGGCAATAGCTATCCGATCCAATCCCAATATTCACAGTATCGAAAGTGGCAGCAAAACGCACAAATGTGGCCTATTTGCTGATGATATGTTACTACTCATATGGGATCCTACCACGACCTTACCCAATTTTTTGCCTTAATGTTCGACTTTGTAACTAATTCTGGACTGAGGGTAAACCAATCAAAATAGGAGGCTCTAAATATAAACATCCCGGAAACAGTTTTAGACTCTATACGACCATTCTTTTCATTCAAATTGTGTATGCTGGTGTTCCTGTATCTTGGAGTCAAACTGACCTCTGACATTGCTACATTGTATTGGACAAACTACACTCCTCTTTATGACTCCACAGAGCATGACCTGAAAACCTGGCAAACACATGATATTTCCTGGATGGGTATTATAGCAGGCGTTAAAATGAGGGTTCTCCCTCGAATACTTTACTATTTTAGATCCCTTCCAATTCCAATTCCTTTTATTTTCTTCCGGAAGTTACAAACTCTGATCTACAAATTTATATGGAACAAAGGGGGCAACCGGGTAGCCCGTTCCACACTGTATATGTCTAAATGAAGAGGTGGACTGGGAGTTCCTCATTTCCTATGATATTATAGAGTGGCACAGTTGGTACAATTATATCAAATTTTTAATGAACGATATAGACCTGACTGGGTCCACTTGGAGTCACAGGCCAGCCCCACCATCCTCCTAGATCTCCTTATGTGGCTCCCTGTGAAAGAACGGCGGGCAGTGCTAAGCCCTTTGTCCCACTCCCTGCGTTTGTGGGACACAGCATGTAAGCAGTACCCCTCAAAATCACCCCACTCACCAGTGGCTCCACTATTCAACAATCCTCATTTCATCCCGGGCCAACAGATTGCTCAATTCACCTGGTGGGTCAACAAGGGACTATACAGAATCGCTAATTTTATAGATCATAAAGGGTTAAGAAAGCTCAGCTACTTTAGAGAAACCTTAGAAATGGCCCCCACAGAGACATTTCAGACATTTCTTCTCTACCAAATAATACGCTTCCTACAAACCTTACAGAGAGAGGGGGTAGATATCACTACAAGGACCATCTTTGAGAACTAGTGTGTGAAAGGGCCGGAAACACGGGGAGGGATCACGGAATTATACAACATGTTCAATCAGGGTACCAAACCCTCCTACCAAATGGCATGGGAGGTGGACCTAGGGGTCGGAGATAATTGAGGAGGAGGTGTGGACGAAATGGTCAACCATGGTGCACAAAGGAATACTCAACACCTCATTGGTGGAGGCAAATTATAAAGTGTTATCACGCTGGTACCTTGTTCCTAAAAAGCTAGCAAAAATATACCCTGGTACCTCTTCCCTGTGCTTTCGGGGATGCGGATAGGAGGGAGATATGTACCATGTTTGGTGGTCCTGCAGAAGGTCTGACGGTTCTGGATTAGAATGTTTAACCTAATCTACTCCGTGACCGGACAAAATATACCTAGAAGGGCTAAAACGGGGTTGTTCAGTGATCTTCCGGAGGAGATCCCCAGACATCTGCGCACTCTCATATCATTAATCCTTCTAGCGGCCAAAATAACCATTTTAGGTGCATGGAAATAGCCTGTAATCAATATTGCCCTGGTGAACACAAGATCTTCTGGATCATGATCAATTAAAAACTGACTAGTATCCATCGGGGATAGGCAAACTAGGTTTGAAAAGGTGTGGAACCCCTGGAGCGCTTATCTCCAGGCTCCTTGAGAGCGTGACAGGTTTGTGGGGGGAGACCCACCCAAACTCTACTCTTTCCTGATTCTTCCCCCTCCCCCTCCTTTTTTTCCTTTCTCCTTCTTTCCTTCTTTTTCCTTTTTTCTTAAAATATTCCTGTTACCAGCTCTGTAATGTCATGATACCAATAGGAGACAACTACGCTATATCCTTGGTTGCTATCGTTCAGTGATGTTTACCGAGTCAAGAACACTGATTTTATTGGATTTTGCATCCTTGTTGTGATTATTTTATGATGACTATTTTAACGTGAACGTTTGTATGTTGATTAATCTTGTAATAAAAACCGTTGAAACAAAAAATAGTCAATGTTGATTGAGAGAGTGAAGTTCCTCTTTAATAACAAGTGAATCCATAAAAAGTCATCTACATTTTAAATTACACATTTCTTGTTGGAAAGGGATTCTGTGGAATCTAATCTGGTCATTTCTGATCATTTGTCAGGTTATATAAGTTTAACTCTCTGTTGTTATAACATTTTACAGAGACTATGCTATGTAGTCACCTATTACCCTATTTCACAGAGCCACTGCTGTGAAAAGTCCATGTTTGTGCGGCTTTCATGTGTTTGTGCAGCTTTCACTATTGTGCAGTGTATGCATTTTTTTTGCCATCCTGAACATGTTTGCATTATTGCTTCTGATTTTGCACCTGTTTAGTAAACTGCAATTTACAGTTACTCTGATCATTCAGCTGGTTAAACAATATGAACGTGGTTTACACCTCGCATGTTAGAGTTAGGACTTGTTCTAGACACTTAACGCAAAACTTCAGGAAAAGTACAAATTTTCCCTTGCAGTGGGGCTGCAAACTGCAGTCCGCAGGCTGGATGTGGCTTTTTGCTTGCCTTTATCCAGCCGTTGGGGCTGCATTTCTTCCACAGGTACAAGGAAATATTCCTCCCACTAACACCAACAATGAGGTGCCATTCCTTCTACTGACAACAGTCTGAAAAACAAGAAACTGGCCCTTTGTTTAGAAAGTTTGGAGACCTATGGGAAAAGCACTTTACTTACCAGATCCACCACTCCCCCAGTAGATGGCGCTCCCATATGTTCCAGCAATGGACTGTTCTTCGGAGGCCTCAAGTCCATTGCAGAGCCCCACTGCAATGGAGGATTTTTACTTTCTCCAGAGTTCAGCTTAAAATATCTGTGAAATGGAATTATTAGAATAAGACAAAACACAATTGTAAAAATGCCACATTACCAGAGCCAATTTAGAGTATAAAGTAAATAGTTATTGAAATTTCCCACTACATTCATTTATTTCTGCCGCAATGTTCTGTGTTCCTACAGTTTGACCAGCCAGCTGCTCAAATTGACTTTTTTTACATTTTGGCTGGTTCTTTTGCAAATGATAAGCAGAGGAACAGCACCACTTCTTTCTATTCTCCTACTATTGCCATTTCCCACTCTAATGGGCTGTAAAAAGATGCATACCACGTGGCTATGATGAATGTAATGGAAAAGCAAACAGCAGGAACGTTGTATAGATAGCAGCCCTAACAAAGACCTATATTCTTTCAGCCATCATTACCATTCTATTGGAGTCACTTTTAAAGATTCTGTGCTATTGTGAACAAGGCATTTAAATTTCAGCTAGCTACCTGCAATTGGATCAGATTGTTTGATATGTTCATAAGTTCCACTGTGGGCTTTACGTAGGTTTAGAAATCACTATAGCTAGTTGAATGACTCATGCAGTAGTTTAAAAATGTTTTGCATACTTTTGAATTGTATTTGTATATATGTTTTTAGAGATTACTTTCACATATTTTTGCAATTACTTTCTTGAAGTGCTTGCCTAATTGCAACTATTATAGATACAGTAAGATGTAAACATAAATAGTGCATACAAGCTGTTAATCTTACTTTTTAAAATGTCACACTATAGGTAAATTGCACATATTAGGAAGTAAACAGAATTCATGACGTAAGGCAAACAAGGGTATATTATGTGTTCTCTTTATATTTCTCTATATATATCTGGAGTCTTGAATCGACTTCTCACATAAGTATAGAAACATTACTGTACAATACTTACAATAGGACATAGTACAAAATATAACAGAACATTGCAGGTTTATATCAGCTTGAAACACATTTACTTTTGTGGCCATTATCGTTTTCTCTACTACCGGTCATGACAACCTATATTAAGCCATTCAAAATTGAAAGCAGGCGTGTCAACATATTTAAACACAATTCTATCACAAAGCAAAACGCCTATGTCTCTGGGTTCTGATGGAAGTATGTGACACAAGCTGTATAAAGGCTGATTCCATCAATGGGGGTTATTCACGAAAGGAAAATCCACTTTGCACTGAAAGTGCACTTGGAAGTAAAGTCACTGTAGATCTGAGGGGGACATTGAAGGAAAATAAAAAACAGCATTTTAGCTTGCACATGATTGGATGATAAAATCAGTAGAGCTTCCACTCATTTCAGATCTACCCCTTAGATTTAGAGCGACTGCACTTCCAAGTGCACTTGCAGGGCAAAGTGGATTTACCTTTTGTAAATAACACCCAATGTGTTATTGTACACTATTCACATGTATTCTTTTTTGGTTTAGACAGAGTCCCATAGAAGTATGGCAGGCTCAACGTTATTTGGAGTGAAACAATAATTTTCACATAATTCTGCAAATGTGTTAGGGCAGAATAATGAAGAGTCTCTTGTTTTCTCTTGATAGTGTTTAGTGTAAAAATATGGATCCATCTAATCAGGGCTCATTTCCATATTTTCACCTATACTTCTGTTTCATGCACGTTAATACAATGGCACTTTTTTAAGATTAGGTTTCAGGAAATTCAGACATAAGTGACACTTGATGGAAAATAAAGGGAGCTACAGAGGAAAAAGAAAGTTATATGAGATCCACGTTTTTTTTCTAAGTTTTGATTTTAATTTCTCTAAGGGTTTTTTTTCATTTAAGACTTTACTCTACAGCTTAACGTCAGTCCCGCTCCAACAATATGGCCTCATGCACACAGAAGCTTAGAAGCTCCTGTGTGTTGAGGTGTAAAATACAAATAAAAAAAGTGAATGCAAGGTGCAAGGATAATCAAAAACAAAAACAGCATATTTATTTGCACATAATTGGATGAGGAAAATCAGCAGAGCTTCACCACATTCGCAACTTTCTGGGGGAAATGAGTGCAACTGTACTGGCAATGTGAAGTCGATTTGCAATTTGGAAATAAACCCCACTATGATAAATTGGAGCATTGTGAGGCTGATTTACTAAAACTGGAGTACTCAGAAACTGGTACAGCTGTGCATGGCAGCCAATCAGCTTCTAACTTTAGCTTGTTCGATTAGGCTTTGACAATAAAACCTGAAAGCTAATTGGTTTCTATGTAGAGCTGCATCTGATTTTTGCATGCTCAAGTTTTAGTAAATTTCCCCCGCTGTGAACTTACGGTGCAATTTAATCCACACAAAATAAATAATACATTTAATTGAAGGCCAAGTATAATGTGCTGCTCTGTTTCATTGGCCTTTTTAAATCTATTTTCAATTAATTTAAATGTATTACAATGAAAGTAGCTTACTATATATACTTTTCAATATCAGGATGCTTTACATGTCATATGGCGTAGACATCCATAGAACATTCTATTTTCTTTTAACCTAAAACAATTATGACTAAAAGCATTCTACATTATATGAATATAAGATTCTTTTTTTTTTTTTTTTTTACAAATTTAACACTTGGGATATGACATATCTTGTATAGCTTTTTCTTTGAAAAGGCTTTTTATTTCAAGAATTGTATTCAGGTTTCACGGAATTCCAACAAAATATATCAATCAACATGTACATTGCATGCATACATACAATCTGGTCGAGGAGCATTGAAAAGGCTTTTTAATCATTATGATTGGCATCAGGTGCCTTTAGAGACATCTCCTTATATAATCCCTCTCACTTCTAGTTCTTTTGCTAGTTATCTTAGGTGATGGACATCTTATACCTACTAAGAGAAGCTTAACTCCTTACAATGGAGGTTTCTCTCGCTGAATGATATTCCTTGCGGAGCGTACTCGGACCCTGGCTGGATGGATACAGCAAGGCTGGCCTGCAATGTTGCTGACATGCACTGGATCTTACTGCAGGTGCACTCCTTGGCATGTATTGCAAGTTAGCCACAGGTTGTGTGACCTGGGCATTTACTGTGATTGCGCCAACCAAGCAACTGCTACACCAGAACCAACTTACTTTCAATTGGGTTTCTGCAGCTGTCTTTTCCTCTTTCAGGGTGAGCTGTTGGACTGGCAACATCTCCTAGTGCCACAGTTTACAGTGGCCTAAAAGTGCTTGGCCGTTCCTTTCCTCTCTACTACTGCAGAGATCGTAGGCAACCTATATGTAGACATTATTTCACAAGCATGCCAGATTTCAAGTGCAAAGGAAAAGGATCAGGTTGGTTTGCTATCTCAAGCTTAGCTCTTAGCTTTAATGGGCAGGGTATTTTATCCACTTGAGGCCCTGGTATCCTTTACTCTGATGGTTGCCCCCAGTCTGACTCCCTGCCTTCCTCCGGCCATTCTGCTCGCCCATCTGCTACACCAACTTCCTCTTTACTATCCAGAGAGGAATTCTCTGCCATAATGTAAACTTTCATGGGCAGACTTTCTGGTCTTATTGAAGCCATTGATAGCAGGGGTCACAGTGTGCCTCTTCAACCTCCCCTCCTAAATTGGTCTTTGATTTCACCCTTAATCCATAGATGTAACCTGAGGAGGAAGTGGTAGTTGAGGATGATCCCTCTCCTTCTAAGGAATCAGAAAAGTATGACATACCTGTAGTTTATATTTCACACATGCTTAAAGGGTAACTCCACTTTTGTGAAAAAACAAAAACAAATAAAAATAATATAGCTTATACAATTGCAACATAAGTCATAGACTCTGCACCAAAGGTCTGTTAAAATCCATGCAATGTACATAGATTACCCAGAGGAGAATATTTTTTTCTCAACAAAAGTGGCGTTAATCTTTATGAATTTCAAAGCTACCCTAATTAACACTCTATGGAAATCACGCCAGGATAAGTCTGATGAGAGCTTTTGGTCGGAAATTCCGACCTTGTGTATGCTGCATCTGACTTTTGCTGGCAGAATTTCCGCCAGCAAAAGATTTAGAGCATGTTCTCTATTTTTCCTACAGAAAAAGTTCCTATCGGAGAATTCCCATTGTCTATAGCAATTCCGACTTGATGATCGAAAGTTCAGAGAACTTTTGTGTGACCGCGTGTATGCAAGATAAGCTTGAGCGGAATTCTGTCGGAAAAACCATCCAATATTTTTCAGACAAAAACTCCAAACGTGTATATGCAGCAATAGTGTTACAGCAGCCTTAATTCTAAAGCCGCGTACACACGATCGGATATTCCGACAACAAAACCTTCACAGCCCCGCATAGAAGATAAATCCAGTGTTCAAGGACCTGATAGACAAAATGTTAGAGCCCTCTTTTATCCTAGGCAGGCCCTGCCATGAAACCTGCAGCTGCTTCTGTCTGCCAGACAGCTCTGTTTGGACTAAACACATGACCAGAAATTCTTGTTCCTTTCTAATGGATATTCTGTCCACAGTTAGCCCTTTTTCCTATGGCCTTACGCTACTGCTGGAATGATTTAGTGGACACAATTCATAAGATCTCCAGGATATTGGCAGCCAGAGTTATCTCCCGTCACTGGAAGACTGCCTCTTCCCCCTTCCCCTTGGAATGGGCTTGGCATCTTAACGTCATAATGGGGAGGGAGATGATGGCGGTAGATGATAGTGTGGACCCTAAAAAAAGGTTTGCACTACCCTAACTTGCTGCCGTACATATAGTAATCCTGCAAACTTTCTGGCTCTCCTCAACAAATAAATACATACATCTTTAACCCAAAGACTATAATTACATATCTTTGGACACTTCTCTAATTTTCTTTAGATTTTTATTGTATTTCCTTGAACCATTGTTATGTTTCATAGAATTCATAGAATAAACTTTTGATTTTTTTTTTTACATCTGAACTGAACTTTGTTTGAAGTTTGGGTCCTTCTAGGTTGCACAAGGAATACCCTCACAGTACCCTTCCCCCCTTTTCTTCTGTTATTGATATGGTTGTGTTTGCTTGTACTTTGTATCTATTTCATTCCTCAAGGCCTCTCTGGGTGTCCTTAAGGCCTCACTTTAACCACTTCAGCTTCATAGCCTATATTTTGAAAACGTTAAATAAAAATTTACCTTACCTAAAATCTCCAGGATGTGTCTTTTTATCCAAATACAATAGATTCTTTGGCCTAAATGCTGCTCAACTGAGCTGCCATGCAAGAAAAGCCTTGAGCTGTTACCCTTTAAAGGCAAACACTTGTTTGGTCCCTCCTTGGATAAGTACATCAAGGAGATTCTGGGGGGGGGGGGGGGGTTAAGACTACACATCTCCTCCTGAAAAGAAGGCAGCCTGCGCCTTAAATTGATTATAAAGCTCCCGAGTCCTGTTGCTGCCTCCATTGACACAGACAGCAGGACTCGGCCCCGCCCCCCTGTTCACTGGATTTGAGTGACATCAGCGGGAGCTAATGGCTGAAGCTGCTGGTTCAGCCTCAATGCTGGAACAATCGGGTTCCGGTAAGAAAAAAGGGGAGGGGTTCTGAGGGGCTGCTGCAGCACCAAAGGTTTTTCACCTTAATGCAAAGAATGCATTAGGGTGAAAAACCATGAGACTTTAAAACTCCTTTAACTTAAAGGACCTCTGCTAAGGTTAGGAAGCTTTCTTTCATCTCTCAGTCTTCCAAATCCAAATTCTAAGATGGTCTAAGAAAAGGGGCAGGCATGCAGTAAGTGACATCATGCAGTGCAAGGTACACCCGGAAGTCCACAGGACTTTGGCTGTTAGGAGAGCTGGGATGGCAGACATAGAGCTTTACATGTCTAAATGTTGCAATACTGATGTAGGGTCATGCACAATTGAATGTGAGTGGCCAATTTGTTGTTTTTAGTGGTGATTGATTTTAATAGAAAAGGTTTTACATTATACAAGTTTTCCCTCCACTGTGTGGAGTGTATTGAGAGGAGAGACAGTAGCAGTGGTCCTGGGACCCCCCTCCCCCCAAAAGGGAGTGAGTTTTCTCATATGGAGGTGATGGCACATGGGTGACTTGTTTCACAATAGTGCATGAAATTAAGGATTAAGGACACTGAGCACTTTATTCTTGAAGATACAGCACAAGACACTTTGGACCTTTATTGAAGCACTTTATGTTATTTATGCACTTTAATGGATATGCATATTTGCACATATTTATGGATTATTGATGTAAGCACGAATATTACAGTTGTGTTTGATAGATTCAAAAAAGTCTTGGACTCTTTAATTTTAAGGATATCCAGTAAGAATCCAGTCAGACAATGCCATGCACATTACCTACATCAACTATCAAGCAGTCAACAGAAGTTCCACCACTCAAAAGTGGTGGACTTGACCTTGTCTTAGGCTGAATAGCACATTCTGGCCCTGTTCACCATCCACATCCCAGGTGCAGAAAATTGGCAGGTGGACTTTCTTAGTTGCCAGTATCCAGACCAGGGGAATGGGCTCTCAATCTGGAGATTATTCAAGCCCTTTGTTATACTGTAGATGGCAAATAGTGGATGTAGTTCTGTTGATACCCAGGTTCAACAACAAGCTTGAAACGTTTGTCGCCAGGTCCAGAGACCCTCGAGCAGATGCCTTTTCCATCCAGATTTTTCCTCATCTGCTTAGCACCATCAAGATGGATTACATTCCAATGATTCTCATTGCACAGAATTGGCCCAGGAGGATGTGGTACTTAGACATTCTCAGACTCCTGGAAGACTCATTGTGGGGTCTTCCAGATCTTTTATCCCAAGAGTCAGTGTTCAATCCTGCTTTTTGAATGCTGTTTTTTACATGGATGTGGATGCCATAGTCTGTGGAGACAAAGCCCGATCAGACTCGGCCATCCCTATGCGCTAGAAGTCTATCAAAATAGATTTTTGTAAAGTCTGTCATTTCACCTGGAAGGCCTTGGTGTGAGTCAAGGAACTTTTACCCTAGCGAACACTCCTTAGGATGTATTCTGCCTTTATTCAGGATCAGCATCTGGCCTTCATTGCCATCAAAAGAAGTTTTGGCCGTCCTGTTCAAGACATCCTTGGACTCTCACTTCTTAGTTAAGGTCTTTGTTCTAGGCAGGGCCGTCTTTAATATTGATTGGACCCTGGGCAAAACTTTTCTAGGGCCCCCCCCCCCCATGCAGTTTTGCTCTCCACGTACTCTGAGACATACAATAAATAGTAGCTAGACTCAAAATCAGTTTACTGAATCAGATCAGGCAGCTATTGCGATTGGTTGCCAGAGGTTACAGTGTATCATTACCGCTCACTGACTGGTTGCTAGAGGTTACAGCACATCATCTCCTCACTCCAGGGGTCATGCTATACATATGGATGCCGCCTTTATTTACATATCTATGCAGCTATTTACATATGAATGCTTCTGCTATAACAATAGGGCAGAGCTGGGCAGCATTAGTAGCAGCACTTCACACTGAGATATCAAGACACCGAAAGAGACAAGGAAATTTAAACTGGGATAGTTGGCAAGTATGAGGCAGCTGCTTTGGGCCCCACAACAATGACAGGGCCCAGGGCAGCTGCCCCTTTTGCCCTGCCTTAAAAACGGCCCTGGTTCTAGGTGTGGCAAACATTTTTTCACCCTAAGCTTTCTCATGTGTCCATTTGTGACTTTATTCTGATTATCTCATTCAGGAGAAGTCACCTTGTTAATTCTGTGAGGAGGGTCTCTAAAAGCCTGTCATAGATAGTTTGAATCTTGGCCAGTGTAGCAAGGACCAGCCAAGATTCAAACCATCCATGGGCAGGCTGATTGTGCCCAAGTCGATCCATCCCTCAACTTAGATACAACCAGAATGTTGGATTTTCCATGCGATTATTGTCAGCAGCTAACACCGCTAGCAATAATCAATGTGTTCTCCTGGCAGGGACAGCTTCCCCGCCGGGAGAACACAATAGCTCGGCTGAGCGATTTTTTTTCCTACCACCCATGGTTGCGAGAAAGAAAATTGCACACTTTGGCCAGCTTAAGTTTGCAACTTTATCCTGTAAGTAACCACTCTTGGTGTTGCACAAGATTAGTCGCCTTCCTTCCAGGGGTAGACTCTTCTTTCCACCTTAATCAAAACACACCTTCCTTATGCCCTGCTTAAAAACATTCAAGGCAAGTTTATCCCCACTGTTTTGACCAAATGCACATTGTGAGAGTTTACCTCTCAGCTACTGCTTCTTTTAGACAATTTGATTGTGTTTGTACTTCATGATGGTTCTGACACGAGTCGCCTTGCTTTTTGCTCCACCATTGCTAGGTGGACCAGACAGGTTATTATAAGAGACTATAGAATAAAGAATGGGGTTCTTCCCTTTTCTGGTCAGGCATAATCTACAAGACCTGTTAGTACTTCATGGGCTTTCAATATCAAGCTTCTGTTTCTCAAATTTCCAAGGTTGTTCCCTGGGTTTCTGTTCACAAATTTGTTAAGCTCTACCATTTTTGTAGTTAAACCCTCCTTTGATGTCAGTTTTGGGTGTAAGATGCTTTAAGCTGCTATCTGAATCTGCCAAAGCTCACTTCAGTTTTAGTAACTCAACCCCTGTGTTCTTACTGATAGGGATAAATAAATTAAAGCCAATAAAAAGTTTTTGCCACTGCAATTCCAGCAGTTTGTAGTTGCTTATGGCCATTTTACCTATGATTTGCATTTACAGAGAATTCTGTAGCTGCTTTAAATATGCTGCAAAGTGGACACTCACTGAAGCATTACCTATATCACCATATTTCTTTGGCATAATTTAACAACCATATATGTAACTGTGGCAACTCCTTGCACCCCAATTCACCCAGAAAACAGCTTTCCTACCTCCCACACCAGCCAATCAGGACTCTTCCCATAAAAAATCCCAGCACATATGTGCAGGTTGACAGTCCATGTAATGTGTGAAGCATGAAAGAGGGTATTGTCACTGAGGCAGATAATATTTTGCTGCTGTTTTAGAAAACTCTCCTAGATTTGTCAGCAACATTATCTTGACAGAGAAGCTGATAATCTAGTGCAACTTTAGGGATATTACGGATGCCTCACTACTGTTTACAAAAACTGTCCCGGCATAAAGTGAGGCATCCGTAATATCCTTAAAGTTGCACTAAATTATCAGCTTCTCTGTCAAGATAATGTTGCTGACAAAGCTAGGAGAGAGCTGGAAAAAAAAAGTCAGATTTCACCCGCTTTTTCTGCTCCAGTGGAGCGAGGAGCTGTGCTGCTGTCTCGCCTGCTCATGGGGCGAGATGGGTGCCAAGTGTTCCGTCGGTGCTTATAGCGGCCAGTGCGAGAGCTCAAAGGAGACTCGTCCTATCCTGCCATGCAGCAAGTCACGCCCCAAAAACCATAACTTTAAGGACTGGTGAGATTGTTTTTACCTTCAAATGTGCAACTGATTGTCAGCTTTTATTACGGCTCTGTTTGCAACATTATTTTGTTTGGCATAAAAGCTGACAATCTCACCAGTCCTTAAGGTTATGGTTGATGGGCGTGGCTTGCCGCATGGCAGGATAGGACGTGTCTCCTCTGAGCTCCCGCACCATACAAATACAGCAACTCTTTTATGGGCTGGACAACCAAGAGAACAGAAGCAGACACAATAATATAAGGATCCGTAGTCCGCTAGAAATGGTGGAACCGAAGGACTTAGTAGTTGCAGTCACAGCCATATTCAACCAAATCCTTGCTGAACCTAATGACTACCTGATTTAAATTGATCGTGTCCACAGATCACTGGGGCCTCTCAACCCAAATCCAGCCTACCCAAGAGATGTCATTTGCAGGATCCATTTATTTAACATTAAAGCTGATATCATGCAAGCTGCATGCTCACAAGACTCTATTCTCTTTAATGACACTCCAGTCATACTGCTGGCTGACCTATCCCAGCAGACTCTGCTGATGAGGAAAGCCCTTAGGCCCATCACAGACACATTGCAAGCTAAAAAAAAATCCAATACAGATGGGGATTTCCCTTTCAGCTTTCGGCTTTTTACAATGGCAAGACAGCAACTTTTTGAATGCTTGGTGATCTGGCTAACTTCTTGGGAACTTTTGAATTGTTTCAAATCCACATTCCAGACTGGCCACTACAAGCAGCAACCCCTGGCCTGCTTCCTTCCACTGGATGGACAACCTTCCCAGAGAAGAAACGCACCTGCTCCAACGCATCCAAATCACCAGCGGGATGAATTCCACCAACCTCCCACTGGCCGGCAGGAAATTATTTATTTTCTCCTGAACCCTGGAACCCTGCCTATGTAGGGTGCCCACATGTCCCGGATTGCCCGGGACATTCCCGCAATTGGCAGGTCTGTCCCGGGTCCCGGGCACCTTCATTCCGGGACAATACAGTGTCCCGCAATGAAACAGATGCAGCCCGTCAGCTATTCTGCATCTGCCGATGATGTCATCTGGCCCAGGCAGCCCCAGTGGTGTAGCATGGGGGCAGTGCTCTGTCCCGAGCGCAACATCATTCCTGTGCTGACATGATTACTGCTGACCCAAGAGTGACCCAACTGTGCAAGTGTTTACTCCAGCCCCACCCACCACCTTAGAATTTCATTCAGTTAGGCATGTCCCGGGCAAGGCACTCCTCCGCAGCACCCTCCCCCCGCCAAGGGACTCCTGTGGTACAGCCTGTTCCCCATAATTCCTCAGGTGCGGAACTCGGGCGGCTGGTGTGTGCGTGAGGGGCGGTGCGGTGCGGTGCTTAGCGCAGATGAGTGTGCACTCAGCGTGGGATACAGAGGAACAGCTGGGGGAGTGCACTGATCTGATGGGTGATCATCATGGAGGGAGGCCCTGGAGACAGGTAAGCAAAATCCACAAATCTACCTGGATTGTACATGTGTGGGGGAGTAGTGCAGGAAGGAGTGTAGTGGGTCAGGTAGGAAGGTCAGTGTAGTTGACATGTATGTCAGTGTAGTGGGCACAGGTGGGGCAGTTTAGAAAGGTAGGTAGGGCAGTGTAGTGGACATGTATGTCAATGTAGGGATCAGGTTGGGCAGTGTAGTGGACTGGTAGGTTAGGTAGGGGCAGTGTAGTGGGTTAGTGTAGTGGACAGGTAGGGGCAGTGTAGTGGACAGGTAGGGGCAGTGTAGTGGACAGGTAGGGGCAGTGTAGTGGACAGGTAGGGGCAGTGTAGTGGGTTAGTGTAGTGGACAGGTAGGGGCAGTGTAGTGGACAGGTAGGGGCAGTGTAGTGGACAGGTAGGGGCAGTGTAGTGGGTTAGTGTAGTGGACAGGTAGGGGCAGTGTAGTGGACCGGTAGGGGCAGTGTAGTGGACCGGTAGGGGCAGTGTAGTGGACAGGTAGGGGCAGTGTAGTGGGTTAGTGTAGTGGACAGGTGGGTTGGTGTATGTCCAATGTTAACTCTAGATCCCTCAGGTCATTTATATTCCTTTTGTAGTGTAAAGTACAGGGGTTTTTTTTATATGCAACTTTATTGTCTTAGAAATAAAGAGCATTTGTTTTATGTATCTTAGCCGGACATTGAAAGAACAATTGCACTTTTTGAAACAAAGGGGCTGCCTGTAACTGCAATATTGAGCTCACATACATGAAACAAATGCTTTTTCTATCTAAGGCACTAAGTAGCACATAAACCCTGCTCCACTCTCAGGCACGGTCACTCGCCAACTGCGAGTGTCATTTCTTAAATAAGTAAGGGGCGGGGCTACCCGGTGATGTCACCACCCCCTTGTGACATCATCGACTGATGCATGCTGGGAGGGGGGAATGGGGGGGATGTCCCTGAATGGCAGTTTGGAAATGTGGTCACCCTATGCCTATGATTGGCGACCCATGGTTGGTTGCTTGACCTAAGTTGGACAGGGTCCCCTAGGATCTGCAGAGTGTGCTGCCGAGTCAACCGTTATGTCGTCTCTGTAATATTACCAGTTTAAAACCATTTATTTTAGCTATATGTCTTATCTAATAGATGCTTAATATTAAGTTATATCTTGCAGGTGGCCACCGGTTTGCCTGTTATCATATTTAGACTGTTTATCTTATCTTTAGGCCAGGGCTGTAAGCCCCCAGAATGTGTTGCCATGTTCCCCACATTAGGATTTGCAGAGTCTCCATTGACTGTGTTTGTTTTCAGTGTTTATTTTAGTTTTACCATTTTCTAGAGACCTCTGTTATTTGCCTTCTATGATCCCTAGAGGGCACTGTTTCCCCACAAACATGGGCTCAATCCCCAGACTTTCAACAGTATGTCAGATTCTGCTGCTCTCCCTCATCAGCTTGCTCTGAGTGAGCGGCTACTCAACTACTGTTGGTAATGTTTTAATTTTCTATATCCTCATTTCTCCTCTTCCCTCCCCTTACCCTCCTTTTTTGCCTGATGTCTTATCTAAAGATTTAATGATATACAGTGCTTGATTCTCTCTCATAGTCTGCTACTCCATACTCCCTGTCCCATGGCGTCCACCTTAGCTCTTCAGATTTCCTTGCTTAAAGTGGAAGTAAACTCCCCTATCGTTTTCAGCCAAGGAAGCTGCCATCTTTGCCCCTGTTTAATCTTCAACTGCTATGGTGCTGCACATGTGATTTGTTATGACACCAGCCATTGGATGGTTTGATAGTTTGGCTGAGAGCACAGCCAATGTGCAGTTAGCATTCCCGGCATGCCTTTTTTTTTTAACTGTTTAAATAGATGGGTTTACTTCTACTTTAACTGCCGAAGCTTCAGCACCCCAGAGAAACGCAGACAGCTGCTATACCACTTTCACAAATCCCACACTCAAATACTTTTGCTCCAGGAAACTCCCTTTGGATTGGACTCTATACCACCCCTCCCAAATAACTATTTTACCACTTGGTATCATAGCACGAATCCCTCCACAAAATTGGTGAGTCCCACATCTCATCATCTACATTAACTAAAATACGTTCCATTTTCACCAACCTCTCCTTGGTGAATACCTGGAGAATACTCAATCCTATTGGTAGGGACTACACATTTTTCACCTCGGCACATGGATCCTATAGCAGAATAGACTACATCCTGTTATCACAATCACTACTTGACTTTGACCCCACCTGTAATATTGGGATCAAACTCTGGTTGGACCATGCCCCAGTACACCTTACCCTGGGCAGACTTCCCAGACCCACATGGCAACTGAATGACAACTTGTTATCTAACCTAGCGTGCAGGACAGCGATGTCCGATGCAATTAGAGACTTCACACACACTCATGTTAATGATGTAACCTCTGCATTGAATCAATGGGAGACGACGAAAAGCGTTCTACGGGGAATTTTTACCCAGCATGGCTCTAGACTAAAAAGAGCCCACGTAGCAGACATTCAGCGCCTATTTACTCTCATTGCTTCCCTTGAAGCAACACGCAAACGCACGTTAGAACCTAAAACCCTAGCGGAACTCTCCAATGCACGTCGTGACCTCCTCCGCCTTTTGACGGAGCGCTCCTTAGCTGACCGTGATAAAGGAAGACACCTTTATTATGTTCAGGCCAACAAGTGTGGCAAGCACCTGGCGCAAAGGTCAACATTTAATAGTGATATGAGTCTATAGTTACTACAGCTCGCGTGATCCTTCCCTGGTTTGGGCTATAACCATTGCATACCTAGCCCAGACAATTTGTCACAAGGAATCCATACTGGTATTCCCACCCCCTCGGCCCATTGTAAGCTCTCCCTATATGCAGATGACCTACTGCTATATGTGACACAAGCACACATTAGCATCCCCTCCTTCCTCTAAGATCTTGATCGATTTGGCTCTCATAGCAATTTTAACCACTTAAAGTGGTTGTAAACCCTTACAAACTGCTTTGCCTTTGAAGGGAATGAAAGAGGAAGTAAACTCATCAGGGTTTAATTCCTCTTTAACGACCAAGCCTATTTCTGAGAATTGTTGTTTACAAGTTAAAAAAAAAATTTATGCTAGAAAATTACTTAGGAAACCCAAACATTATACATTTTTTTTTCCTAACACCCTAAAGCAGTGGTCATCAACTCTGTCCTCAGGGTCTACTAACAGGCCAGGTTTGCAAGATAACTGAAATACATCACAGATACCATTTGCTGCTCAGTAATTGCAGTATTCTAGTATGCATCTCCCCAAGGTAATACATAAAACCTGGCCTGTTAGTGGGCCCTGAGGACAGGGTTGATGACCACTCCCCTAGAGAATAAAATGGCAGTCATTGCAATACTTTCTGTCACACGTATTTGTGCAGCGGTCTTTTTTTGGAAAAAATATACTTTTTTTAATTAAAAAATAAGACAACAGTAAAGTTAGCCCAATTTTTTTTATATTGTCAAAGATAATGTTACGCAGAGTAAATTGATACCCAACATGTCACACTTTGTGGAATGGCAACAAACGTTTACCCTTAAAAAATCTCCATAGGCGACATTTAAAAAATTCTACAGGTTGCATGTTTTGAGTTACAGAGGAGATCTAGGGCTAGAATTATTGCACTCACTCTACCGATCTCCGTGATACCTCAAATATGTGGTTTGAACACCATTTTCATATGCAGGCACTACTCATGTATGCGCTTGCTTCTGCATGTGAGCTTGGCGGGATGGGGTGCGTTTAAAAATTTTTTTTATTATTATGTATTTTGCCTTTTATTTTTTATTTTTACACAGTTTTTTTAAACAAAAAAAAAGTATCACTTTTATTCCTATTACAAGGAATGTAAAAATTCCTTGTAATAGAAAAAAAGCATGACAGGACCTCTTAAATATGAGATTTGGGGTCAAAAAGACCCCAGATCTCACATTTACACTAAAATGCAATAAAAAAAATTTAATAAAAAATGTTGTCATTTGAAAAAAAAATATATTTTTTTAAAATGGCACTTTAAGAGCCTAGTGGCGGAAGTGACGTTTTGACGCCGCTTCTGCCCTGCAATGGTATGGAGACAGCTGGGGGCCATCTTCCCTTCACTCATCTCCATACACAGGAAGAAGGATCCATCGCCTCCGCCGCTACCGACAGCTCCGGTAAGCGGCGGAGTTCACCCACAGCCGATAAAAGTGATCTTGTGGCGAATCCGTCGCAGAGACCACTATTATCGGAAACCAGAACGCCCATTGAAGAAGAGAATACCGGGGTTATGGCAGCTAGCTGTTGCCATAACAAACATATACCTCTTCAAAGTTAGGACAGATATCGACGTGCGGCGGTCTGGAAATGGTTAAATTGAACATAGATAAAACAGAGGCACTGAACTTATCCTTACCCACCCATGTCCTAACAATGGTCCAACAAAACTTTCACTTTCATTGGCAGACTAAATCTATCAAATATCTAGGGACAGAGATCCCTCGGAACTTCCATGATGTCTACCCCTAAATTTCAGCCCTTTACTGACTAAAATCCGATGATCACTAGAGTCCTGGCACCATCTTAAGTTGCTATGGCTTTGTTGCATCAATGTCCTTAAGATGGATATCCTCCCCAAACTACGCTACTTGTTCCAGGCCCTCCCAATTACCCTACCGACGTCCTACTACCGAACGCTCCTCTCCTTAGCTATTAAATTTGTATGGCAACACCACCCCTCCATATTAAAACTACATTTTTATGCTCCCACAAATACACTGGAGGTATTGGTCTCCCTGATTTTGAGATATATCATGCTTCACACCATAGGGGCGGCACAGTGGTGTAGTGGGTAGCACTCTCATCTAGCAGTAAAAAGGGTCGCTGGTTCGAATCCCAACCACGACACTACCTACCTGGAGTTTGCATGTTCTCCCTGTGCCTGCGTACTCCAGTTTCCTCCCACATGCCAAAGACATGCAGGTAGGTTATTTGGCTTCTGTCCACAAATTGGCCCTAGTATATGAATGGGGACCTTGGATTGTGGGCTCCTTGAGGGTAGGGACTGATGTGAGTGTGCAATGTAGAGGGATAGGGACAATTGTAGAAACTCACTCAGGTTGAACTGGATGGACTGGTGTCTTTATTCAACCTTACTATGTAACTATATTCTCCAGATTGCTTGAATGGTCCCCGCTCATCAAACAAGATATGGCACAGGTAGACCTGCAGGCCCTGCTTTGGGGATACAATCTCAAATTCTGCGCAATGCTTATGCTTTCCCCATTGATCGTGGCAGCACTAGCTTTATGGTACCATCGACATACAGCATTTGAACTGTCTACCTACCCCAGCCCCTTAACTGAGCAGGGTGGCCATCTGAACGCTTATTTCTTCACACAACAATGGGCAGATTTATACCACTAAAAGGACACCAACCCCCCCCCCCCCCCCCACAACAGATTGGTTACCCACGATGTCCTTGACTAAATTTTGCTCTACCCTACACTTATCTGGTCAGATACATAGGGCCCCAATGGCCTTTGAGGAAATGTGCGGTCTCTCCCAGGTCCCTAGACACACGTTATCTTTAATATACAAAGAAATTCTCTCCCACACACATAACACCTTATCCACCTTTACATAAAAGTGGTCCTGCGACCTAGATACAGAAATTTCTCTGGGAGGATGGCAAACCTCCTTTACATTTACCCATAAGTCTTCGATCTCCAGCTTCGCACAGAAGAACTACAAACTACTCTCTAGATGGTATAGAGATCCAGTCTCAGTCCACAGAATGTTCCCCAACACCCTCAATACCTGCTGGTGCTGTCACAGAGGAAAAGGAACCTACCTCCATATCTGGTGGGAGTGTGATCGAGTCCACCCCTTCTGGAAAGGAATATTTGAGGTATATAACGAAATGTATGAGGACTCTCTTGCCCTCTTCCCTAAGGTGGCCCTGCTGTCTATCCTCCCGGGCTCATTCAAATCCCATAAAACTAACCTCCTCAGGTTTTTTCTGTCAGCAGCTCGCCAGCTGATTGCAAAATCCTGGAAATCAGAGGTAACCCCCACCTTCATAGGTGGATTGATATCCTCAATGACATCATGCTTATTATGGAGGAGATGCAGGCTAGGGAGAGAGACACCTGGGACAAACACCTCAAACTGTGGTATGTTTGGATCCACTATTCAGCCTCTGATAGATTATTAAATAGACTATCCAGAGGATGAGCTGAGGGAATTTCTAGGTGTTCAATCCCGAAGTATCACTGGGGAATGTGGTCCCTGTGAGTTGATGACCACACTCCAGTGAACGGCTTTCCAATCATTTTGTGTCAGATACATTGAGAACAAATTAAAACAGACACACTGTATGTATATGTATGCCTCCCCCCATACCCACTGACAGGGACAATGCGCAGACAACATGGCTCTTTTGTGAGTGGCTCTGTCACGACAGTTTCACCACTAGTTATCAATTCTGATCATGTCTTCTCTGCTTTTTTTACAGGTAAATGTCTTCTATCCATCTGTACACTCTATTGAACTGACATTGCTGCATCATATTTGGTAAATGTCCTCTTCTGCTGCCATAGCTTTAAACTTCTATATTTAATGCTAGCTATACAACAACCACACTGCAATAGCAACATTACTGGTGATTGATTCTCAACCCCATTTGGCTTGAGTGATCAAGAGAGGTAATTAGCTTTACAACCCTAGCCTGTGTCTGGTGTAGTATTGGCCATCTCCTCTCCCATATTCAGATGTCTCAAATCAGACCCTATAATGATCAATAGAGAAATGCATGCATGCTCAGTCTCCCTATAAATTTAAAGCAGCCTATGGGGCGGCGCAGACAACATGGCTCTTTCCTGAGTGGCTCTGTCATGAGTGATGCGCAGTTTCACTGCCGCAGTACTGAACTGACATTGCTGTATCATATTTGGTAAATGTCTTCTGCTGCCATATCTTTAAACTTCTATATTTAATGCTAGATATACAACTACACTGCAATAGCAACATTACTGGTGATTGATTCTCAACCCCATTTGGCTTGAGTGATCAAGAGAGGTAATTAGCTTTAGGAGTAACAAACAAATGGCCCCTGCCCCCACCTATAACTGGCCTTCACAACAAGGAGCACATGGAAGGGCAAACACAAGCCGACCTCATTGCTCTGTCTAATTGGGCGACTATGTGGCAGGTGAGGTTTAATGTTGAGAAATGTAAAGTTATGCACTTGGGGGCTAAGAAGATGCATGCATCATACATGCTAGAGGGAGTACATATAGGGGAATCTGTGGTGGAGAAGGATCTGGGGGTTTTGGTAGATCATAAGCTCAATAATAACATGCAATGCCAAGCTGCGGTTTCCAAAGCGAGCAAAGTCCTTTCTTGTATTAAGAGAGGTATAGACTCCAGAGAGAGAGATATAATTTTGCCCCTGTTCAAATCATTAGTAAGACCTCACCTGGAATATGCAGTTCAGTTTTGGGCACCAGTTCTCAAAAAGGATATCGGGGAAATGGAGAAAGTGCAGAGAAAGGCAACCAAACTGATAAGAGGCATGGAGGAGCTCAGCTATCAGGAAAGATTAGGAGGAACTGAATTTATTCTCTTTTGAGAAGAGGAGAATAAGGGGGGATATGATTAACATGTTCAAATATATAAGGGGTCCATATAGTGAACTTGGTGTTGAGTTATTCTCTTTACGGTCTACCCAGAGGATACGGGGGCACTCTTTACGTGTAGAGGAAAAGAGATTTCATCTTCAAATACGGAAAGGTTTCTTCACAGTAAGAGCTGTGAAAATGTGGAATAGACTCCCGTCAGAGGTGGTTCTGGCCAGCTCAGTAGATTGCTTTAAGAAAGGCCTGGATACTTTCCTGAATGTACATAATATAACTGGGTACTAACATTTATAGGTAAAGTTGATCCAGGGAAAATCCGATTGCGTCTTGGGGGATCAGGAAGGAATTTTTTTTCGCCCTGCTGTAGCAAATTGGAGCATGCTCTGCTGGGTTTTTTTTACTTCCTCTGGATCAACTGTGGGTATAAAATTGGATATATTGGATTGTACAATATTTTTTATTGTATTTATATATTGTTTTTAAGGTTGAACTGGATGGACTTGTGTCTTTTTTCAACCTGACTAACTATGTAACTATGTAACATTAAAGACAGAAACAGAACATTCCATAGCTCAACTCACCAACCAGTCTGCCAACTGACCAAATGAACCTGTCCAACTGTTTGCGTTAAAAACAGGGTTTTAGTTAGCACGCATTTCCAAACGCATGCATAATTCATGCCAGTTATAGGTGGGGGCAGGGGCCATTTGTTTGTTACTGGTATATATATATATGGTCCAGGGACACACTGGGCACCTTCGCCGCCATTGTGCTATTAGGACTGCAAGCATACACAGGGTGACATGAAGAGGCCTTGCAGCTTATGCATGTGTTTGCAAATGCATGCTAACTAAACCCCTGTTTTTAACGCAAACTGTTGGACAGGTTAATTTGGTCAATTGGCAAACTGGTTGGTGAGTTGAGCTATGGAATGTTCTGTTTCTGTCTTTCTTTAGTTATCTTTGCGACCCTAGGCTGTGTCTGGTCTGCTATTAGCCATCTTCCCATACCCATATTCAGGGGTCTCAAATCAGACCCTATAATGACTAATAGAGAAATGCATGCCTGCTCAGTCTCCCTATAAATTTAAAGCAGCCTATGTGGTGGCACAGACAACATGGCTCTTTCCTGAGTGGCTCTGTCACGAGTGATGCACAGTTTCTCCGCCACAGGATAACTAAAGCCAGATGAAGATACAACAAGAACGCTGCTCCACTCTGCAAGACGACGAGAAAACCAGCATTTTACATTTATTTTATATCAAGTCAGATTCCCACTCTCTATCCACTAACATGCTCCTCATTCTCTTCCTTCTCACATCGGTGTCTTCCATCCTCAAATTATCCTTACTCTACCCCTCCTCTCTACCCTGCAGCATGCACATATCACCCTCACTCCTACCCTCTCCCTACTACTGCACCCATCATCTCCTGCATTTGCTGCACCTACATGCTGACATAAACATCAGGGCCACTAAACACGTGCGCTCATGCACATCCCACTCCCATCTTGCCTTCCTCGCCCTCCTCCTTCTCCTAGTCTCAGGTGACATTTCTCCTAATCCTGGTCTGCCATTTTCCAACTGCAAGCCACATATCCAATACCCCTCCTGCAATCCACTCAGTTTAATTTCTAACCCCCTGCTTCCTCAAAGCAGCCCACCTATCTCATGCGCTCCATCAGTAACAAGCTAACATCTGTACATGACCTCTTCATCTGTCATGGCTTTGACATACTCGCCATAACCGAAACCTGGCTTCAAAATTTTGACTCGGCTTCTCCTGCTGCCCTCTCATATGATGGCCTCCATTGGACTCACTCCTCCAGACCCAACAGACAGAAAGGAGGTGGAGTTGGATTCCTTCTATCCCCACAAAGCACCTTCCAAGTCTTTCCTATTCCTCCCTCTCTACTTTCAAGATGCACTGTATTCATCTGTTTTCTCCTATTTCTCTGAGGATTGCAGCAATGTATTGGCCTCCTGGACCGGTATCTTGCTTTCTTGATGACTTTGCTGCCTGGCTACTCTACTTTCTTCCTCTGAACTACCCACAATCATTCTTTGAGACTTCAACATTCCTGTCAATGTTAGCAGTCCAACTACAGCTAAACTTCTCAACTTACCCTCATCTTTTGACCTAGCCCAATGGACACATACTTCCACTCACTCCAGTGGTAATACCCTTGATGTTGGATTCTACTATCTCTGCAGCCCTGGCAACCTCACAAACACCCCCTTTCCTCTTTCTGATCACAACCTCATTAGTTTTACTGTATCCTTCCCTCCAACCACCCATCCCTCCAAGCAGCAAACAATTACTTGTAGGAACCTTCACCACTTTAACCACTTCAGCCCTGGAAGAATTTACCCCCTTCCTGACCAGAGCACTTTTTGTGATTCGGCGCTGCATCGCTTTAACTGACAATTGTGCGGTTGTTCGACATTGTACCAAAACAAAATTGACGTCCTTTTTTTCCCACAAATAGAGCTTTCTTTTTATGGTATTTGATCACCTCTGCGGTTTTTATTTTTTGCGCTATAAACAAAAAAAGAGCGACAATTTTGAAAAAAAAACACATCATTTTTTACTTTTTGCTATAATAAATATCCCCCAAAAATATACAAATTTTTTTTTTCCTCAGTTTAGGCTGATACGTATTCTTCTACATATTTTTGGTAAAAAAAAATCGCAATAATCGATTATTGATTGGTTTGCGCAAAAGTTATAGAGTTTACAAAATAGGGGATAGTTTTATGGCATTTTTATTAATATTTTTTTTTTAACCACTTCAATACCGGGCCATAGTCAAATGACGCCCACAGATGGGATCTCCCATCCTGGGTAAGCGCCATATGACGTCCCCGGGGGCCTGCAGCGCGGTGATCGTGGATGAGGTGTGTCCCTCGGACACAGCCCATCACCGATCTGTGGGATTTCCATCCCCATCCACCCCCCGATACACGTGAACGGCCGTGTCCATTCACAGGGCTCGTGCACACGCCTAAGGTGCGTGCAGAGCGGCGATCGGGGATGCGGCTTGTCACCCTGAAACAGCCCAACCCCGATCGCAGTATGAATGAAATTTGCTCTTTACCACGTGACCGGCTGTGTCCAATCACAGCTGGTCACAGAATGTAAACAAACCCTCAGTAACGAGATGTTACCGGGTTCTCCTCTTCACACACATATCGTTACCGCCTAGTGTATACCAACACACACTGATTACCCCTGTCATCACCCATCACAGCCCATCAGAGTACCCGAGTACCTGTCAGCCCATCTGAGTACCCGAGTACCTGAGTACCCGTCAGCCCATCTGAGTAACCGAGTACCTGTCAGCCCATCTGAGTACCCGAGTACCCGTCAGCCCATCTGAGTACCCAAGTACCTGAGTAGCTATCAGCCCATCTGAGTACCCAAGTACCTGAGTACCTGTAAGCCCATCTGAGTACCCGAGTACCTGAGTACCTGTCAGCCCATCTGAGTACCCGAGCAACTGAGTAACCTGTCAGCCCATCTGAGTACCCGAGTACCTGTCAAAGCCCATCTGAGTACCAGAGTCCCTGTCATAGTCCATCTGAGTAGCTGTCACAGTCCATCTGAGTCCCCGAGTACCTGTCACAGTCTATCTGAGTACCTGTCACAGTTCATCTGAGTACCCGAGTACCTGTCACAGTTCATCTGAGTACCCGAATACCTGCCACAGTCCATCGAGTACCTGTCACCAGCCTGTCAGAGTAATGGAGTACCTGTCACCAGCCTGTCGGAGTAATGGAGTACCTGTCACCAGCCCGTCGGAGTAACAGAGTACCTGTCACCAGCCCGTCAGAGTACCCAAGTACCTATTTGCAGACCATGCCTAATAGAATACACGTTGAGGTGTTTGCTTTCCAAAATGGGGTCATTTTGGGGGTAATTCCACTGTCCTGGTGCTCCAGGACCTTTAAAAGTGTGATAGGTAGGAACGAAATGAGATGTGTAATTTATGCTCCTAGAACGCCTGAAGGTACTACTTGGACCTCTGTATATGGCCAGGCTGTATAAAAGTCTCACACATGTGGTATTGCAATACTCAGGAGGAGTAGTAGAATGTGTTTTGGGGTGTAATTTTTGCTATATACATGCTATGTGTTAGAAATATCTTATAAATGGACAACTTTGTGTAAAAAAAAAAAAAGATTTTCATTTTCTTTCCACGTTTTCTGAAGACTTGTGTAAAAAAATTAACCATTCAAAAGACTCATAATGCTTCATAGAATATAGGAAAATAGAGAAAGAAACTGCGCTATGGTAAAAAGTAAATCGTATAATAACTGGTCACCAGAGGGACCCAGTTCAACTGCAGCTTAGCTGTATCACATAATTACAGAAAAACAATATTGGAAATTAATAAACTGCGCTAAACCAAAAATGTGCCGTAAAAACTAATATCTCCTGTGCATATATAACATAACCAGTGAAATTATCACATAGACATTAACCTTACCCTTACCATATGGGTAATATAAAAATCAATAAAATTAACAGTGATCGTGGATTACAATCCAAAATACAACAGTGCAATAAACACCCCGATGTGCTGTTATTAGACAATATAAAAAATATAACTGTGAGAAAAAAAGTTTTTCAAATCAGCTTAAATGTAGAAGAAGAAACAAAATTCTCCACTTGTGGATAGTGCCCAATCTGCCACCAAAGTGTACAGATCTACTTCTTACCAGAAGTTCATGACCCCCCACTACAGAGGGTCACAAAGCGCACGTAGATATAAATAGAAATAAAAAATAGTGTAGCGCTTCTAAAGTGAAATATATGTTGAAAGAGTGATCCTATAACAAAGATCATATAGATGTGTAAATTAGCAAAATAAAGTCCAAAGAAATGGGTGTAAGCTTCCGTGGAAGGACCGGCACAATGGTAGTCAGACCGTATCACAATACGAGGCAAATCCCATTAAACGGACATGTCCATATACAACAGCTTGTCTGGAGACATTGGGAAAGAATAGATGGATACTTCTTACCAGATCAGTTGGACTCACACGGTCATATGACGGTTGAGTCAATAAGGCTTGGGGTCACGATCTGGGACCGAGGAGTGGATCAAAGTAGGTTCATCAGCCTGGTGGGGAGACTTCAAAAGACCATATATCCAATGATGAATCTCACCGATGGAACTTCGGAATGGTTAGGAAATCCAACTCAGATATAGTTCACTGCACTCCGATACTCCGAATACCCCAAGGTGGAGGGGAAGATGTTTAAAGGGTTTAAACCAAAAAAGAAAAAAGAAAGAAAAGGCTCCACATGGTGCGGGTCAGGCGATAAAAAATGGTAATTTATTAAAAGTCAAAAGGGTAACAAATGACTTAGTGATCACAAAGCAATAAGGTAAAAGTAAAAGTAAAAGCAATGTGGGGTGCCAACAGCTAGCCCGACGCGTTTCGACACATATGTCTTCAACATGTCGTGGTATACAGTTGACCTTCGAGGCCAGCACAACTAACATCCATTTTCTGGACCTAGAAGTCACAGTCGTGCAGAAACGCCTAGTCCTGAGAACCTTTTTCAAGCCAACGGACCGTAACGGGTATATTCCCGTCGATAGTTGCCATCACCGTCAATGGCTTGGATCCATTCCACGTGGTCAATTTCTGAGGCTTAGGCGGAACTGCACGAATACTAGTGACTTCATCTCTCAATCCTATACCATCCGTAAGAGGTTCTTAGACAAGGGCTATGATCCATGCGCCCTTGATGCTGACATCCAAACAGCCTTACATACCGATAGGGCTTCCCTTATCCAGAAAAAAGTTAAATCAAGAACCAATGATAAATTTAAATGGTCTTTTTTTACCACTTTCTCTACACAACACACTGAGATAAAGAGAATTATTAACAGGCACTGGAAGGTGTTGTCGGGTGACAAAATCCTAGGTGGAACCATTCCTGAGAAAGCCGGAATCATCTATAGGGGAGCCCGGTCGATACAAAATGATATCTCCCCCAACGTAATAGATATCCCTAGATCCATACAATTTTTCCCTCAGAGTAAGGGATATTTTCCCTGCAGAAAATGCAACGTCTGCATACATAACATGTTAGGCAAGGGGAAAAGCGATTCCTTTACATCCACAGCCACTTCACGTAGGTACATGATGAAACACTTTACCACTTGTACCACTAGGTACATTGTTTATTTGATCACCTGTCCATGCAACCAACAATACGTTGGCCGCACTATTCGCAACTTCTCAATCAGAGTTAACGAACACCTTAGTAAAATCAAAAAAGGCTGTGACAAGCACACAGTCCCGAGACACTATCTCGAAAAACACAATAGGGATCCCAAGGGTACACGTTTTCAAATCATTGACAAATTTGTCCCGAGCTGGAGGGGAGATTCATGCCTACGGGGGGTGTCGCGCCTCGAGACTTTTTGGATCTATGAATTGAGGTGCTACTCCCCCTTTGGCATGAACACAGACTGGGACATTAACAGTTTTATTAATCAGGCTTAATTTAACTTCAGATCTTCACAATCTCCTTCCACCTCAATTATGTTCATTATACACTTTATTATCATTCTTGACACATTTTTTTGCCCACACATTAACTATGTACCTTCCATGCTTACGGCATACACCTCATACCGTCTGTGAGTTGCCGTTTCTGCACGTTATCTATTTTTAAATTTTTTAACTTCGTTTTTTTTTTTCCCCCAATCCCTGTCCCATGTTCTAATTTAGACATGTGTGACTATATGGTAACTCTTCTGATTTTATGTGACCTGAGATAGATGTTCTTTGGTAAATGCACCCACATATATCTTCCAAGCCTCAGGAGTCTCATGGTCCTCTCTGTTAGCAATACGTAATTAGAACGTACAGGATTTGAATATTTGATTTACCGTATATACTCGAGTATAGGCCGACCCGAATATAAGCCGAGGCCCCCAATTTACCCCCAAAAAAACTGGCAAACTTATTGACTCGTGTATAAGCCGAGGGTGAGACATGCCTGTCCATCCCTGTGTGTGTGTCCGTCCATCCCTGTGTGTCCGTCCATCCCTGTGTGTCCGTCCATCCATCCCTGTGTGTGTGTGTGTCCATCCATCCATCCATCCCTGTGTGTGTGTGTCTCCATCCATCCATCCATCCATCCCTGTGTGTGTGTGTCTCCATCCATCCATCCATCCATCCCTGTGTGTGTGTGTGTCTCCATCCATCCATCCATCCCTGTGTGTGTGTGTATCCATCCATCCCTGTGTGTGTGTGTGTCTCCATCCATCCATCCATCCGTGTGTGTGTGTGTGTGTGTGTGTGTGTGTGTGTGTGTGTCCAGCCTACCTGCACCTACACCCGCAGCAGATCGCAAAACGCAGTGCGGAAATGAATAGGGTTTGCAGTGTTAGCTGCATGGCAATATAGTGTGAACCAGGGCTGAGGACCCATTCACTTTGGCAGGGAAAAGGGAATAGTTGAGTCGCAGATTTATTCCCGCTGGCCACCCACACAGAGAAGACCATCCAGCAGCCACTTTGCGTCATAGCCACGACAAAAATCCCATCATGTTTAGTGGGCAGTACAGGTGTGTGTGTGTGTGTGTGTGTGTGTGTGTGTGTGTGTGTGTGTGTGTGTGTGTGTGTGTGTGTCCAGCCTACCTGTGTCCCGAAGCCTTTGTCCCGAGCCTCCGTCCCGTGTCGTGCCTTGCCTTCGTCCCGTCCCGTCCCGTCCCGTCCCGTCCCGTGCCGTGCCTTGCCTTGCCTCCGTCCCGTGCCCTCTTCGTCGGCGGCCATTGTAAAATTCAAAAGCCGCGCCTCCTCCTTCGCCTGTGATAGGCGGAACACTGAATTTCCCAGCAGCCTGTGTTCCGCCTATCACGGACGTCGTATCATCCTCGTCCGTAGTACGAGGATGAGACGATGCCCGTGATAGGCGGAACACAGGCTGCTGGGAAATTCAGTGTTCCGCCTATCACAGGCGAAGGCGGAGCCGGAGGCGCGGCTTTTGAATCATAGAATGGCCGCTGTCTGTCTGCTCGACACGCTGATCGAGCGGGCAGACAGCGATGACTCGAGTATAAGCCGAGGGGGGCACTTTCAGCCTCAAAAAAGAGGCTGAAAATCTCGGCTTATACTCGAGTATATACGGTATTATATTTTATTTATTCATTCCTATTGCTGACATTCCTATTGCACTAGTCCAGAGGTTTGCTATGTTTCCCCTCCCCTTTTCTCCTTCCTTGTTTTCGTTCTCTCCTCCGGATGCTCTGATTTGAACCTAGGGGGACGCGTTGTGGTTGTCACGGTCGCGTTGCTACCCGTCGTTCGGTGCGACGTGACGTGACCACGCTTCCCCCTGGCTTGTTCCGGGTATGATGAGGCTTCTGAGGCGCATGACGTGACGTGACTGCGTTTTTTGCGCTAACACGCATGCGCAGCATCGCCATGCTTTCGACAGTTTCGATTGGCCGAGACGCCGCTCACCACGCCTTATGGCGGGTGACGTACACTGTGCGGCAAATTGGCGCCAAATTCGGATGTTCCTCCCCTCTACTACTTCCTACGCCTATACGGGCACCTCCCATTCTTTTTGACGTATGTCCCTCCTAGCCCCTCCCATGTTTTGGCCATGCGATGTCGGTGATTGGTGGAGGTTACCCAGCCTCATTACACGTTACCTCGTTCCCCGATCACCTGACCGGACTTTCGTGCTATAGGATATCATGCACCAACAGTTACCATGACTACACAGATACTTCCTTTAGCTGCACACCGCCAGTAAACTAGCAACATACAGCTAACCAGTATAAGGACGGATCGCCATCAGACATCACCATACCTGCCTGCTAGGATTTATTGTGACACAACACATATGGGATCAAGTCTTTCCAGGTGATGACTTCATACATTCTATACAGTCCAACTGATCTGGTAAGAAGTATCCATCTATTCTTTCCCAATGTCTCCAGACAAGCTGTTGTATATGGACATGTCCGTTTAATGGGATTTGCCTCGTATTGTGATACGGTCTGACTACCATTGTGCCGGTCCTTCCACGGAAGCTTACACCCATTTCTTTGGACTTTATTTTGCTAATTTACACATCTATATGATCTTTGTTATAGGATCACTCTTTCAACATATATTTCACTTTAGAAGCGCTACACTATTTTTTATTTCTGTTTGTTGAACTTTGTTTGTTTGAGTGTTGGCTGCTGTGCTTTTTTATGAATATTTGATTCTAGCGCAGTGTTTTCCCCTATCCCTACTTCTATTTTGTGACTCATTATTCACTGCAGCTTCTTTTTTTCTTATTTTTCACAAATGGATATTTTTGAATATAGAACTTCTAGATCCCTCAACACAGAGGGTGTTTTCACATCTAATTCCACTAACACTGAGGTCAGTGGTCTCTTTATTAGACTCAAAAATGTGATGGTCTCGGAGGTTCATCTCCAATGGGACATCGCCTTTTTTTGAGGCAATATACTAAAGAGAAGATGGTCCCACGGGGATTACGTTGGGATATACACCCCCAACAAGGAGAGGTGGAGTTTGATGTTTGGTTCAACTATTTCAATGATATGGGTATCAAACTGTTGAATTTCTTGATAGATAGAAAACAGGCCAGGTTACCCCTCATTGACAAAGAAATCAAAGACATTAAAGAAAAACTCACACCAGCATTAGGCACACCGGAATATAATACGTTATCCTCTAACCTAAAAAACCATCTAGAGAAAGAGGAAAAAGATCAACGTACCAAAAAACAAAAGAAGTATAATCGTGATGTTAACGATTATAAATCTAACTCTGTCTTTAATTGGCAGAAAAAAATTGCCTCTGAGCCAGGCAACAACCCAACATTGGACAATATGCAGCCTGAAGCTATGGAGATGAAAAGAAGGTTGATTTATGAACCTCCACCACCCCAGCCCAGGCCCACGGGTTCTCTTAGAACAAATGACTATGGATTTAGATCCCCTGTCCAAGCTCAACACCTTAACCATCAAGGTAAAGGTTCAAAACCCCGAAACAAGGGTAGAGGCAGAAACAATCAGGGACAGGGCCAAGACAGATACCATGGAGATACCAATGGTGGCTATCAACACACCCCCCGTGATTACAGTAGAACCCGACGAGACGACAAATATAGTCATAGGAGGGATGACTATACACACAGTACTCCCATTCGTACCTATAATCGTTATCTACCTCTTAGGGATGATGAAAATTTTGATTTCCAACAGGATCCTCCTCCCTACATGACATATAATGATGAGCCTCCATCCAGACCTCCATATAATCGTAATTATCCACCAGGACCCCCTTATCATCAGGATTTTCACAGGGATACCCCCATCCGTGGAGGAAATCCAAAACCAAACGAGGCACCAGAGGGGGGAGGCGCATCCAGCACAAAAAGAAAACGGACACAGTAGGCGCGGGTATTTTTAACCTTAGTTCAGCAATATTATCAACGAGTGAAAAACGTATTTTAGATAAGGGCCTTAAATTTGTCCCACCAAGAAAACTTAACAAATTTAATACATTCATTGACGTGCAGAAATTTATCCGGAAGTTACATATTCAGAGACACTTTTTGTCTTCACCCAGTAGCACTAACACGATCCCTGACCCCATATCTGTTAGACATTCCGGATTGAGCAACCCTTCTTTGTTCAATCCAGGTATTTTACCCCCATCGATCAATGTTTTTAAAAACCTTGTCTTAAATGATCTGGACAAGTTACCCATTAAAAAGGTACACCAAGACCCCTCTATAGCCCAGGGTCTCAAATCTTTATGTGAAAGAAAAAATCTTATCATCCGTCCTGCAGACAAGGGGGGTGGTCTAGTGGTATTAGACAAATCATGTTACATTGATGAAATGAACAGATTACTGAATGATGTTGCCACTTATAGCCCCTTACCAGGTGACCCCACCTCCAAATACAAAAAAGAACTTACACAGATTATAGATGAAGGTTTTTCTTTAAACATCTTAAATAAAAAAGAGAGGGAATTTATGATTCCACTAGCACCACGCATCCCGACAATATACCAACTCCCCAAGATACACAAGGATTTGGTCAATCCACCAGGCCGCCCAATTGTTAGTGGTATAAATTCCATTACCTTGCGAATAGGGAAATACATAGATACTTACCTCCAGCCCTTAGTAAGGAATATACCATCCTACTTACAGGACACAGGTGACACAATTCGACTATTAGAGAATATACAATATCATGATGATCTCATTCTAGTCACAGCAGATGTGTCTGCGTTGTATACCTCTATTCCACAGGACCTAGGTCTAGGAGCTGTTGAATTGTTTCTTTCCAGAGACTCTACACTCCCTGTGATACATAGAAATTTCCTTATGCAATTGTTGGAATTTGCCATGTCCCACAATTATTTTTGGTTTCAGGGTACCTTTTATACCCAGACCAGAGGGGTTGCCATGGGGGCAAAATATGCACCCAGCTTGGCCAATCTATTTATGGCCCAGTGGGAGGAGGATGTCGTCTATGCCCTTGACAGGCCGGAACTGGTATTGTGGGCTAGGTATATAGACGACATCCTCCTCTTGTGGAGGGGCAGCCGGCCATCCCTGGATGCCTTCATGGCAACCCTTAATACCAATGATCGTGGTATACAGTTGACCTTCGAGGCCAGCACAACTAACATCCATTTTCTGGACCTAGAAGTCACAGTCGTGCAGAAACGCCTAGTCCTGAGAACCTTTTTCAAGCCAACGGACCGTAACGGGTATATTCCCGTCGATAGTTGCCATCACCGTCAATGGCTTGGATCCATTCCACGTGGTCAATTTCTGAGGCTTAGGCGGAACTGCACGAATACTAGTGACTTCATCTCTCAATCCTATACCATCCGTAAGAGGTTCTTAGACAAGGGCTATGATCCATGCGCCCTTGATGCTGACATCCAAACAGCCTTACATACCGATAGGGCTTCCCTTATCCAGAAAAAAGTTAAATCAAGAACCAATGATAAATTTAAATGGTCTTTTTTTACCACTTTCTCTACACAACACACTGAGATAAAGAGAATTATTAACAGGCACTGGAAGGTGTTGTCGGGTGACAAAATCCTAGGTGGAACCATTCCTGAGAAAGCCGGAATCATCTATAGGGGAGCCCGGTCGATACAAAATGATATCTCCCCCAACGTAATAGATATCCCTAGATCCATACAATTTTTCCCTCAGAGTAAGGGATATTTTCCCTGCAGAAAATGCAACGTCTGCATACATAACATGTTAGGCAAGGGGAAAAGCGATTCCTTTACATCCACAGCCACTTCACGTAGGTACATGATGAAACACTTTACCACTTGTACCACTAGGTACATTGTTTATTTGATCACCTGTCCATGCAACCAACAATACGTTGGCCGCACTATTCGCAACTTCTCAATCAGAGTTAACGAACACCTTAGTAAAATCAAAAAAGGCTGTGACAAGCACACAGTCCCGAGACACTATCTCGAAAAACACAATAGGGATCCCAAGGGTACACGTTTTCAAATCATTGACAAATTTGTCCCGAGCTGGAGGGGAGATTCATGCCTACGGGGGGTGTCGCGCCTCGAGACTTTTTGGATCTATGAATTGAGGTGCTACTCCCCCTTTGGCATGAACACAGACTGGGACATTAACAGTTTTATTAATCAGGCTTAATTTAACTTCAGATCTTCACAATCTCCTTCCACCTCAATTATGTTCATTATACACTTTATTATCATTCTTGACACATTTTTTTGCCCACACATTAACTATGTACCTTCCATGCTTACGGCATACACCTCATACCGTCTGTGAGTTGCCGTTTCTGCACGTTATCTATTTTTAAATTTTTTAACTTCGTCTTTTTTTTTTTCCCCCAATCCCTGTCCCATGTTCTAATTTAGACATGTGTGACTATATGGTAACTCTTCTGATTTTATGTGACCTGAGATAGATGTTCTTTGGTAAATGCACCCACATATATCTTCCAAGCCTCAGGAGTCTCATGGTCCTCTCTGTTAGCAATACGTAATTAGAACGTACAGGATTTGAATATTTGATTTATTATATTTTATTTATTCATTCCTATTGCTGACATTCCTATTGCACTAGTCCAGAGGTTTGCTATGTTTCCCCTCCCCTTTTCTCCTTCCTTGTTTTCGTTCTCTCCTCCGGATGCTCTGATTTGAACCTAGGGGGACGCGTTGTGGTTGTCACGGTCGCGTTGCTACCCGTCGTTCGGTGCGACGTGACGTGACCACGCTTCCCCCTGGCTTGTTCCGGGTATGATGAGGCTTCTGAGGCGCATGACGTGACGTGACTGCGTTTTTTGCGCTAACACGCATGCGCAGCATCGCCATGCTTTCGACAGTTTCGATTGGCGGGTGACGGGTGGCGGGTGACGTACACTGTGCGGCAAATTGGCGGCAAATTGGCGCCAAATTCGGATGTTCCTCCCCTCTACTACTTCCTACGCCTATACGGGCACCTCCCATTCTTTTTGACGTATGTCCCTCCTAGCCCCTCCCATGTTTTGGCCATGCGATGTCGGTGATTGGTGGAGGTTACCCAGCCTCATTACACGTTACCTCGTTCCCCGATCACCTGACCGGACTTTCGTGCTATAGGATATCATGCACCAACAGTTACCATGACTACACAGATACTTCCTTTAGCTGCACACCGCCAGTAAACTAGCAACATACAGCTAACCAGTATAAGGACGGATCGCCATCAGACATCACCATACCTGCCTGCTAGGATTTATTGTGACACAACACATATGGGGTCAAGTCTTTCCAGGTGATGACTTCATACATTCTATACAGTAATGACAGTATATGGTTTGTTTTTACCACACTAGTGTTAGATGCAGTCTTACATAGACTTTATCTGTTCACTGGCCCCTCTTGGAGATCTTAGGAGGTCTAGATTAACATATGTGATCCATTTATGATTATGACTGTTTACTAAGTGTTTACCGTTATTAAACCTAATGTAACTGCTTTTATTAGTAGGAGGGTTACACTTTGGATGACACCCGTATTTGGTCACTATGGTTGAACATGTCTATTCTTATTTGATCAGACTGTTTATTTTACTTTAAGGGTTGTCCGAGACAGCAGCCTCCGCCCCCCTTGTAAGCGGAGTTCCCGCCCCTTTGTAGGCGGATCTGTTTTAGACACCCTATATATTTGTTAGCAATGTGGTGGGTCCCAACATGCCCCTGTTGAAGACATATGTGTCGAAACGCGTCGGGCTAGCTGTTGGCACCCCACATTGCTTTTACTTTTACTTTTACCTTATTGCTTTGTGATCACTAAGTCATTTGTTACCCTTTTGACTTTTAATAAATTACCATTTTTTATCGCCTGACCCGCACCATGTGGAGCCTTTTCTTTCTTTTTTCTTTTTTGGTTTAAACCCTTTAAACATCTTCCCCTCCACCTTGGGGTATTCGGAGTATCGGAGTGCAGTGAACTATATCTGAGTTGGATTTCCTAACCATTCCGAAGTTCCATCGGTGAGATTCATCATTGGATATATGGTCTTTTGAAGTCTCCCCACCAGGCTGATGAACCTACTTTGATCCACTCCTCGGTCCCAGATCGTGACCCCAAGCCTTATTGACTCAACCGTCATATGACCGTGTGAGTCCAACTGATCTGGTAAGAAGTATCCATCTATTCTTTCCCAATGTCTCCAGACAAGCTGTTGTATATGGACATGTCCGTTTAATGGGATTTGCCTCGTATTGTGATACGGTCTGACTACCATTGTGCCGGTCCTTCCACGGAAGCTTACACCCATTTCTTTGGACTTTATTTTGCTAATTTACACATCTATATGATCTTTGTTATAGGATCACTCTTTCAACATATATTTCACTTTAGAAGCGCTACACTATTTTTTATTTCTGTTTGTTGAACTTTGTTTGTTTGAGTGTTGGCTGCTGTGCTTTTTTATGTATATTTTATTCTAGCGCAGTGTTTTCCCCTATCCCTGCACGTAGATATAAGACTCTCCCCCACTCCGGAATAGATCTTTGCTGCTCTCCTTAGATCACCTCTTCTGTCAAATGGATTAATGGGTACCCCTCTTCAATAAATATCCCATATAGACAGAACTCGAGGATACACATCATTTGCATGGAAGGAAAATAGAGCTCCAATAGTATAAAACCTTTTATTATTTAGAACCAAATAAAAATAAGTTGCACTTACAGTGTACAGGAAAAACGTTAGCCTTAAGTCCGCTGCGCCGGCCGGACGCACACAGACAAACCTGTCCTTCCTGGATACAGACTACTCCAACACGAGGTGACGTCAGCGCATCGCTCCATCCTACGCGTTTCGTAACAAAATTAGTGCCCCTGGCTGACGTAATTTTGTTACGAAACATGTAGGAAGGAGCGACGCGCTGACGCGTCGGGCAGCGATTGTGAGAGGTTACAGACTATCATTACCGCTTACTGATTAGTTGCTAGAGGTTACCCCCCACCAATTTGCTTACATTTGAAGAACAGATGTTACTTAGGCTTAATGACTACAGTTGCAGACATGACTTTTATGCATGCCCCCTTATCTCCCCGGTGGGCAGCATTCAGTATAGGTGATGGTGGATATGACCTCAGGGAGGATTGATATACATATGAATGCCACCTTTATTTACATATCAATGCCACCGGTCCATGGCTATTTACATATGAATGTAGGTTATTTACCTGTAAACACAGGGTCTACAGGTGAGTCATCTGTACACAAAAGAAGCATTAGTAGCAGCACTTCACACTGAGATATCGGGACATAGGATGGGGCTAAAACTTCAAGGGACAAGGGAATTTAAATTGGGATAGTTCGCAAGTATGAGACAGGCTCTTTGGGCCCCACAACAATGATGGAGCCCAGGGCAGCTGCCCCTTTTGCCCTGCCTTAAAGACGGCCCTGTATCCTTCTCTTCATCAGGGGCCTGGTTCTGCAACTGAATTAAAGTTTCTACATACCACTGCTCTTGATGAGGGGAATCTGTCCCCACTACCTGGGCGATCCCTACAGTGGGTGTGACTCCAAATGCCATAAGGGCAGCATCCTTTGCTGCTTGGTCTACTAAAGCATTTCCTCTGGCTGTCATGTAATTTCCCCTTGCATGTCCTTTTACCTTCAAGATGCCAACTTCTGCGGGTTTCTGAAAGGCCTCAAATAGGCGGTCTATGAGTTTTGCATGTCTCACTGGTTTCCCTGCACTAGTCAGGAAGTTCCGTGCTTTCCAAATAGGCCTAGAATCATGAACTATTCCAAACGCATATCTGCTGTCAATGTAAAAGTTTCCCCTTTCATTCTCTAGTGCCGTGTACACACGATCGGATTTTCTGGCAGACTAGATCCAGCGGACCGGAATCTGTCAGACAATTCACTCGGTTGTGGGCTCCAGCGGACTTTTTTTCCCCAAAAGTCCGACAGACCTAGAAATAAAACATGTTTCAAATCTGTACGACAGACTCTGCTTTCTAGCGTGCAAACCATTCGTCTGTGAGCTAGTCCAACGGACCAAAAACGACGCATGCTCTGAAGAAAGTACAAGACGGAAGTGCCCGGTCTGGTAAAACAAGCGTTCGTATTGAAGCTAGCACATGCCTCACGCTGCTAATTCTGTGATCTTTTAATACAGCGCATTCTTTTCTTCTTTATAATGCTAGAAGCATGATGTTGTTTTGCTGCTTATATTCACACAGAGTTCTCACAAACTTCTTTCTTCATTATTTATCCTCATATCATGACTAACATTCTAGTTTTTAAAAGCCAGATCTCCATAAATAATGTTTAAAATTATTTTTTAGACTCATCTTTTATAATTTTATATTTCAACAATATATATTTTACAATTATTTAAAAAAAAATTGTGATTTCCATTTTTTTTTTTTTTGAGTTTGAAGTTACCACAATAACATTATTATCTTGTATTTTTTCTGAACCGTAATGGGGTTGGAGTCCCTTGCTAATTTGACATAGGAGGTTTATTTACAAAAGGCAAATTCATCTAGCACTACAAGTGCAAAGTGCACTTGAAATTGCACTAAAAGAGCACTTGGAAGTGCAGTCGCTGTGGATCCAAGGGGCACATGCAAGGAAACTAAAAAAACTGAATTTTAGCTTGCACATGATTGGATGATAAAATCAGCAGAGCTTCCCCTCATTTCAGATCTTCCCCTCAGATTTACAGCAACTGCACTTCCAAGTGCACTTGCAGTGCAATTTCAAGTGGACTTTGCACTTGTAGTGCTAAATGAATTTGCCTTTTGTAAATAACCCCCATAGTCTTTTTGACAAGTACCTGCCTACTCACAAACTGTCCTTTTTTTAATAAAAACACATTGTAAATTATTTTTTGAAAATAAAATATCCATTCATTCTGGTTAACAAAATAAAGAGGAAGGCAACACTTTTGGAATTTGTAAAGCCTTTTGTCTCCCAGGACACACATCAAGTCAGTGGAAAATAAAATTGGGATCTTGCGGAGTAAATATAATAGGGAGCACAATCTGGTCCAGGAATCCCAGAGATCAGGAACAGCAGCAGATGACATCTATGTCCCCAGCCTGTGGTACTACAACAGCCTGCGTCTTCTGTCAGACCAGACTGAAGCCAGGCAATCACTTTTGACTCTTCTGTGCAGCTTTCCCTCAACGCTGCCCAGCAGCCTTCCCTCCATGCTTTTCTGCAGCCTTCCTTGGAGGCTGTGCCTCTGGTGGTGGACTTGTACCAGGAGGAGGAGGAGTAGGGGCTTCATCATAAATATGGCTGGTTTCAGTAAGCTGGCCCCTCAACCCCTTCTGAAGGGCCTCAGAAAAAAGCCCCTCACAGAGTAGGCATTGGCCCTTCTCCAGTTCCATCAACCTGGTGGCCAAATAGGTACCATAGGCCTTGTCAGCATTGGGTGGGGGGGGGTACTGAGGAAGTGGCTGGCTTCCTGAAGGAGGGCAATTGATTCCTCATCTGTTCTGGTCATCTTCCTGGCCTTTTGGTGAGAAGGCAGAGGGGGAGGCACCTGGCATTCTGTGAGGCTCCTACTGGGGCCAGCCACCTCCTGGCTGCCACTGGGCACAGCCTTCTCCTCCTGCCTGCCACAGGTCACGGCCTCCACCTGGCTGAGCTCATCCTGTGTATAAAAAAGGGACATAGTTGTATTTTTGGCTTCATCAATCACACACAATTTTCAGCTCATGACTTTGAAATAGAATTTTAAAAAAAATAGAAAAGGCTATCATTTTGACCCCAGCATTTTTGTAGCTGTTCACCAACATTTTACCAACATTTTTGGCCACTACTGTCTAGTGATATGTATACATAATTTTTGTGATAAAATCATTGATTTGTAAGCAATTCAAACATTTAGTAACATCATTAATATTAGGACAATCAATATTTCCTAAAAATATTATACCTGGCTCGAGCTGGGCGCATCCACTTCCTCAAGGATGGAAGGGCCCAGTTCTTCCTGGAAAGCCTCAGCTGGGGTGGAGGAAAGGGTGGAGGGAAGGGTCGAAAGCGATTCCCTCGCTTCAGTCTGGTCATTGAGAAAACTTAGTTTGTGGAAGTACCACATCTTGGGGACATAAACCTCATCTGCTGCTGCTCCCGATTTGAGGGACTTCTGTATCTTATTGTGTTCCCGCCTGTACATATTCCGCAAGATCCCAATTTTATTGTCCACAAATTTAATGTCTGCCTGGGGGACTTGAGTCTTTACAAACTCCAGAAGTGTCCCCAGTGTTGCCTTCCTTGCTTGCTTGTTATAATACAAAGGGTGCTTGACCTCCAACAGGTTTCGGTTATCTCGATATAGGTCAATAAAATGACTCAAAAACTCCTGCTCTTTAAAAGTAGTCATTTTTTTCTGAAAGACAATACACAAGACGAAAAAACACTAATGTCAGTCCAAACTCACAGTATTATTTATCCCAATATAGGACACACACACACACAAGAAACCAAAACACCAATGTCAGTCCAAACCTCAGTATCTTATCCTTGATGGGCCAAGTTCAAAACTTACCTTCATTTAAGACGCTCACTACTTCCATTCTGACGTACATACGATTGCGTACAAGCTTTATATACACTGCGCGACAAGCTCCGCCTGCGTCGCCCGCTTTGCCCACCCCTGGCGTTCTTTATGACAAATATTCCCCACCCCTTCTCTCTTTGGTGCGCAGTGGGAGTATATCTACAAGAATGGCAGAGACCTATTCTGCAACTAGTGCGGAGGAAAGCCCTGAGCCCCAAACATCCAGATCCAGGAGGAGATTCAAGGCCACCAACATGGCCTTTGAGGAAATGGTGGAGATGGTGGACATCTTGAGTAGGGAGGACTGTGATGGCAAAAATGGTCCGTACACCCGACCCAATTTGCGGAAGGACCAAATAATGTCCTCAGTTGTGACCACTCTGGAGCAGCAATTTGGGGTACGACAGTCTAAAGACCAATTGAGAAAGCGCTGGTTCAACCTTAAATGGAGGGAGCTGGATCAGTATCGAAGAATTAAGAAGGTGCTTCTTATTATGCTAATTGACTTTAATGCTGCTCCATGTGCTTTTTGTTCGTAAATATCATTCGTTAACCAATACTAGGGATGAGCTTCGAGTTTGAGTCGAACTCATGTTCGACTCGAACATTGCCTGTTCGCCTGTTCAGCGAACAGTGAACAATTTGGGGTGTTGGCGGCAAATTCGAAAAGCCGCGGAACACCCTGTACAAGTCTATGGGAGAAATCTAAAGTGCAAATTTTAAGGGCTAATATGCAAGTTACTGTCCTAAAACGTGTTTGGGGACCTGGGTCCTGCCCCAGGGGACATGGATCAATGCAAAAAAAAGTTTTAAAAACTGACGTTTTTTGGGGAGCAGTGATTTTAATAATGATTAAAGTGAAACAATAAAAGTGTAATATTCCTTGAAATTTCGTACCTGGGGGGTGTCTATAGTATGCAGAAAAAAAAGTCATGCAGCTATAATTAATTGTCAGCTCCCGTAATACAGAAAACACACTTCAATTACCAGGCCCTTCAGGTCTGGTATGGATATTAAGGGGAACCCCGCGTCAAATTTATCAGAGCACGCAACCTGGCAGGCCGCAGGAAAAGCAGGTCAAGAAAGCGCCCCCCCCCCCCTCCTGAACCATACCAGGCCACATGCCCTCAACATTGGGAGGATGCTTTGGGGGTCTATGACCCCTCAAAGCACCATTTCCCCATGTTGATGGGGACAAGGGCCTCATCCCCACAACCCTGGCCGGTGGTTGTGGGGGTCTGCGGGCGGGGGGCTTATCAGAATCTGGAAGCCCCCTTTTAACAAGGGGACCCCCAAATCCCGCCCTTTAAAATTAGCACTTTAGATTTTGAACATTCGAGTCCCATATACTTTAATAGGGTTCTAAAGTTCACACGAAGTTTAGGTCTGTTCGTGTTCGCAGGTTCTGGTGCGAACCGAAAAGGGGGTGTTCGGCTCATCCTTAACCAATACATACTATGTTTGTCAATAAATATGATGTATTTAGTTAGTACAGGGTTATGCCTACATTTTGGTCTTGATAATTTGTCTTATTAAAAGAAGTTTAGGATATTGTTGTGTAGATGTGTTTGAAACTAGAATGATTTTAAAACTTGATTCAGTGTAATGTAAGGGGAAGACACAGCAGCTGTTTACACATTTGGACTCAGGAGCACTAGTGTAGTGTGGGACATCAGAGAAAATTTTTTAGGGTAATCCACACAGGGGCTCCAGGGGATACTTGAGGTGTCTCCATCTGTGAGACTTGGCCAAAAAAAGGTAAGTATGGCAGTTTGGTTAAAAGGGAATTTAAATCATGTCTTCAACTTGGATCTCTTCCCAAACAGACAATTGTAGATCACTTCTAAGCAATGTTTCATATTCCTATTTCTGGACTCAAATATCTGTGTGCTAAGTATAACTTTTGTTTCATTCTCATAAACTAAACTTCAGAAAACGATCAAAATAAGCTCAAAATAAGTCTGAAAAGCGTGAATCGTCTCCAACCAAACTTCTACTAACACGAGATTAGCAGAAGGAGCCCAAAGGGTGGCGTACTGGGGCTTGAACTTCCTTTTTCTAGTCCCATCGTATGTGCTGTACGTCACCGTGTTCGAAACCGGCAGACTTTTGGAGTGAACGTGTGTAGGCAAGTCCGTTCGTTTGAAAGTCCGTCGGAAAGACTGTCGGACCTAGTCCGTCAAAAAGTCCGATTGTGTGTACGCGGCATTGGAGATTACATGCTTTGACTTCAGCACACAATTCCAATGCTTCCTGATGTAAAATGGTGTCTGTAGTGGTTCCAGCAAACCCTGTGTGTGGCTGACCATCATCAGTGTAAAATCTGGAACCATCAACAAATAAGTGTGTGTCACAATCTGATAAAAGCTCATCTTTTGCTGGTGTGACAGAGGCCCTTTCGACCTCCATCAGAGCCATACAATCATGAGAAAAACTCTCATGTTCTACATCAGTACCATTTGTTGCATCGCCCTCATCAATTATAGGAAGAAGAGTAGCCGGATTTAGAGTAAAGCCCTTGTACACACGGTCGGAAATTCCGACAGAAATGGTCCGATCGGATTATATTGTCGGAAAATCCGATTGTGGGTGGACTCTATCGGAGCAGGATCTCAAAATTTCCGACAACAAAATCCAATCGGACTTTTTCCGATCGTTTGTAGAGAATTCTGATCAAAAAGTGCCACGCATGCTCAGATCAAAGTACAAGAGCAAAGCTATTGGCTACTAGACTGAAGGTAGTCCCGTCGGAACGAATGAACGTCATCACGTTCCGAACGATCGGATTTTCTGACAACTTTGTCTGACCGTGTGTATGCAACACCGGTTTCGGACAAAATCCGTCGGAAAAAATCCGACAGATTTTGTGGTCGGAATTTCCCACAATTAAGGGCTTGCACATCATTTGACTTCAATACAGGGCATTTATACACCCTTCCTTACCAGACCAATTTTTAGCTTTCAGCGCTCTCACACTTTGAATGCCAGTTAATCAATCATGCAACACTGTACCCATACAAAATTGTTATAATTTTTTTTCATACAAATAGAGATTTCTTTTGGTGGTATTTAATCACCACTGTTTTTTTTTATTTCATAAGTAAAAAAAAAAAGAGCGAAAATTTTGAAAAAAAAAACACTTTTTTTTAGTTACTATGATACCATTTTGCAAATAAGTCATTTTGGTTCATAAATTTGGCCCAAAATGTATACTGCTACATCTATTTGGCAAAAATAACCCAAATTAGTGGATATTATTTAGTCTCTTTGAAAGTTATAGAGTCTACAAGCTATGGTGCAAATCATTGAAAATTGATCACATCTGATCACACCTGATGCACTGACGGCCTATCTCATTTCTTGAGGCTCTGAAATGTCAGGAAAGTACAAATACCCCCCAAATGACCCATTTTTGAAAAGTAGACAGTCCAAGGTATTTAGTAAGAGGCATGGTGAGTTTTTTGAAGTTGTACTTTTTTCCCACAATTCTTGGGAAAAAGAAGATTTTTTTTTTGTTTTTACAAAATTGTCATAACAACAAGTTATTTCTCATACACAGCATATGCATACTTCCAATTACACCCCAAAATACATTCTGCAACTCTTCCCGAGTATGGCGATACCACATGTGTGGGACTTTTACACAGGCTGGCCACACAGAGAGGTCCAACATGCAGGGAACACCGTAAGGGGTTCTAGGAGCAAAAATGACACCTCTAATTTCCTAACAACCTATTACATTTGTGAAGGCCCTGGAGCACCAGGACAGTAGAATTACCCACAAAATGACCCCATTTTGGAAAGCAAACACCCCAACGTATATTCTATCAGGCATAATGAGTCTTTTGAACAGTTAATTTTTTTCCACAAGTCTTCAGAATACGTGGAAAGAAAATGAAAACATTTTTTACACAAAGTGGTCAGTTTTTAAGATATTTCTAACTCAAAGCATGTACATAGCAAAAGATACATACCAAAAAACATTCTGCTACTCATCCTGAGTATGGCGATACCACATGTGTGCGACTTTTACACAGCATGTCCACATACAGAGGCCAACCATGCAGGGAGCGCCGTCAGGTGTTCTAGAAGCATAAATGGCACCTCTAATTTCCTAACGACCTATTACATTTGCGAAGGCCCTGGAGCACCAGGACAATGGAATTACCTATGAAATCACCCCATTTTGGAAAACAAACACCCCAAAGTATATTCTATGAAGCATTATGAGTCTTTTGTACAGTTAATTTTTTTACACAAGTCTTCAGAAAATGTGGAAAGAAAATGAAAATCTTTTTTTTTGTTTACATAAAGTTGTCCATTTATAAGATATTTCTAACACATAGCATGTATATAGCAAAAATTACACCCCAAAACACATTCTGCTACTCCTCCTGAGTATTGCAATACCACATGTGTGAGACTTTTACACAGCCTGACCATATACATAGGTCCAACATTGAAGTAGTACCTTCAGGAGCATAAATTGCACATCTCATCTCGTTCCTATCTATCACACTTTTGAAGGTCCTGGAGCACCAGGACAATGGAATTACCCACAAAATGACCCCATTTTGGAAAGCAAACACCCCAACGTATATTCTATGAGGCATGGTCTGCAAATAGGTACTCGGGTACTCTGATGGGCTAGAGACAGGTACTCTGTTACTCCGACGGCTGGTGACAGGTACTCCGTTACGCCAACGGCTGGTGACAGGTACTCGGGTACTCCGACGGGCTGGTGACAGGTACTCGGGTACTCCAACGGGCTGGTGACAGGTACTTGGGTACTCTGACGGGCTGGTGACAGGTACTCGGGTACTTCGATGGGCTGGTGACAGGTATTCGGGTACTCAAATGAACTGTGACAGGTACTCGGGTACTCAGATGAACTGTGACAGGTACTCAGATAGACTGTGACAGGTACTCAGATACTCAGAAGAAATGTGACAGGTACTCAGGTACTCAGATGGGCTGTGACAGGTACTCAAGTACTCGAGTACTCATATGGACTGTGACAGGAACTCAGATGGACTGTGACAGGTACTCAGATGGGTTGTGACAGGTACTCAGGTACTCAGATGGGTTGTGACAGGTATTCAGGTACTCGGGTACTCAGATGAGCTATGACAGGTACTCAGGTACTCGGGTACTTAGATGGGCTGTGACAGGTACTCAGGTATTAGGGTACACAGATGGGCTGGGACAGGTACTCGGGTACTCAGATGGGCTGGGACTGGTACTCGGGTACTCAGATGGGCTGACAGGTGCTCAGGTACTCAGATGGATTGTGACAGGTACTCAGATGGGCTGTGACAGGTACTCAGGTACTCGGGTACTCAGATGGGCTGACAGGTACTCTGTTACACGGGTACTCAGATGGGCTGACAGGTACTCAGGTACTCAGATGGGCTGACAGGTACTCAGGTACTCGGTACTCAGATGGGCTATGACAGGTACTCGGGTACTCAGATGGGCTGTGACAGGTACTCAGGTACTCGGGTACTCAGATGGGCTGGGACAGGTACTCGGGTACTCAGATGGGCTGGGACAGGTACCTGGGTACTCAGATGGGCTGACAGGTACTCAGGTACTCGGGCGCTCAGATGGGCTGGCAGGTACTCAGGTACTTGGGTACTAAGATGGGCTGGCAGGTACTCAGGTACTCGGGCACTCAGGTGGGCTGACAGGTACTCAGGTACTCGGGTACTCAGATGGGCTGACAGGTACTCAGGTACTCAGATGCGCTGACTGGTACTCAGGTACTCAGATGGGCTGTGACAGGTACTCAGGTACTCGGGTACTCAGATGGGCTGGGACAGGTACTCAGGTACTCAGATGGGCTGGGACAGGTACTCGGGTACTCAAATGGGCTGGGACAGGTACTCAGATAAGCTCACAGGTATTCGGGTACTCAGATGGGCTGACAGGTATTCAGGTACTCGGGTACTCAGATGGGCTGTGATGGGTGATGACAGGTACTTTGATGGGTGGAGACAGGTCCTCTTTATTGGGGGGTAATCAGTGTGATTGGTGTGTACACTAGGCGGTAACGAGATGTTACCGCAATCTCCTCCTCACACACTATCAGTGTGTGAGGAGGAGAACCCGGCATCTTGTTACCGCGGTTTGTTTATATTCTGTGACCGGCTGTGATTGGACACAGCCGGTCACGTGGTAAAGAGCAAATTTCATTCATACTGCGATCGGGGTTGGGCTGTGTCAGGGTGACAAGCTGCATCCCCGATCGCCGCTCTGCATGCGCCCCAGGCGCGTGCACGAGCACTGTGAATGAACAGTACATGTGACCGGCTGTGATTGGACACAGCCAGTCACGTGTATCGGGGGGTGGATGGGGATGGAAATCCCACAGATTGGGGATGGGCTGTGTCCGAGGGACACACCTCATCCACAATCGCCGCGCTGCGGGCCCCCGGGGGCCCGCAGGAGCGCCGAAATACCGAGGCCGTCATATGACGTCCACCCAGGATGGGAGATCCCATCTGTGGGCGTCATTTGACTATGGCCCGGTATTGAAGTGGTTAAATTCCATGGAGCAAAAAGAGCAGACTAGTACTTGTCAAATCTACTGGCAGACACATGTCTGGTATTTACTTGATTCATGATTTCCTGTACTGCATGTGGCACATACAGGATCAGAGCAGAATCTAATACAAGCTCAGTTACTTTGTCTAGCAGCAAAATGCAGGCTGTTATGGCTCGCATACAACTGGGGGTGCCTTTGATGACAGGGTCTAATGAGGCTGATACATAAATCACAGGCCTCTGTTTGTCTCCATGTAGCTGGATGAGTACACCTGCAGCAAATCCATTGACTTCATGACAGAACAATGAGAAAGTCTTAGTATAGTCAGGAAGTCCAATGAGGGGAGCTTCAGACAAAATTTTAATAAGCTCCTTCATCTGCAATTCATTGTCCCATGTGAGTTTGAAAGGGTTTCTAGTGGGAGCCTCATATGGAGGAGCCATAAGTTCTGAATGCATTTGGAATCCAGACCCTACAATATCCCACTAACCCCAGGAAGGCATGTAGTCGCCGTACTTTTCTTGGCTCTTCGCATTTTTGTAGAATTTTAACTCGATCTGGGGTTAGGTGATGGATTCCATGTAAAATGCAGTGACTCAGGAAGATCACTTTCTCTTGGCAGTATTGTAGCTTATCTTTGCTAATTTTGTTGTTACTGTTATAGAGAAACATGAGAAGGCTTACTGTTTCTCTGTTACAAATGTCCTTTGTATCAGAACAAAAAATAAGCAAATCGTCTTTGTACTGAAGCAAAACTGTGTTTGGGTGTGAGGGGGACCATTGGTCCAATACTTGCTTTAATACAGTATTATATTCAGAGGGGCTACTCGCACAGCCTTGGGGCAATCTTGTCCATGCTAACTTTTGGGCATCATGGGTAAATGGAAAAAAAGGTGCCAGCAATCTGGGTGCAGGGGCACTGAAAAGAAAGCGTTTGCAAGATCAATCACTGAAGAAGCAGGTGCCGGAGGCAGGTATTCCACTTAGTAAAGTGCAGGGGTTGGGCACGATCAGGGTATCTGCCTCAATTATATTGTTAATGGCTCTCAAATCATGCACCATGCGGTATGTCACCTGCCCACCCTTCTTGTCTAGCTTCTTTGCTATTGGGAACAGGGGTGTATTGACTTGGAAGTTAATTGGTACAACAATCAGTGCTGCTTTCAGTTGAGTGATTTGATCCTTTATCCCCTCAGTCTGAGCAATACTCAGCGGGTACTGTTTAATCTGTGGGAGATGGGCTCCTGGTTTAATTTTTATCATGACGGGGGTGCAATCCAGCAGACCTACATCATATTTGCTGGTGGCCCATAATTCAGCAGGAATCACTTTCAAATATGGTGGAATTGGCGGAGTGGAGTCTTGGATTAAAAATACTCCACAGGCAGAATTTAAAACTTCTCCTGACAGACTACTGACCACTTGGACTCCTGTAGAAGTGTAGTCTATGTTTGATAAAATTTGCTTAAAAATGTCAGCTCTCAAAAGATTGGTTGGAACTGTGACAATTTCTGTTTGCTGTCCTAGCCTGAGTTTAAGTGGCTTGGACTCAACCAAATCAGTAGAGGTCCTGGTTAGGCCAACACCAGAGATAACATTTGTAGATAATAATCCTGGAGGTAAGTCCTCTATATTAAAAACACTTTGGCTTGCACCCGTATTGATTAAACAGGTTAATTCTGTTTCCCCTCCAGGATAGGGGAGTTCTTGTAAAAATATTTTTACTCTGGCCTCAGGACCATTGTCTCCCCTATTTAACATGATTGATAATACTGGCATGCCATTCTCCTATGCCTGATCCACTGCTTTTGGCAGAGAACTGGGATCGGCATGAGGTGCATGTAAGCTCTTTTCCAGTCTACAGTCAGGAAGATGGCAGAATTTATCTATGTGTCCTTCCCCATTGCAATTGTAGCATATAATTGGTCCCCAATTGCCATGATTTCTGAAATTGCCTTTGCCTCTTCCTCTCTGCTTTCCAATGTACATAACCTTGGGTTTGCTGTTTTTTTGGTTAATCCTGTTTTCTATGGATAACAGGATAGGCAGGATGCCTCAAAGAGACATATTACCTATCTCAGGCCTTGCTGTGAAAAACTTTTCTTTCAACTAGGGTATTAAACCATCAAGAAACCTTTGTTTCACCAGTTGTGTAGATGGACTTGCAGTTTCTCCTTCCTTTTCTTCCTCTATTTTATGGCATACTTCCTCAGCTATGTCGCTTAAAGAGGAAGTAAACCCTGATGGGTTTACTTCCTCTTTCATTCCCTGCAAAGGCAAAGCATAATGGACTACTATGCATCGCATAGTAGCCCATTATGTGTCACTTACCTGACAAAGGAGCCAGCGATGTCACCGCTGTCCCCTGTAGTCCGGCGCATCCATCTTTTCGGTGGGGTCTCGTAGCTCCGCCGCTGTCATTCAGCGGAGCCGCGATGACGTCGCTCCCGCGCATGCGCACGGGAGCCGACACGCGCAGCAGCTCCATTGCTGGAAATTCCGCGCTCAGTGCGCCTGCGCGCCGCTGTCTACGGCGCATGCGCCGTAGACAGCGGTGCCTGTCTTCTGGCAAATATCTCCTAAACCGTATAGGTTTAGGAGATATTTTTTGGACCTACAGGTAAGCCTTAATCTAGGCTTACCTGTAGGTCAAAGTGGTTTGTAAGGGTTTACAACCACTTTAACCGCCTCCAATAAGCCCCTGATACTTCCTCTTTCCCTTGCTTAGCATTCATAAATTCATGATGTCTGGTTTGTCCATATATTTGGGACAATTTTTCCTTCAATTTCTCACAAACCTCCCATCCACAAACCATAATTTTTGACGTCTACACCACTATCTTTAAGTATATAGCCAGACGTGTTGCTTCCCACTGCTTTAATAAGAAGCTGATGAATGTCAGTAACAGAAGCCTCATATGCTTCCTGTGCAGCACTAAGTTTGTTTGCAAACCCAATTGGATTCTTTCTAGGATCTCCCAATTACTCTAATATGGCTCTCATTTTTTGGGGACTAAAAGGTACATGCCATTTAATTTGATACTTACTGTCAACAGCATTACCTTCAAAACCGAATTGGGTTCCGACAGGATAAACTGCAACAGATTGCTCTGTGCCAGGGGCAGAAGGGGTGGCGTCTCCCTTCCTTCTCTCTTCATCTTGGTGCCACAATTTGGAAATTATGGTTTGCTCTGGAAGTTCAGACTCTATCTCTCTTTCTCTGGCCAAAGCCTTAAGTTCACAGAGATCTAGTTTTGCATATGTGCCTTTTGATTTATGCCAATAATCTGTTTCTAGGATACGAGCCAAAACCCTCTTTGTAGGTTGATATGGGGCTGTTAAACCTCTGCTCTCTACTATATTGCCCAGCTCATCTTTTGTGTGTTTCATGTAATCTAATTCTTTTGCTTTTGTGAGCGGACCCCTTAAATCCAAACTAGCCGACACATAAGGTGGGGGGTCCTCCTCTAAAGAGTCTTCTGGCCAAACTTAGTAAATTCGGGCAGTACTTTTATTAACCCATTCCCGACCGGCGCACGCCAATGTACATCGGCAGAATGGCATGGGCAGGCAAATGGGCGTACTTGTACGTCCCTTTAAATTTGCCATATATATAGCAGTGATTGCTGTATAAATGGCAATGGTCCCAAAAATGTGTCAAAAATGTCTGATGTGTCCATCATAATGTCGCAGTCACAATAAAAATCTCTGATCACCGCCATTACTAGTAAAAAAAAATGATTAATAAAAATGCCATAAAACTATCCCCTATTTTGTAAACGCTATAACTTTTGCGCAAACCAATCAATAATTGCTTATTGCGATTTTTTTTTACCAAAAATATGTAGAAGAATACGTATCGGCCTAAACTGAGGGAAAATTTTTTTTTATATATTTTTGGGGGATATTTATTATAACAAAAGGTAAAAATAATGCGTTTTTTCAAAATTGTCGCTCTATTTTTGTTTATAGCACAAAAAATAAAAAGCGCAGGGGTGATCAAATACCACCAAAAGAAAGCTCTATTTGTGGGGAAAAAAAGGACATCAATTTTGTTTGGGAGCCACGTCACATACTTGTAAATCAAAAGTCCCTTCAGATTTTAAAGGTTTAGCTGTTCCCTTTGTCCATTCTACCCATTTATCTAGGGGCTCAGTAAAGGTGGAACCTTACCTTCGGTTCATATATTCTTTAGTAGAGATGAGCTGAGTGTTCGAGTCGAACCCATGTTCGACTTGAACAATGGCTGTTCGCCTGTTTGGCGAAATCCGAACATTATGGGCCGTTTGCGCCAAAATCGAGTGGCGCTCCCGGCCCATAATTCACTGCGGCATCGCAGTGCATTGCTGGCTGATGATTGGCCAAGCATGCACTATGACCCGCATGCTTGGCCAATCCCAGTACCGTCAGCGAAGAGAGCCATAATTATGGCTCAGGGAGTTTATTACATGCCCCACACTATATAGGGCCGTCTGCGCAGCGGCCTTGCGTAGTGTGTAACGTTGCTCATAGAGAGAGAGGGAGAGACGGTGTCTGAATTTCCTTTGAAGCTATTATTTCAATTACAGTCTGTGTATTGTGCCACCTGCACAGTGTATACCTGAAGCTACCCTAATTTTTCGTGTTGTTCTGGTCCTATACCACAGGCAGCTGTAGCAATTACAGTCGGTGTATTGTGGAACATTTAAAAACATTTGTCACTGGGACAGAAAGTGAGGTGAAATCTTCTGAAGAGGTGCACAGACGGAAAAAAAATGTTACAGGGCTGATAACTCTTCCCTATGTTTTCCAAAAAGCTTAAAAATAGATTTTTTGACTGGAGCTACACTTTAAAAATGTACCAGTTCAAAATTACAAACAGATTCTACTTAACAACAAACCTACACAGTCCATGTCTTTTTTTCCCCACCTGTATACTGCTGTTCTGAGTATATAGGGCCTGGAGGCCCCACGCCTTTCCTTTTTTTAATTTGGGTACGGGGTACCCCTTAACCACTTGACCACTGGGCACTTAAACACCCTTAATAACCAGACCAATTTTCAGCTTTTGGTGCTCTCACATTTTGAATGACAATTACTCAGTAATGCAACACTGGACCTATATGTCCTTTTTTTCACACAAATAGAGCTTTCTTTTGGTGGTATTTAATCACTGTTCGGTTTTTTATTTTTTGTGCTATAAAAGAAAAAATACCGAAAATTCTGTAAAAAAATGAATTTTTCTTTGTTTCTGTTATAAAATTTTGCAGATTAGTAATTTTTTCTTAATAAATTTTGGCCAAAATTTATACTACTACATATCTTTGGTAAAAATAAGTACAAATTGGTGGATATTATTTGGTCTTTGTGAAAGTTATAGAGTCCACAAGCTATGGTGCCAATATCTGAAAATTGATCACACCTGAAGTACTGACGGCCTATTTCAATTCTTGAGACCCTAACATGCCAGAAAAGTACAAATACCCCCCCTTTTTGGAAAGAAGACATTCCAATGTATTTAGTAAGAGGCATGATGAGTTTTTTGAAGTTGTCATTTTTTCCCACAATTCTTTGCAAAATCAAGATTTTTTTTTACTTTTTTTTTTCTTCACAAAATTGTCATATTATCAGTTTATTTCTCACACACAGCATATGCATACCACAAATTACACCCCAAAACACATTCTGCTATTACTCCCGAGTACGGCGATACCACATGTGTGAGACTTTTACACAGTGTGGCCACATACAGAGGCCTAACATGCAGAGAGCACCATCAGGCGTTCTGGTGCACCCAGGACAATTCTGACATTTCTCTCCTACATGTAAAAATCATAATTTATTTGCTAGAAAATTACATAGAATCCCAAAACATTATATATTTTTTTTTAGCAAACACCCTGGAGAATACAATGGTGGTCGTTTATCTCGCACGGTATTTGCGCAGCAATTTTTTGAATGCTTTTTTTTGGAAAAAAAACTGTTTTGTTCTTAAAAAAAAAACACAGTAAAGTTAGCCCAATTTTTGCATAATGTGAAAGATGAAGTTACGCTGAGTACATAGATACCTAACATGTCACTCTTCAAAATTGCACACGCTCGTGGAATGGCGCCAAACGTCGCTACTTAAAAATCCCCATAGGCGACGCTTTAATTTTTTTTTACTGGTTATATGTTTTGAGTTACAGAGGAGGTCTAGGGCTAGAATTATTGCTCTTGCTCTAACGTTCGCAGCGATACCTCACATATGTGGTTTGAACACCGTTTTCATATGTGGGCGGGACTTACGTATGCGTTCGCTTCTGCATGCGAGCACATGGGGACAGGGGCGCTTTAAAAATTTATTTATTTTCATTGTTCATTTTACTTTATTTATTTTAGTTTGACATTTTTTTCCCCAAAAATACATTTTTTGATCACTTTTATTCCTATTACAAGGAATGTAAACATCCCTTGTAATAGGAATATGGCATGACAGGTCCTCTTTCAGTGAGATATGGGGTCAATAAGACCCCACATCTCACCTCTAGGCTGGAAAGCTTGAAATAAAAAAATAAAAAAGATTCTGGCTTTGATCGTATTGGCGAGTCGGTAGAAGCACCGGAGGGCGGCGGGGTGTCTATGGCTGGGTATTGCAGGGTATCACCGACTATGGCTGGGTATTGCAGGGTATCTCCGAGTATGGCTGGGTATCTTCGAGTATGGCAATTTATGGCAGGGTATTGCAGAGTATTGGCAGGGTATTGCAACAGAGTATTGGCTGGAATTTTACTGCAGAGTATTGGCAGGTACTGCAGAGTATTGGAGGGTAGTGCAGAGTATTGGTGGGTGTTGCAGAGTACTGGCGGGTGTTGCAGAGTATTGACGGGTGTTGCACAGTATTTGCGGGTATTGCAGAGTATTTGTGGGTATTGCAGAGTATTTGCGGGTATTTCAGAGTATTGCAGAGTATTTGTGGGTATTGCAGAGTATTTGCGGGTATTAATACAACTTAACAACTGGGGTAACTGGCGCTACCTATTTAACACGGACGAATATTAATTCTCAATACTAAAAAGGATGTATTTTTAGAGGAAAAAATCAAAGAATGCCAGCAGGTTCAATAAAAAACACCGACCTATTTCACAACTACTAGTTTTCATATATCCAGTTGCAACCAAATAAAGATAATTACTCTTTAACAGATGACAATGTAATCCTTTAAAACCCACCCACTTCAGTTCAGTCCAAGAAAAGACACCAAGCAACCTCTGCCAGAATCGTGTGCAGTCGCACAGGTTGACCTATTGCGACTCGAACACGACTGTGGCAAGTGTAATTATTTATAACCGTATTTGAAAACTCAATATAAATTCCCGGAAAAAGAATCATACATAAGTCCTGTGAAGAAAAGACTAAATGACAAAGAAAGTGATACTTGATGCGACTTTAACCTTAAAATCGTATCAGTGCGAAATTGTGATTATAACCAACAATCTATCAACTAAAATAATAAATCTGATATGAAAATACAAAATCTCTTGAAAAAATATATATATAAAAGTGCATTAAAAAGTGCAAGTGAAAAACAAAAAAGTATTTTAAGATGCAAAATATATGACACAGCCAATACCCAAAGTGAATCGCAAGACCTAAAAAGTGTATAATAAAAAATACACCTGTAAATAAAGATATATATGTATAAATAAAAAAGTGAACATCAAAATATAAAAATAATTATAAAAATAAAAATAAAAATAAAAGTGATGATATAGTGTCCAATTGTCCAGAAAAATCTTCAATAGTGTAAATCCAACATTGAATGTTCATAAAGTGACTTTAGTGCTTGTTGTGCAATCTTCAAAGTGACTTCCGTGCTCCCCCACAAGGTGCCCCACTCACCAGAAGAATACACCCCTGCAGGGGTAATTCGCCTTTAAACCAAATCTGACGGTATCCAGCTCCTTAGCCCGTATGTTTTGTAATCATTCGTATCCAGAAGGGAATTCCATTTATATCCTCATAAGAAAGAAATTATAGTCTCCATAGTGTAATCCGTATATAAAAAAAACAATTTATTTCCACAAAAAAATATAAAAACAAAATTCATATAATGAAAATATGGAAACACAGTCCACCAAGAAATCTACTTTACATAGACTCCATGGGTTATTGATCCACTTCTCCGGTATCAATCCAGAAAAAACAGGATAAAAAATATATATAATAAAAACAAACACAGACTATGGAAAACACGCTAATGACTCTCTGTCCCAGGAAAAACAAAAAACAGTCTCGAGTAAAATAGATGGCTCCAAGAGCGATGTCCCGGGATTAATTCTGTTTATATAGACAGCTCTGATATTTGTAAGTCCCCTTAGGATAGAGCCCTTATAGCGCGAATTCCAAACAAACAGCGGGTACCGTTCGGTGGATACGCAGCGTGCGCTCCAACTGCGTTCCAACCACCGTAGGCGACCCGGAAATGACGTAGTAAGTGTAACTCCGTCGAACACGTTTCGTCATTGATGTCTTCAGCGGCGGTGTCACGCTTCTACGTACTGCACATTACATAGAAAAATAAACAAACTAATAGACACCTTATTGGTCATCCCCATATCCAGCACCCAATCAGATACTGAAGGGCGGGACAGGTATCCGAGACTATGGGAAAACAACTCCCTATTCATTCCTCATGTTCGTAACATCCAGTCACAGACTGGAATGCAGGGAAGAACATCCGAAGTTCTAGAGAAAACGGCCAAACTATAAAAAATATATATAAAAATAATATCAAATAATTACTAGTATCTCTTACTTAAGAAATTAACCCGCAAGGGTGATCTATCCGATGGGGAACTTAAAAATAATTTATTTCTCTTTTACATAATGACCTTAATGACTCTCTTTTGCATAATGACCTTATAAAAAATTAAACATTTACAAAGACCAAAATTAAATAAATGTCTGAATACATCCATCTATAAGATATGTAATTTCTAAAGCTAAGATGGTTGAATACAATGAATCTTAACAAGAACGAGAGCATTAAACCAACATTGGAGAGACCTTTCTATTTTTTCCTTGCAATCCAGCTACTATATAGTAAAACGTACTCTTCTAAAACTTTTAATCCTTCCTCTCTCCACAAACCCATAGACTAGGGAGACAAAGGAGAGTGAAGGAGAGTAAAGAAAAAAGAAAATGAACAATAAAATAATATTAAAACTAAATATATATATATATATATATATATATATATATATATATATATATATATATATATATATATATATATAACTATATCTATATGCAAGGAAAAGAGGGAAAAAAAGGGGTTAACCAGGACAATGGATACCAAAAAAACAGATCTATAAGAAAAAAAAAAATTCTATGTAATTATCACACCACTAGAGAAGGCTCAACAGAGTCTGCAACCTCCAAACAAAAGTGGTATGTGTAGAAAAGGCTTTACATTATAAGTTGACATAGTGATGCTAACCAACATTACCCCAACCTAAAACAGAGGGGTAAGTCAATTGGCAGAGAGCACACATCAATTAACAAATAGCAAAAAGATAGACCATCAAGAAAAAGAAACTAAGGATTCGCTATAAAGCAATTCAAATCTATGTCCAGGTTGAGGCCTCGTGGCACGAGAGACCCCAACCTGTATACCCATGCAGTTTCATTCTGCGAGATAAGGGTGGTCTTATTACCTCCCCTCCAATTCCCCTTGACACAATCTATCCCATAAAAAATTAACCCAGATGGGTCTCCCTGGTGGAATTCATCAAAGTGATGGGAAAGGTTGTGATTCGGGAAACCTTTTTTAATATTGTTAATATGTTCCCTAATCCTAACAAAAAGGGGGCGTGTGGTCCTACCCACATATTGCAGATTACACGGGCACTCTATAACATAAGTTACATGTGTGCTCCGGCAGGTAATTAATTCTCTTATTTTGTATTCTTTATGATCTGTTTTTGCCCTAAACGTTTCTTTTTTACGTGGCTGCTTTTTACTGACTTTACATGGGAGACATCTTTGGCACCTATAAAATCCCTTCATATCATTAAAGATTTTAACTTGCCTTGGTGGATCTATTGCATTATGTACTAAAAAGGAGTGAAGGGTAGGGGCCTTTCTGTAAACAAAACAGGGTTTTTTAGGGAGGACCTTTGATAGTATTCTGTCTTCTTGAAGTATAGGCCAATATTTCTTAATAATTTTTTCAAAATCCCTATATTGGGTATTGAAGCCTGTGATGAAAGCCAGCTCCATCTTTCTATCCTTCTTCTTCTGTTTCTCCAGTAGCGATTTCCTCTCCAAACCCCCAATATTTCTCTTTAATTGGAGTAATGGTTCCGGCCTATACCCTTTTTCTTGGAATCTCTCTAAAATCATATCTGCTTGGAGGTGATAGTCTTCTGTTGAATGGCAATTTCTCCTTAATCTTAACAATTGTCCCTTGGGGATATTGTTTTTCCACTTGGGATGGTGGCAGCTTGTTGTCGGAATGTAACTATTTCTATCTGTTGTTTTAAAAAAGGTCTTGGTACTGAAAACTCCATCCTTCTTAGAGATTTGGAGGTCTAGATAGTCAATACTATGTTCACTATATTTTCCAGTGAAGGTAAGTCCATAGATGTTATTATCCAGGTTGTTCAAGAATATTTCGAAGTCTTCTGGGGTGCCATCCCATAATAAAATGAGATCGTCTATATATCTCCGGTAAAACCTCAACTGAGGTATATTTTTACCATAGATATATTCCTCCTCCCACATGTTCATCATAAGGTTAGCCACGCTATGGGCATAACGAGCCCCCATGGCTACCCCCTTCGTCTGAACATAGTATTTTTGTTCATACCAAAAATAGTTACATTTCATTGCCAACTTTAATCCCTCAATGATGTATTCTACTTGTTCTTGTCGCATATCCGTATTTTCATATAATGCCTTTTCAACTCCCATTAGGCCATCACGCTGCACTATACTTGTATATAAAGAGTTTACATCAATAGTAACCATCAAATATCTCTCAACGTCTCCTATATCTTGGAGTTCTTTTAGAAGTTGTGTGCTATCCCTCAAATAGGATCTCCCTTTTTGTACTAAGGGTTTCAAGAAGTATTCCCCTAGACGTGAGAAGATGGAATTTATTCCACTAATTATGGGCCTTCCTGGGGGCTTAATAAGCCTCTTATGGATTTTTGGCATGTAATACATCACCGGGGTTTTTGTCGAATTTGAAATTAAATACTCTGCTTCACAATTGTTAAGAATTCCGATTTCCTTTCCCTTCTTCACAAAGGTTGCTAGTTTTTTCTCATACTCATACTTAGGGTTTCCCCTCAGCTTTTTGTATGTGTCCTCAACACTCAACAGCCTTTCCATCTCCTCTATATAATCAGATTTATTCAGAATTACCAGGCCACCCCCCTTATCAGCTGGTCTGATAATCACATCTTTCTTATCTCCTAGTTCCTTAATGGTTTGCCAGATATTCACAGTCTTCTTATAATTTGTTTTCTCCAATTGTCTTAGATCGCCTTCCACCATTTTGCTAAATGCCCCCAGACATTGATTTCCTGGTGTATTAGGATTAAACGTGGATTTGTTCTTTAAATCGGTTTGAACGTATAAGGATTCTTTATTACTGTTCACTCCTGTGTTCATAACAAAATGTTTTTTAATATTCAACTTCCTCATGAACTTCTTTAAGTCAATATACGTTTCAAACTTGTCTAGTGTTTTATCCGGGGCGAATTTTAATCCCAAATCCAGAATCCTTATCTCTTCTTTATCAAACTGTGTGTCACTCAAATTGTAAATGCCTTTCCCTATTATGTTCTTCTTCTTTTGTTTCTTCTTTCCTCCTCTACTTCCCCTGGTCCGTTTTCTCCTTCCCTGTGTCTCCACATAGGTGTTCCATCTCTTCCTGGGTTGTTCTCCCATGGTGTCCCTGGGGGACATGGCTCCATGTGATCTGGATATTGTCCATCTCTGTGCATTGTCCTGTAAAAAGCTCCTTGAGATCCCCCTCTGTTGCCTACTGATCCTCTCCACCTTGGATTTCTGTAGGGTGGTCTGGCGGTCCATCTCCCTGGAGGCCTGTCCCGTTGCCCATTCCTGGGAAAATCCCTATATTCTCTAGAATTTCTTCTGGATTGGGAATATCTATTTTCTCTATAATCCCCTCGATCCTGTGAATATGTATATTGTGGATAATCCCTCAAAGGAGTAAATCGATTCCTCGTGGGTATATTATACGTGGGTGTAATCGGGCCTTCAGATATATATGGTTCTTGCTGATTCCTTCTTTGATCATCTATTTGCACATTTCTGCGATTGAGTGGTCTATTCAGTTGCCTATTTCCTTGTGTCAGATTTGTTCTAATAATTGGTTGTGGTGTACTTGTCGGTTGATCTAAATTCATAATTTCCATTGACCCGTCTGGACTCTCGTTGTCATGGGCTATATCTATTTCATCTATAAGATCTTGAAGGCCTGCTTGCCATTTGTACACTTTCAGGTCATTATAGTCCAATACATCCCTTTTGAACTTTTTTAACTTTTTTGCTTGTATGTCCAAGTCATACTTTTTGATTGATTCCTGTAATTCTTTCTCCTTCTCTTCATAATCTCTATGTTTGTTAAAAGGTAGTAGCTGTTGTTTAATTTCAGAAATGATCGTTTCTATCCCTTTCAGTTTATATTGTCTCCTTTTAACAATAACTTGTAATAATTCATTCTTAGTCCTATTGAAGAAGGAGTACCATTCATCCATGAGTTCCAGATCCTCAAGATTGTCATTTGGGTTTTTTTATTGAACCTGCTGGCATTCTTTGATTTTTTCCTCTAAAAATACATCCTTTTTAGTATTGAGAATTAATATTCATCCGTGTTAAATAGGTAGCGCCAGTTACCCCGGTTGTTAAGTTGTATATATTGTTGGAGAAACCCTAATTGGGGATTTTCTTTTTGTGGGGGGGCTGCAACCTATAATTATACATATATATACTTTCTTTTGAGCCCACCGCCTGGTTTTGTCTATCCAACACCCAGGGTTGATTAGCGCGGTTTCCTCTACTTCTATAATATTTGCGGGTATTGCAGAGTATATTTGCGGGTATTGCAGAGTATTGCAGGGTATTGCAGAGTAATGGCAGGGAATTGAGGGGTTAAATTTCGGTGAGCAGCGATGTGGGCACTGCAGATGCAGCCCACAGTGCTGCTGACACTGATCTCTTCCCCCTCCGCTGTACCGATCGGTACAGAGAGGGGGAGGGAGGAACCGGCGTCATAACATGACGCCAGTTTGTTTACAAGTGATCACTCCGTCATTTGACGGAGCGATCACGTGGTAAATGGCCGCGATGAGCGGCCGTTTACCGTGATGCGCCGGGTCCGGTCACGGATGCTCTCGAGTGCGCGCCCCAGGGGGCGCGCGAGAGCGGAATTCTGGGAGGACGTCATATGACGGCCTCCCAGAGTTAAACAACCGCCCTGTAGCTGTCATTCGGGTATGGGGTTAATATCCGTACAAGACCCAAAGGGGCTGGTAATGGGCAGGGGGGGCTACCCATGCCATTTTTCTCAATGATTTTCATCCATATTGCCGGAACCAGACATTAGATTAAAACCGCAAGCAGTTTTAGATTACTTTTTTTCCGTTAGAAATGTAATTTTGTGCAGGGACTGTTCTAAACACGGGAAACACGTGCCACTTCAAAGGCATACTATAGACACCCCCCAGGCATGATATTTAAAGGAATATTTCACTTCCGAAAAAACGTCCATTTTTAAAACTTTTTTTGCATTGATACATGTCCCCTGTGGCAGGAGCCGGGTCCCCAAACCCTTTTTAGGACAATAACTTGCATATTAGCCTTTAAAATTAGCACTTTTGATTTCGAACACTAGAGTCCCATAGACTTTAATGGGGTTATAAAGTTTGCGCAAATTTTCAGTCCGCTCGCAGGTTCTGGTGCAAACCGAACTGGGGGGTGTTCGGCTCATCCCTATTCTTTAGTGCCCATCTTATGCTGGGCATTTTCTGAAGGCCTTTCAACCTTCATTCCTTTAATTAATTTAATGCCCATAATGACTGGCCAGTCATTTCTACTTGTGCCTATACCTTCTTGCCTCTAAAACAAATAGTACAGCAAATCTTCAGATTTACATGAATAGTCTCCACTTATCTATGTGGATAGAAGGGGTTTATGACAATAGACAAAACACTCATTAAGAGACCCTCCTCGTCTCTTCTCTGTGAGTTTTATCTGACCCTAACATGCGCCTCTGACCCAGGTAGCCCACAAGGAGTAAATGCAGAGAACTGCAGAGGATTCTCCTTATCCACACACAGTCCAACCCGTGAAGGGTGACACAAACACATTTACACAGACACATTACCCAACCAGAAAGGTCAGAGAGTGGTCTGGTTTCCTTGAGAACTGACAGATAGGATACATAGGCAGAAATATAACAAGCTTAAGGACAGCTTACCTAGTTGGCATTTAGAGGTCTGCGTTCCCGATTATCCAGATCAAAGCGCGGTTCCTTGTGGACACTCTGACAAACTCCTGATATCTGACTCGCCAAACTGTTATGGAATAATTTATGATTGAGACTCTAAAACAAAAGTTAATACTGCAGCTGCAGGAACAGATTCACAGGACACAATGACTATTTAAAATGTCCGTACAGTGTCAAAATGTATTATTACATGCTATTTTATACATAGATAAGAAAAGGGTGGTGTGAGATGTTATTAAAAACTAACAAATAGAAATATGTTATTAAAAGATAACAAATATAACAATTGCAAAAGTAAAACCTTGAGAGGGGAGGGGGGAGCAGAGAGATTCTAGTAGAAGATGTGTCTGTGTGTTAGGTGAAGGTTACAGAACACATTTCAACAGTGAGAGCAAAATGAAGTCTCTTGTGCTTAAATGAACAATACAGTGAATGTTCATGTCACTCCCAATCACCCAGAAAATTAAATTCAAAATACTAACCACAACATACAAAACCATTCACAACTCTGCCCCGAGCTACATCACCAATCTTGTCTCCAAATATAACCCAAATTGTCCGCTCTGCTCTTCTCAAGACCTCCTACTCTCAAGCTCTCTTGTCTCCTCTTCCCATGCTAGTCTCCAGGATTTCTTCAGCGCCTCTCCCATCCTCTGGAACTCGCTACCTCCACCGGTCCAGTTATCCCCTACTATTGCTACATTCAGGTGATCCCTGAAAACTCATCTCTTCAGGAAAGCCTATCACGTCTTCAACTAATCTTCTACCACTTCCAACAGTTCATTCCCCACAGTTACAACCTTTTGTTCCACCTGCCCCACCCTATTAGATTGTAAGCTCTTCTGAGCAGGGCCCTCTTAATCCTCTTGTATTTTATTGTCTGTATTGTCTGTATTGTCTCCTTTTTCTATTGTAAAGTACTGCGTAAATTGTTGGCGCTATATAAATCCTGTATAATAATAACACCCCATCTCACATGTGCAGCTCAGCTTACAGCACCTTCACGGTCCCTGTGTGCTAGGATAACTGATTCCTGCACATGCACAAGAGTAAAGTCATCCAGCACTGGCCAATAAAGATGGCCAAAGACCGATGCCCAGAAGAAGATGTTGGTGCCAACGAGGTACAGGAATCATAGATGAAAAGGTAGATTTAGCTTTGCTTTAAGCTCATAAGTGTGTTGCTTCACCTTTTAATGTCCAGTCATAGGGTGGGAAAGAGACCTGTAATGCTACACACGACAGAACTTTTCGATGGAGTAGGTCCGATGGTCTTCCCAAAGGACTTTCGGCGGAGTTCTGACAGACTTTCCGAACACGGCCACACACAAGCACACCAAAGTCCGACGGATTTGAGTGTGATGACGTATGACTGGACTAGAATAAGGAAGTTCATAGCCAGTAGCCAATAGCTGCCCTAGCGTCGGTTTTCGTCCGTCAGACTAGCATACAGACGAACTGATTTTTCGACCGGACTCGAGTCCGTCGGAAAGATTTGAAACATGTTTTAATTCTAGGACTGTCAGACTTTTGGGGGGAAAAAAATCTACTGGAGCACATACACGATCATAATATCCAATGGATTCATTCCGTCGGACCTAGTCCGTCGAAAAGTCCGGGCGTGTGTACGTGGCATAAGTGTTACGGAACTTAAGTAGAAAAAAATCCTGTTTCTTGGAGTACAGTACAGGGCATGGGCTTCTTTAAATCTTCACAACTCGATTATACAGCTACCCTTAGGTGATTGGTCACTGGCAAAATGTAAGGTAGCAGGGACTTCACCACATATAGCCTGTCCCAGCTAGCTTCAGTTTTGTTGCAAGCAGTAGGCAGACCATCCAAAAAATCAGGAGTGACGTGCGTTTGTATTGTAGCCAGCCAGCTTTACTATCCATGCTCAATGTACACTACCTAGATGTAAGTGATACTGTTTTTATACATTAACTACTTAAGGACCGCCTCCTGTACATATCCGTCAGTACTTTGAAGAGGGATATCTCGGTAACGGCAGCAGCTGCTGCCACAACTGAGATATCCATCTTTACAGGAGGCAGTCCTGTGTACGATAATGGTGGTCTCCGTGGAGGGTTCTCTCGCGCCCGGTAGCGGCGGAGGCAATCGGGTCCTTTCAGTGCCTGGGTATGGAGACGAGTGAGACTAAGATGGGCCTCACTTGTCTCCATACCATAGGAGGGCAGAAGCGACGTCAAAACGTCACTTCCGCCCATACCTCTTAACCACTTAACAACCGGCCCATAGCTGAATGACGGCTACAGGGCATCACGGATCATCGCGACCGCTTATCACGTGATCGCTCCGTCGCTTTATGTTATGATGCCGGTTCTTCCCTCCCCTCTCTGTACCGATCGGTACAGTGAGAGGGGAGAGATCGGTGTCAGCAGCGCTGTGGGCTGTATCTGTAGTGCCCACAGCGCTGCTCACCAACAATTAACCCCTCAATTCCCTGCCAATACTCTGCAATACCCAGCAATGCCCTGTCAATACTCTGCAATACCCAGCAATGTCCTGCCAATACTCTGCAATACCCAACAATCCCCTGCCAATACTCTGCAATACCCTGCCAATACTCTGCAATACCCAGCAATGCCCTGCCAATACTCTGCAATACCCAGCAATATCCTGGCAATACTCTGCAATACCCAGCAATGCCCTGCCAATACTCTGCAAAACCCAGCAATGCCCTGCCAATACTCTGCAATACCCAGCAATGCCCTGCCAATACTTGCAATACCCTGCCAATACTCTGCAATACCCTGCCAATACTCTGCAATACCCAGCAATGCCCTGCCAATACTCTTCAATACCCAGCAATAATCTGCAATACCCAGCAATACTCTGCAATAGCCTGCAATACCCTGCCAATACTCTGCCAAAAATTGCCATACCCAGTGATACCCTGCAATACCCAGCCACACTCTGCAATACCCAGCCATACTTGGTGATACCCTGCAATACCCAGCCATAGTCGGTGATACCCTGCAATACCCAGCCATACCCGGTGATACTCTGCAATACCCAGCCATACCCAGTGATACTCTGCAATACCCAGCCATACTTGCCCATGCTCAGCCATACTCTGATACCCTGCAATACTCAGCCACTCGGTGATACCCTGCAATACTCGGTGATACCCAACCATACTCGGCCATGCTCAGCCATACTCGGTGATACCCTGCAATACTTGGTGATACCCAGCCATGCTCAGCCATGCTTGGCTGTACTCAGCCTCTGTATGTTGCCAGGCTGTGGAAGTCTCAAACATGTGGTATCGCCGTACTCAGGAGGAGTAGGAGAATCTATTTTGGGTGTCCTTTTTGGTATGTACATGCTATGTGTTAGAAATATTGTATAAATGAACAAGTTTGTGTTAAAAAAATGCATTTTAACCACTTCCTGCCCGCCGGCCGCCATATGACGTCCTTGAATTTGTGCGGGATATCTGAATGATGGCTGTAGCTACAGGCATCATTCAGATATCAGCTTTTTCAGCCGATGCTTCCCTACACCATAAGAACAATCATAGCGGCTGTTCCGCTGCTTGATCATTCTTACAGAAGGCGATCTCCCGCCGCCCTCCGGTGCTTCTACCGACTCGCCAATACGATCAAAGCCAGAATCGTTTTTTTTTTTGTTTTGTTTTTTCAGGTTTCCTAGCCTAGAGGTGAGATGTGGGGTCTTATTGACCCCATATCTCACTGTAAAGAGGACCTGTCATGCCATATTCCTATTACAAGGGATGTTTACATTCCTTGTAATAGGAATAAAAGTGATCAAAAAATGTATTTTTGGGGAAAAAAATGTCAAACAAAAATAAAGTAAAATGAACAAAAAATAAATAAAATTTTAAATTAAATTGAATTAAATTAAATTAAAATGAATTTAAAGCGCCCCTGTCCCCATGTGCTTGCATGCAGAAGCGAACACATACGTAACTCCCACCCACATATGAAAACGGTGTTCAAACCATACATGTGAGGTATCGCTGCGAACGTTAGAGCAAGAGTAATAATTTTGGCCCTAGACCTCCTGTAACTCAAAACATGTAACCAGTAAAAAAGTTTAAAGAGTTGCCTATGGGGATTTTTAAGTAGCAACGTTTGGCGCCATTCCACGAGTGTGTGCAATTTTGAAGGGTGACATGTTAGGTATCTATTTACTCGGCGTAACTTCATCTTTCACATTATGCAAAAACATTGGGCTAACTTTCCTGTTTTTTTTTTATTGCTACGTAAATACTGTGCGAGATAAAAAGTTGCAATGACCACCATTGTATTCTCTAGGGTCTTTGCCAAATAACATATATAATGTTTTGGGGTTCTATGTCATTTTCTAGCAAATAAATGATGATTTTTACATGTAGGAGAGAAATGTCAGAATTGGCCTGGGTGCTCCAGAAAGCCTGATGGTGCTCCCTGCATGCTGGGCCTCTGTATGTGGCCATGCTGTGTAAAAGTCTCACACATGTGGTATCGCCACACTCGGAAGTAATAGCAGAATGTGTTTTGGGGTGTAATTTGTGGTATGCGTATGCTGTGTGTGAGAAATAACCTGATAATATGACAATTTTGTAAAAAAAAAAAAAAAAAAAAAAAAGGAAAAAAAAAATTTGATTTTGCAAAGAATTGTGGGTCTCAAGAAATGAGATAGGCCATCAGTACTTCAGGTGTGATCAATTTTCAGATATTGGCACCATAGCTTGTGGACTATAATAATATCCACCAATTTGCACTTATTTTTACCAAAGATATGTAGTAGTATAAATTTTGGCCAAAATTTATGAAGAAAAATTACTAATCTGCTAAATTTTATAACAGAAACGAAGAAAACTGCATTTTCCTGGTGCCTATCCATGGCAGCATACCTGTGACAAGCTCCGCCTTGGCTCCTCCCTCAGGACTAGTGAATATTATAAAAGAAAAGGTTAGTACAGCCCCCGCATTCTCCTTTTTTTCCTCATACCTCATGGCAGTGAATCCTGGTCGGCGTCCTTACCTTCTGCATTCGGCAGCGTCCGTCCGGGTTCAAGCCTCTCCCGGACGCAGTTCCTTCTCTTGGGCAGCTAAACGCGCTTATAAGGTTGGAAGTCCCTTCTGTAGGATCTTTTGGGACAAGCAGTTTGTCTCTTAAGTAAGAGCTTTACCTGCAGTATGGGCGTTCAGGCTCCAGTCTATGGCAGCAGAGGTGGCAGCTTTGCTCTGTTTCTGAGACTTGTTGTTCCTCTCCAGTCTCACCTGTCCTTTCTCTCTCTCTTGCGCTCTGGTTCCCATAGTTTTAGGAGGTCCCCCTTCCTTTCCCACGTGCGTTTGTCATCCTTAGACTCTCTAGGGGCCGCGCGCGGCGAATCTGTGTTATTTTATGATAGTTCAGCGTTCCCGCCGTCGTCTGCGCATGCGCCGGCGGGTCGTATGTTTCGACGGCCAGTCTCGACGTTCGGCGCATGCGCGGTAGCGTCGGAGGATTCGACTGCCATTTTGACTGAGGGCGAATGGTTCCTTTTGCCCTCAGAGTGTCAGGGGAGGAGCTCAAGCGTGCCATCACTCCCCCTCCTCCTATTTATTTCCCCAGCAGCACAAGTGAAATGCCTGTGGTCAACAAGAGAATTACACTCTAGAGTTCCAGGCTATACCCACCCCTGTTAAGGTAAGGCATGTCTTAATGCATTTGTTTTCTTATACATGTGAGTATGCGAATATATTTATATGTATAGCTCTGAAGGAATAACTCGTTCGTTGAAAGTGTATTAATTTATTAATTTATTAATTTATTGATTTATTAATTTATTAAATTATTTAAAAATTTCTTTTTTCATCGGAGCCTTCAAAAAAAAAAAAAAAAGGATGTTTAAAAAAAAAAAAAAACCCACAGCACACAGTAACAGGGGGGGGAAGTCATTACTTATGCAGGCAAATTCCCTTTTTTTCCGTGAATCAGCGCACGACCGGTTGACGTCTTTTCCTCTAACTCTTTCCTAGCCGTTACCTCTGCTAAGCCGCCTAACATGAGCCTTTCGCCGCCCGCTCAAGATCCTACTCTACTCCCAAGGTAAGGACCTACGCCCAGGTAAGTTTAAAAAAAAAGAAAAAAGAGTGCACTAAGAACGGTACTTTTTGTATTTCAGTCCTGTACGCCAGAAGACGTCTAAGAAGACCTCAAGGCGATATGAAGATGATGATGATGATGATTCCTGTCACAGCAGGGACAGGTCGCCCAGACATGGGCATTACAGAAGTGGCAGGAAAGCTTCAGCCAAGAGGCGCCATCATTCGCGCTCCCCGAGACCTAGACCTACTAGATGTCAGGCCTGCGGAGGCACTCCGCTTCCGGATAAACTGATTTGTCGAGATTGCCTTAGAGACCATGCAGCGGACAGAGAGTCTGAGGGCCTTCAAGTGGCAGATCTCCTCAAAAAGGCAGTAAAAGACTCCCTTGCGGAATTGGTCGCCACAATGCCGACGCAACAACCGGCATCCTCTCCTCAGGAACAGATGGCTGAGGCCTCCATTCCTGGACCATCCACGAGTGCAGGTGGTCGTCCGTTCCCTCCCTCCTCCTCTAAGCATCAGGACGAAATGGCCATTTCAGAGGATTCTTCAGATGACGCAGATGCCTCTGGCTTTGCCTTCGCCATGGTCCAGCCTTATGTGCAGGCTGTCAAACAAGCAATCAGTTGGGAGGATTCTATCATGGAGGTCAGGAAGTCCAAATCATACTTCCCCTTCCTTAAGCGCCAGATCTCCTTCTTCCCTCTTATGGAGGAAATCAGGGACGTGATCGAGGAAGAATGGGCGAGGACAGACAAAAGACTTTCCACCAATCGATTGGGAAAATTATACCCTCTCTCTGAGGCAGATTCCAAAATTCTGGAGGGCCCTCCAGTGGTAGATGCCGCAGTGGTAAGGCTGGCCAAGAATGTCACTTTGCCCCTAGAAGATTCAACTTCCTTCAAGGACCCTCTGGACAGGAGGATGGACCTCCACCTTAAGAAGGCCTATGAGATGGCAGGAAATGCCTGTAAACCTGCAATAGCCCTGACATCAGTGTCCAACGCATTACGCGTCTGGACAGATGATATAGAGTCGGCAATCCAACAGGATATCCCTAAAGAAGATATAATCAAGGCATTGGATGAGCTGGATCTCTCAGCTGACTTCATTGGGGAGGCCGCCATCGACTCGATTCGTTGCTCCGCAAGGGCAATGCTTCACACAGTAATGGCCAAAAGGGCACTGTGGCTAAAACCATGGGCAGCGGACGTTGCCTCGAAGCAAAATTGGTGCAAGATACCTTTTGACGGTAGAGCCTTGTTTGGGGAAAAACTTGACAAGGCCATCTCTCGGGTCACTGGCGGAAAGTCAGGTCTACTTCCCCAAGACAGGCGATTCAGACGTTTCAGATAATCCGCACCAAGGTTCCAATACTCCAAAAATAGGGACTACCGTCAATCCAGACAAGGGAAAGGCTTCAGGCACAACTGGAAAAGCACACAGTCTACGTTTCTCAAGTCCAGGAGGCAGAGGCCAGTACCCACCCCACAGGATCCATCAAAATCCTTTTGACGCCAGGCCAGCCCAAGTGATCCCTGTGGGGGCCAGGTTGAAACAGTTCTCAAAGATTTGGGAACGAAAATGCAGGGATCCTTGGGTAGTTGCAACAGTCAAACACGGTCACTTCTGGTCTTTCCTAAACAAACCTCCCAAGGACTTTTTTTTCCCCGACAAGGGTATCAAGATCCCCTCAAAAAGCGGAAGCTCTAAAGCAATTTCTTCTTTCCCTTCAGGAGCAACGAGCAGTAGTTCCAGTGCCTCCATCCGAGAGATTTTTAGGTTTCTATTCCACCCTGTTTCTAGTCCCCAAGAGAAACGGAGGGTGGAGACCCGTGATAGACCTAAAGAGGCTAAATCGCTATATCTTTCTGGAAAAATTCAAGATGGAGTCTCTACAGACGATTATTCGCGTAGTCCAGCCAGGGGATTGGATGTTGTCAATAGACCTGCAAGACGCTTACTTACACATACCCATACTACCTACGTTCCAGAAATACCTGAGATTCGCGGTGGGGCAAGTACATCTCCAATTTCAGAGCCTTCCATTTGGCCTCTGCACGTCACCAAGAGTCTTTACAAAGACCCTGATTGCCATCATAGCACCTCTGAGAGAATTGGGGCTCCGGGTGTATCACTACCTGGATGACCTTCTACTCCTGGCCAGGGACCCAGCCCAGTTATTGGAACACAGGAATATCCTGTTGACAACACTAGTGGATTTTGGATGGAAGATAAACCACGAGAAAAGTCTCCTCTCTCCGACTCAAGAGATGGTCTATCTGGGAGCCCTGTTCAATACAATGAACGGAACGGTGTCTCTCCCACCTCAGAAGGTATCTTCCATTGTCCAACAAATGAAGAAGGTGAGCTCGAGATCCTACCTGACAGCCTCAAATTATTTGAGCCTGATAGGACGGATGTCATCATGCATCCCTATGGTCCCCTGGGCCCACTGGCATTTGAGACATTTTCAGCTGGAGTTCTTAAGACTGTGGAACAGACAATATCAATCCCAACCCATACACCTGACGACCCGGATGCTCAGGAGTCTACATTGGTGGATGAAGAGACAGACGCTTCTGAAGTCTCGCCCGCTAGGGCATGTCGACTGGATCATAATTACTACCGATGCCAGCGCAGCTGGTTGGGGAGCACATTCCAACCAGACCTTAGTACAAGGAAGATGGTCCTTCAATGCAGCCGGCATGGTGTCCAATGTCCTGGAGCTCAGAGCGGCCTATCTTGCACTGCTAGCCCTGGAGTTTGAGATTTCGGGCAAACCAGTTCTCCTCAGGATGGACAACAGGGCCGCGGTATCCTATGTGCACCGACAAGGGGGAACACGCAGCAGATCTCTCCTGAACGAGGTGGAAGCCATATTCCTATGGACCGAAAGGAATCTGAAGGACCTGAGGGCAGTCTATCTGCCCGGCCATCTCAACTCAAGGGTGGACGACCTTTCCCGCAGGTTCGCAGATACCAACGAGTGGTCCTTACACCCGAAAATCTTCAGCTGGATAGTGATCCAGTGGGGGCCCCTCGAGCTAGACCTCTTTGCGACAGCATCCAACACCAAACTTCCAAGGTTTATCTCGAGGTTTCCGCACCCCCAGGCGGAGGCAACAGATGCCCTCTTAGCCCCTTGGGCATGCGATCGGGCCTACGCTTTTCCTCCGCGGCCCCTCATACCGAGGTTCCTGTCAAGACTCATGAGGGAGACATCGACGGTGATAGCGATTCTACCATACTGGCCAAGAAGGCCTTGGTTCCCTACGGCAATGAATTTGAGCACCATTCCTCCAGTCAAGGTTCCAATAGTACCCCTCCTCCTGTCGCAAGGATCCCACATCCACCCAGATCCCGACAGGCTGGACCTTCACATCTGGCAACTGAAAGGGAAAGGTTCCAATCCCTGGGGTGCTCCGACAAAGTGATCGCAACCCTGCTCAAAGCGAGAAAGCCATCCACGAACAAAATATACGATAAAGTATGGAACAAGTTCAGGGCCTTCATGCTTGATAGAAACTGTGACCCAGGTTCCCCTTCGTCATCTCAAATTCTTGAGTTCTTACAGGCAGGCCTGGACCTAGGCCTTGCGTTAGGTACATTGAAGGTACAGGTATCAGCGATCTCAGCAGCAACCAGTAAAAGATAGGCGGAGGATCCATTGTTAATCCAATTCTTTAAGGCCGTCAGGAAGATCAGACCACCAACCAAACAATCTTTTCCCACTTGGGACCTTACGGTCATCCTGGAGTCCTTAGCCAATCCACCCTTTGCCCCTTCGAACTCAGCATCGCTCTGGAATCTAACTTTAAAATTAGCCTTTCTGATAGCCATAACCTCCGGCAGACGGGTGTCAGAGCTCCAAGCTTTGGGAGCAGATCAGGATCACATTATATTTTACCCAGATAGAGTGGAACTCAGAACAGTACGAGGGTTCATTCCCAAGGTCGCTTCATCCTTGAGCATGTCAGAACCCTGGGCACTCCCAACATTTTCTGAACAGGACTCTGTCGCTCTTCATGAATTAGACATCGCCTCCACTCTGAAATGCTATCTGCAAGCCACAGCTTCATTCCGGGCTTCCATCAGACTGTTCATAATTCCCTGGGGAAAATACAAAGGAAAGGAGGCATCAGCCAGAACGATCGCCTCATGGATTGTCAAACTCATCCACAAGGTGTACAGGACAAAGGGACTAGAGACCCCTTCGGCGGTCAGGGCGCACTCCACAAGAGCGGTTTCTGCCTCTTGGGCGGCAAGAGCGAATGTGTCGATCGAAACTATTTGTCGGGCAGCGACCTGGTCGTCCCAACACACATTCCTGAAACATTACAGGGTGGACCCAGGAGCTCTCTCCTCAGTGGAGTTTGGCAGACAGGCAGTCACTTCGGCCTTCGCCTCTTCTAAATAATAAATTCTTTAATAAACCTCTAAGCATTATCCCACCCGTCTCAGCTAGTTATTTGTCACAGGTATGCTGCCATGGAGGCACCAGGAAAACAGAAAATTGTACCATACTTACCGTAATTTTCTTTTCCTGGTGCCTATCCATGGCAGCATACATTCCCATCCTCGGTATTCTATATTAACGAGAATGCGGGGGCTGTACTAACCTTTTCTTTTATAATATTCACTAGTCCTGAGGGAGGAGCCAAGGCGGAGCTTGTCACAGGTATGCTGCCATGGATAGGCACCAGGAAAAGCAAATTACGGTAAGTATGGTACAATTTTCTGTTTTTTTACAGAGTTTTCGGTCTTTTTTCTTTTATAGCACCAAAAGAAAGCTCTATTTGTGTGAAAAAAAGGACAAAAAATTCATATGGGTACAGTGTTGCATGAGTAATTGCCATTCAAAATGTGAGAGTACCGAAAGCTGAAAATTGGTCTGGTTATTAAGGGTGTTTAATGCCTCGTACACACGATCAAACAATCCGGTGGAATCCCGCCGTGTGTGGGCTCCGGCGGACTTTTTTTACCCAAAAGTCCGGCGGACTAAGAAAGTATTTTTGCACTCCAATCTGTCCGCCGGACTCGCATTTCGGCGGACAATCCGGCCGTGTGTGTGTCAGTCCGCCGTACTTTTGAAATGAACGGACTTTTCCCGCCCGGAGAAAAGTCCGCTCATTTTGAGCGCGTCTCCAGGTAGCCGAGGCCAGCGAAGGAGACGTCGCTGGCCCCGTCACCTGGTATGGACTTCAAGGGGAACCCCTACGCCGAAAAATCGGCATGGTGGTCCCCCCCAGGTCCATATCAGACCCTTATCCTAGCACGCTACCCGGTCAGCCAGGAAAGGGGGTGGGGACGAGCGAGCGCCCCCCTCCCCCCTCCTGAGGCGTACCAGGCCGTGTGCCCTCAACATGGGGGGTGCCTTGGGGAAGGGGGGGCGCGCGGCCCCCCCCACCCCAAAGCACCTTGTCCCCATGTTGATGAGGACAAGGGCCTCTTCCCGACAACCCTGGCCGTTGGTTGTTGGGGTCTGCGGGCGGGGGGCTTATCGGAATCCGGGAGCCCCCTTTAATAAGTAGAAGAATACCAAAAATATGTAGAAGAATACGTATCGGCCTAAACTGAGGGAAAAAAATGTTTTTTTATATATTTTTGGGGGATATTTATTATAACGAAAAGTAAAAAAGAATGCGTTTTTTTTCGAAATTGGTGATCTATTTTTGTTTATAGCTCAAAAAATAAAAACCGCAGAGGTGATCAAATACCACCAAAAGAAAGCTCTATTTGTGGGGAAAAAAGGACGCCAATTTTGTTTGGGAGCCACGTCGCATGACCGCGCAATTGTCAGTTAAAGCGACGCAGTGCCGAATCGCAAAAAGTGGTCTGGTCTTTGACCAGCAAAATGGTCCGGGGCTGAAGTGGTTAAGTGGTTAACCACTTCAGCCCCGGAAAAATGTGCCCCCTTAACGACCAGGACAATTTTTTGCGATACAGCACTGCATAGCTTTAACTGAAAATTGCGCGGTCACAGGACGCTGTACCCAACCAAAAACGTCCTTTTTTCTGTGCTATAAACAAAAAAAGAGCGACAATTTTGAAAAAAAAAACGTTTTTTACTTTTTGCTATAATAAATATCCAAAATTTCTTTTCAACCAGTTCCATACCACTGACAATATGACAGCGGTAGGAACCCTCCCTCCCTCCGCGTGGACGTCATATTATGGCTCGGGGGCGAAGCATGTCCCTCAGACACAGCCCATCCTCGTTCAGGGTAAAGAGCCAATTAAATTGGCTCTTTATCACATGACCGCCTGTGTCCAATCACAGCCGGTCACTTTGAAGAGGTTCGGCGCTACAGTTCATTATTTCTGTGTCCAGATTGCCCTCCTCGAATAAAGAATACCTGTCACCCCCATCAAGAGTACCTGTCTCAACCATCAAGAGTACCTGAGTACCTGTCGCCTCCATCAGGAGTACCTGAGTACCTGTCACCCCCATCAAGAGTACCTGAGTAGCCGTCACCCCTATCAAGAGTACTTGAGTACCCGTCACCCCCATCAAGAGTACTGGAGGACCTGTCACCCCCATCAGGAGTACCAGAGTACCTGTCACCCCCATCAGGAGTACCTGAGTACCTGTCACCCCCATCAGAAGTACCTGTCACCCCCATCAGGAGTACCTGTCACCCCGATCAAGAGTACCTGAGTACCTGTCACCCCCATAATGAGTACCTGAGTACCTGTCATCCCATCAAGAGTACCTGAGTAGCCGTCACCCCCATCAAGAGTACCGGAGTACCTGTCACTCCATCAGGAGCACCTGAGTACCTGTCACCCCCATCAGGAGTACCTGTCATCCCCATCAGGAGTACCTGAGTACCTGTCACCCACATCAGGAGTACCTGGCACCCCCATCAGGAGTACCAGAGTACCTGTTACCCCATCAGGAGTACCAGAGTACCTGTGACCCCCATCAGGAGTACCTGAGTACCTGTCACCCCCATCAGAAGTACGTGTCACTCCCATCAGGAGTACCTGTCACCCCATTAAGAGTACCTGAGTACCCGTCACCCCCATCAAGAGTACCTCAGTAGCCGTCACCCCCATCAAGAGTACCGGAGTACCTGTCACTCCATCAGGAGCACCTGAGTACCCATCACCCCAAACAGGAGTATCTGTCATCCCCATCAGGTGTACCTGTCATCCCCATCAGGAGTACCTGAGTACCTGTCAACCACATCAGGAGTACCTGTCACCCCCATCAGGAGTACCAGAGTACCTGTCACAATATCTATCGCCCCTTCTGAGTACCTGTCACCCCGTCTGAGTACCTGTCCCATGCGCCCAGCAGTGCCTGAGGTGCAGCCAATTTCTAGCTGACATACAGCCCATTAGTCCCTGTCGTGCAGCCCTGTCATACAGCCACCATGTCCAGAAGAGTATACACTCCAAAAGAGGCATAACAAATGCTAAGCCTGACCGATGAGAGCAGCGGGGAGCTCTCACCGCCCCCAGTACAATTCTGATTTTAGTTGTGATTCTGGTTTACAATATGAGCCCCCCGAATGCAGTACATCCAAATTGGAGGAGGAAGTAGTCCATCCAAAAAGATGGCAGTCTGAACACCAGGCGGCTACCAGCAGGGCCAGACACCCCTATGACCAATCAGCAAATGCCAACAGCACTAGACCCCAGGAGGAGAGGCCCAGTACAAGAGCTGTTAGACCCCAGGAGGAAAGGCCCAGTACAAGTGCTGGAATTCCACGCCAAAGAAGTAGGGCCCAAACCTATCTTCCAGATGCCTTGGCAAACCCATTGTGGCTACATTCTAGCACGGGGCCAGCCACAATCCCCCCTTTCACAGCACAGCCAGGTGTGCAGGCCAACACGGAAGGTTTCTCTGAAATCTATTTTTTTATTTATTTTTCCCTGATGAGTTACTTCAAAGCATAGTTTGCCAAACAAATCTTTTTGCCCTTCAGTACATAGAAAACAACCCCAACTCATGGCTATGCCTGCCCTTTTGAATGGAGACCCCTAACAGTGGAGGAGCTTAGATTGTTTTTAGGCCTTATACATGGGGCTTACAAAAAAAAACTGCATGCATATTGGTCTACCAACCCCATCCACCACATGCCAATTTTTTCAGCTGTGATGTATGTCCAGGTCCCATTATGATATGATCGTTTGGTTCCTACATTTCAGTGATAACTCGCAGTGCCCCCCCCCCCCCCCAAAATCATTCAGACTTTGATAAATTGTATAAAATTCGCCCACTAATTGATTTTTTTAATATGAAGTTTGCCAAACTTTACATTCCTGACCAAAACATCTCTGTGGACGAATCCCTGGTCCATTTCACAGGCCAGCTGGGAATCATGCAGTATATCCCCAGTAAGAGGGCGAGGTACAGATTGAAGCTACTCTGGATATGTGAATGTCAATAATTACTACACCAGTTTGCTCCTTTATTGCCACCTATACCTGAAGAAAACTTTGGCCTGTGGTACAGCAAGAAAAAACAGGAAAAGGCTTCCCACAGAGTCTAGTCACGACAAGGCTACAAAGGGGGGAATCAGGAAGCCTGAGGAACGAGGAAGTGTGGGCCATGAAGGGATAAGAAAAATGTTTACATCATGTCTACCATCCACAATGACACCTCGGTGGAACTTCACAGAAGACACGATCCCCTTCAAAAGCCTTGCTGTATCAACGATAACAATAATGGGGGGGGGGTGGATTTAAACAATCAAATGCTGCAGTCCTATCTTTCATCACGAAAGTCCCTCTTCTGGTAAAAAAAAGTCGCAATGTACTTCCATTTGGCCATTTATAATACATACGTCACCTACCAAAAATCAATGGTAATGCCCAACCCATTTATCAAAAACATTGTCACTGCCCTGATCTATTAGCAAGGCTCCCCCTTGAAAGCATTCTCTCTACGTCATTTTCCTGAAAATATTCCACCATCAGCAACTGGAAGAAGACGCCAAAAAAGATGTCAGGTGTGCAGCAAAAGAGGAGTTAGGAAAGACATCAGTTACTCGGAGTCAATCTGTGGATAGTATAGGAAAGGAACGAAAAGCAACAGAGAACATTGGCCTGAGGTGTGCCGGGGTCACGTGGTCAGTATGCCTAAAAGGGGGCATACCCAAGTGTGAAATGAAATGAAAAGAATGAAATGAAAAGTAATAGAAAAAGAAAAAAGGAAAGAGTGGGTGGGATACGAGAGCCTACGACCACAAGGGAGGAGGCAAAGGAGGGCAGGCTTTATGTAGCCTGACTCCTCCTACAAATACAGGCTGACCTGCGGTCAGCCTTACACTTGTACTCGGAGTCAATCTGTGGATAGTATATGAAAGGCAAAAAAAGCAACAGAGAACATTGACCTGAGGTGTGCCGGGGTCACGTGGTCAGTTTGCCTAAAAGGGGGCAAAAAATAAACACAGTAGGATGAAAGCTTAACTAACAGATTATTACACACTGAATTAACGTTCAAACCGCCAAATTGACAAACGCTTGTGACAGCTCAAAAAGTGGCTCTGGTACATACCCCGAGAGACAAGATGACCTCCACCTACCAAAATCTAAATAATAATGGGCCAGGACTCCTTCACGCCAAGCCGCGGAAGCCGCTCCTATCTTGAATGAATGGCCAGAGTATGCTTAGGGTCCAGACCCCGACTGGCCAAAAAGGGACGGCAATGAAGTATGCATTGAGCTGCGGACAGGGGAGCACAAAGGAAAAGTAAACAGAGGACGGTCCCTGGGTTTATCAGACATAACACTGATGAGCTTGTCTAACACCAAAGCCAGGAACCACGCCTTGCCGGTCTCCAAGAAGCTGACGTTAGTGTCACTTCCCGCTTGCTGTGTCTTGTGAGCATGCAGATGTAACCAGAAAAGGCTGGGGTGCCTAACCAGTTGCTTGACCAAAAGTATGCAAGACTTTGGGCCAGAAAACGTAACTCCCCTGGCCTTAAAAACCATAAAGGCCAGATATACCGCTGCCTTGAGCAACAAGCTGGGTACCAACCCAAAAGAAGACCTCGAGAGCATGTCAGACAACATGGAAAATACGACCTGTGATGGGAAGTCTGCTGGGCACAGCAGAAGGGCTACTCCCCAGGATTCTTTTGAGGATGGCTTTAATAGGGTGCGCAGAAAATAAAGAAAGGCCTGTCAGGGTCTTCCAAAACATAAATGCTGAGTCCCAGCCAGATATGACATGATAGTGCCGTGAGCCAATTTGAGTTGGGAGTGGCAAAAAACAGAAAACTAATAGGTACTGGAAGTTTGAAACTGTCAAGACTAGGAAACCTCGACCGGAAAGCCTGGAAAACATTCCAAACAGTGACATAAGCCTTCCTAGCATTCAAAAATAAATATCTAATCGAACAAGGCTGCTGCGTCAGCCCAATGGGAACCTAATTGCTGGAACCGAGGAGAATGCATGGAGCAGGCATCTGCATCCGAGACCTGGGCCTACCGGTACCGGCATAGGCACCGAGGGGGTTCTGGAATACACTGAACCACTGAGCCAGTAGAAGCTGCAGGAGCTGCATCAGGCTGACTTTCCAACAGTTCTACTTCATTACGCAACTCCTGGCAGGACGTAGCTAGGGAATTAAGGGTAGTGTAGATTTAGGACAGGGAAGAAACCACAGTCTGCAGGGTAACTTTTTCCGCACTTGCGTCCGATGCCCAAGGGAACAGCAACCTAAAAAACTGGGCTTTCCGAGCCAAAGCCGGGTAAGCAATCCCCCTGCGTTATAATTCTGCCATCAGATCAAAGCGTTGTGGCTAGCTATGTGTGAACAATGAGGCCTTGGGCCGATCCAGGTTCTGAAAGGGTGAGCTACCGTGCTATGACCCCCTAGCCAGAGAAGGAGGGCTAGAAGCGAAGTTCCCAATATCCGCTGTTCGAGACATGAAGGAACGTAACTGAACAAGAAACGTGAGTAGTGTGAGCTAAAGAAACTTGAGCGGCATGAGAACTGAGCCTGCATGAGAATTACATGAAAAATGTAAGATTACACAAGAAACATAAAATTGTATGAGAAACGTAAAATTGCATGAGAAACGTAACCTGTATGAGAAACGTAAAATTTATTGCGAAACGTAAAACTGAATGAGAAATTTAAAATTGCATGAGAAATGTGAGTTAGCACGAGAAACAAAAGCTACGTAAGAACAGATGAGGAGACTTGCCACTGAACAAGCCAATTATCAAAAGACCACCTCAATCTGTTAAACCCATATACGTGATGGGTAGGTAACCTGCAGTGGGAGATTGTAGACAGCCCTACTGTGTGAAAATGATCAGAGAACATAAATAGCCAACCAGCCCATGAAATAACAACACCCCTTGGTATCTGAGTATGAGGATGTGGGTGCATAAAAGACAAGACCAATAGCGCATGAAAGTGAACCTAATAACACAGGAAAAACCTAGAGCAACACGGCGAAACAAGAGCAACAAGGAAAAACGTGAGAAACAAGGGAAAACTTGAGTAACAAGGAAAGACCTGTGGTCAGCCTTACACTTGTCCCCAATGCCCTTCCCACCCTGCATTTGAGAATGCCTCAAGCGCTATCACACTGTCGTAAACTAATAGCCCAAATTTAAAATAGACATTTCCCCGGTTTCAATTTCTGTGCTGATTATTTCCCTGGTGCCTCAACCAACCAACCAACCTAGTGCCTCAACTCAACTGACCCTGGCCTGTTTAACGACTATGCCTCTGCCTGCCGTTTGCATTGCTTATCCGCCATGTTTCTGCCTTTCACGTGAACTGAACCTGGACTATCAACCATGCCTCTGCCTGCTGTCTGAGGGGCTCCAGAATAGTGTTCTGAGTTGAGAAAAACAGCCTTTGCTTTTCTCTGTTTTGTAATTCACAGAACAGGGTCTGGTTGTCCGGAGGCTTCAAAGAGATTTGGGTGGGAGAAGCCTCTACCCCTGTCCCCATTCTTCCCTGACCGAGGCCCTAATCTTGATGGTCCTGTCGGCTGCCTGTACCAATACTTTGACTTTTGTGCTGACAATAACTCTACCTGCATTGACCCAGGACTTTTCATGGACCATGTACCTGTTGCCCGGACCAATACTTTGGCTGCACTGACTGTATCTCTACCTGCTGCCTGCACTATGGATAGTATTCCTGCCTGCTGCATGGACGATCCTTTCGCTCCTGCTGACCACATCCCTGCCTGCTACCTGGACTGATGCTCTCCTCTGTGGACCACTGCAATACTAAAACCACAGGTAATCTTTTCTTTACTCTTTGCTCAGAAGAATGTATTTTGGTTTGTAATTGGTATGTACAGTGCATGCTATGGGTTAGAAATATGAAGGGCCTTCAACAATGTGATAGGTTGGCAGGAATTTGTGTGTGTAATTTATGCTCCTAGAATGCCTGGAGGTGCTACTTGGATGTTAGGCCTCTGTATGTGGCCGGGCTATGTAAAAGTCTCACACGTGTGGTATTGCCATACTCAGGAGGAGTAGCAGAATGTATTTTGGGGTGTCATTTTTGGTATGTACATGCTGTGTGTTGGAAATATCTTATAAATGGGCAACTTTGTGTATAAAAATAGGATTTTTGTACTTACCGTAAATTCCTTTTCTGTGACGTTCATTGACGGACACAGCATCTTCATCTTGACCTTAGGGTTATATCGCCCCTTTGGGAGAGGACTAGGCAGAAAGTGTTAAAAACAGCAACACTTGCACAGTACCACCCAGGAGTTGGTCCTACTGGCTATAACCCCTCACACTGCATCCAGCAGCTTATTTTCTCTTTCGTTCATTGATGGACACAGCATCTTCATCTTGACCTTAACCACGTTCAGACCGGACCATTTTGCTGGCTTAAGACCTGACCACTTTTTGCGAAATTCGGCACTGCGTCGCTTTAACTGACAATTGCGCGGCCATGCGACGTGTCTCCCAAACAAAATTGACATCCTTTTTTTCCCACAAATATAGCTTTCTTTTGGTGGTATTTGATCACCCCTGCGGTTTTTATTTTTTGCGCTATAAACAAAAATAGAGCGACGATTTTGAAAAAAACGCATTATTTTTTACTTTTTGTTATAATAAATATCCCCCAAAAATATATAAAAAAACTTTTTTTTCCCTCAGTTTAGGCCGATACGTATTCTTCTACATATTTTTGGCAAAAAAATTGCAATAAGCGATTATTGATTGGTTTGCGCAAAAGTTATAGCGTTTACAAAATAGGGCATAGTTTTATGGCATTTTTATTAATAATTTTTACTAGTAATGGCGGCGATTTTTATTGTGACTGCAACATTATGGTGGACACATCGGACATTTTTGACAAATTTTTGGGACCATTGTCATTTATGCAGCAATCAGTGCTATACAAATGCATTGATTCCTGTGTAAATGACACTGGCAGTGTAGGGGTTAAGTGTTCCTAGGGGCAAGTTACTAACTGTGGGGGGGCTGGGCTTTGTGTTAGTGAACACTGATCTCTGCTCCAATCAAATGGAGCAGAGATCAGCGTCACTTGTTGCTAGGCAGAATGGGGAGATGCTGTTTAAAACGGCATCTCCCCAATCAGCCTCCCAGTGAGACGATCGCGGGTATCCCCGCGGCGATCGAGTCCGAGGGACCCGCGGCCGGACTCATGGGGGTCCCGACCGGCACGCGAGTGTGCTGCCGGCGGCACACACGCAATGGCAGGGTGGCATATAAAAATGGACGTACCTGTACGCCAATATGCCTGCCAGTGCCATTCTGCATATGTACATCGGCGTGCGCCGGTCGGGAACTGGTTAAGTACATCCAAAGGCAGTGTCAAAGAAACGAGGGGTGGGAACAGCAAGAAAATAACTCCACCCATAACAACCAGAGTTCCTCAATGGAGGAGTTGCAACCTTAAACAGCCGCTTGCAAAACCTTGCGGCTGAAGCAAGCATCCGAAGATGCGTTCACATAAACCTTGTAAAATTTAGTGAAAGTGTGAACGGACGACCAGGTCTCCGCCTTACACACCTGGGAAACAAACGCTTGATGTCGGAAAGCCCAAGAGGTACCAATTGCCCTGGTAGAATGTGCCGTGACAGGAAAGGGAGGCGCCCACCCCCTTATGGCATAAACCTGAACCACAATCTGTCTGATCCACCAAGAAATGGTAGCCGATGAGACCACCAGTCCCTTCTACGGATCAGCCACCGATACAAACAGTGAGTCCGACCTCCGAAAAGGAGCTGTAGAAGACAGATACACGCGCAGAGCCTGGACCACATCCAAGGAATGCAAAGCCACCTCTTTGGGGTGTGACGGCCGAGGATATCAGGACGGAAGCACAATATCCTCATTTAGATGAAAGGCCGAAACAACCTTTGGAAGAAATGAAGGCTGCGGACGCAGCACCGCTTTATCCTTGTGGAGGATCAAGTAGGGAGACTTGCATGACAAGGCCGCCAACTCGGAAACACTCCTGGCAGATGTAATAGCCACTAGAAAGACTACTTTCTGAGAGAATGTCAATAAGGGAATGTCCCTAATGTTTTCAAACAGCGGATTCTGAAGCACCAGATTCAAATCCCACTGAGGTATCGGTGGTCAAATCGGAGGGGCCACATGTCGAACCCCCTGAACAAATGTACTCACCAATGAATGAGTCGCCAAGGGTCTCTGAAAAAAGACAGCCAAAGCTGATATCTACCCCTTGATGGTGCTTAAGGCAAGTTTCTGATCCACTCCTCGCTGCAAAAACAGCAGGATCCTGGAAATTGAGTATGTGCGTGGACGCCACCCCATCTCCTCACACATAGAGATGTAGGCCTTCCATGTACGATGATAAATCTTCAGAGAAGATGACTTCTGTGCCCTCAGCATAGTGGATATTACCAAATCCGATAGACCTCGTTCCCTTAGCACCTGGCTTTCAACAGCCATGCCGTTAAAGCCTGTGACGGTAAAGAAGGATGAAGTATTGGACCTTGTGACAGAAGGTCCTCTCGCACTGGCAGTCGCCAAGGAACATCCACTACCATTCGTACTATGTCGGTGTACCACGGATGCCGAGGCCAATCTGGGGCAATCAGAAATACCAGAATCTCCTTGGCCTCCACTTTGCAAAGCAGACGTGGTAGAAGTTTGAGTGGGGGAAAAGCATAAATCAGCAGATAATGCCCCCATGGAGCCACCAACACGTCTGCCGCGTCCGCCCAGGGATCCTTTGACCTGGCCACAAACCTCTGTACCTTGCGATTGAGTCGAGAAGCGAGGAGATCCACATCTGGCATGCCCCACCTTAGGCAAAGGAGCCAAAATGCATCCGGATGTAGCGACCATTCACCTTGGTCCAGCATCTGACGACTTAGGTAGTCTGCTTGCCAGTTTTCTTTGCCCAGAACGTACATGGCCGACAGAGCCGGCACGCGCCGCCCTGCCCACTGCAGGATGTAAGCGACCTCCAGTGCTGAAGCCGAGCACCTTGTTCCTCCTTGATGGTTGACATACGCCAACGCCGTGGCGTTGTTCAACTGGATCATTGCCAGACTGCCCTCAGCCTCTGTGACCATGTGGAGAGGCACCTCCTGATCACCTGAGTTCCTGCTCATTGATCGGCAGACGGGATTCTTCCTGGGCTGACTGTACTCCCCAAACTCCCCCCAAACTGGTCAGGCTGGCATCTGTTGTGATCACCGTCCAATAGAGCTGCACGATTCTGGCCAAAATGAGAATTACGATTTTTTTGCTTAGAATAAATAGATCACGATTCTCTCACAATTCTCACGATGTAAAATCTTTCACATAGAAAAAAAAATGTGCTAACTTTACTGGTTAGTTTTTTTTTTTAATTCATTAAAGAAATTGAAAAAAATGCATTTAAAAGACAGCTGCGCAAATACAGTGTGACATAAAATATTGCAACAACCACCATTTTTTCCCTAGGGTGTCTACTAAAAAATATATATATATATATAATGCTTGGGGGTTCCAAGTAATTTTCTAGCAAAAAAAAATGATTTTAACTTGAAACCAACAAATGTCAGAAAAGGTTATAGTGTTTAAGTGGTTAGACTTTTTTCACTTACACACAAAGTCTATTCCATTGACAAATTGTTTCAATGGGGGTTATTTACGAAAGGCTAATCCACTTTGCACTGCAAGTGCATTTGAAAGTGCACTGAAAGTGCATTTGGAAGTGCAGTTGCTCTAAATCTAGGGGGTAGGTCTAAAATGAGTGGAAGCTCTGCTGATTTTATCATCCAATCATGTACAAGCTAAAATGCTGTTTTTTATTTTCCTTGCATGTCCCCCTCGGATTTTCAGCGAATTTAATTCCAAGTACACTTTCAGTGCACTTTCAAATGCACTTGCAGTGCAAAGTGGATTTTCCTTTTGTAAATATCCCCCAATGTTTATACTTAAGTTCAACTGATAAAGAATGTTTTGATTCTTGGCAGACTGTCCAGTTTTTCTCTCCCTATCTTTTGAGGGCTGTGGCTTTAGAAGAGCAGAGAGAATTCTTTGCATAGAAAGAATTGTGAAACACTTTAGCCAAGATCGCGATAACGATTCTGGGTTGATTAATTGTGTAGCTCTACCATCCAATGAAGAGGAAGGAACGACTTCCCGGACCGAAGGCCCGGCAACCTCAGCCACCAGAGCAGGGAATCCCTTACTAACTGGCTTACCCGAATTTGACAATCCAGGGACAACGGAGATTTGTCCCATTTGGACAGGATCTCATTTTGCAAGACCCGAGTGTGGAATTGAGCACAAGGAACCACCTCGAAAATGGCTACCATGAGACCCAGGACTCGCATGCAAAAACGCAGCGACAACCACCTGCGGGACACCAACAACTTCACCGCAGCTTGAAGAGTCGGTAGCTTGTCCGAAGGGAGAAAGACTTTTGCCTCTGAGGAGTCCAGAAGCAGGCCCAGGTACTCCAGGCGTTGAGTCGGCACCAACATCGACTTCTGTAGGTTCAGTATCCAGTACTCCCGAAGAGTTTGCATAGTGATTGCCACATCCTCCCTTAATTCTGAGGCGGAAGCTGCTCTCAGAAGGAGGTCATCAAGGTAACCCATGATTGCGATCCCTAGTTGCCTTAGCAAAGCCAAAATTGGGGCTAGTATCTTGGTGATGACCCTCGGTGCCGACACCAGGTCAAAAGGGAGAGCTAAAAATTGGTAGTGCTCGTCCCCGACCGCAAATCGCAGAAACCTCTGATGCTCGATGCATATGGGGACATGCAAGTATTTGTCCTTGATGTCCAGGGATGCCCAAAAAATCCCCCTGACGGAGTGCAGCGACCACTGAGCGAACTGATTCCATCCCTTTGTACCTTCACAAAGCTATTGAGGGCCTTGAGGTCAAGGACCCCTTCCTTCTTTGGGACTACAAACAGTTTGGAGTAGAAACCTTTCCGGCGTCGGTACAGGTACTATCACCCCGAGCAACAGCAGGCCCTGTACTGTCTCAAACAGGACTTTGCGACAAGGCCGGAAGAAGATGAAGGTTGGAGGGAAAAAATTTGTTTGTCGGACAAGAAAGAAACTCTATCTTGTATCCTGATGAAACCAGCCCGCAGATCCACTGGTCGGAAAGTAGGGAGGTCCACCGGGCTGTAAACTCCTGAAGGCGACCCCACACCTGAGAGTCGGTGGGGGCAAAACTTCATGCGGTAACAGATTTGCTCGCAGGCTTGCGAAACCAGGGATGCTTTTGTCCCTCAGCAGGCACCTTGTCGGATCGGGAATGCTTACCTGCCGACCCAGGCAGACGGAAAATCTGCTTCTGAGCAGAAAAGGAGGGCCCTTGCCCACGGTGTGGCTCCTTACCTTTTCTGGACTGTGGGAGCATCGTACTCTTACCCCCAGTAACCTTCTTAATAATGTCATCCAGCGAGGCTCCAAATAGCCTCTCTCCCTGGAAGGGCAAATCCGCCAGTGCTTTCTTAGATGCCTGGTCTGCAGACCAGTGTTTCAGCCAAATCAGGCGAAGTAGCCCTACTGCTGATACAGAGGATCTAGAGAGCAAGGGGGTCGCATCACAGACATACTTAAGGCCCTGCACCAACTGGTCCGCCAGCTCCACGCAGACAGGGGAAGCCCGTTGCTTCTCCAACTCACGGTGCAACAATTTTGTCCATTCAGTAAGCGTCTGTGACACCAGGGCCGTGGCTAACAGTGGCCGCAATGCTGACCCCACCACCGTAAACATGGCCCGGGCAACCGCCTCGGCCCTTCTGTCGGCAGGGTTCTTGAAAGCAGGAATCCCTTCCACCAGAATCGTGGTTACGTTATTTAACCTGGATAACGGGAGGTCAACAATCGGAGGAGATGTCCATTTCTTCAGGAAACTCTGCTCAAAGGGGTAATACACCGCCATGCATTTTGGGACTGAAAAGGTCAGCTGCAGTTTTCCCCACTCTTTGTAAATAATTTGGGTAAGGAAACACCTTAGCCGTGCAGGCCGGCTTGTGGGACCCGAAAGGGACCGACACCTCTGTAGATGCACCCGCCGTATCCTCCATATTTAGGGTATCCCACACCGCTGTAATAAGTGCTCCTACAAGCACCTTTTCCTGCGCTGACTCGGACACAGAGTCATCCTCACTGTCTGAACGGTCCTGGTCCGCATCCTCTGACACGTCAGAACAGGGGCCGCCTGTCACAGCGGGGCCCGAGTCTGAATCAGAGCTTTCCCCAGAAGACAGTGGGGGCGTTTTACCCCCCTTGCGCCCACACGCCACTTCCACCCTGGCAACAAAGGCCTCCAGGACCGCCTACAGAGCGTTCATAGGCACCGCAGGTGCAGGGGAACCAGTTGCAATAACTGGGGAAGAAGTGCCAGCTTCCAACGCCATGCTGACCCACACGAAAAGTCCACCCTCCTAGCTGCCACAGACTGAGGGGTCCCCCGCAGGACTCACCACCCTGACCCAGGTACTGAGCTGTGCTGCTGCTGTCCGCTCTCCCCTGTGTCATCCACAAGGTGTCTGTGTGAAAAGCGTGCTGTTCTAGAAGGAAACAAGCACCCAGCACTGGAGGCAAAACTACCTGAGGCTACTAGAAAATGGCCGCCGGCCGCCTCAGCGAAAACGTCTGAGGGCTCTGAGAAAACGTCTGCCGAACTTCCAGAAAATGGCTGAAAGGCAAAAAACTGGTTGTGGCTGCAAAAAAATTAGCGCAGCCTCAGGAAAAGGCAGCGGATCGCGCGGCGGCCTTCCCACGTGCCAAACACAGCACAAACACCCTACCATGGACCAGAAACAGGGAAGAGGATGAGCGGACCCCCAACACCCAGTGCAGCCCCCTGCCAGGACCCAGAGGACCCTCAGCCAGGTACGTGCACCACACTCCCATGTGCCGTCACACAGCGGCCCATAGCATGGGGAGGAGGGAAGGGACAGGGGGAGAAGAAAGGGAGAGTGGGAGACCCCCTGGTCGACCTCCATGCTGGCGAGACAGGTGGAACCATACTTACCCCTCTTGCAGGGACTGCTGGACGCATTCCACAGACAGAACCATCACCCGAACAGTACGGGGTGGCTGTCGGCCACGGCGCACTGTGACAAGACAGCAGTAGCCCGGTCATATGTGTGCCCCAGAGCATACAGCTCACTGGCCGCCCCTGGATCAGACTGGTCATGTTGTGGCCGACCCAGCGCGTAGCTAGGGCCTGTCACCCAGCCGTTGTTGAAATTCCCACGACCAATGGTCCCACCGGGAGCCGGGTCCTTCTCAAACACTAGGCACAAAAAAACTGAGCTGCTGGATGCAGTGTGAGGGGTTATAGCCAGTAGGACCACCCCATGGGAGGTACTGTGCAAGTGTTGCTGTTTTCTTTCTGCCTAGTCCTCTCCTAAAGGGGTGATATAACATTAAGGTCAAGATGAAGATGCTGTGTCCATCAATGAATGAAAGAGAAAATTGCGTTTTCATTTTTTTTTCCCATATTTTCCAAAAACTTCTGGAAGAAAAATGAACCGTTCAAAAGACTCATGCCTCATAGATTATACGTTGGGGTGTTAGCTTTCCAAAATGGGATCATTTTGTGGACGTTTCCATTGTCCTGGTGCTCCAGGGTGTTCAAAAGTGTAATAGGTGGTTGAGAAATGAGATGTGTAATTTATGCTTGTAGAATGCCTGAAGGTGCTTCTACAATGTTGGGCCTCTGTATGTGGCCAGGCTATGTAGAAGTCACACACATGTGGTATCGCCATACTCAGGAGTAGCAAAATGTGTTTTGGGGTGTCATTTTTGCTATGTACATGTTGTGTGTTAGAAATATCTTATAAATGGACAACTTTGTGTAAAAAAAAAAAGCGTTTTCATTTTTTTCCCACATTTTCCAAAAACTTCTGGAAAAAAATGAACCGTTCAAAAGACTCATTATGCCTCATAGATTATATGTTGGGGTGTTAGCTTTCCAAAATGGTGTCATTATGTGGGTGTTCCCATTGTCCTGGTGCTCCAGGGTCATAAAAAGAGTAATAGATGGTTGAGAAATGAGATGTGTAATTTATGCTTGTAGAACGCCTGAAAGTGCTACTTGAATTTTGGGCCTCTGTATGTAGCCAGGCTATGTAAAAGTCTCACACATGTGGTATCAAAATGGGGTCATTTTGTGGGCATTTCCATTGTCCTGGTGCTCCAAGGCCTTCAAAATTGTGATAGGTTGTCATCAAATGAAATGTGTAATTTCTGCTCCTAGAACACCTGGAGGTGCTACTTGCATGTTGCCCTGTACACACGGTTGGAAATTCAGACGGAAAAGGTCTGATCGCATTATATTGTTGGAAAATTCGATCGTGTGTGGGCTCTATCGGACTTTTTCCTTCGGAAACTCAGACGGAAAAATTTGAGAGCAGGATCTCAAATTTTCCGACAACGAAATCCAATCGGACTTTGTCCGATCGTTTGTAGAGAATTCCGATCAGACAAAGTGCCACGCATGCTCAGATCAAATTACGAGACCAAAGCTATTGGCTACTAGCCTGAACGTAGTCCTGTCGTAACGAACGAATGTCATCACATTCCGAACGATCGGATTTTCCGACAACTTTGTCCGACCGTGTGTATACAACACCAGTTTCGAACAAAATCCATTGGAAAAAATCAGACGGATTTTGTGGTTGGAATTTCCGACTGTGTGTATGGGGGCTTACACATGTGGTATCGCTATACTCAGGAGGAGTAGCAGAATGTATTTTGGGGTGTCACTGTAAGTATGCATGTGCTGTGTGAGAGAACTAACTTGTTATTATGACAATTTTGTGTAAACAAATATACAAATAAATACAATTCTTAATTTTCCCAAGAATTGTGGGAAAAAAATTACAACTTCAAAAAACTCACCATGCCTTGCTAAATACCTTGGAATGTCTACTTTCAAAAAAGGGGTCATTTGGGGAGTATTGTACTTTCCTGGCTTGTTAGGGTCTCAAGAAATGAGATGAGCAGTCAGTACGTCAGGTGTGATCAATTTTCAATGATTTGCACCATAGCTTGTTGACTCTAAAACTTTAACAGAGACCAAATAATATACACACATTTTGGTTATTTTTACTAAAGATATGTAGCAGTATAAACTTGGACCCAAATTTATGAAGAAAAATTACTTCTTTGCAAAATTTTAAGATAACTAAAAGAAACTAAAAAAAAGTGGGTTTTTTGCTTATATTTAGAAAAATTATAATGTAGCATGACTGAGTAATTGTCATTCAAAGTGTGAGAGCGCTGAAAGCTGAAAATTGGTCTTGGCAGGAAGGGTGTATAAATGCTCTGTATTGAAGTGGTTAAAAAAACAAATTTATTCATCAGTTTAAGCCACATTCTTCTACATATTCGGCGATCTGCAATTTTTAGCAGGACTGTGACATTGCGGCAGACAGATCGGACACTTTTGACACGTTTTTGAGAACACTGACATTTAGGCTGGATTCACAGCTATGCTTTTCTAGTGCTTTTTGCATTTTGCATATTTGCCCTACAGTCCATTTACCATGGTTTCCTATGGAACACTTCCTGTTGTGCAAATCTGCAAAATGCAAAAAGCACTAAAAATGTATAGGTGTGAATCCAGCCTTATACAGCAATCAGAGCTAAAAATAGGCAATGATTACTGTATAAATGTCACTGGCAGGGAAGGGGGTAACACTAGAGGGCGATCAAGGGGTTAAGTGTCTCCTAGGGAGGTATTTCTAACTAGTAACTGGGAGTAAAGACATTGCTGTTTCTAATCACTAGAAACAGCAGATCTCTCTCCTCTCCCTGACAGAAAGGGGATCTGTCTGTTTACATTGACAGATCCCCCTTCCTCTCTCTCTCATGAGCGATCGCGAGTGCCCGGCAGACACTGCGGCCACCGGGCACGTGCATCAGCTCCTACTAAAGCTATTTAAAGAGCGGATGCACAGCTACAGCGATTTTCCCAGGAGAGGCAACCTTCCGCACTTTAACGACTGCAGCTGCTCGGCTAATGGTTAAATACTAGTTTGGTTTTACCTATGGTGAGCATTTCCTTTTTTTGGGTTGCTATGAAAATCGGGTGAGGATTCTGGATCCACTAAGCCGCTGTGAAAGCTTGAAAGTGGTGTTTGGAGGCTGTTCTGTTCGGATGTTATCCATTTGCCATCCCTGGAAATAAAGACACTGGCTGGGTATTAGCCACAAGCGAGTCAGCTTGTGTAAGCTGGTAATCGCGCACTTCATGCGGTGGTGGATTTACACTTAGCATGTCAGTGTGAATATGTTATCTACACGAGGAGGACATTAAACACTTGTGTTTGCTTGTGTGATGTACTGTTCATCAATACCATCTGTGAAGGATTTATCTGTCCAAGTTTCTCATTTATCTCTTGGGACTGATTAAACCTACATCGTTGATTTACACACTGTCACACTTTTTTGTTATCAATGGAATAGCTCATATTGTCACTTTATTAGGTTTGGCTTTTAAGAGAGCAGCTCTATTTTACTAGATCATAAAACCAATAGGGAGAGTCCTATGTTCTGTATTGTTCTCCAGATAACACATTTTTAACAAATTTTTCTGCGAAATTCTTTTGCCCAAAACTAGCATCAGAGAAGACTTAAACATTCACCTGGTGCAGCTTAACAAAGGTGTGTACAGAACTCTATATGGCAGCCTTACAAATCTGAGAAACACATGTCTGATGCTGAAAAGTTCACAAAACATCTGGTAGAATGTGATGAGACAAAAACCTCCATGTAAGAAGGCATACTTATTTCAGTAGAGAGAAGCTATCCATCACCTAAGGACACAAGAAAAAAACTGAGACTTGGGAGCTCCACAAGGTTTTACCTCCTTCATATCCACATATTTTGCTATTCTGCACTGCACTACTTTAACTGGAATTTCCTTGGTCATGCAACACTGTACGCAAGTTAAATTGACAGTTTTTTTTCACAAAAATAGAGCTATCTTTTGGTGGTATTTGACTATCACTGGGTTTTTTATGTTATAAAAAAAAATGAAATATAAAAAATAGCTATTTTCTACTTTCTATTATAAAAAGTATCCAATAAAGTCAAATATCATACATTTAGACCAAATCCTAATCTGCTACTTGTCTTGTAGCAGAACAATCTCAATGTGAGTACCGTATTTATTGGCTTATAACACGAGCAGGCGTATAACACGCACCCCAAGTTTAGAAGGGAATTTTAAGAAAAAAAACTTTTAGGAGGGAAGTTTAAGGAGAAACAACTTACATTTAAATGACCATCAATGTAGCCTTATCAGTGTCCATCTGCAGCCTTGTCCATCATTGCACCCTTGTCAGTGTCATTTGCAGCCTTGTCCATCATTTGCAGCCTTGTCAGTGTCATATGCAGCTTTGTCATGCAGCCTTGTCCATCGTTGTACCCTTGTCAGTGTCAATTGCAGCCTTGTCAGTTTTATTTGCAGCCTTTTTTTTTTTAAATGGCGCCGTCGAGATACAGAGCCAGATGTCCTGTGTATCTCGGCGGCGCTCGGTGGTTCTCGGCCGCCTTCGGCCGTTCTTGTCAGCTTTCGGCCACTCTCATCAGCTTTTGCCCGTCGAGGACAGCCGAAAGCTGCAGAGAATGGCCAAAGGTGGCCGAAAGCCGCCCAGAGGCTCAAAACAGAGGAGGATCGGCGTATAACACGCACCCCCGAGGGCTTTCACACTGGAGAGGAGCACTGGCAGGATGATAAAAAAAAAGTCCTGCTAGCAGCATCTTTGGAGCAGTGAAGGAAATCAATGGGGCAGTGCGGCTATACTGCCGTGCTTTTAACCTTTTCTCAGCTGCTAGCAGGGGGGTAAAAGCGTCCCGCTAGCGGCCGAATAGCGTTGCAAAATTGTTGAAAAGCGCCGCTATAAATATTGGCGGTTTACCTCCAACGCCGCCCCCACGTGAAAGGGGTCTTAGAATCTACTGCCACACATCCACCCACTCTTTTAATGTTAGGCATATAAGTAATGTTTTTTTCCATTCAGCCTGTGTTTTTTCCCTCATAAACTCTGAATTTGTATGTATAGCCTGCTGCCCTCTCACAGAGCTTATACAGTTTGACCCCATATCTAGCACAATTGCTGGGGAGATACTGCTTGATTGCAAGGAGACCAGTGAAATGTATGAGTGACCCATCAATGCAAATGTTTTGTTCGGGCGTATATACAAATCTGCAAATTTCTCAGTAGTTTATCAGGGGCTGAATTCTGTAAAGCTGATCATATTCAGGGTCACCCCAAGGACGACAGCGTTATAGAACTAAATTGTATAATATGCATTATTGAGTTGAATTTGGGTTGGCGGCAATGTATTGTTGTGCGTAGACTGCTTTGCTTCACAATCGATTTTCCTTGAACAACCCCAAAGAATCAAGGGGAGCTGTTAGATTTGCTGTTTCTATCTAAATTCTGGGTTAAGCTGTGAATGGGGGACTAACAGGTGCTGCTGAATCTAGGGGGCTGCCAATCAGGATTTGCAAGCACCTGCGGAAGGACACTATGGGCTCTACAGGCCTGCGTGAGATTTCTTGGCTGGCTGTGGGAAACGAGTGCTAGCCACCTCATCGGCTTGTACTGCACTGCTGGGACCTGTCATATCACTATCCTGCGGTGTTGGTGTATAAAAAGCCAGGATGTACTAGGCAGGGGTGCCAATAATTCTTGATGGGAACCCCAGGCATCGTAAAATGCAGCCACCATGGGGCTCTGTGTAGCGTGTTTTTGGAAATGGTTCTGGGACTTCTTTACCCATTTTTCTTGCGGGTGCAGCAAATTATTGGGCTGCCGTACCCATGATGTGCGCGCAAACGCACACAAAAACATGTGAACCTAGGCTAAGAAAACCTCTGGACTCTGTTTTCTCATTATATTGCTGGGAAGTTAGGCTAACAATCTATGGTATTTCGAGGTAAAACATCATACTTCACTGAATAACTGTTTCCGGCAGCATAAAGCTTAAATAAATAAGCTATAAAACAACTTATTGAATTGGTTCTGGAAGTATGAGCTGCACTACTGGAACTGCTCCTAAGTCCAGGTGTAGCCACTGAATGGCCTATTCAAATTTTTTGAGGCAGCAAAGACTGTTGAATTTAGCTTTATGAAAATGCATTTGGCTAGTTGACATCTACGCATTGCAGTTTAGTGTGAAATTCAAAGGGAAACTCTATGGGCCCATTCACACCTACATGTGTACATTACCATGTACACACTGTGTAAATCAAGCTGGAACACAGCTTCTCAAGGAGGTCAGATTTATTTTCCAGTATCAATGCTGCCACTCTGCTCTGCAAAATAACTTTGTGCAGTTGTAAACTGTATGATTCAACTTGAAAACACTTGTTTATGAACAAAAGTTGGAGGGTGTATATCTGAGGAACAGGGACTAGTCAATACAAGAAAGGCACTCTTTCTGGGGAAGACTTTAAGTTTGGAACTAGAGATCACCTAAGTGTTGCAATGATCTGTACATAGGAACATTCAAACCAAAAGCAGTTTTTAATTGCTAAACTCTGTAAGAAAATTCACAAAGAAAATATAAACTACCATAACATCATCTTAAATGCAACCCGGTCACAATTTAATGTTTCTACACTGCAAAGTGGAAAAATGTAAAGTGACCTTACATCTACGAAACCACTATATAAAGTTTGCCAAAGAATGAATGCAAGATATTTCCACAGATACTAGATGTAAGGGAATTATGCACTCTAGTAATTTATCCACAGAAGAAACACTTTTCTTTATATAGTTACACAAAATTTTATTGTCAAGAACTAAGGAAGAGCATATAACACATGATTTAAACATCAATGGCAACTGTTCTTTTTTTAACAATAATAGTTCTCCTAAAGAATATTTAGTAGCAGATTTGTTGAGCAAATATATATTTTCTTCTAAATACAAAGGCAATTGGAAAAATAAAGTTGCATACACAAACTAAGACGGCTACAGAATTTGCTACATACATGAGAGGTTATTTTCAAGTTTATTAGATGTTAATAAACAGACTTTGCCACTTTTGGTGACCATGTTTAAAACAATGCTAAATATGCTCAAAATAACAACAATAACAAAAACAACAAAATAAACATTACAATAAGCACTGGCACAAAGAATAATAAAGAGATTTTCCACATTAAAAAGGACATCCCCTGAATTCCCATTAATCAATTATAACAAGACATCCATCCCACTGTTCTTTACTCTAATTAACACCATCTATTCAAACAGAGAACCACAGGTAGAGTAAATAATCAGTGCATGCTAATTCTAATTATGTGGGCCTGTAAAAAGTGGCCTGAAGATGGAGCAGGTTACTAGAAGGACAGGGCTAGTGCAACGCTCCAGTTTCTAGTAAAATGAAGTACTCCATAACAAAAATGTAAACAAAAGTACATCAGTGTTTAATTATATTTTCAATTTCAATTTAAGAAAGCAATATTTATCAGTGATGAGCTTACGTCATCTTATATTTAGTACTGAATTTTGGCTCTGAATAAAATAGCACCTTTTTCCCTTACAGTATAATTTGTCAAATTGTCTTGTCAAAACTGCAATAAAAATGTATTATGTTGGCTTTTTAAAAACATCTTCTGGATGTAGACTAATTATCTGATTCTTCAAAGCTAAGTTGACTCACATATAAACATTAAACCATTTCCCTTGCATATTGGTTTGGTATTTAAAGTGAAATGTACGCCAAGTGCAAAGTGAACAGCATCTTTTCCATTATGTAAATCAATCCCATTCTATACCTAGCAAGACCTTATATTATTTAGCAAAACTGTTCTTTTTTTCTGAACTAAATGTCCAAATTTTATTTAGGTATATATTTGTTTTTATGCATTGACATATGATCAATTGCAATAGATCATTTGGGTTACTAAGTGGATATCTGAATATGTAAGGAATGAATATGGCATAGCATTCTACAATGCTACTCAAACATAGCAATGAATATGAAGTAAAATTTCCTGACACTTCAATGATAAAAAAGCAATGCTGTCACATTTAGAACTCTCTTTGATAAGCACTACAGAATTTACATCATGCTCTATTCATTATTGCAAATCATTGCAGCAATCTTAGAATTAAAGACAGCTTTCCCTTTTGAAAAACAAACTTACATTCACTTGTTCCCTGAAAATATGTCACTTTTTTAATTTTTTTTTGTTTTTATACTTTTTGTCACAGGTGGCTGTTTTCGGTGCTTCTTCATTCCATAGAAACAGCTAGCTTGATTCTTAATTTAAAATGGCCCTTCTAAATGAAATTTTTCTCTTCTTCGGCCAGTGTACTGAATAAATGCATTGATGTCAAACATGGGAAGTGTAGGATCCGAAGCAAAGAGGCAACTTAAACCTCAATTCCAGCTAAAACTATTTACTTTAGTTTTTAATAAGGGAAGTATCCCTAAAAGAGACACTGACCACAATAAAAGCCTGACTGCTGTTCTAATCTGTCCCCAATTCTACTGTAAAACAAATTTTACTGCTGTTTATGGCTCTATCAGAAAATGGAAAAAATTACCAAACTGTATAAAGTATTTAATAAAGTGGTATTAAACCCAAAAGCAAACATTATATTGCAGCTTACCAATAATTAAATGTGATGGCAGCATTAGTTTTCTTTTTTAGGCTTTCTTTCCCATGTTTTCACCTGGTGTTCTGGCCAGTAAGTCTATTGTTTTTTAAATAGAACAAGCTCTTTTGCAGATGTAGCAGTTGAGGCAAACCATATAATAAATAAATAAAATTGATCAATGTAAGTAAAACTTTTACTCAAAAAGAAGAAAAAATTGACTTCAATTTTTTAGTGTATCTAAATCTGCTAGTAGTTTCTAAACCCCCCCCCCCCCCCCCCCGACTGACAATGCTGCAGCTCCTTTATCCAGAGTGGGAGCACTCTTATGCCCTGTATACACGGTTGGAATTTCTGACGAAAATGTGTGATAGGACCTTGTTGTCGGAAATTCCGACCGTTTGTAGGCTCCATCACACATTTTCCATAGGAATTTCCGTTACACAAAATTTGAGATCTGGTTCTCAAATTTTCCGACAACAAAATCCGTTGTCGGAAATTCCGAGCGTGTGTACACAATTCCGATGCACAAAGCATGCTCGGAATTAAGTAGAAGAGCAGCACTGGCTATTGAACTTCATTTTTCTCATCTCATCGAACGTATTGTACTCCATCGCGTTCTTGACGTTCGGAATTTCCGACCAACTTTGTGTGATCAAGTTTAAGCCATCAGTCGGAAAAAAATCCCATGGATTTTGTAGTTGGAAAATACTACTGTGTGTACAGGGCATAAGGCTGCACTCACACCTGGGCGTTTTTAATTGCCACGATTAGGCCAGCAATTTCAAAACACTTTGGCATCTAAAAACGCGGTGTGGTTGGACCACAAATATCGCATGATATATTGCTTTGCAATCGTTGCAAAATGCATTGCATGATGCTTGTCGTCCAAAAAAAAGTTCAGTACTTTTGGGCGTCAAGCTTCATGTGATGCGGTTTATCGTGCGACAATTGTGGCCCAACCGCACCACATTTTTGGGTGTAAAATGAATGGCATTGAAATCGTGAGTAGAATCGCCCAGGTGTGAATGCAGCCTAATACAGGAGGAATGTTACTGGTCAGATTAGAAGGTGAAAACAGAGAAAAAGCTGGAAAAAAACAAAACAAAAGCTAATACAGCCACCACACCTAATGATTGGAACGTTGCAATATTCCATTTTTGGTTCTGGGTTTAATACCGCTTTAAGCGATGATTACTGAATGATACTGTAAAGAGTTATAGGTTTTTTTCTCAGCTTGGTTTGACTGGAGATTTTCACTATATATTGTGAAAATGAAATGATATGAAAACTGGTTCACAAAACTGTCTGAGGTAAGAGCAACATCTAACCAGATTTAAACATTAACAGGTCAGTCTACCCAAAAAGTATGATAGGTGGACCCTGATGAGTCAGTGAATGAATATACCAACAGGGAGAACTTTAAGCCACCAATTGTGACTGACTTGTTCCTGTCCATTTGGGAACAGAGCGGAAAGCGCCCTCACAATGGATTCAGAAGGTGCACGGGTCCATAAACAAAATTATCACACTAACAGGATCCTCAAGAGGTATATACAAGAAGTTATTAACTCCCCAGCCTCTACCAAAAATCAAAATGGCAGTTTTGGGTGGTTTTATCCCTTGATTTTCTAATGCAAATTTAAATCTGGTTAGTTGCTACATATTATGTCAGCCATGCTTTAATTTTTATATTTAAATAATTCACAATAACTCTCCCTGATGTATATATGAAAATAGTACACAATATAACACGCTTAAGAACATGAAGGAAGTTATAGTGACAGTTTATGGCAATTTGTTTACCTAAATGGTATAGTGGGTGCCTGTTTGTGCACGTACACACAGAGCACACATTCACAACCCACCTCATCTTTACTAAAGAATCAAAGGCCAACTGGTCACACATTTCATCTATTCAAATTCAACAGCAATGCATTGCATCTGAATAAATGGACTTAGGTTTGCCATAATCATAAAACAGAGCTTGCCCGAGTTGTACAGTTTTACACAAAGGATCATTCAAAACGCACTACACATTTCTACTGAAATAAACAATACAGATTAGAATACAAGAATACAGATTAGAAAATAACTGCCTCTTTTTAGATAATACACAAACAATACTTCCAGGGAGAGAAATGTTGATCCACAAACTTGTGCATATTGTGCAAGATCATTCAATTAACCTAAAATGAAAAAAGAGATGTAAAAATATTCTTCATGCAACACAAACCAACCAATTCCACCGACTAGTCCTCTTATCAAGACTGCTTTGTAAAACTGCACTGAACTATTTTTCCTGACTCAAAATTCATATTTCCTAAGACCGCCATCATATATCTATGGATAGCTGTCAGCCGGCAGGAACCATACAGCGGACAGATCCTCTGCTGATCTAATCAGAGTCCGCCCTGTGTGAAAGGGGCCTAAAGCAGGGATCCACTTTCACATTAATGTGAAACGTTTCTAACATGACCCGAGACAAAAAGTGAGTTGATCTAGCATTACCAACTATCTTAAACTGTTTAACACAAAAGTTTAAATCACTGCCAGCCCCTCTATTGTAGCTAGGCATACTACACTGTATAAACCTTTTATTAAAATGAGGCATTTAAATAGCTTTTTAGAGCTATCCTCAGGCCGATCACGTGATTCCCGGCTCTGGTACAGGGCTACTGCAGGAGGGTCCGAGATCTCCCTCAGCCGGGAGGTCACATGACCACTCAGCCCCTCCCGCAGTAGCCCTGTATCGGAGGTGTAGAGTGGCCGTGAGTCACGTGACTGGCATGAAGATAGCTCTAAAAAGGTATTTACATGCCTCATTTTAATAAAAGACTTGTACAGTGTGATATGCCTAGCTTTAATAGCAGGGCTGGCAGTAACTATTTATAACCTTTATTTTTCTACCAATAACAGTGGGGGGAGGCAGAGACAAAGACACAGACATGGAGCCTACAGGCAGAGAGGAAGGGGGTGATAGGAGAGCACAGAGGAGAGCTGCAGATGACAGTGGCTCAGCAGCCCTGATTATTGTGGTCAGCACAGAGAGGGGAACACAGTAAGTGGCAGGATCCGCCAGGTTTTTTACAGTTTGGAATGGAGCAGATTAGACAGCACAAGCGCTGTGCTGTTTAATCTGCTTTAAGGAACGGAATCTCTATTTTTTTAGGTTAACACTTTAAATACTGACGTCCTAAATGCATTACCTTTAAATGCTGAAATGTATGAAACTTCGAAACCCAATAATAAATTAACTAACTTCATAATCAAACATTTAACAGATAACTGATGATAATGTCCACTAGTGTAGGTAACCCATTACAAGAATTAATAACTTCAGATAAAAACGAATACCCCTTTGACTTTTTGAATGTCCGTAATATGATAGAAAAGACACACTCAGCTTTAATTATTAGTGTCTGTAATCCAAATCAAATGAGAGAGTATAAAAGTCTGAATTTGGTGAATTGCTGTTTGGCCATACATTAGGGGGGCTTCATTTATAAAGAATCCACACAGCCATTTGGCCAATGAAAGTGCATGTACATTTCTTCTGTGCGAATGGGGCAAAAAACAAATGTAAATATGCTATACATTGTAACCAGATGGGAGTTACATCACGTGACTCCGGCCAGTCATAGAGCAGGCGTTTGCAGCCCCGGAAGGAAGAAGGGCGAAGATGGACGCTCCCTGCTAGCAGGCTTTGGTTTCAGGTAAGTGACACATAATGGGCTACTATGCGAATAGCCCATTATGCTTTACCTTTGCAGGGAAATAAAGAGGAAGTAAAACCCACAAGGGTTTATTTCCTCTTTAGTATTATAGCAAATTTCTGTGATACTTAGCTCCATCTAGTGGCCAAGTGCCAATGATTTACATTTGAAAGCTCAGGCTATAGCTTCTTTGCATTCATTTTTTGCCCTATTTACACAGAAATTTACATACACTTGCACTGGGCCCATGGCTATGCAAATTCTATATAAATGAACCCCTTTCAAAAATCAAATGTTTTTTTCCCCATATTTTACAATCCCCCCCACACACACACAATAATACAATTCTCCACAAACGCAATATTTGGACTTTAAAACAGTATTAAAAGTAACATATTAGCCGACTGCAACTAAGCAGTTCTCAATTCAAAATGCCTTATAAATGGTTACTATGGTTGGCATGTCTAAGTTAACTCCTGTTTTCAACAATCAGCACACCAGTCAGTTTGTAGATAATGCACAACTTATTAAAGCAATCCACGTACAGAGTAAACAAAAAGGTTGCCTTTGCTGTACTACTTCTAAGAAGTATAGTTTCTTAGCTATCGATGGGCTACAATACTTTGAGATGCTGACATGGAACAAGTATACAAGCCAGAACTCCTGATTTACATACATTTTCCAAGTCAGCAAATTCAAGTACTAAATGCCATAATGACCTAGAATGGCAGCCAGGTTTTTTTAGGAGATGTCATTAATGGTAGTCTCGATTCTTCTTCAATATAGGTTCTTATTAAGAGAAAACATAATGAAAGAGCCACCTTACGATAAAACTCATAGAAACACAAAGGGCTCTTCTGATAGAAGTTTGTATGTCTATACATACACACACACATACACTAAACAGATAAATAAAAACTATAAACAAATAAAATCTTTCAAAGTACTGCATACATTTTCAGAAATAAGAAGCCTGATTAGAAATAAAAAGCCTCTGCTCCGTGTGGTTTCCATTAGCCAAAGTCAAGGGAGGTGAAACTGAGTAGTTGGGGCAGGAGTAGGTTTTAGATGTATACGGGATTACATTTGCTGTTCCAGCTGAGAAAGCAGTATTCACTGGTGATAGGTTATTTGCTGAACCACGGCAGATACTGTAGCCTGTAAAGAACATAAACTTAGCTTGTTTATATAGAAACATTCAAACATTTACACATTATATTTGCTGGTTATCCCTACAATGAAAGAATATCTAAACCTAAGAACAAAAATGTAATGTATAGCATATTACTGTAGATGTGGCGACTGCATTTGTTTTCTTGCAACTTCCTGTTCACTGACCTGATATATAAAACAATGTTATCAGCTTTTGCAAGTTATCTTCTGTGAACTGCAATACACTGCCTCCCAATGTAATGAAGATGAGAAGAAGGCAGTCCAGATCAGGAGTGCAGCATATGGTGACAGTGATGCTTCTTCATAGATATTGTAGTAATGAGAATTGAGAATGAGTAATGAGAAGAAGGGGCATCAACTTTTTTGTAAGTCAAGTTTAAAGCTGGTCATAGATTGATTGAAATTCAGCTGGTTCAGGAGGGGCCAGCAGAATTTCGTAGGGCAGGGTGGCTGTAAAGTAGCTGATCTACAGAGCTATAGCCAGCAGCACTGATCAGTGTATTCTGAAGTTCCCTGCTGTCAGAATACAATGACAGAGTGGGAGGATTCCCTAATCCTCCTCGAATGTGAAGGGGAATCAGGTTGAACGAAAAAAAAAAAAAAAAAAAAGAATCATCTATGGGCTGTCTAAGTGCCATCACGTCCTTGCCCTAGGGCTGACCATACACTAGGTTTTAGTAAAATGTAGTTTGTTTGGACCAAGGTGGTCCAAAGAACTATTACCTTTACTAACAGCACTGTATAAACGTCACATGGAACACTGTATAAACTGTATGTAGCCTCAGCTATAGTATATAGCACTGTATTTGGGCAGTGGGATAGGAACTTCCCATTTCACCCCCAGAACAAAATCAAGTATATGAGTGAATACAAAGCTTCCTCTGTTTGGCTGAGGTGGAATGGTGAATGTATGATGTCACGGTTCATAGAATACAAAGCTTCCTATGAATGGGTGATCACTGCTCACCCCTACACGATTTTCTTCTGGGATTAGAACCGTAAGTTCTTGTCCCACTGTCAGAACACAGCGCTGTATACTGAATGTACCTGAGGCTACATACGGTTTATACAGAACACACAGCCATTGCAACTGTTAGTGAAGATAACAGGTCGGTTAGACCAGCTTGGTCCAAACTAAATATTTAAAGTGCAAGTTCACTTTTACAGAACGTCTGTAAGGTAACCTTACACTGGGTCCCCTCCACATCCACCCAGCTGTACCAGACTGCCACATTCCCTCACTGTCAGACACGGAAATCCGATTCACCGGTCCTGGGATTTGAAATTTCCCCACGGCTTAACCTTGTCTCCGTAACGCTTAGGCAGTATGGACTGCAGGGATTCTAAATGGCCAGCACTGTCACATGGATGGCACAGACTAATCAGAAGCCATTTAGCTTCTACTGTCAGCACTGCAAGGAGAGGAGAGAAAGCCGTCTGGATTTCAAATCACTGGACTGGTGAAGCGGCTTTTCTGTGTCTGATAGCAGGGGATCATGGCAGTCTGATACAGTGGGATCAGGAGGAATGGGGAGGGGGTCCAGTGTAAGGTCACCTTACAGATTTTCTGTAAAGGTGAACTTAAACTTTACTAAAAGCTGGAGATCAGCTTTAAGCATGCAACAAAGATAAGTGTCGGTTAGACTGGCTATACACACACCTTTCTTTTTTTGTTCTGCTAAAAAACGGACAGATTTTTACACTGGATTTTACACTCATGTGCATTACACTCTTATCAACTCAACAGTGGTGCTCTAAGACCATCTACTAAATATGCTTCCATGAAGTGCATGGTGTTACAATTATACTTTATTCACCTTGCTAAAGTAGAACTGTGGTCATTGATGACTATAGCTAGTAATAAATAAAAAGCTACAATTTATTTTAAACATGTACTTCAGAGTTCTGTTGCTTTAGTTTATTCTCTGGCTTTTTTTTTGAACTATGATTGCCAATGAGAAATATCAAGCCATCGCCAGAGCACACATAAGGACTAAAATTGAAAGATGATTTTATTGCATTTTATCTGGTCATCAGCAATATGATATCTGAGGTCTCTGGAGGTGAAGACAGTGCCAAAAACAGGAAAGATTGATCATTTGTGGCAGGACTTGCAGGGCACCTCTAGACCTGGTTTTGGTGTGGGTCCAATCAGAATATTTTTGGACTACAACTAAGTCACTACTGCTGACGTGCTTTTGCTTTGGGCAAGGGAACAATAGTTCCATTGTCAACCTTACTAGTCCACCTCCTTCCCACTTCCACCTCCCTTAATAATTTTACACTAAAAATCTTTCCTAATGCCGCTTACACAGGATCGGAATTCTCGTCGGAAAAAGCTCAGATGGTTTTCCCGACAGAATTCCGCTCAAGCTGTCTTGCCTACACATGTCACACGAAATTCAGATGGGACTAGAAAAAGGAAGTTCAATAGCCAGTAGCTTCTGTCTCGTAGTTGAATCTGAGCATGCATGATTTTTGGTGTGTCGGAATTGCATACACACGATCGGAATTTCCAATAGAAAGTTTTTCCGTCGGGAAAATTGAGAACATGCTATAAATTTTTGGCTGGCGGAAATTCGGACAGCTAAATTCCGATGGAGCATACACATGGTAGCATTTTCCAATGAAAAGCTCTCATCTGTCTTTTTCTGGCCGGAATTCCGATCGCGTGTACGTGGCATTAGAGTAACCAGAAAGGCTGGAAGTCAAGAAAGTGAGAACCACCAGTAAGGTTGAAATGGAAGTACTGTTTCCTTGCTCAAAGCAGGCAACCCCTTAAAAAAACAGTGTAGACATTTTAAACTTACCCAAATGCATCAATGTAATCTGTGCTGCCAATTCCTTTGCATCTTCCAACGAGGTGCATAGCCTGTCAGGTATGAAGCAGTTCTGGGAACTATTACCAATAGTTGGAAGTACAACTTTATAAATCAAAAGCAGTTTTTCATCCTGGCTATAAGTTGAGTACAAATAGTATTCAGGGAATGCCAAATTATTTTTGTAACAGTAGTACTCTAGATGCATCACAGCAGAGTGAAAGTGATTAGGCTTTAAAGACTGAACGTTTATCGGGGTAAGCTTTGTGCCAGGATAGAAAGGATACGTGCCTCTTTCAGGCTCAGAACATACTGGACTTTCTCTGCCTCTAAGAGGAGCAGGTAAAATTGAAGATCTTCCAATAGATTTCTGAGATACTTCCTCCTGATTTGCAAACAAAAGCAAACTTTCTCCATTCTGACTCAAATGGCCATTTCTTTGTTTCCAAATAGAATCCTTAGTTGCAGGCTTAGCTAAAGTAACCTCAATACTTGCTCCATCAATATATTTCCCATTCATTACTGGAATTGCTGCAATGGCATCATCTCGATTAAAAAAATGTACAAAAGCATAGTCCCTCAACTTTTTGACACGTTCAACAGATCCAGGCTTAAATTTATTAAACTCTGCTTTAATAGTCTCTTCTGTAGTTGATATCATCAAATTCCTTACATATAGGACCTTAACTCTCTGCATCGTTTCTTCATCAACTTCTTTTTCTGGGTCTGCCCAGTCTACTTGAATAGTATGGCCCCATAACTGAAAAGTTCCTAAAATGATATTGCACCAACAATGATATTAGAACCATTGCAAATATATACATACTTGTATGATATAAGACAAAAAGAAAATGACTGTAAGCATAGGAAATTTGACTTCCCTATAAATTATTTATCTAGAACAGGACACAGAACTTGTATTCCTAGACCATGGGTATATGCAGGCTATCCCCAGGTGATTAGACCTTGGCAGTAGACTACCCATATAATCCTGCCCACTCTGTCAAAATTTCCTCAAGACACAGAGGCAAGGAGCCTGTGTCCTATACTGTACACCAAGATAAAGAATATACAGGTAAGTCAAAGTTCCTATTATCTTGGTCATACAATACAGGACGCTGAACTTGTATACATAGCTCAAATGAGATTTTCAAGCAATAAAATGCAGAGTGGGCAACAACATAGTAAAATACTCGGATAATAGCTTGAATTACCTTGCTGTAAAAAAAGCTTGCATAAGCCGAGGCGTGAACATCCACTTGGTAAGACTTGGAGAAGACTTGGAGAACATGTGAACAGAGGACCAAGAAGTAACCTTGCAAATTTGGGATACATATGCTTGGTGCTGAAAAACCCAAGATACACTAATAGCCATGATGGAATGAGCTCTGATGGGAAACAGAGGAAGCCCTGGAAACATGTTGTCTGATCCATCTAGCGAGTGTGGATCAGGAAGTCTTTTACGAGGACCTCCAGAAAGGTAGGGATTCAGTTTTGCAAATAGAGGCTATGGCTGTCAAGTGGATCCTGACAGCCCTGACTACACCAAAGCAGTATAAAGCAATTTCTTTGTCATGTTTTGGAGCAGGACAGAGGGAACGGTGGACAATATTCTCATTGGTAAAAAGGAAAGTTTTGGTCTCAAAAAAGAGCTGCCAACTCAGAAATATGCCTAAAGGACATAAATTATGACCATCTTTACATGCAGAGTTGATTTATACAAAAGTGAGTGCATTTACTTATTCCTATTTAAGCATCAACACAGGAGCACTTAGGTGGTGTGCCCTCTCTCCCTCTTCTCTAATTTATGCGAATTAGGCTTTCTAAAGACCTGATCCAAGGGACCAGTGGCCATCACCCTTCATTACCTCCTTCCCTGGGGACTCAGTAACACCATAGTTGCTATTTTTATCTTTATGCCTAAAGGGTATAATGGAAACCAGGAAAGCAACCTTACAAATGAGGTCTTCCAAAGGAATCTTTTCGATTGGTTCAAAGGAAGGGTCTCTGAAAAACAGAGAGCACAAGATTGAGATCCCAAGGTGACAAAGCAGGTCAAACTGGGGGAATTATATGAGCAACTGCCCAATAAAAGTTCTGATAAATAATTGTGAGGCAAGAGGTTTCTGGAAGAGAATGGATGAGGCAGAAACTTGCCCCTCAGTCGGACACTGGCAGGTCAAGACCAGACTGAAAAAAGGCCAAAGAAAGAGATTCCCTGTCATTAACCACTTGCCAACCATATGACTTACATGTACGGCAGCAAGGCAGCTCTGCTGTGCCAGATCACGTACTAGGTATGTTATCCGGCACTTCTGGGTAGGGGGCACGCATGTGCACCGCCAGCAACCCAGCTATGCTGTGATTATTCACCCTTCCCAGCCAGTGTCATTAGTACAGTGACAGTGTATATTTTCAGCACTGATCGCTGTATTAAGTGTCACTGGTTCCCAAAAAGTGTCAAGTTTCATTATCCGCCGCAATATCGTTGCCCCCCTATAAGTCGCTGATAGCCGCTATCAGTATATATAAAAAAAAAAAAGTACATATAACATAGTTTGTAGATGCTAGAACTTTTGTGCAAACCAATCAATAAATGCTTATTGGGATTTTTTTTACCAAAAATTTGTAGTAGAATATATATTAGCCTCAATTTTTGAAGAAATTAGATTTTTTTTCAATTTTTTTATTGCATATGTTTTTTAGCCGAAACAAAAAAAAATGGTTGTTTTGTTTTTTAAATTGTCGCCCTTTTCTTGTTTATAGTGAAAAAAATAAAAAAACACAGTGGTGGTCAAATGCTACAAAAGACGGCTCTATTTGTGGGGAAAAAAGGACACAAATTTCATTTATAGACAGCATTAAAGTAACGCAGTGCCATATTGCAAAAAATGGCCTGGTTATGAAGGGGGTAAATCTTTCAGAGGTCAAGTGGTTAAACTAGGGCTGCAACTAACGATTATTTTCATAATCAATTAGTTGGCCAATTATTGTTTCGATTAATCGATTAATAACCTTAAAAAAAGTGTGGTGTATAATTTAGTTAATATGTCATTTAAAAAAAAGGCAATTTATTCTTAAATATTTCTATGCAATGGTAAATATAAACAACCAACTATATATGGTTAGGGAGCAAAATATTGAATTCATTCTTAGAAAAACAGATAGAAGAGATATACTGTATATACTATTAAGAGATATACTGTAAATACTATTAGAAGAGATATACTGTATATACTATTACAGGGTATATATTAATAACCGGTTCCTGACCGGCGCATGCCAATGTACGCCAGCAGAATGGAATGGACAGGCAAATGGGCGTACAAGTACGTCCCTTTAAATTTGTCGTCGCGCCATCGTGTTCACGTCGTCGGCGGTGCATGCGTGCCAGCTGGGACCTCTGTGAGTCAGATCGCGGGTCCCGCGGACTTGATCGCTGCGGGTATACCCGCGATCGTCTCACGGGGAGGAAGAACGGGGAGATGCTAATGTAAACAAGCATCTCCATGTTCTGCCTAGTGACAATGCCACTGATCTCTGCTCCCTGTGATTGGGAGAAGAGATCAGCGATGTGTCACATGTAGCCACATCCCCCCCACAGTTAGAAACACGCCCCAGGACACACTTAACCCTTACCCTGTCCTCTAGTGGTTAACCCCTTCACTGCCAGTGTCATTTACACAGGAATCAGTGCATTGCTGATTGCTGTATAAATGAAAATGGTCCCAAAAATGGGTCAAAAATGTCCGATGTGTCCGCCATAATGTCGCAGTCACAATAAAAATCTCAGATTGCAGCAATTACTAGTAAAAAAAAAAAGATTAATAAAAATGCCATAAAACTATTAACTATTTTGTAAACGCTACAACTTTTGCACAAACCAATCAAACGCTTATTGCGTTTGTTTTTTTACCAAAAATATGTATAAGAATACGTATCAGCCTAAACTAGAGCTACGAGCTGACAATAATGGAGTAATCCATTCAAGAATGCATTTTCAGCCGAGTGCTGGCAATTACTACCTTCATTCCTGCAGCCATCATCATTCTAGGTGGATTACGAATGTCTCCTTTGGTCAGTTTTGCAGACTTAGGCAGACCTGTACCCTAAAAAATGACTATGAGGAACAAAGTGTGATTCTAAAAAGTAAATTTAACCACTTCCCGCTCAAGGTACATCCAGGGACATCCTTCACTTTGTGGTGGTATATCTGAATGATGCCTGCAGCTACAGACATCATTCAGATATCTTATTTTAATGCCAGCAATTCCCTACACCATAAGAATGATCATAGCAGCTGTTCCACCACTTGATTGTTCTTACAGGCGGCGGGAGGGGACGACCCCCCTCCCGTGCTTATACCGACTCACCGCTTCCATCGGTGAATCAGAGACAGAATCCACCGGCCCAGGATCGTGATCTGGTCCGCCGGAGTCTCTATGATCTTCAAAGGCCGGGAGCAATGTTATGATGTCACTCCCGGCCTCTCCATTCGAAACGAATGGCGGCGCCTCAGCTGGGAAGCCGAGATCGTTCTTTTTTTTTTTGGGGATTTCAGGCTTCCCAGCCTAGAGGTGAGATGTGGGATCTTATTGACCTTATATCTCACTGTAAAGAGGACTGATCGTGCCATATTCCTATTATGCCGCGTACACACGACCGGACTTTCCGGCAGAAAAAGTCTGACGGAATCATTCCATTGGATATTACGATCGTGTGTGGGCTTCATCTGACTTTTTTCTTCAAAAATTCAGACGGACCTAGAAATAGAACGTTTCAAATCTATCCGACGGAATCAATTTCTATCGGGGAAAACCTTTCGTCTATATGCTGGTCTGACGAACCAAATACGACGCAAGGCTATTGGCTACTAGCTATTGAACTTCCTTTTCTAGTCCTGTCGTATGTCATCATGTTCAAAACTAAAGGACTTTGCTCCGTTCGTTTGTGGGCAAGTCTGTTCTGTCGGAACTCCACCTGAACTCTGTCGGGAAGACCGTCGGACCTTTTCTGCCAGAAAGTCCGGTCGTGTGTACGCGGCATTACAAGGGATGTTTACATTCCTTATAATAAGAATAAAAGTGATCAAAAAAATTATATATTTTTTTTAAAGTGTCAAAATAAAATAATAAAAATTAAATTAACAATAACAATTTTTTTTAAAGCGCCCCGTCCCCGTGTGCCCGCATGCAGCAGCGAACGCATATGTAAGTCCCGCCCACGTATGAAAATGGTGTGTTCAAACCACACATGTGAGGTATCGCCGCGAACGTTAGAGTGAGAGCAATAATTCTAGACCTCCTCTGTAACTCAAAATACGTAACCAGTAAAAAAATGTAAAGCGCCGCCTATACGAATTTTTACGTACCGAAGTTTGGCGCCATCCCACGAACATGTGCAATTTTTAAGCATGACATGTTTACTTGGTGTAACTTCATCTTTCACATTATGCAAAAAAATTTACTTTAATGGGCAAACGTTAATGTTTTGTTTTTTTAAAAGCATTGAAAAAAGTGTTCGAAAAATTGCTCAGCAAATAGCGTGCGAGATAAAAAGTTGCAATGAACGCCATTGTATTCTCTGGGGCCTTTGCTAAAAATAAACATATATAATGTTTGGGGGTTCTATGTAATTCTCTAGCAAAAAAATTCTGAATTTTACATGTAGGAGAAACATTTTCAGAATTGGCCTGGATGCAAAGTGGTTAAAGAGAAGGGGTACAAAGATGAGCACATAGAATAAGCCTCCCAAAAATATCTACAGCTGTATGATAATGTCTGTGCAGGGGATGACAAAACGACAAAGTATGATAGAGACGAACAACCACAAGTAAGATTTTGCACTAGATTTAACAACAAAGTCACTATTATATAAAAAATCTTCAGAAGAAACTGAAAGATTCTAGAATCAGACCTGATCTTGAAGAACAGCTTAACGTTACACACACGTAACCCACATCTAGTCTTCAGGAGACCCAAGGATCTAAGGAGCATTATTGCCCCGAGTAGAGTGAAGAAGATTAGGAACAGAGGACTTAACAATCCTTGGACTGCCGTCTTCGACCAAAAAGGCAGCTATAGGTGTGGGAATAGCAACTGTGGGAATTGTGTACATATGTGCCACAGGAATAAGGATGTAGTCGGAGTTGATGGCAGGGGCTATAAGATCAAGCAGTTCATCAACTGTGGCACGCCTTATGTCATATATGGCCTCCTGTGCTCCTGTGGCCTCTTATATATTGGTCGGACATCACGGCCAATAAAGATAAGGATGAATGAGCAGAGAAGCAATATTTCAACAGAAAAAGACAAGTATTCGGGACCAAGACACTTTACGGAGGTCGATAATAGTAGTACAAGTGGTCTCAAAGTCTTCGGAATAAAGGCCATATCAAATGATCTAGATAGTGGTAAAAAGTATCAGATGTTATGCACAAGAGAAGCTTTTTGCATCTTTACCTTTGGGGACACTAGCTCCGCATGGCCTGAATGAGGAACTTGAATTGCATAATGTAGTATGACTTTTCGCAGCACCGACAGAGGCCTCTAGTGCATGTGGTTTAGCTATGGTGATCTCTTCCTCCTATTTTTATTGTTAATCGGTTTAGGCCTGTGGCCCCTCTCCCTGTGATATAGCCACTATCCATGGGGGCTTGGCCCAGAACTTAGTTTGGTTATACCTTCGGCATTGAATTATGTTGCCGTGGGGTTATAGGGGCACATAGCATTTAGAATTAGATGATAGATACAATGCTTGTAGATGGTAGGTTTAGATAGGGTTATTTGATAGTGAGGTCAGAGGTATTTAATAGATCTTTAGAATTACAAATAATTTTTGTTTATTTTGTTTTGTAACAGTATTTTTAACCAACATGATTTGTTTTTATATAGAGGCAATCAGGAGAGACTAGCCAATGATTACCCAGGCTCTAAAGGAAAAGGTCCATAATAGTAGTACAGATGGCCTCAAAGTGTTCGGAATAGAGGCCATATCAAATGATCTAGATAGTGGTAAAAAGTATCAGATTTTATGCACAAGAGAGGAATTTTGGATCTTTACCTTTGGGGACAGTAGCCCCGCATGGCCTGAATGAGGAAATTGAATTGCATAATGTAGTATGACTTTTCGCAGCACCGACAGAGGCCTCTAGTACATGTGGTTTAGCTATGGTGATCTCTTCCTCCTATTTTTATCACTAATATGGTTTGTGGCCCCTCTCCCTGTGATATAGCCACTATCCATAGGGGCTCGGCCCAGAACTTAGTTTGGTTATACCTTCAGCATTGAATTATGTTGCCGTGGGGTTATAGGGGCGCATAGCATTTAGAAATAGAGGTACAATGTGTGTAGATGGTAGGTTTAGATTCCATTTAAAGTCAAAATTTATTTAAAATATAATAACAAACTCACATTTCTGTAGCTTATCAAGCGCTTTCAAAAAACATGTGGCAGTGGAGTACTCCCGAAGCGTTTCATCCTCATAGACATCATCCCAGACGATGTCTTTGAGGTGCTTAATAAACTATAGAAATGTGAGTTTGTTATTATATTCTTAAATAAATTTTGACTTTAAATGGAATTATGCTATTTGGCCCCATTTTTCCATTTTATGTGTTCGTCATTCTGAGTCGGGCCTCTATATGATTGGAGAAAACCTATTGTTACTGTTTGCGTGGGGGAAAGGCTGATCTGATGGTTTTTGGCATTCCAGCACCTGCTAGTTCGAGTTTCCACAGATACCATAAAGCATGTACGGCCCTTGGAATATATATTCTCCTGGGTCATATTCATCTGGTAAGCCCGCATCTGCTGAGGGGATGGTATCGGCACATGGGTGTTCGCATGTTAATCCTTTTAAGATCGGATGGTGAATTGTTGCACACATGCATGTATATGATGGTGTGTATGTTTACATGCACACGTGTCTATATATGTTTTAATGTTTTTAGTATTACACGCATATATCTATATTCATGTAGGTGTACAGAGGGTTACGTATAGGCGTGGATATATGTTTTGACATTAGGAATGGTTTATGGAATGGCTATGGGATTCCTTTGATTATTTCTATTGCCCTGTGAGAACATTTTTTAACAATTTTAAATTATAACTATTGCAATTCCGTTTTTTGTGTGCCAACTATTTATTGCTGTGGTTGTGGTGCCGATTGCTGGTCCCACCCACTGTGCATTTTTTTATGTCCTCTATGCATCTCCACATGCCAATTATGCCCATGGAGGTATCCCCAGTATGAGTACACACCGATTTGCCCTTATAAATATATATTGCCTTGATGTAATTCATTGTTAGACCGCTGGAGGGAGAGATATCCAGGAAGTAGGGCAATGTTGGTGTGAGCATGTACAAGTGTGCACATGCACACATAACTGCAGGGCTGGTGTATGATCAAAGCGGCGAGAATCCCGGGCGGAAGTGATGTCCCAGGAAGTGGCAGGTGGAAGACAAACAAGGGTTCGCCCTTGAAACATGTCAGCCATTTGGGATGTCATCTGATCCCCTCGACATCAGGTCCAGGTTGCAGGTGTCCAGAGACGCAGTCTCACCAATTGACAAGCCTTGCTTACAAGCTCGTTTGTGAGTATAAATCTTGTTTTTATGGTTTTTAATAAAACTTATGTTTTTTTTTTTTAAAAACTCTACCATTGGTAATGCACAAGGTCAGTGCGCCCTCCTTCTTTCATTTTTGTTCCAGTTTCACAAATACCCATTGTTCTGAGGAGGGCTGCAAGACCGCAGGCATCGTTTTACATTTGAATCTAAACAGTTGGTGGCACCACCTATATATAGACTACACACCCAAGCGCAGGATATTTTTACTGTTTTCCAACCATAGAAATGGACCAGGGCCCTGGATCTGTTGAGTACACACTTCACTTTGTACAAACGTTAGCGCCTGACAAAGGATTCAGTGCCAAAAGCAATCATTAAAGGCCAGTACTACATAGTGGGGCCCAGGTAGGTCCCTAACGTACACACCGCCGAGGGTTACCGATCCCAAAACTTGACAGGAAAAAAAAATCGAAATGGAATACTTTTCCAAAGAACAGGTCCATCACCTAAGGACACTAATAGAAAAACAAGTCTCACTGATTGGGCAGGGTTATATGATTGTGAACTTAGCAGCTCTAGCAAGTTTTATGCCAACGTCCAATCACTCGAAGTTTGCCTGCATATAACCAACAATCAATAAATACAAGTCCTGTGTCTTGCACTGTATAATTAATATAGTAGAATTTTTGTAGTGACTGAAATAAAAATATTTTTGAGTTCATTAAGGCAGAAAGCCATTGATCGATATATTAATCAAGGCCAGTGGGTTTACAGTGCCATCTGCAGGAGTAATTTTGGTAGGTGCAAGAAAAATGGACTTTAATGGCACAACAAAGCCTCAAATATGGTTAAAATTAAACATTTTATTAAATGTCCAAAAATAGTAAGGCCAAAATGGGAAATTATTACTTGAAGACTGCCTAACATACATATGGGTAGGCAGTTTCAAGTGGTATATATGGAGCTGCAGGCAGTTTGTTTGCCTGTGTCCATGTGGAAAGTGAACCTGTATGGGAGTGGTTTTGTAATTAAAAATCTGTTGCTGCACCTGCAGGGCTCTAAATATGAAAATGTCAGGGTCTGCTTTCCTTTAGACATGATTTTCTTTTGGGAGTACCTCACCAAAATTTACATTTTTGTGGCAGAGGATGCTCAAAATAGAATGTCTATCTTAGTGCAGACTTCTGGGAAAATCAGAAAGTCAATTACAAAAACAGGAAATTACATATTTGGGTGGCGTTCTGTACATCGTCTGTGTACAGAATGCCTCTAGTTAGACACATACCATTACATTTTTGCAGAAAATGAAAGCACTGCATATTGAAAAGGAAAGGTAATTTTTAATAACCTTCAATATAATTCAATCACAATATGGCTTGTGCCACCATTGTATATGCTATATAATTTGCTATTTTTTTCCAGCAAAGTGGAGTTAACCATTAAACTATTTTCTTATAAATTCATGTTTCACATTTCAGCACATTTCAACAATAAAATACTTTGCATATGGCTGACTTGCTACTGTAAGTGGATCACACAAGAGTTGTCTGTTTCCCCTATTCTTAATCAGTGCATGTAAAGTAAAACTCTCTATATGATTATCTATCTCCCTTTCATTCAGATGCCATAATAGAGCAGTAGTAAGATTACCTAATGTACATTGCCAGGTGTGTTTGTGTATAGGAGGGGGGTTATGCAATCGCCACCCTCTGAACAAAAACCCTGCTGTCATAACATCCAATCTAAAGAAAATGAATTGAATTACCTGGAATTAATTTACGTCTCGCCATCGCTGCTGCTCTGTGAGATTCAAATTCCACAAAGGCAAAACCACGGTTTTTGGTTTTGTCATTTGCACTTGGGTACACAATAACATCCACTACTCCATCTGTAACGCTCCTCATTTCTTCCAATATTTCTTCTTTCTTCCTTTCCTTTGGGATGGATCCAATAAAGAGTCTGCAGTTGTCCAAGCTAACGCAAACGCCAATAAATTTACCAGGACGAATCTCAAAATTGTTTAACATTCGAATAGCTTGCAAGGCATCCTCTTTGTTTGTGTACATGACAAAGGCATAGCCTCTGTTCTCCCCACTAAATTCCATCATTAACCGAAATTCATATATTTTTCCAGCTCGTTCAAAAACAGGAACTAATTCATCTTCATACATATCACGAGGAATTTTTCCTACAAACACTTCACAGCCACGTGGAGGAGCAGGACCTTCCCATCCTAGAAACATTATGAAAAAACACATGCACAGTACATTCATTTGTTTTTAAAATCCAAAAATAGTTCTAAAATCATTACAGGTCACCAGGTGACTTCACATAGACAATGCACCCATATTTAGAGCTGAACTCCAGCTTTTCATACACTTTACATGGCTGGCCCAAGCGAACTATGTCCCTCACTAACATGTGAGGCCGCAGGATGTGCGGTATAAACTGTATTTAGCTGAGGTTACATACAACATACCGTGCTCCAGGTTCGAGATGAGACTTCCAGTCTCATACCTGGAACACAGTAAAGTCTATCACAACAGCCATTCAGAGAAAGCATTGTTTTCTAACAATGCATACAAAACTTCCTCTTTTACTTTCAGCCTGCTCTGCTCCAATCATCAGACTTGTCCTCCCTGCACAGCCATTTAAAGACAATATCACACTATTACAAGCCTCTCTTTCTACATGTGACATATATGAGAGGAGGATGCTGGTAACCAGGAGGAAGGAGTTGTTCTTGATCCACATTTAAAGCCAAATAGCTAACACAGAAAGGAGGAATCACAGGAGGATCTCTTAATGCTGGTAACATTTACTACAGGCGTTTATACAAAGCCCTTAAAGAGGAGGGCAGTTTAAAAAAAAAAAAAAAGTCAGCAGCTGCAAACACTGCAGCTGCTGACTTAATAAACACACTTACCTGTCCAGGGCGCCCGCGATGTCGGCCGCCCGAGGCCGACCTGTCTCTCGGCTCTCGTGTCCCGGCGCTGCCATTCCCTCTAAGGGAAACAGGCAGTGGAGCCTTAAGGCTTCACTGCCCGTTTCCTACTGCACATGCGCGAGTCCCGCAGCACTTTCTGAATGGGACGCGCTGTGTTCTGGAACACAGCGTGACCCATTACCCAGAAGACGCCGCACGGCGGAGAGAAGACAGAACATCTCCGCGGAGGAGGAAGAGGAAGATTAGGATTATGTGCCTAGCAACAGGCATTTCTGGTAAGTAAAAAAAAAAATTTTTTTTCATTTTTTTTTTTTTAGATTTTTTTGTAATTTTTTATATTTTTTTGTTTTCAGGGTGGCCCTCCACTTTAACCACTACAGATCCGCGCTATTGCCAAATGACGGCAACAGCGCGGACCTACACTTCCGGGACGACGTCTATTGACGTCGTCCCGGATACGAGCAGCCTGCGCGCCCCCTGAGGGGCGCGCGCGGCGCGCTCTGTGATCGGCGAGTCCGTGAGACTCGCCTGATCACCGATCCGTGCAAGGGGTCGATCCCGACCCCTTATCACGTGATCAGCTGTCAGCCAATGACAGCTGATCATGTGATAGAACGGAGCCGGTAATCGGCTATTATTCCTCCTCGCGCTGACAGCGCGAGGAGAGAAAAAAAAAGCCGATCACCGGCGGCCGTGATCGGGACATCAGTCCCGATCACGGCCAGCAATACAGCTGACCACCTGCCCCCTGCCAGTGCCCACCTGCCCACCGCCGTGCCATCCTGAATAAAAGTAAGTGCCCCCCATCAGTGCCCATAGTGCCCACAGTGCCACCTACAGTGCCACCCACAATGCCACCCACAGTGCCACCCAGCAGTGCCACCAACAGTGCCACCCACAGTGCCCACAATCTGCCTCAAAGGTGCTGCGACCCAGTGCCGCCCATCAGTGCCCAGCAGTGCCGCCCATCAGTGCCCAGCAGTGCCGCCCATCAGTGCCCAGCAGTGCCGCCTATCAGAGCCACCTATCAGTGCCACCTATCAGTGCCCATCAGTCCCATCTATCAGTGGTACCTATCAGTGCCCATCCGTGCCACCCATCCGTGCCACTTATCCGTGCCACCCATCCATGCCATCTTATCTGTGCCCATCTTTGCCCATCAGTGCCGCCTTATCTGTGCCCATCGGTGCCGCCTTATCTGTGCCTATTAGTGCCGCCTTAACTATGCCTATCAGTGCCCACCAGTGCAGCCCATCAGTGCCCACCAATGCAGCCCATCAGTGCCCACCAATGCAGCCCATCAGTGCCCACCAATGCAGCCATCAGTGCCGCCTAATCAGCGCACTTCAATGAAGGAGAAAAATGACCCGTTTGCAAAATTTTATAACAAACTATTAAAACATGATTTATTTATTTTTATTTTTTTGCATCTTTTTTTGTTTGTTTAGCAAAAAATAAAACTCCGAGCTGTAACTAAATACCACCAAAAGAAAGCTCTATTTGTGGGAAAAAAATGATAAAAATTTCATTTGGGTACAGTGTTGTATGCCCGCGCAATTGTCATTCAAAGTGCATCAGCGCTGAAAGCTGAAAATTGTTCTGGGCATGAGGGGGGTTTAAGTGCCCAGTAAGCAAGTGGTTAAGGTAATGTTACATCTGGTGGAGGGGTACACAAGGATTGTGTGTGCACTACATGAAGGCTCTAGCATCACTTTTATCTATGGTTCTATAATGGACTGTCAAAGAATTTGATTCAACATATATATTAAGGATATTGTGCAGCACACGGAGCACTTGCACTTTATTTTTGGACATCATAAATTATTGAATGTTATTTGCACACTTTTGGATTTGTTTCATAGTGTATGTTTTATTATTAATTTAATATATTCATTTATTTAATATAATTTTCAGTAGATTTGTGCAATATATATATATATATATATATATATTTCATATACCGTATTTATCGGGGTATAACACGCAGCGGCGTATAACACGCACCCCAAGTTTAGGAGGGCATTTTAAGGAAAAAAGTTTTAGGAGGCAAGTTTAAGGAAAAAAAAACTTACATTTAAATGCCAGTCAATGCAGCCTTATCAGTGTGCATCTGCAGCCTTGTCTATCGTTGCAGAATGATCAGTGTCATTTGCAGCTTGCCCAGCGCTGTTTGCAGCTTTGCAGTGTCATTTGCAGCTTGGCCAGCGCCGTTTGCAGCCCTGCCCATGTTTAAATTTCCCGCCGCCGAGACAGACCGAGCGAGGCCGAAAAAGACCGAGCTGACTTGCTCGGCTCCGCTCGTAGTCCCGCCTCCCTGCTGTTTCTGCAAGCCGAGCCGAGCCGAGTACACAGTACAGTCGGCTCGGTCTTTTTCGGCAGCGCTCGCTAGAGAAACAGCAGGGAGGCAGGACTACGAGCGGAGCCGAGCAATCGGCTCTGTATTTTTCGGCGGCGCTCAGTATTTTTCAGCCGCGCACGGTATTTTTGACTCGCAGACAGTGGGGATCTGCGTATAACACGCACCCACGACTTTCCCCCGATTTTAAGGGGGAAAAAGTGCGTGTTATACGCCGATAAATACGGTAATTTAATTTAGTTATTCACTGTTTGGTCTTAGCGCCGCACATTTGTTATGTAATTTTGTATTCACATTTAGGGAAATGTGGGGAGTGCTACACTAGTTTATTATTTATTTTTTGTTTCATTTATTAAGTTTAGCAGCTCACAAGATTTTCGCCTTTTTGCATTAACCATGGCAACATGCCATCTAAAAAGAGAAACCTAGCACTGACGTCTCGCTGCCACTTCCATGCTTGCAAATGCCGGTGTTCTGTCAAAAGAACCAACTCGTCAAAATCTCCAATTACACCACTTCCGTTGACTCTACAGCAGCAGTAATTGCAGATTTCAACGACTTGGCTGTTTTCACAGGGCAGTGTACACACTAAGGTTGATGATATAATGAGTGGACCTTGTTATTCCGGGGGGGGGGGGGGCACCTCCAAGGCTGTGACAACTTTTTTTACTCCTTAGCAGGTGTTCTGTCAAAACAGCCGACTTGCTGTGTACCATAGTGTATACGCTGCCGTGTTCTGTGAAAACAGCCAAGTCATCAAAATCTGCAATTACTGCTGCTGGAGAGTCACCGGAAGTGACGTAATTGGAGATTTTGTCTAGTTGGCTCTTCTGACAGATCGCCGCCTCTGTTTTATTAACCACCTCAATACAGTGCAGTTACACCCCCTTCCTGACCAGACCAATTTTCAGCTTTCAGAGCTCTCACAGTTTGAATGACAATTACTCAGTCATCCAACACTGTATCCATATGAAACTTGCGTCCTTTTTTCCACACAAATAGAGCTTTCTTTTAGTGGTATTTAATCACTAGTGGGTTTTTTATTTTTTGTGCTATAAATAAAATAAAACGTAGATTTTGTGAAAAAAATGCCTTTTTCTTTGTTTCTGTCATAAATTTTTGCTAATTAGTAATTTTTCTTCATAAATTTTGGCCAAAATTTATACTGCTACATATCTTTGGTAAAAATAACCCACATTAGTGTATATTATTTGGTCTTTGTGAAAATTATAGAGTCTACAAACTATGGTGCCAATCACTGAAAATCTGATCAGGCCTTCAGTACATCAGGTGTACCTCATTTTTTGAGACACTAACAAGTCAGGAAAGTACAAATACCCCCCAAATGACCCCTTTTTACAAAGTAGACATTCCAAGGTATTAAGTAAGTAGCATGGAGAGTTTTTTTAAGCTGTCATTTTTTCCCACAATTTTTTGAAAAATGAAGATTTTTTTTTTTATTATTATATTTTTTTACAAAATTGTCATATTATCAGGTTATGTCTCACACACAGCATATGCATACAACAAATTACACCCCAAAATACATTCTGCTACTCTTCCCGAGTACGGCGATACCACAAGTGTGAGACTTTGGACCACCAGGACAGTGAAATTACCCACAAAATGACCCCATTTTGGAAAGCAAACACCCCAACGTATATTCTATGAGACATGGGCTGCAAATAGGTACTCGGGTACTCTGATGGGCTGGAGATAGGTACTCTGGTACTCTGATGGCCTGGTGACAGGTACTCGGGTACTCTGATGGCCTGGTGACAGGTACTCGGGTACTCTGATGGGCTGGAGATAGGTACTCGGGTACTCTGATGGGCTGGAGACAGGTACTCGGGTACTCTGATGGCCTGGTGACAGGAACTCGGGTACTCTGATGGCCTGGTGACAGGTACTCGGGTACTCTGATGGCCTGGTGACAGGTACTCGGGTACTCTGATGGCCTGGTGACAGGTACTCGTGTACTCTGATGGCCTGGTGACAGGTACTCGGGTACTCTGATGGCCTGGTGACAGGTACTCTGATGGTTTGGTGACTGGTATTTGGGTACTCTGAAGGGCGGTGACAGGTACTTATATGGACTGTGACAGGTACTCGGGTACTCAGATGAACTGTGACAGGTACTCAGATGAACTGTGACAGGTACTCTGGTACACAGATGGACTGTGACAGGTACTCGGATGAACCGTGACAGGTACTCGGGTGAACCGTGGCAGGTACTCGGGTACTCTAATGGACTGTGACAGATACTCGGGTACTCTGATGGACCGTGACAGATACTCGGGTACCCTGATGGACCGTGACAGGTACTCGGTACTCTAATGGAGTGTGACAGGTACTCGGTACTCTAATGGACTGTGACAGGTACTCGGGTACCCTGATGGACTGTGACAGGTACTCGGGTACCCTGATGGACAGTGACAGGTACTCGGGTACCCTGATGGACAGTGACAGGTACTCGGGTACCCTGATGGACCGTGACAGGTACTCGGGTACCCTGATGGACCGTGACAGGTACTCGGGTACTCTGATGTGCCGTGACAGGTACTCGGGTACTCTGATGTGCCATGACAGGTACTCGGGTACTCTGATGTGTCGTGACAGGTACTAGGGTACTCTGATGTGCCGGGACAGGTACTCGGGTACTCTGATGGGCTGGGACAGGTACTCGGGTACTCAGATGGGCTGGGACAGGTACTCGGGTACTCTGATGGGCTGGGACAGGTACTCAAATACTCTGATGGACTGTGACAGGTACGCTGATGGACTGTGATTGACAGGTACTATGAGGGGTGGTGACAGGTCCTCTTTATTGGGGGGGGGGGAGGCAGGCAATCAGTGTGATTGGTGTACACTAAGCGGTAACGATCGGTGTGTGAGGAGGAGAACAACCCGGTAACATCTCGTTATCGCGGTTTGTTTACATTTTAGTGATCGGCTGTGAAAGGATCACAGCCGATCACGTGGGTAAACAGCCGGCCAATGGCTGTTTACCAGCGTCGGTGACGAGCAGTGTACCCGGGGAACATGCCGCCACCGACGTGCACGCGCAGCGCGCTCACGATTGCGCGCATGCGCCGTGCACAGTCGGGGTGTGGCCATCTGTGATCGGCCGTGACTTCCTCACGGCCGATCACGTGGTAAACAGCCATAACCAATGGCTGTTCACCCCCTTCGGTGGCGAGCAGTGTCTCTGTGACCAGGTACCCACTTACCACTTCTGGGTAAGATTGCCACGATTGTTGTGCGCCTATCTACACAATGTATGGCCCCTGCTGCCTTCTGGGAGACACACAGGTACCAGAAGACAGCAGGACCGTTTAGAAAGCGCAGAGCGACTCGCGCATGCACAGTAGGAAATAGGCTGTAAAGCTGCAAGGCTTCACTTCCTGTTTCCCTTAGTGAAGATGCTGGCGCCTGCACCCGATGGATTGATCGGCTTCAGGTGCCGACATCACATGCTCCGTAGACAGGTAAGTGTCCTTATATTAATAGTCAGCAGCTACAGCATGTGTAGCTGCTGACTTAAAAAAAAAATTCTCCAGGCTGGAACTCCTTTTTAACAGTAGATGACTCTTCAACTGAATGTAAAAAAAAATGTAGACAATTAAAAATGATCCCCCCCCAACAACCCTGACCTGGCTGGGGCCCTCACCATGTGAAGGAGTATGGGGTACATGGTACCCCTACCTATTCACCAAAAAAGTGTCAAAGAGAAATAAAAACACAGAGACTGTTTTTGACAAGTCCTCTATTAAAAAATAAAAAAAGTGTCCACCCGATGTAAATCCATTGTCACTCACGCCCCGCCCACCGGACTGTTGACCCGAAAAGGAAAAAATGCTCCCATCGTACACATGAAGGCTTCCCGCTTACGGTAGGCTCTGCCATTTGACAGATCTTTTATGGGTAAGGGGCGGGGCCGCCTGGCAACGTCACAAGGTAGCCCCGCCCCTTACCTATATAAGAACTGTCAAACAAACAGCGAAGCCTGCCCTAGACGGCCAGCCTTCATGGACGGCGGGAACGTTTTTTTCTTTTTCAGGTTGGCAGTGCGGTGTGATTGACGGTGGATTTACATTAGGGACTGAAATAAAAAAAAGTGTAGCGCTAATTACTGCAAACAATATATCAAAGTGCTCAAGCAGTGATGATATGATAAAATGCTGAATACTGCAAAGAAAATAATAATGAAGTGTCAATGTGCTCAGACAGTGACAATGTGTAAATCACAGCAGTATATGCAATGCTTATCCCAGATCAGAAATCAGTGTATATAAACAAATATACATGCATAAACTGTATAAGGGATAACCCACGACGATATTAAAATAAAAAGTCCCACACAGTGAATAGTCCAATCAAATGATCTGTGATTCAGTTGCCCAAAATTGTGGTGATATAACAAAAAATCCCACACAATAAATAGTCCAAACAAGTGATCAGTAACTCAATCGCCCAAAATTGTAGTCAGAGTGAGTCTTGAATCAATCTCGGTAGCTACACAGGTGGAAATCAGATAGAGAGATAAAACACTCTTACCAGATAAGACAAGCCTGTATGATACATTGCCGTATGGTACTTGTATCCAACTTATCTGGTTAGAGTACTTTGATATACTGTTTGCAGTAATTAGAGCTACACTTTTTTTTGCTCTTGATTTACATTAGGGCAGGGGTTGACAAATTTGCTTTGAATTTAGGAGCCAGTTAAAAAAGTTAGGAGCCAGTTTTTTTTTCAGCTCCCGGGCTAAGGCCACTCATTTTCACCCCCTATCCCTAACTCACAATGGAGCACCCAGTCAATAACTCCATTGAAACGCTGTTATATCAGGGGTATGGGCTGACCAGAAAGAGTAAGGCTGGCAACAGATGGAACTGGCTGGCACTGGCAGGTGGCACTGGTTGCCACTGGAAGGCACGTGGAACTGCCAGATGGCATCGGCAGGTGACACTGGTTGGCACTGGCAGGTGACACTAGTTGGCACTGGCAGGTGACACTGGTTTGAAACTGGCAGGTGGCACTATTGGCACTGGCAGGTGGCCCTGGTTGGTCTACTCCCTGCTTCCCACGCAATAGAAGAATGCATACGTGATAACAGAACCAGCTTCAATCAACCTCCATTTCTCTTGTATTTCAACCAATGAGATGTACCTATTATGCCGCGTACACACGTCCGAATTGTCCGGCAGACTTAGTCCGCCGGACCGCATTACGCTGGACAATTCGATTGTGTGTGGGCTCCAGCAAACTTTTTCATGGAAAAGTCCGGCGGACTTAGAAAGTAGTTTTGCATCAAAATTTGTGGACTAAGAATGACGCATGCTCAGAAGCAAGTACGAGAAGGAAGCTATTGGCTACTGGCTATTGAACTTCCTTTTTCTAGTCCCGTCGTACGTGCTGTATGTCATCGCGTTAGAAATCGCCGGACTTTCGGAGTGTCCGTGTGTGGCCAAGTCCGTTCGTTAGAAAGTCCGGCAGATTGTTTGCCGGATTGTTTGCTGGACTAAGTCCGCCGGACAATTCAGTCGCGTGTACGCAGCATTAGACTGACATAGCAATGACGTATCTTTGTGTATAAAATATTGACACCGCCCAGGAATAAATCAGAAGTGTAAGAAGTAACCGATCTGAACGCTGTGTCAGAGAGTTTTGCTTCTAGAATGCATGCATGTACACACTTTTTAATTAGAAACAGCAGCAGATAACCTTGAACTAGATTGTAGTTCTTATCAATTACAATCCCGCCAGAGAAACCCTGATGGTAAATATTGCATGCTTTTTTACTCTCTGGTCTTTTTGTGAATTAGACTTAACAGCTTTTTAAACTATATGTACCGGCTCATTTTTCATTTTGCAGAAAATACTGCATAATCATTATATTTTTTTTTTATGAATTGAGCTTAAAGGGATTGTAAAGTAATTTTTTTTAAATAACAAACATGTTATACTTACCTCCACTGTGCAGCTCGTTTTGCACAGAGTGGCCCCAAACCTGCTCTTCTGGGGTCCCTCGGCGGCTGTCTCTACTTTCTCCCGCAGGTACTTCTCACGTTCATGCGAGCTCCCTCGCATGGTGAGAAGCACCTGCGGGTGCGCTCCCGTGATACAACCGGCGGCTATAGCAGCTCGCTGTATCACACGGCCCCACCCCCGGCGCTCCGCGTCAGTGGATGTGATTGACAGCAGGGCGAGCCAATGGCTGCGCTGCTTTCCATCCATCCACTCCAGCTAATCAGCAGCCAGGCTGAGCGGTGAAGAGGACGGCGGGGGCGAGTGTGGGATTTTCGAGGGGTCAGGTAAGTAAAACGGGGGGGGGGGGGGGGCTGGGGGCGCAGGCAGTGTCAGATGTTTTTCACCTTAATGCATAGAATGCATTAAGGTGAAAAAACATTTACATTTACAACCCCTTTAATTTACCGCATGCAATAATTTATGCAAATGAGTCACATGGCCACATTATTGCATGCAGGAAAAGTTTGTGAATTGACCCCATAACCACTTGCAACGCTGTGGGAAAATTAACTAAAAATGGAGCAGATAGAATATGGAGTAGCTGTGCATAGAAACTATTCAGCTTCTAGCTGCAGCTTGTTCAGCTAAACTTTGAAAATTAAAGCTAAAAGCTGCCAAATTCTTGAAAATGTGGCCTCAATGGCTCTAATCAAAGGCAGATACAACTGGGTCATATGCAGGTATCATCAGGTGCATGGACACAGGTACAAACCTGTGAGGATCCATATATAATCCCTCCCACTCCCAGAGATCCTTGGTTTTTCCTTAGATGAAGGCTGTCCCCTCTCTACTAATGGACATTTTTTTCCTAGCTTTAACAATTTTTTTCAAATTTTTCCAGATGCTTAGGTTTTAGCACAACTTCCGTATCTGTGTCCTAGGTATGCCAATGGGACTGTACCCTGAACTCCAATGAAGAATGAAGAAGCAGGGTTGCCCTGTAATGTCTCTTGCGGCACTGGATCCTGAGTTTGTCATCCCTCTTTGGCACTGTGCGCAATGCAGAGAGTTAGTCCCAGGAGTCCACAGGAATAGAGCAGACGTCTTGATGGTAAAACCCAGTCCCTGAAGATCCTTTTGGGGTGAGCTCTTCCAAAGTGGGTGAAGATCGGGATGCTATGTTTACTTTTAGAAAGCAACCACCCCGCTGGTAAGTGCCTTTCCTACACAACCTGCCATGTTATCCTGGTTCTCCACTGCCTCCAATTTCCATTGGCATAAGTTTTGGGGGAAACAGACTGTCTTTTCTCAGAAAGTTTTTATTCTCCATGTTCCTTTTGCTGCATTATCTCACAGCCTCATCAAGGCTCTGCACTTCCAGCTCCATGCGCTGCTACAGCACAGGCATTACTTTGGCCACCCTGCTCCAATTGGTTGGGTCATCCAGCCCCAGCAGCCTACTCTTTATCTGTGGTAGGACTCTGGTGCCATTTTGGATGCCAATTAAGTCTAACACAAATTCCAGACAGTGGCAGACTATAACAAATGGCCAGGAAACAACAGCTGTTATTAAAAGGGACACATGCACAGCGCCACATTCTGGGGCCACCCGCAGCCTAAGCACAGCTGTTAACCCTTTTAAACAGGCCCGTGAGCACCTTCAGTTCCTCACAGTATTTATGTTCACAATGGAGAACAGCAGAAAAGGGATGGCGAAAAGAATACTCAAAACAAGGTCAGGTGGTGGGAAATGTCCTGTGGGAACCTCCTTTAATAGCATAGTGAGCCCATTTGTCATCTGTTAGGGTCCATCCCCTCCTCACTTGTCCTTTTTGGTAATATATACAGTATCTCACGAAAGTGAGCACACCCCTCACATTTTTGCAAATATTTTATTATATTTTATTATATCTTTTCATGTGACAACACTGAAGAAATTTACACTACAATGTAGTAAGTGTGCAGCTTATCTAACAGTGTACATTTGCTGCCCCCTTAAAATAACTCAACACACAACCATTAATGTCTAAACCACTGGCAACAAAAGTGAGTACACCCCTAACTGAAAATGTCCGAATTGGGCCCAAAGTGTCAATATTTTGTGTGGCCACCATTATTTTCCAGCACTGCCTTAACACTCTTGGGTATGGAGCTCACAAGAGCTTCACAGTTTGCCACTGGAGTCCTCTTCCACTCCTCCATGACGACCTAAGAGAGCTGGTGGATGTTAGAGACCTTGCGCTCCTCCACTTTCCATTTGAGGATGCCCCACAGCTGCTCAATAGGGTTTAGGTCTGAAAACATACTTGGCCAGTCCATCACCTTTACCCTTAGCTTATTTAGCAAGGCAGTGGTCATCTTGGAGGTGTGTTTGGGGTCATTATCATGTTGGAATACTGCCCCACGGCCCAGTCTCTGGAGGGAGCGGATCATGCTCGGCTTTGGTATGTCACTGTTCATGTTGGCATTCATGGTTCCTTCAATGAACTGTAGCTCCCCAGTGCCGGCAGCACTCATGCAGACCCAGACCATGACACTCCCACCACCATGCTTGACTGTAGGCAAAACACACTTGTCTGTACTTCTCATCTGGTTGCCACCACACACGTTTGACACCATCTGAACCAAATAAGTTTATTTTGGTCTCATCAGACCATAGGACATGGCTCCAGCAATCCATGTCTTTAGTCTGCTTGTCTTTAGTAAACTGTTTGCAGGCTTTCTTGTACATTATCTTTAGAAGAGGCTTCCTTCTGGGACGAGAGCCATGCAGACCAATTTGATGAAGTGTGCGGGGTATGGTCTGAGCACTTACAGGCTGACCCCACCCTTTCAACCTCTACAGCAATGCTGGCAGCACTCATACATCCATTTCCCAAAGACAACCTCTGGATACGACGCTGAGCACGTGCATTCAACTTCTTTTGTTGACCATGGCGAGGTCTGTTCTAAGTGGAACCTGTCCTGTTAAACCGCTGTATGGTCTTGGCCACCGCGTTGCAGCTCCATTTCAGGGTCTTGGCAACCTTCTTATAGCCTAGGCCATCTTTATGTAGAGCAACAATTCTTTTTTTCAGATCCTCAGAGAGTTCTTTGCCATGAGGGGCCATGTTGAACTTCCAGTGACCGGCATGAGAGAGTGAGAGCGATAATACCAAATTTAACACACCTGCTCCCCATTCACACCTGAGACCTTGTAACAAGTCACATGACACCGGGGAGGGAATATGGCTAATTGGGCCCAATTTGGACATTTTCACCTGGGGTGTACTCACTTTTGGTGCCAGCGGTTTAGACATTAATGGCTTTGTGTTGACTTACTTTGAGGGGACAGCAAATTTACACTGTTATACAAGCTGTACACTCACTACTTTACATTGTAGCAAAGTGTCATTTCTTCAGTGTTGTCACATAAAAATATATAATAAAATATTTACAAAAATGTGAGGGATGTACTCATTTTTGTGAGATACTGTATGGGTCGAACCTCCATGCTATGGCAGATGACGGACCACAACCATCCCTCCTTCCTGTCCAGATTTGGATTTGTTTACCCCTTGGCTAGCACCCTTCTATGCAACAAGAAGAGAGGGTAAAGCATGAGGCTGAGGTTAGAGAAGTCTTCTTTGCAATCAGTGGACTGTGGACTCTGTGTGGGAAAGAGCTGTTTCTTTTACATTTCCCCAGAACTCGGGGACACTTACAGTCATGACTGACAGAAAGTGATCCTATCTAAAACTGGAAGCCCCAATTTCACATACACTTCAAGTTACCAACACAGGATCCAAAAAGGCCTCCTAAAGCATTTCCTATATATTCTACAGTACAGAAGACCCTACACGAGGATAGGGAAAAAAAGTTTTCTACCTTCCCACAATGGGTTGTTCTGGTTCCACAAAAATAGGATAGTCTCTTCAGTGTATTCCACTATCAGTGATATTAAAGGCATTATTTACTTATGTGTCCTCCAAGTTTGTGAGACTCTCACAGTTTGGTGTTGTGGATGGCTAAGGACCCTGCTTTTATTCTCACGGATCCATGGGACATCAAAAATGCTATTACTCACCGTCTTTCAATACTGTATAGGGAGAGCAATAAAACAAATGTTTAGGGTATGTCTACTCTCCATCTACCTGTTCAAGATGATGTTATTAAAATACTGGACAACGAAGATGGCTTGTAAAAGACATCTAGAATGGATGCCTTTTGCAGGTGTGGGTCTTTTTGGTGAACCTCTGGACTCTTTGCTCAAGCAGGTCACTGGTGGAAAGAGCATGCTTCTGCCTAATAAAAAGAGAACAAGGCTGCACACTGGCATGTTTGAGTCTTCCTGGTTTATCCAGGCTTCATTTTGCCCCTTCCCAGCTCTCTACTTCCAAGACGACCAACATTTTTTTTGCAAGCGCTGGACTCCCAAGCCAGCAAAGTCCACCAAGCCCACTCCGTCGTAACGGGTGGCCCACACTTCTACACATGGGGGGATGTCTATCAACCTTTGCAGCTGTCTGGACTTTGAACCCTCTGGACCTATTGGATCAATCCGTACTATCCCAGGGTTACAAGCTGTAGTTTTAAACCTACCTTTCTCCCCAATTCATGCCTTCCAATGTTCCCTCCTCCCCTCAGCAGCAGGAGGCACTCTACATTGCCTTATAGCAACTAATTTCCTCAGGATCATGGTTTTGGCTCCTCAGGGGAAAAGATTTGAGGGGTTTTATTCCACCTGGTTCACGGTTCTGAAGCCCAAATGGCAACATTCATCTCATTTTGAATCTGAAACCCTCAACAAATTTATTAGAACCAGAAAGCTTCACAAAGAGTCTGCAAGGTCGGTCATCATTGCCCTATGCCAACACTATTGACAATTTGTTGCGCTTCCCTTTGGCCTTTCTACCAACTCTGTGGTCTTCCGACAAGAGTTTAGCCCAAAAACACTATGACCAAGACATACATCAACCATCAAGGAGAAACAAGAATTTGGCAAGCTCAAAGTGAAGTGGAGCTAATCCCTGTCCTGGGCAGAGCTGGAATGGTGAACTGGCAGGCAGTCTACCTCAGTTGTCAGCAACTGGGAATGGCTGCACCCTAAAGTGTTTCAAAACAATTGAAGATAGTTTACAATATAAAAAGCTTACAATATAAAATCAAGATGGGAGGGATACCTAGGAATCCTGGAAGATGAGGACTGGAGTGAAGCATTGGACGCATGCAAAGCTGTCTTACCCAAGCTATCTGACAGACTGACCCAAACATATATCCTACACCGTGCATACCTCACACCTATAAGAATATCGAAATTCACCCAGGGACAACCCTCCAAATGTCTACTATGTAGTCAAGAAACAGGCACATTCTAACACCTCCTGTGGTCCTGCCCCCACATACAAGGTTTCTGGTAGATTTTCTTCACAATATCACAATATGGGATCTCCGCTGACCCTAGACCCAAAGCCATGCCTACTGGGTATTTTCCCAGATGCTGACACTGACAAATACACCAATACTTTGATGCAGGAGACCCTATTTTCTGCCCGGAAAACTATTGCTCAACTCTGGATGAGACAGGTTCCCCCTAGATTATCTGACTGGAAAACTGACATTAATAGACAATTGCCCTATAAAAAATTTGTCTACATTAATAGAGGGTGCTCTGCAAAATATAACAAAGTCTGGGACCATTGGCTTAATACAACTGACACATGTGTGTAGCACTGCAGAGCACATCTTCTTTAGCGTACCACCCCACTGGACCTGTACCATACAGCTTATTCTCTTCCAATCTGTATAATAGAAAATTATATATTGATACCCCAAAAGATCTACTGTATTGCTACATTGTAACAGTCTTTATAATTGATGACAATACACTGGACAAGATCACAGAAGAAATTATACTCACAACTCTTCAAAACTACACTATCCAACAAAATAGCAGTGTTAACCCAAAACGACTCAACTGAAGACACACTCAACTCCCTTAACACAGCATTATTAAAGACAGCAGACATAGTCGCACCAATACGCAGAGCACCCACCTGCAAAAACAATTCGGGCTGGTTCAATGACTCTCTTACATCACTGAAACAAGAACGCAGAAGAGCTGAAGGAGCATGAAGAAGGAACCCAACAATGCAAAACCACACAACTTACAAATCACTCACCACAAGATATCAAAGCCATCTTCATAGCAAAAAAAGAACATTTCTCCAAAACCATCTCAAAAGCCATAAACCGCCCTCGAGCATTCTTCAAACTAGTCGCCCAGACTATGAACACCACCTGTTTAGAGTTTCCATCAAATTAAACACAAGAATTCTGCAGTGAGTCATCTGATTTTTTTCATTAACAAAATCGCAACCGGGAAATAATTCAGAAGAACATAGCAAATAACCCCACTCAGCCAGAACAAGAAGAAAAAAAAACACACAAAGTTTCTACAACCACCGGGATTTACTCTGGTCCCAATCACCATTCACACCACCAAAACCATCATCAGAAACCTCAGAGACAGCACATCACCAAACGACATCATTCCCACAAAGCTTCTGAAAGAATGTACCGACATCCTGGCACCTATCATAGCATATCTCATAAACAAGTCGTGTAAAGAAGGAATCGTCCTGACCTCCCTCAAGCAAAGCACAATCAAACCCCTCCAAAAGAAGCCTAACCTTGATCCCAAAGACCCAAAATACGCAGACCTGTCACAAGCCTCAACACCTTCTCCAAAATTATCGAGAAAGCAGTAGTACAACAGCTACAACTCCATCTGGACACCCATAAACTCTTGGACCCACTACAATCGGGTTTCCACCCTGGCAACGGGACAGAAACTGCACTCCTCAAAATCTGGGATGACACCCTCGAAGCAGCAGATGAAGGAGAATCGTGTCTCCTGGTGCTGCTGGACCTCAGTGCAGCTTTCGACACAGTAGCCAACAAAACCCTGCTTCCTCGTCTCACAGAAGTAGCTGGAGTTGCAGACTCAGACTTACCCTGGTTCGCATCCTTTCTAGAAAACCGATCTCAGAAAGTGAAGCTAGGAACATTCACTTTGGAAGCACGAATAATTACATGTGGAGTCCCTCAAGGATCACCCCTGTCATCTGTGCTCTTTAACATCTATCTCCGCCCAATCCTCAAAATCATCAGCAACCAGGATCTACTTTATCACTCCTATGCGGATGACATCCAACTCTACCTACGCATCACCAACAAAAAAGACCAATACCAGGCACTTGAAAACTGTCTCTCATTGATCGATGATTGGATAACGAAGTGCTCCCTTAAACTCAACGGATCCAAACAGAACTCCTCTTCCTTCATGCAAACCGAAACGAAAACCCTGGCATGACACCACACCACTCACCATCCTCGGACAACCCATCACCCCCAGCACTAAAGACAAAGGCCTCCGAATCATCTTTCACTCAAACATGATGATGGATGCACAATTAGGATCAGTAGTCAGCGGATCCCACTACCTTCTTTACCTACTGCGCAGACTCATCCCCTTCATCCCAGAAGGAGATACAGCAGCAGTAGTTGGAACAATCATCAATTCCCAACTCGACTACACAAATTCTCTCTAACTAGGACTTCCAAAATACCAAATTTCACATCTAGAAACCGTCCAGAACACAGCAGCCAGACTAGTAACTGGAAAAAAATCCTCGGAATCAATCACCCCATCCCTGAAGAACCTTCATTGGCTAGCCATGAAGGATCGAGTTACATTCAAGACCCTCTGCCTCACTCACAAATGTGCACAAGGAAAAGCCCCACAATACCTCTGTGACAAAATAAAGCACTACACCCCAGGTCGCACTCTCCGGTCAACTGACCAGAACCTCCTCCACATCCCCAAGACCCGTTACAAATTAAAAGACGAACAAAGGTTCGCAGTACAAGGATCACAGCTATGGAATGCTCTACCCGCGGACATCTGCTCGTTGGAAAACTATCTGGCCTTCGGGAAGAAGCTCAAGACCCATCTCTTCTGAAAACCCAGACGGAAACTGGCAGCAAAAGCGCCCTGAGGCGATTTAGTTCACATATGTAGCGCTATACAAGTTATTCATTCATTCATTGACTAGAGACTTCTGGCCATCGCCTACGTGAGTAATATGTATAATAATTGTGCTGAACAAAAGACATAATGTTTGTGCATTGGAAAATTGTACAATCATTTTTTGGGGGAAATAAAAAAGTTTTAATAAAAAAAAAAAAAAAAATTGAAGATGGTGGGGTACACCAAGACCAGAGATCTGCATTTTTTTTGCAGTGGATGCTCTGGAAACTCTGTAGGGTTAGTTCTTTCTGATTTACATCTTCCTTTTCTTTAAGATTATTCCTTATCTGCTCTGCAGAGAAAATTCTGGTGGTCCTCATGGCTCTAATCTGGCCCACACGTGTGCGGTACACAGACATTGTGCTCTTCAGGACAATCCGGATCTTCTGTCTCTGGATTCAGTATTCCATTCTGTTTCTTGATCGCTTGCTTTGACAGCTTGACTGTTGGAAGCCCAAATCCTGAGTGAAAGGGGTCTGTCTGAATTGGTCATCCTAACTTTGTTGCAGAAAAGGAAATCTTCCTCACACAAGGTCTATCTTTGCACCTGGAATGCTTACTTCACCTAGTGCGAACAGCAGCATTTTTATACTTTGAAGTATTCTGTGAGACATATTCTGCATTTCCTACAGTCAGGATTGTATCAAGGTTTCGTTTTGAGCACTCTCAAGGTTCATATTTTGGCCTTGGTTGTTCTGTTCCAAAGACCGCTAGCTTCTCGTTCTCTGGTGAAAGCTTTTATGTAGGAGGTTGTTCATGTTGCTACTCCCTGTCAGGGTATTTTGGGCTTTCAGCATTAGTCTTCTGTCCAGCAGATTTGTAAGGCTGCCATCTGGTCCTCTGTTAAAGAATTCACTAGGTTTTATTAGGAGAATATTTAGTCCTCAGCCAATGCTAGTTTTGTCTGTAAGGTGCTTCAGAGTGCTGTTTAAGTAACAATGTTTTTTCTTTTTTAAGTGGGCCTATTGGCATTTGTTTGTTCTGTTCCCCACCCTTTGTTTGTATTGCTTTGGAACGTCCAAGCTATCTTTGAATCTGTCTGAGTCCTGTATTGTATGAACAAGAAAATAGAATTTTTGACTTACCTGTACTATCCATTTTCGTTGAATACAGCACAGAAAACAGGACCCTCCCTTCTTTTGTCCTCTATTGCTTGATTAATAGCTGAGGATCTCTGGGAGTGGAAGGAGTTATATGAGGGACTTCCGAGCTCTGTGCCAGTGTACAAACAACTGATGATATCTGTATATATGTGTCCTGTACTGTAGTCCCATATTTAAAATGTTATGTGCAGGGATCACTACAGTTTACAAGGGATCAGCTGTATTGTCACTAAATCCCACTATGGGTCCTGCGCATATTCAGTAAAAACGTAGAGATTTCCAAGAAGTCCTTACGGCACACATCACATAGCCAGCAGTGCAACTCAAACCACTCAAGACCCCCATTCACACTATGTCGTGCCATTACAGTTTGTTACTGTATATACAATAATGTGTGGTATATTGTACATTAATATGTGTTGCATTAAGACAGCCACTTAATCAAAAATGGTCTGCCAACACACCTTAATGAAAGAAAAGCAGACGTGTTTTTTTTTTGGGGGGGGGGGGTTTGCAGCGTTCTGCAATACAAAGAACATGTTTTTGGTATGCAATGAAAATTAATTGGCACCTACTCTATTTGTACATTGGAGTGCCAGTCCTAATGAATGGCACTGCAGAGCATATGTTGCCCCTTACCAAGGTAATGTGCAGTAAAATGCACACAAATATTTTAATACTAAAAACAACCCTAGCCAGATCCAGAATATTTGCAGTCATGTCCCCCACACCTTTAACTAACCAGGAATTATGAGGACACTGTATATATACTGTACCATGGGTAGACAGTTCTTGGTTCTTATATTATGCACCACTGTATACTATTTTATTTTTTTATACCTAACCCCACTCTCCTTTGTATTTAAGATGCTTTTTCTTGTTTCTTTTCATATTGTCACCATTATCTGATGCTTTCTGTGATATTGTATTATTTGTATATCTTGTTTTTTTTGTACCAATAAAACCTGTTTGATTGAAAAGACAACCTTTGCCAATTTAACTAACTCCCACTGCATTTACCTTTGTTTAGCAGGCAATGCAGTGCATGAATCTACACCATATCAGGTGATGCTTAGTTGAAGAAGCCATAGTGCATGTTTACAAGCATTCTGCTCCCTAGCAGGGCATTTCCCTATCACCAAGCAACCCTGTCTCTAAATCTCCTTGCCTACCAGCACCATTGACACTGAACTCCTAACTCCAAACGTCCTGCCTCCCTGTCAATGCACCCCACACTTCTGAGCTGAGAGGATGAGAGGTCAAAACACTGAGATGTTATTATTAAATCACTCACTATCTCCATTGCAAAACCATTCTAATGTAGCAGCCATCCTGTAGAAGTCCAACATCCAAACATATTTTTTTTTTTTTTCAAGGTAAGCTTTTTATTTCAAGTACAATACCACTATTTCTCATCTCTCCCCCCTAGACTACTGAACCTTTTCTATTATTTTTTGGAACATGTAATCTCTGTGTCATTCTAAACCTAAGGGGGAACTAAAACATGTACTTCCTGAATTCTTTCTTTACAATAGTGTATAGGATTATGTTCAAATTTCTACTGAATTGAGTTCTCAACTGACAAGTTTTGATTCACCAACAGATTACACAATATCATATTTCAAATAGGCCACAATAAACCAGCTGACATACATGGGTGAAGCAAGTGGTGCAAAAGATAAACCTCTTTGCCAATGTGCCTTGTAGACAGTAAAAGCTTGTAGAACATTTTCTAAATGTAATTTCAATGTAATAGACATCTCTCTTTCTGTTGTACATCAGTTGAGTTTTTAACATGCACTGTCCAATAATGTTACCTGGAGGAGGACCACCAAATTTACGCTGTCCATTTTCTTGTACCATATTGTACCCAGTCCTTTCCATTAATGATAATAATGCTGCTTCATTCTGTGCTGCAAGTATAACTTTACTGCTTCCATCCAAGATATCCGAACACTCTTCATTCATTGCTGCAAAGTCACCTATAAAATAGAATGAAGAGATTATAGACAACTCGCAGATATTGAATTGGCTAGTACATTTAGTACAGAAACTGACATTAGATCTGTCCCTGGCATAAACAACTGTACAGTATATACATATATATATATATATATATATATATATATATATATATATATATATATATATATATATATATATATATATAGGGCATGAGCTCTACCTGAGCCCAGCTGTCCCGGCTCTCCTTAAAGTGTTACTAAACCCACAACAGTAAAATCTGTCTGTGTATGCAGCATAGCATGCTTGTTAAATTCAGTGTGGAACTTAAGGGGTAATCTTCTGCATTGTGTAAAAAGGCTGTTTTATCTTGTATGCACAGATCCTTCCCTCCTGCACTGTCTACCTGGGGAAGGCCAGCAAACACAGGCAGGGTAGCCAAGCTGCACATTCCCAGTTGTGTCTTTTATGCTGGAGAGAACATTTACTTGCTCTCAGAGATAACCAGGTCACATGATCATCACACATGTGGCCCTGTATACAGGCTGCAGTGGAAATCTCCTCCTACCTGAACTCTCAGCACTGGAAAGACTGTGCAGTTTATCACTGACCATGGTATACAGATCAGCCAAAAAGGTGTAGCACCCTGATGTTTAGGCAGGGTTGCTAGAAATTTACCTGCCAAGTATAGTTGCCTTGGCCAATTGATAGGGGAACAATTGATTCCACCCTAATTCTGGAATTACTGCATTTCTCTCTTCTGTCACTAGATGGCCGGGTATCTGGTGGCAATAGATAAGACAAGGGCATTGCAAGCACAGATTAGGAATAGATGGGGTATCTCAGCCAATAGACAGGGATCTTCTTTGGTCCCTTGGTCTGCTGGGAGAGTTTATTTATTTGGGTGAGGTCAGGTGATCAAGGTTCTGTGCCACCTGGACGGCCGTCTGGGTGGACGTGTGTTGTGCTGCCCCGGGCTGCTAGGTCAGAACCTGAGGCTTATCCCGGGGACATCTGGCTGTTAGGATGTCTGAGGGCCTATCCAGAAGCAAGAGAGCAGCATAGGGTTGGGACTGCGGCTTGCAGTCCAACTAGAAGTGAGGGTTATGCCAGCCGGAGAACCTGTCATGGTCAGAGGTAGAGGGGAAGCTGTCCCCACTAAGCATCCACCCACCTTATTACCAGGGACCATTGTGAGTAGCTGAAGAAAGTACCAGAGGACCCAGCCAGTGGAGGTGACGCTTGCAGAGCAGCCTTGTGTGTCAAACCAGAGACCAAGCAGGCCAGTGGGGTGATGCTTGAGGATTATATTGGATGCCATGCTAGGGCCCCAGCGGGGGTGACGCTTGAGGAAGAAGGTTGAAAGAGCTCAGGAGATCCAGTGGCAGTGGATCAGCAAGTCTAGTAAGAGAGACTGGGAGCTCGGTTCAGTGAAGAACTACAATAGGAGATTGTAGAGGAAGTGAAAGAGTTCATTGCAACCTTTGTTAGAAACTGTTTAAGATTGTTGCCATAGGAGACAGAGTGTCTACACATGCAAATGTGGTGTCCGGCTGGGTGCTTTTCCCTCCATGTTTGTCTACCTATAGAAGTCTTGGAGTCTGCCAATTAACACTGCAACTACTAAAGGGTGTCCTGGCTCTAAACCCTCTCCCACAGTTCTGTTTAAGACATAATACATCTCTTTGCATTCAAGAAGTGTCTGGCTCCCATGAATCTACATTGCATTACAGCCACTATGCCTCATAACCCATTATACATAGAAGGATGTGGGCTCTCCCTGACTCTGGAGGTCACCATTAGGCTTGTGGAGGCCTGGGACCTTGCTACAAAGGTATATAGTGGCAATATTTTAATGTAAAAAGATTTATAAGCTGTGGGAATTGGGGGGGGCAGATGAACTATTTTCATATTACTGGGTTTAGTAATAATTTAAGGTCTCATGTACACTCCAGCTGCTAAACTCACGTTTAGGAGCAGTTGGGGGTTTTCTTTCAGCAGCCCCTGAACTCTCCTCAATGTTATATTATGTGTACATGTACACTCAGTCGTTAGTAGTTTAGAAGCAGTTGAGTTTACTGCCATTTTTTTGAAAACATAAAAATCGCATGTGTTCAGGACTGTAGCTTACTGACATTTCAAAGGCCAAATGCATGTAACTGCGGTAATCTGTTTATGCACGTTCATGTTTATAAGCGTTTTTAAAAAGGAACATGTAAAATGTGAAGAAACACAATTTTCACCACATGCTGTTGCCTGCAAGCAAGGAGAGAGGGAAAGGGGGAAGAGAAAAAAGGAGAGGGGGGAGAGATGGGGAAAAAGAAAGAGGGAGAGAGAGAGAGAAAGAGACAGAGATAGAGGGAGAGCGAGAGAGAGGGAGAAAAGGAGAGAGAGACCCCTCTCCTTTTTTGAACTCCCGGCAAAGTAGGTCCGCACTGTAGCCGTCATTTGGCTATAGCGCGGATCTGAAGTGGCTTAAAAACAAATTTCTTCATCAGTTTAGGCCAATATGTATTATTCTACATATTTTTGGTAAAAAAAAAAAAAATAAAAAAATAACACACACACAATAAGTGTATATTGATTGGTTTGCGCTAAAGTTATTACAGTATTAGGAACTGGGGTATGTAAACTTTTGATCAGGGTAATTTGGGTAGTTTCTGTTATCATTATGATTTAAAAGGAGTAAACACAGTTGATTGATAATAAATGGCTTCAGCCTAACACTAACCATGAGTGAAAGAAATGTTTTTGTGTTATCATTCATATTCTCTGAAAAATGGCCAAGAAATCATAAATTCTGCCAGGGTATGTAAAGTTATGAGCACAACTGTATATATACAGTTAGGTTTATAAATATTTGGACACTGGCACAATTTTTTTTTTTTTTCGGGAATTTACCAAAACATATTCAAGCTATGGTTATATAATGGATATGGTCTGAAAGTGCACACTCTCAGGTTTAATTTAAGGCTATGTACATCCACATCGGAGGAAGGGTTTAGTAATTACAGCTCTTAAGAATAGCCATCCCCTTTTTCAAGGGACCAAAGTAATTGGACGATTGAATCAAAAGCTGTTTCATCGTCAGGTGTGGGCTACTCCTTCGTTATTTCTTCATCAATTAAGCAGGTAAAAGGTCTGGAGCTAATGCAGAGGGTTCACCACATGGTGCAAACCATTGATAAGCCTGAAGGGTAGAAAAGCCAGATTAGACTTTGCCAAAAAACATCTAAAAAAGGGAGACCAGTTCTGGAAAAGCTTTCTTTGGACAGATAAAACTAAGATTAATCTGTACCAGAATGACAGGAAGAAAAAAGTGTTTAGAGATATACTGTCAGCCCAGATTCAGACAAATGCAGCAAAGTTTCTTAGACGGCGCTTCACAGTACAGATGGACAAGGATCCAAAACACACTGCAAAAGCAACCTAGGAGCTTTTGAAGGAAAAGAAGTGCAATATTCTGCAATGGCCGAGTCAATCATCTGATCTCAACCCAAATGAGCACGCATTTCACTTGCTGAAGGCAAAACTAGGCAGAAAGACCCACAAACAAAGAACAACTGAAGACAGATGCAGTTAGAGCCTGGCAAAGCTTCAGAAAGGAGGAAACCCAGTATTTGGTAATGTCCATGGGTTCCACACTTCAGGCAGTCATTGCCAGTAAAGCATTCTCAACAACATATTAAAAATTAACATTTTATTTATGATTATATTAATTTATCCAATTACCTTTGAGCCCCTGAAAATGGGGGGACTGTGTATATAAATGGTTGCAGTTCCTAAAATTTATACTTGATATTTATGTTCAACCCCCTGAATTAAAGCTGAAAGTCTGCACTTCAAATTCATTTGGATTGTTTCATTTTAATTTTATTCTGGTGGCATACAGAACCAAAAGTATGAACATTGTGCCTGTGTCACATCTCCGATCTTGGTAAAGAGCCTATGACAGAGGCTCGTTACCATGTGATCAGCTGTGTCCAATCCCAGCTGGTCACAGCGTAACCAGGAAGTTATCGGCTTTCCTCTATTCATGCTGACAGGGTGCGAGTAGAGGAGAGTAAAGGCGAGTACAGGCTTTCCTGTGTGCACGCTCTGTCACGCTCTGTACCTCCTTCAAAATTTCCAATTACTGCTCCTCTAGACTCACCGGAAGTGACGTGGTTTGAGATTTTGGTGAATTGGTTGTTTTGGCAGAACACCCTCTCACAAAAACAGCAAAACTGACAGAACATAGTTTCTACTCATTCTGAGCATTAGGCTCTGCCCCTACATGTTTCGTCTATTCTGACTTTATCAAAAATAACACCTCCTGCTTTAGTGATTTTAGTGAGCGAAGCAGCAATTAACCCCTCCTTCATTGGTGTCAGCAATAATATATACTTCCTTCACTGGTAGTGACAGAAATTATATCCACAGCCAAAGGTGTTGGTAAAGCAGCAATAATAGGTCCTCTGTAATGATCTCATCTAAGAAAGTACCAAAAATGTATCCCCAGCAAAGGGGGTGCAATAAGAAACCTTTCTGAAGGCACTGTTGACAAATCAAGACTTGAGCCAGAGAACCCTGAGAACAAAGATATTGTGCTCATACAAGCTACCAGGGGAGTGTACTGCAATTGTGTGCTATATTACAAAAGTACTTGAGGCATAGCTTCTGGTCTGTCATGCCGATAAGGTGCTGTGGTGAGTTTTCCACAATCAGTACCTGATGAAGGAGCCTAGACCAATCCATCAATGTCTGTGCTACAAGGGCCAAAATCAAAACAGCTGCACCAGTATACTTGCCACAAAGTAGTATTGAAGCCTTGAAAGACACTCTTGCTCTTTATCTGCCAAGTCTTTGAAGGAAGAACACCTTTGATTTGAATGACTGTCATCCTGTTGAGGCAAGACATATGCGTATCTAACACAGGAAGTATAGCCTATTTTTTAACAAGATCCCCCAAAAAATGATAAAGAATGGGGAAAAAAAAAGCTTGGAATGGAAAAGGATTGGTAAAGCTGCTTCCATTACTTTTAGAGAAAACGAGAGACAACCTTAGGAAAACACTTGACAGCCACTTTGCTGCAGGAAGGGGCAGATGTCTCATTTAATTTAAATGTCCATTGACAGATGTCTTGAACTAAAGTCTCCAACAGTCCTTGTTTTATTTAAAGAATTAAAGTACACTCCCACAGAATCATGCTCCTTGGAAGAAGATCCTTGTAGCTAAGAAGAGCGTTTGTCTTAGTCTGGGTAGGCTAAAACATAAAAGGGAAAACAAGTGAATCATAGTAAATCTATCCACAGGCACGTCTGAAGACCTAAAGAATCCAGCTAGCTAATGGATTGTACTTCAAAGACTGGGAGACTAGACCAGTAGTTGTCAACGTATGAGCTATAGAGGGCCTCAAATGTGTCACCAAAGGGCTCCACATTATGTTCAATATATGCAATGATTGAGAGGATTGCCAGAAACTGAAGAAGAAATGAGTGTGGACATGCTATATATTTGGCTAGGGACAATATGAAACTGGGAACATTTTATATGAAACCAGTAGAGATAAATACTATTACCCTAATTAATCTTCCCACTACAGTCTGCTGAGGTCCGTGGACTGCACATCATATACCAAAGGGCCACAGGTTGGGTACTGAGGGACCAGAAAGTCAAGCAAATGGTGGCGATACTGCTGTGTTCCTTGCTAAAGAGACTTGTTTCAGCTGTACAGGAACAGTTCATGTAGCAGGGAGCAGAAGGAAAGGCCAAGAAAATACTGAACTATGTGCCTGACCAAGTCCACCCAACTTCCTATGATGCACTATGGTGGACCCAGAAGGAGATCAGCAAGATGGGGCCTCAACTCAAGTAGGGCGTAAGTTATTTAACAAAATAGCAGCAGAATACATGACAAATAACAACTAGAGACACCAGTAAAACACAGGGACTTTATTTAATTTCACAGGAAAAATTAACTACTTCAGCCAGGAAGGATTTACCCCTTAATGACCAGGCCATTTTTTGTGATACTACACTGCATCGCTTTAAGTGACAACTGCACGGCCCTGCGGCCCTGTACCCAAACAAAATTGATGTCCTTTTCTTCCCACAAATAGAGCTTTCTTTTGGTGGTATTTGATCATCTCTGTGGTTTTTATTTTTTGCGCTATAAACAAAAAAACGATAATTTCAAAAAAAAAAAAAAACAATATTTTTTTACATTCTGCTATAATACATAGCCAAAAAAAAAATTCTCCAAAAATGTAGCCTAATTTGTATTCTTCTACATATTATTGATAAACAAAATCCCAATAAGCATATACTGATTGGTTTGCACAAAAGTTATAGCATCTACAAAATAGGGGATAGATTTAGGGACTTTAATTTTTTTTTTATTGTTTTTACTGGTAATGGTGGCGATCTGCGATTTTTTGCAGGACTGCGAAATTGCGGCGGACAAATCTGACCCTAACTGACATTTTTTGAGGACTAGTGACATCAATACAGTGATCAGTGCTAAAATAAATGCACCGATCAATGTATAAATTACACTGGCTCTAACTGTGTGGGGAATGGGCTCATTGAGACAACACAGAGATTGCTGTTCCTGATTATTGGAACAGGCGATCTCAGTTTAGCCCGTCAGAAGAGGAATCCACCTTGTTTACATATGCAGATCCGCATTCTGTCACTCTGTGGAGTGATTGCGGGTGGCCAGCAGACATCGAGTCCTTCAGTTCCATGCGTGCGCTCCCCTAGCGTGCAGCTGGCATGCAGTATCCCATGCGCGAAACGACATACAAGTGCGTCATTCCTGCCGCAGTATGTGTGGTGGGCGGTCCGGAAGTGGTTAAACAGAATGTTGCCACCAAAAAAAAAGAAAATGTCTGGGACACAGCAGAAGTACCAACTGGCAAGTTTTTTGGCTAGCCTGTGAAAGAAGGACTGGGCTGGTCCTAGAAGCCTGGAGTGAACCACCTTTATGACTTCAAAAATGTGATGTTCTGGCATTACACCACAGTGCAGTCAGTTTCAAGCACAGCACTATTTCCAGTGGCAATGAAGTCAGATGCAGGGCTATCACACTGAAGTACTGAACTGAATTGAGGTCTATCCATAAAAACACTGAAGAGACAATCCAGCATATCAAAGATCCTGCATGAAATTGTGAACATCTGCATGCCTGAAGAATTTTGTCAGCAAAGTCTTAATCCAGTACAGCTGACAAGAGACATCCTATCTCCAAATGACACTAAGCTAAGAGTTCTTGAGCTGGTGTAAGGGTATAGCCTTTAGAGCAGTGTTTCTCAAATCCAGTCCTCAGGCCCCCACAACAGGTCATGTTTTCAGGATTTCCCTCAGATGAAACGGCTGTGGTAATTGCTAAGGCAGTGAAACTGATCAAATCACCTGTGAAAAATAATGGAAAACATGACCTGTTGGGGGGGCCTGAGGACTGGATTTGAGAAACACTGCTTTAGAGGAAGAAGTGCACCTTTTTGATTTGTACTGTGTCCACGCCTCTTGTAAGCAGCAATATACCCAATTGTAAAGAATTTCTGTGCTATGTCCTTCAGCAAATTAAGATAAATATATATTGTAATTAGAAAGGTAGATCAAAGTTCAAAATAGTATTTTACCTTGAACTTAGATTTCAGTTTAAACTTGTTTAACCACTTAACGACCGCCCCTATAACAGATCTACTGCTACAGGATGGCCAGTCTGTGCAGAATCACCTGTCCATGCATTGAAAAAGTATTCATACCCCTTGAAATTTTCCACATTTTGTCATGTTTGCAACAAAAAAACATAAATGTATCTTATTGGGATTTTATGTGATAGACCAACACAAAGTGGCACATAATTGTGAAGTGGAAGGAAAATGGTAAATGATTTCCAAAATGTTTTACAAATAAATATGTGAAAAGTGTGGCGTGCATTTGTATTCAGCTCCCCTGAGTCAATACTTTGTAGAACCACCTTTTGCTGCAATTACATCTGCAAGTCATTTTGGGTATGTTTCTAGCAGCTTTGCATATCTAGAGAGTGACATTTTTGCCTAGTCTTTGCAAAATAGCTCAAGCTCTGTTAGATTGGATGGAGAGCGTCTGTGGACAGCAATTTGCAAGTCTTGCCACAGATTCTCTGTTATAAAAGTTTTACATTTTTATTGTGTGACTATTAAAGAAGAAAAACCATGAGACTGATTTTTAAGATGGCTTCTAAGCGAATTTGAATTAACGTTTTTTTTTGTCTTTGTCTAGCAAACTTTGCCATATATGGTAGAACAAAGTATATAGGAAACACTGTTTAGCTGATAAATTACGTACCATTTTGTACCAAGCACGCTAACTGTGTTTACTCAGCCAATAGAAGCATTATAGCTAGATATTAGGAGGGGGGCTGTACTAGGGCTGGGGAAAAAAAATTGATTTTAATCTTGAATCGAGTTGTGAGTTCAAATCGATTCAGATTTGAAGAAAATCGATTTTTTTTCCCATTAGAGTTTCCGTATCAGGGGGCGTGTCTGGAATGGCATTTGACACTGGGAGCAGACATGTGCACTGTGTCTGAGGCTCTGAGCTCCCCACCGGTGCAAACCTCCTATTATTGACCTCACACACGACCCTCCTGTGTCCTCTAACCTCTCCGGTGTGTTAGAGTTGAACTGTCAGTCAGCCGCCCGCGATTCCAGCCGTCACAGGCGAGGCCGAAGCCGCAGGTGAGGCCAAAGACACGGCCTCGCCTTAATAATCCTGCCTGAAGCTGTGATTTATGTTAACAATAAGAATAAGAATTGTGCACAAAGAAATGTCAATAAATCTTCTTGGCTGTCTAGGCTGTGAATACTTTAGTAAATAATTTCTCAATTACTTAAATACCAATTTTCTTCCAAAATGTCAGTAAAAAAGGCAAGCATGCAGTGTTCTATAGGCAGGCAACGGCAAAAAAAAAACTCTGGATAGCTGCACACCAGAAAAAGGCTTAAAATCCTGTGTATTTATTAAAAATCGGGGGTCACATCACATTAAATGATCCACAGCAAGGAAAAGGGTACAAAACTGACACGTTTCGCACTGGAATCAGTGCTTACTCATAGCTATGAGTAAGCACTGATTCCAGTGCGAAATGCATCAGAATTTGATGTGATGTGACCCCCGATTTTTAATAAATATACAGGATTTTAAGCCTTTTTCTGGTGTGCAGCTATCCAGAGTTTTTTGCCATTGCCTGCCTATTGCACATGTATTAGCCAGCACCTGGGGCTCCTTGTTAGGAAGAAGGACATCCGCCTTGGAGGGCTATCCAGGAGCGGTGGTTCTCTCTCTTTATGCAGTGTTCTATAGCCAATGTGCTACAAAGTATCCTGTACTCTTTGTCCAGCGTGCCGTCTATTTCCCCACTATCACTATAGTATACTAAGATGATATTATACCATTGTTTTCATATAGGCTTTCCTGAACATATGCAGTAGAGCTGCATGATTCTGGCCAAAATAAGAATCACAATTCTTTTGGTTAGAATAAAAAGATCACGATTCTTTCGACGTAAAATCTTTCACAATATACAAAACAAAGGGCTAACTTTACTGGTTAGTGTGTGCTTTTTTTTAAAGTCATTTAAAAAAAAAAAATTGCATTGCATATACAGTGTGACATAAAATATTGCAACAACCACCATTTTATTTTCTAGGGTGTCTACTAAAAAAAATATATAAAGTTTGGGGGTTCTAAGTAATTTTCTAGCAAAAAAAATAAATTATTTTATCTTGAAACCAACAATTGTCAGAAGAAGGTTTAGCGTTTAAGTGGTTAAACTTTTTTCACTTACACAGTCTATTCCATTGACAAATTGTTACAATGTTTACACTTAAGTTCAACTGCTAAAGAATGTTTTGATTCTTTGCAGACTGCCCAGTTTTTCTCTTCCCTTCTTTTGAGGGCTGAGGCTTCAGAAGAGCAGAGAGAATTATTTGCATAGAAAGAATTGTGAAACACTTTAGTCAAGATCGCGATAACGATTCTTGACGATTAATTGTGCAGCTCTAATATGCAGCTGCTTTTTTTATTTTTTTTACATTTTACAATTAGTAAAATGCCTGCACCAAATCAGAACGTACAGGTGTTGTGAGAACCAGCGGGGCCGACAAGCAAGATATGGAAGCTTGGGCCAGTGGGAGATTCTTCCATCCACACAGTTCAGCATAGATGGGAGGAATCTGTTCCACTTTTTCCATCTGACCGTCACCTGACCATAGAAATCTGCACATAATCTATAGGTAGTATGGCCAGTCTTATGCAAGCCATACATGGTCGAATTCCAAACGAATTTTTTTTTCAAAATCAGAAAATTTGTTTTTTTTTGTGATCCGATGATGCCACCATTGATTTTCAAAATTCGGCCAACCAAGCCTGCAATTTCACCTCATGTTGCTACAGAAAAGAATTTTCTTGGCCGGGAATCTTCTTTTCTCTCCGTAAATTTTCTTTTCTTATTACATTTCTCGCACGATTCTCCCATCATTGATTAGAAAATCGTTTGATTTTTCCAAAAATTTCCAACATGTCCGATTCCTCAAATTTGATTTCCACACGAAAATCGTCTGTTGCTGCAGCCCACTAATGGTGCGAAATTTGGAGACCTGGACCCACCGTCTGGTTTCGAACCTACGTGATCTAGTCCCCCTGGTGTTTGAGAGGTAAGATCATTTAAATTATTCTTAATTCTTTCCAAGAGTCTCTTCTTCTTTTTCTGTTTGATTCTTGTTTAATGTTTTGTATTTGCCGACTTTTAGATTGATGGTATAATATCTCGATAATCCAGTGTTCGTAGACAGAGACATTTTTGGGACGTTGCCTAAGGTAAAAAATGTTGCTGCTGTTTGGACAGACAAAAAAAAGAGATTTGAGGAATACCAAACATCACAGGTTGATTGCTTGAGGTTTTTGGAGCCTGCTTACTAGGCTGCTGTATTCCTAATGTGCCAAGTGGGAGGGGAAGTTTGGATTCAATAGTAAACTAATGCCGCGTACACACGATCAAACAATCCGGTGGAAAAGTCCGGCGGACTTCCCCCGTGTGTAGCCTCCGGCGGACTTTTTTTACCCAAAAGTACGGCGGACTTAGAAAGTAGTTTTGCACTCCAATCTTTCCGTCTGACTCGCATTTCGGCGGACAATCTGGCCGTTGGTATGCCAGTCCGCCGTACTTTTGAAATGAACGGACTTTTCCCGCCAGGAGAAAAGTCCGCTCATTTTGAGCGCGTCTCCAGGTAGGCGGGGCCCGCGAAGGAGACGTCGCTGGCCCCGCCGCCTGGTATGGACTTAAAGGGGAACCCCAACGCCGAAAAAAATCGGCGTGGGGGTTCCCCCTAAAGTCCACAACAGACCCTTGTCCGAGCACGCTACCCGGCCGGCCAGGAAAGGAGGGGCGAGCGAGCGCCCCCCCCTCCTGAGCCGTACCAAGCCGCATGCCCTCAACATGGGGGGGTGCCTTGGGGAAGGTTTGGACTTAAAGGGGAACCCCAACACCGAAAAAATCGGCGTGGGGGTACCCCACCCCAAAGCACCTTGTCCCCATGTTGAGGAGGACAAGGGCCTCTTCCCGACACCCCTGGCCGTTGGTTGTCGGGGTCTGCGGGCGGGGGGCTTATCGGAATCCGGGAGCCCCCTTTAATAAGGGGGCCCCCCACCCTATGTGAATGAGTATGGGGTACAATGTACCCCTACCCATTCACCTGTAAAAAAAAGTAAAAAAAAAACACAACACACAAGGGTTAAAATAGTTTATTGCACAGCTCCGGGGGTCTTCCGTTTTCAGGGGTCTTCTCGCCGGACTCCTCCGCTATCTTCTGCTAGCTCTTTTGCTAGCGGAGGAGCCCGGCTTTCTTCTTCGCCGCCGCCCTCTTCTTCCGACGTCGGGGGTCTTGTCCCCCTCTTCGGTTCTTCTTGTCGGGCCACCGCGCCTTCTTCTAGCTCTTTTACAGGCGATCTTCTGTCGCCGTCTTCTGTTCTTCTCTTCAGATGTTGCCTCGTCGCTCTCTCTGCTCACAATAACGGGGACACGGCACGCAGCGACTTATATAGGGACATCACCGGATGATGTCCCCACCCAGTATGATGTCACAGTCCCAGCATCCTCTGAAGAGAAGAACAGAAGACAGCGACAGCGACGACAGAAGACCGAGCCACCGACTGTAAAAGAGCTAGAAGAAGGCGTGGTGGCCCGGCAAGAAGAACCGAAGAGGGGGACAAGACCCCTGAAGTCGGAAGAGGGCGGCGGCGAAGAAGAAAGCCAGGCTCCTCCGCTAGCAAAAGAGCTAGCAGAAGATAGCGGAGGAGTCCGGTGAGAAGACCCCCGAAGACGGAAGACCCCCGGAGCTGTGCAATAAACTATTTTAACCCTTGTGTGTTGTTTTTTTTTACTTTTTTTTTACAGGTGAATGGGTAGGGGTACATTGTACCCCATACTCATTCACATAGGGTGGGGGGCCGGTAACCGGGGCTCCCTTATTAAAGGGGGCTCCCGGATTCCGATAAGCCCCCCGCCCACTGACCCCGACAACCAACGGCCAGGGTTGTCAGGAAGAGGCCCTTGTCCTTATCAACATGGGGACAAGGTGCTTTGGGGTGGGGGGGGCCGCGCGGCCCCCCTTCCCCAAGGCACCCCCCCATGTTGAGGGCACACGCCCTAGTACGGCTCAGGAGGGGGGGCGCTCGCTCGTCCCCCCTTTCCTGGCCGGCCAGGTAGCGTGCTCGGACAAGGGTCTGATGTGGACCTGGGGGGGACCCCCACGCCGATTTTTTCGGCGTTGGGGTTCCCCTTTAAGTCCATACCAGGTGACGGGGCCAGCGACGCCTCCTTCGCTGGCCCCGGCTACCTGGAGACGCGCTCAAAATGAGCGGACTTTCCTCTGCGTGTGTGGGCGAGTCCGTTCATTTTAAAAGTACGGCTGATAGTCCGGCGGACTTAGTACGTCGTATTAGTCCGCTGAAAAAGTGCCGTGTGTGGGCAAGTAGCCCGTTCGGAAAGTCCAGCGGACATTCCGGCAGGAAGTCCGCCGGACTAAGTACGCCGGATAGTCGGTTACGTGTGTTCGCGGCATAACTGTAAAAAAGTGTCAGAATTTAGTGGATAAACTTAAATTGTTTGGATCCAAAGATCAAAAAACTTATGGGTTGATAATAGGAGTTTAAATAACCAGCAAAAAAATCATTCTTCACATCTCATGTTCTGTGTTCCTGTAAACTCACAGTTAGACACAACTCACTTCCCCCCTTCCCTCGTGTTGTAGCCTGCTTGCCTATCAGTGACAGATGGGGAGCTGGCAGAGAAGCAGGAACTTTGCAAAAGCTTAAAGAGATACTTGGATGAATTGTCTTATGGCTTTGCTCTGTAAGGCAGCCAACACCAGTGGTATTGCACTATACGGCCCATGGGAATTGGACCGGAGGCGGTGTCTTGGATTACTGCGCTGTCTCAGGTACCACTGGACAACATTGTCTGGTGGATTGTGCTACATCTGGGTCACCTGCTCGAGGACAACCCTCGGCCGGACTCATAGGAACCAAACAGTTGGAGTTGCAACTTCATGTAAAGGTGACCCAATTGTTAAATTAGCAGATTCATATAATGCATATCACTGATGGGTGTAGCAAAACAGAATTAGACCAGACGCAATTGATATCTAAATGTTTAACAAATGCTTGAGAAGCAGAAAGATAGCTACGTATCTCGGAGTTGAAAAATAAACGTGAGAAATAATTTTGGGGATGAGAAAAGCCTGCTTGCAGATTCCTGACCCCCCCCCCCCCCCCCCGGTGTTTCAGTGTAAGGAGCGAGGTGCTCCTCCCTTTGAATTCCTGTGTAAAACAGCCAGAGTTCTGAATATCTAAGAATTTAGTAATTATGGTGTTGTTGTGGGAATATAATCCTAACTCAAATTGTTAGTGCTTACTATATAACACTAGGACTATTTTAAACAAGTTTAGTTTTACATAACTAAAAAGGTAGATATTATTATTATAATTATTTAAATGGAAAATTAAAATATGGGTAGGTGATAATGACAAACAAAAGGCACCGACATCCCTGTACATAAATGTAAAGACGGGGAAATGTTGGCTAGACTTTATAGGTGCCGGAGAAAAAAAATAATAATTCCAATCCATAATGGGTATAAAAGATTACAAGATTTTTATTATTACATATAACACATGATAAAAAGTTGGGTAAAGGTTAAGTGCACATGTACAAGGATACATCTAAAGTTTAAAACAGATGACACAATATACCGTATATACTCGAGTATAAGCCGAGATTTTCAGCCTCTTTTTTGAGGCTGAAAGTGCCCCCCTCGGCTTATACTCGAGTCATCGCCGTCTGCCTGCCCGATCAGCGTGTCGAGCAGACAGACGGCGGCCATTCTACTATTCAAAAGCCACGCCTCCGTCTGTGATAGGCGGAACACTCAATTTCCCAGCAGTCAGTGGTCCGCCTATCACGGACATCCGCTCATCCTCATACTAGGGACGAGGATGAGAGGATGTCCGTGATAGGAGGAACACAGACTGCTGGGAAATTGAGTGTTCCGCCTATCACAGACGGAGGTTCGGCTTTTGAACAGTGGAATGGCCGCCGAGGCGCCGACGAAGAGTGGCGATCCTGGCATGGCAGAAGGACGGAGGCTCGGGACGGGACGGAGGCTCGGCTCGGGACGGGACGGAGGCTCGGCTCGGGACGGGACGGAGGCTCGGGACGGAGGTAGGCTGGACACACAAGGCTGCACGGACACACACACAGGCATGGATGGACACACACACAGGCATGGATGGACACACACACAGGCATGGATGGACACACACACACAGGCATGGATGGACACACACACAGGGATGGATGGACACACACACTGGGATGGATGGACACACACACAGGGATGGATGGACACACACACAGGGATGGATGGACACACACACAGGGATGGACGGACACACAGGGATGGACGGACACACAGGGATGGACAGGCATGTCTCACCCTCGGCTTATACACGAGTCAATAAGTTTCCCAGTTTTTTTGGGGTAAATTGGGGGCCTCGGCTTATATTCGGGTCGGCCTATACTCGAGTATATACGGTATAATCACTCGAAGAAAGCAGTGATTGTCCCGACATGTTTCGCCGCTCTGGGCTTATCGGGATATTTTGAAGACAGTTTAGATGTAACACTGCATAGAACCAAAACAAAACAAACCAAATTAAAACCATTGCATGGACTGAGGGTACAATACAAAAATTAAAATGGTAATGGTACAATGGAATAAGCTTTTAACTACAAAGCCCATCATCTATCGCTCACCCAAATGAAGATCTTTCGTCTGAGCCTCAGGGTCAAATCACGAGAAAACCATCCATGGTTGTACCCTCAGTCCATGCAATGGTTTTAATTTTTTTTGGTTCTATGCAGTGTTACATCTAACCTGTCTTTAAAATATCCCCTGATGAGCCCAGAGCGGCTAAACATGTCGGGACAATCCCTCTACGGTTTTCTTCGAGTGATTACCGTATTTATCGGCATATAACACGCACCGGCGTATAACACGCACTCCAAGTTTAGGAGGGAATTTTAAAGAAAAAAACTTTTAGGAGGGAGGTTTAACAAAAAAAAAATTACATTTAAATGCCCATTAATGCAGCCTTGTCAGTGTCCTTTGCAGCCTTTCATTGCAGCCTTGTCAGTCATTTGCAGCGTTCCATTGCCACCTTGTCATGTAATTTGCCCCTTGTCAGTCATTTGCAGCCTTCCATTGCAGCCTTGTCAGTCATTTGCAGCCTTCCATTGCAGCCTTGTCAGTCATTTGCAGCCTTGTCAGTGTCTTTGCCGGCTTGCTGTTTAAAAATGGCGCCGCCGAGATACAGAGTGAATGTCCTGGGTATCTCGGCGGTGCTCAGTAGCTCTGTCTTATATGTAATAATAAAAATCTTGTAATCTTTTATACCCATTATGGATTGGAATTATTTATTAAATTTTTTATCTCCGATAATTATTTAAATGTTTTAGTTCTCCACGCTAGCCTACTGAGCATGAAAAGGGAAAAGGTTTAACTTACCCTATAAGACCTGGTTGATTTATTATTTTAGCATGCCAGAATATTAACCGCCTCAATACAGTGCACTTACACCCCCTTCCTACCCAGACCAATTTTCCGCTTTCAGCACTTTTGAGTTTGAATGACAATTACTCAGTTATGCAACACTGTACTCATTTGAAACTTGCGTCCTTTTTTCACACAAAAAGAGCTTTCTTTTGGTGGTATTTAATCACTAGTGGGTTTTTTATTTTTTGTGCTATAAATAAAAAAAAACTTAAAGCAGCTGCTGACTTTTAAAATAGTGACACTTACCTGTCCAGCACGCCCGCGATGTCGGCACCCGAAGCCGATCGCTAGGTCGTCTGTCGGGTCCTGCCGCCGCCATCTTGGGTATGGGAATCAGGAAATGGAGCCTTTCGGCTTCATTTCCCGGTTCCCTACTGCGCATGCGCGAGCCGCGCGGCGCAATCCGGACGGTCCCCGCTGCCTCTGGGAACTGTGTGTTTCACAGCAGGCAGCGGGGCACTTGCGCAAAGGGGCGGGCAGTTGCGGAAAGGGGCGTAATCTACGCCCCTTTCCGCAGACAGCTATCCCGGAAGTGGGTGCAGTTACCTGGATTATCCAGGTAACTGCACCCCCCTCCCCCCTGAAAGGTGCCAATTGTGGCGCCGGAGGGGGGGGGATTCCGATGAGCGGAGGTCCATTTTAGGGTGGACCTCCGCTTTAAATTTTGTGAAAAAAATGCCCTTTTCTTTGTTTCGGTCATAAAATTTTGCTAATTGATAATTTTTTTTCAAAAGATTTTGGCCAAAATTTATACTGCTACATATCTTTGGTAAAAATAACCCAAATTACTGTATATTATTTGGTCTTTGTGAAAGTTATAGAATTTACAAACTATGGTGCCAATCACTGAAAATTGAACACATCTGAACAGGCCTTCAGTACATCAGGTGAATCTAATGTCTTGAGACACTAACAAGTCAGGAAAGTACAAATACCCCCCAAATTACCCCTTTTTATCAAGTAGACATTCCAAGGTATTAAGTAAGTAGCATGGTGAGTTTTTTTAAGTTGTATTTTTTTCCCACAATTCTTTGCAAAATGATTTTTTTTTTTACAAAATTGTCATATTATCATGTTACTTTTCACACACAGCATATGCATACAACAAATTACACCCCAAAATACATTCTGATACTGTTCCCGAGTATGGCGATACCACATGTGTGAAACTTTTACACAGCCTGACCACATACAGAGCTCCAACATTGAAGTAGCACTTTCAGGCTTTCTACGAGCATAAATGACACATCTCATTTCTCAACCACCTATTACACTTTTGAAGGCCCTGGAGTACCAGGGCAATGGAATTGCCCACAAAATGACCCCATTTTGGAAAGCAAACACCCCAACGTATAATCTATGAAGCATAATGAGTCTTTTGAACGGTTCATTTTTTTCCAGTTTTTGGAAAATGTGGGGAAAAAAAGAAACCACTTTTTTTTTTTTTTTTTTTTTGACAAAGTTGTTCATTTATAAGATATTTCTAACACATAGCATGTATATAGCAAAAAATGACACCCCAAAATACATTCTGCTACTCTTCCCGAGTGTAGCGATACCACATGTGAGGCCGCGTACACACGGGCGGACTGTATGGCCTACTTAGTCCGTCGAAACACATTTCAGCGGACAGTCCGCTCGTGGGTGGGCTTCAGCTGACTTTTTCAGCGTGCAGTCTGGCGTACTAAGTATTTCGGAATTTCCGTAATTCTGTCCGTCATACTTTGGTTTCAGCGGACAATCCGCTCGTGAGTAGGCTAGTTCGACGGACTAAGAATGGCGCATGCTCAGAAAGGATTTACACGGCGGAAGGTTGCATTGCTGTGTATTGGACTTCCTATTTCTAGTCCCGTCGTACGTGCTGTACACGTCATCGCGCAAGCTTTCGACGGACTGTTTGTGCATCCGTGTGTGGTCAAGTCCGTTCATTCGAAAGTATGACGGACTGTCCGTCGGATTGTATGACGGACTAAGTAGGCCATACAATCCGCCCGTGTGTACGCGGCCTGAGAGTTTTACACAGCCTGGCCACATACAGAGGCCCAACATTGAAGTAGTACCTTCAGGCGTTGTAGGAGCCTAAATTACACATCTCATTTCCTTCCTACCTATCACACTTTTGAAGGTCCTTGAGCCCCAGCCCAGTGAAATTACCCACAAAATGACCCCATTTTGGAAAGAAAACACCCCAACGTATATTCTATGAGGCATGGGCTGCAAATAGGTACTCGGATACTCTGATGGGCAGCAGATAGGTACTCTGATGAGCTGGAGACAGGTACTCGGGTAACTTAATGAGCTGCAGACAGGTACTCATGTACTCTAATGGGCTGGTGACAGGCACTCGGTTACTCTGATGGGCTGGTGACAGGTACTCGGTTACTCTGATGGGCTGGGGACAGGTACTCGGGTACTCTAATGGCATGGTGACAAGTAAACTGATGGCCTGGTGACAGGTACTTGGGTATTCTGATGGCTGGTGACAGGTACTCGGGTACTCTGAATGGCTACAGATAGGTACTTGGGTACTCTGATGGGCTGGCAACTGGTATTCGGGTACTCTGAAGGGCGGTGACAGGTACTCAGATGAACTGTGACAGGTACTCGGGTACTCTGATGGACTGTGGCAGGTACTCGGGTACTCAGATGAACTGTGACAGGTACTCGGGTACTCAGATGAACTGTGACAGGTACTCATATGGACTGACAGGTACTCAGATGAATGGGCAATCAGTGTGATTGGTGTACACTGTAGGCGGTAACGAGATGTTACCGCAATCTCCTTCTCATACACGATCGGTGTGTGAAGAGGAGAACCGGGTAACATCTAGTTACCGCTGTTTGTTGATATTTAGTGATTGGCTGTGAAAGGATCACAGCCGATCACGTGGTAAACAGCCGCTGGCCAATGGCTGTTTACCAGTGTCGGTGACGAGCAGTGTTCCCGGAACACGCCGTCAGATGTGCACGCGCAGCGTTCTCGCGATCATGTGCCGTGCAAAGTGGGGCGGTAACACCTGTGATCAGCCGTTACTTAATCACGGTCAATCACGTGGTAAACTGCCATGACCAATGGCTGTTCACCCCCCTCGGTGGTGAGCGGTGTCTCCGTAACACCAAAGGTACAGGGATGCGTGCACAGGATCGCGCACATTCCCTGTTTAAATGGACGGACGTCATATGACGCCCGCCCAGAATGAGAGCCGTGCCACCTGGTCGTCATATGATGGCCAGCCGGCAGCAAGCGGTTAAAGTAAGCACATGGCAGAAATTATCAGAAGGTTATTAATGGTTTTAAAGCAATAGATAGAAAGCAAGAAAGTGAACTGCACTATAAAGAAAGAAAGTGAACAGAATGTTGTAGAATTATTATCAAGTGGCTTGATGAATGTAAGAAAAGAAAAGGATGAGAATGTTTTGATTACTTTAAATGTGTCCAGTCCAGAGACAGTATGTGATGCCATAAGAAAACAAGGATATGGATGGGCTTTGCTAAGAGAAGTGTGCAGTAGCATTGAAGCCCAGAGAGATGAGAGAAATAAGAATACAACAGACTTGATGCTTTAAGGCCCGGTTCACACCGCTGCGGGGGGAGATCCGGATGTGATTCGCACAGCAAATCACATCCGATCTCCGTAGCGATGCGAGTTCAGCCATACAGATAGTATGGCTGAATTCGCAGCGCTCCCGCAGCAAACTCGCACGGGACCCTTTTTTGGGTCCGCAACAGAATCGGATCGCATGGGGGTTCACACCATGCGATCCGATTCCTGTGCGAGTCGGCAGATCGCACTGCGATATGCCGACGGATCTGGGGGTGTCATTAACATAACATTGACACTCCCAGCCGTCCGCATAGGGCAGTGTGAACTGCCGGCGGGAGGTGTGCGATGCGGGAAAACGCCGCGGATTTGCGGCGTTCCCGCATCGCAGCGGTGTGAACCCGGCCTTATAGTCCAAAATGATGGTCAAGAAGCTGTTTCTCTGAAATAAGAAAATGCAGATTGCCTGACAGACTTAGCAGAAAAAAGAGGGAGATGGTGATGGATGACTACTAGGGCAGCATTAACCCTTTGAGCACACAGAGGTTAATTTGTGAAATTGTGAACATATTAGGATTTTCACTGGGAAAGAAAGTCTGAATAATAGTCTTAAAGCGGAGTTCCACCCTCAAGTGGAACTTCCACTCATCGGAACCCTCCCCCCCTCTGGTGCCACAATTGGCACCTTTCAGGGGGGTGCAGATACCTGTATAATACCACTGCCAGGAATACACTCACCATTGCCAAGAATGCACCCACCATTGCCAGGAATACACCCATCAGGGCCAACTGGCCCTAGTCTGCCTGTAAAACTTTTTTGCAATGGGACTGGTGAATCCAGGTAGACCTCTCTGCAATCCTTATCGCAGTAGAGGTAGTTAGGAGGACTTTGAAAGGACCATCCCACTTTGGAGAGGTGGGATGGTCCGGGCAGTTCTGTTTTGGGACCCTGTGGATTTCACTCGGGACCAGAGAATAAGGGGAACAATACAAAAGGGGTTCAAGTTTTCTTAAATTTTGCTAAAATATTGGGGTCTGAGATAAAAAAAAAAATATATATATATATATATATATATATATATATATATATATATATATTTTATTTTTTTTATCTATATGTCAAATAATGTAAATGCTGCTAGGAAACATTTTGTCTGCATACTTGGTGGACTTATGGACTTATATTTGAATAAATGAAAGAATACTGTTTTTAACAACTCAAAAGTAAGGAAGGCTTTCGTTGGTAGTTTGACCTGTGATCCTGTGCTCATTCATGTTAGAAGCAGAGTATCCATTTTCCCCAGACCCAATTCAAGTGCAGATAAGTGCTATAAAATGTGAGGAAACAGAGACAGCCTTTACTGGCCTAAAACAAGTCCTTTCTAGTTCCTCAGGGCTAGCCTTACCAAACTATGACAAGCCTTTTGAACCAACAGTAGACTCAAGGGAAGGTCACATGACATCAGTACTTACACAGTCACATGGTGGGCGCCAGAGGTCTATTGCTTACTATTCTACAAAATTAGACAGTGTAACTAGAGCACTTGCACCCTGTGTACAGGCAGTGGTAGCTGAAGCTGAAGCAGTTAAGCACTCAGCATCTATTGTGCTATATCACCCGCTGACACTCAAAGTACCACATGCAGTATCTGTTATCCTTTTACAACAAATATCACATTTGAGCCCAGCACGACACCTTTCCTGTATGACAATACTCTTGACACAACCTCACCTAACAATACAGAGGTGTACTACATTAAACCCATCCACACTAATACCACTTGCTACTGATGGTCATAAACATGACTGTACTGCTGCCATCGCTGAAAAGGTACTGCCACAAAGTGATTTAAAAGATGTACCATTATCTAACCCTGACATGACACTTTTTGTTGATGGTTCCAGTAAGAAAACTCCAGATGGCACAAATGCAACTGGATATAGAGTAGTGACACAGGATGAAATATTGGAAGCTAGGCCATTACCAAAACATTATTCAGAACAAGTAGCAGAACTTGTACCACTGACAAGAGCATGCATACTATCAAAAGGAAAATCTGTAACCATATACACCAGGCATGTCCAAAGTCCGGCCCGCGGGCCAATCGCGGCCCAAGGTCCGGTTTTGAACGGCCCGCCTGGTTATTTAAACATGTATATCTTTTGTGGCCCCCGATGTTCTCCCAGCGCCGGGGCCACAAAAGATATCTAGGCTGGCTGCCTCGGAGGGAGGAGGCGGGACGAGCGTCGTGCACAAAGGAGGAGTATTTCCTGTTTACACGGCAGCCTCTGTAATAAGAAGTCCTGTCTCCGGCGCTGCCATTGGACGACTGTTCTGTCCATCAAAGGAGGTGGGACTTTCTCTTAAAGAGGCCGCTGTGTAAACAGGAGATTCTCCTGTAGGATCTCTTTGGCGCTCGTCCTGCCCCCTCCAAGGCTGCACTGAGTGCATTTGTGGGGCTGCATTCCTGACAATGGTTAGCTTATTCCTAGCAATGGTGGCTGCATTCATGGCAATGGTGGGTGTATTCCTAGCAATGGTGGCTGCATTCCTGGCAATGGTGGCTGCATTCCTGGCAATGGTGAGTGCATTCCTGGCAATGGTGAGTGCATTCCTGGCAATGGTGAGTGCATTCCTGGAAATGGTGGGGCTGCATTCCCGGCAATGGTGGGGCTGCAGATGGGCACTGGCCCTTATTTTGCTTCACAGTTCTTTATTTAAAATTGTAAGTTTTTTTTTTCCTGAAACTTCCCTCTTAAAGTGTTATACGCCAATAAATACGGTATATCCAGATAATACACCCGAGTTCATCTCTTCACCACACACAGCCACAAAAGCAAGAGAATTCTTGTTGGGCAGTGTGTTAGTGCTCGAACGAACACACTTAGACCGAATTTTAATGGTTCAAAGAATGTCAGGCAAAATGGTCGGCCCTCATGCATGTTCACTTCATCAAATCTGGCCCTCTTTGAAAAAAGTTTGGACACCCCTGATATACACTGACAGTCAATATGCCTTTTCAACAGTACATGTTTTTGCACAACAATGGAAAAACAGGGGGGTTTGGTCACCTTCAATAGTAAACCAATTTCACACACGGACTTCATTCTAGAACACCTAGATCCAATAGTTACCAAAAGAGCTTGTAATCTGCAGAGATAGATCATACAGTGCTTACTGATATGCAGCAGAATGCACCCCTGGGGAGAAACAATATTGAAAACAAAGGGTTGCACAGTAATAGATAACATCTACATGTCACCTGATTGAAAATCGGTATTGCCAAAATCCCTATTTAGGTATGCAGCAGTATTGACACATGGAGTAACTCATGTGTCAAACAGGGCATGACTGATGTTAACCGCTTCCCGACCGGCTCACGCAGATATACTGCGGCAGAAGGGCACTGTCATGTATCAGATAAGACCAGAACTGTGTGGACTGTAACAGAGGAAACCCAAACGTGTATAAGTGAAATATAATGATTTATTAAGGAAAGTGAATAATATAAATACAACCACACAGTGCAATAACTCAACCAACAGAGACCCCCAAATAACAACAGATAGATATGTACAATAAAGGGGAAATACCAGGATCATAAACGATAGGCAGGCCAGGGTCATGCACAGAGGATCAGTAGATAAACACAGGGCAGTCCAGAATCAGAGACACAAGCCAGGCCAAGGTCATACACGGGGAGATCAGCAGATTGGGTAGGAACACAGGACAGGGAGAGGATGGACGGATCAGACTGCAGGGCAGGGATGATGGTAACAGGTGGGACAGGGTAGGGGCCAGGACAGGGAAACAGGATCAGAAACACGTGTCACAGGTTCAGGGCACAGGAACAGGTTCAGAATCAGGCTCAGGATCAGGATCACAAGCAGAAGGTCAGGGCACAAGGCCAATACCAAGGCCGGGACATCAGACTGGAAGGCCGGGGCATCAGACTGGAAGGCATCAGACTGGAAACCCGGGACATCAGACTGGAAGGCATCAGACTGGAAGGCCGGGACATCGGACTGGAAGGCCTCAGACTGGAAGGCCGGGACATCGGACTGGAAGGCCTCAGACTGGAAGGCCGGGACATCAGACTGGAAGGCCTCAGACTGGAAGGCAGGGACATCAGACTGGAGCAGGTTGGTTCGTGTGAGTGGGGGAAGAACTTTTGTTTCTTCTTTGGCTTAACTGATGGAGATCTGTAGGTGGCTGTAGGACTGTAGGTAGGAGGTGAGGCATACTGAAACGAAGGGCTGGGATATGGCAGGGAAGAGGTAACAGTGGCTGGGGGAAGTTTTGAGGGATAGTAGGCAACGGGAAAGAGGCAGTTGGATTAAAGGCAGGATATGTGCAGCAGGAAGAAACAGGGTATTGATATTTGGTGGGGAGTAGAGTATATTGGGCTGAAACTGAGGTTGCCATAGGTGATGGAGGAAGAGACTCTTGGACAGGCAGGTGTTTGGTAGCAGAGATGGTTTGTTGTGGGCTGGCTGTGGCTGATTGCAAAATACCAGACCATGCTAAAAGTAGTGGTTGTACAAACTGCGGGTTACATACTGCCTGTCTGACAAGGGATTGCACATAATTAACACATTATATTATCATCTGCTGGGAACAGGCTGTGTAATGCTCAAAAAAGTAAGGGGAATCATCTTCCAGAAGCCATACCAGTGATGTGCCTTGATTAATACTGAAATGGGGACAAAAATCATCATGGTCCTCTGGGATGCAGGGCAGGACCAGCTCTGTGCAGATTTGAATTAATGGCTGAACATCCCCAAACAGCATACAGCCCTAATCAACCCAGGAGTGAGTTAAACGAATGGTTTCCAACAGCTGATCACTGGTCCACTCTTTCAGTGTCTGGCAGAGATAGTCATTACTCTCAGACGCCAGCAAAGCATAATAACGAATCACCTCTAAATTCATTTCAGTAGGCAACCTGAACCAAGATGGTTCCTCTGTGTAGCCAATTCTGGTCAGGGATGGCCTTGGTATTCTGTCATGTATCAGATAAGACCAGAACTGTGTGGACTGCAACAGAGGAAACCCAATCGTGTATAAGTGAAATATAATGATTTATTAAGGAAAGTGAATAATATAAATACAACCACACAGTGCAATAAATCAACCAACAGAGACCCCCAAATAACAACAGACAGATATGTACAATAAATGGGAAATACCAGAATCATAAATGATGGGTAGGCCAGAGTCATGCACAGAGGATCAGTAGATAAACACAGGGCAGTCCAGAATCAGAGACACAAGCCAGGCCAAGATCATACACGGGGAGATCAGCAGATGGGGTAGGAACACAGGACAGGGAGAGGATGGACGGATCAGACTGCAGGGCAGGAATGATGGTAACAGGTGGGACAGGGTAGGGACCAGGACAGGGAAACAGGATCAGAAACACAGGTCACAAGTTCAGGGCACAGGTTCAGGGCTCGGGCTCAGGTGGATGCTTGCCAACTATTTATAGGCCTGTGATTGGCCTCAAGTGACACCTGATTGCAGGAGGTGCTGTCTGCTCTACGCTGCCAGGATCCATCTGCTGGTGGACGCCAGTACTGCAGCCCAAAGATGACATAACATCAGCAGGGAAAAGCTCTTCTGACAGTTCGAAACTGCCAGAAGACACCTGCTGGTGGACCTCAGTACTGCACGCCAAAAGACAGATATTATCAGCGGATGGAACATTTCCTGACAGGCATGTACAGGTAGAATCATGTACCTGTACATTGCCCTTTAAGAGGTGGTCTGCGGGCACGCGCGCCGGGAGCTTCGTGAGCGCGATCGCAGGTCCCGTGGACTCGATGTCCGCAGGGATACCCGCAATCGTCTCACGGAGAGGAAGAACGGGGAAATGCTTATGTAAACAAGCATTTACCCGTTCTGCCTAGTGACAGTGTCACTGATCTCTGCTCCCTATAATCGGGAGCGGTGATCAGTGTAGTGTCACACACAACCCCCCCACACAGTTAGAATCACTCCCTAAGACGCACTTAACCCCTACACTGCCAGTCACATTTACACAGTAATCAATGCATTTTTAATTGCACTGATCGCTGTATAAATGTGAATGGTCCCAAAATTGTGCCAAAAGTGTCCAATCTGTCCGCCACAATGTTGCAGTCACGATAAAAATCGCTGATCGTGCCATTACTAAAAAAAAAATTTTTATAAAAATGCCATAAAACTATCCCCTATTTTGTAAACTTTTGCGCAAACCAATCAATAAATGCTTATTGAGATTTTTTTTTTACCAAAAATATATAGAAGTATACGTGTTGGCAGAAACTGAGGAAAAAAATTTTTTTTTATATCTTTTGGGGGATATTTATTATAGTAAAAAGTAAAAAAAATGTGATTTTTTTCAAAATTTACGCTATTTTTTGGTTTATAGCGCAAAAAATAAAAACCACAAAGGTGATCAAATACCACCAAAAGAAAGTTCTATTTGTGGGGAAAAAGGGCGTCAATTTTGTTTGGGAGCCACGTCGCACAACTGCGCAATTATCAGTTAAAGCGACGAATGGTCCGGGGCTTAAGTGCTTTATTAAGGTATGTACAGCCTATGGCTTCACTAACTACTACTAAAAATAAAAAATAAAATAAAAAAACAATGCTCAGGGAGGCATAAGACCATGGAAAGGGAAGTTCCCCACACTGCAATATCCATAAAAAGCAAACTGAGGAAAGCTATGGAAGAAACTGGTAAAAATTGGATGTACTGCCTACTAGTAGCTGTGACCAGTATGCATATCACACCCACAAAAGAAGGTTTAAGCCCACTTGAAATGATACATGGAAGGCCATATAAGATACCCTTACATCCAAACACCTACTGAGGAGTCTGAGCACACACTAGCAGAATACATGTCTAGGCTGTTAAGACGTACTAATGATTTTTGTTCTGCCTAGAAGATGAAAAGGTGCATGTGGGAGATTGGGTCTTAACAAAAGTAATAAGAAAAAGCAGTGGTACTCCCCAAGGTGGGATGGTCCTTTAAAAGTCCTCCTAACTACTCCTACTGCTATAAGGATAGCAGAGAGGTCTACCTGGATTCACCAGTCCCATTGCAAAAAAGTTTTACAGGCAGACTAGGGTCAGTTGGCTGCAAGAGGTTCCGAAAAATCCGGCTACAAAAGGGAGGTCTCGCACAAGGTGGGACTTTGTCTCAAACCGGTGTATTCTCCCTCCCCTTCCAACTCCCCTACCCTATCCGCTGGAACTCTGTAGCTGGTTAGGATGAAAGGGACAGTAATTATCCTTGGGTTACTGGTGACTCTAGGAGAGGCATCCATAAGAGGTGGGTAAACGCTATGGAAGAGCAGAGGAACCTTTGGATTGGGAAAGAACAGGAAAAGCATTGAATCTAACGTTTACAAAGGAAATAACTAGCTCTATACTGGTAGACTTCTGTCAGATTGCAGATTGTGGGAATACAATTGGGGCTAGAGGACTTCTATGGGCAGATAAATACATTTGCTGGCTTTGGAATAGGGCAGAATGTCAAGCATCGGATCAGGCCCTGTGGACCACAGTGCATCAAGATTGAGGGTATAATCTACCAGGGCCTAAAAAGAGTGGAATAAAGGAAAGACTCATAATTACAAAAGCGGCCAACTCCCCCTGCACACATAGTAAGAACAGTAACCAATTATTGATAACATTAAAGGAGCCAAGGAAGGAAGATCAGCGGTTGTACTCTATGGGAGCATGGGTGTCAGAAACTGACCCCTCAGGCAAATTTTTCCTTGAGGTATTACTACCCAATAAAACTAGACAACAGGAAAAGGTAGACACAGAAGGGAAAGAAGGAGGCCATACTAAAATAGAAATTCTGAGTAAAACTATAAGATTCACTAACCTAACAGTAGAAGATGCCGTAGCATTGGAAACGGGTTACCAAGAAAAAAATGAGTGGTTAGAATGGTTGAGGTACACGGTTAAAACTTTAGAAAAAGGGAAACTGTTTAGTTTGTGCAAGAGCCAGACCACATTTAGCAATGGTCCCAACGGTTTCCTCTAGATCACAATAAAAATCCAGAAGGTTTAAAATGTACGTTGCGGTTGTATAAGAGCTATAAACCTGAAACAAATTCTACCTGTCACACGTTGAGTTTGTTGTTTCCCCCAGTAACGAGACCTCAGATACCTCTGGCAGTTACTGCATATCCAAGCAACTTTACTTGTTTTGCACTCCCAGGGAACCGTAGCGGGATGGATCCTGGGTCACTGCCTGTGACTATTGTGCGCAGAGGATTAGCACGGGCAATGGTGGCTGGATTGAGCATGACATTCAGAGAGCTGATGTCTGGTGGATGTGTGGGGATAAGAAACTGCGAGCTAGGATACCGGCCAATGCCTGAGGGAATTGTGCTATGGTCCAGCTGGCTATGGTCCAGCTGGCTATGCCCCTGAGGATCCTATTAGAACACCCATGGACTAGAGTCACCAACGGTATCGAAGGGACACCTCTCCCATGGGGTCATTTGACTCACGGATCTACATAGATGAACAGGAGGTGCCGGAACGAGTTTAAGGCCAGGAATCAGGTGACAGCTGGGTTTGAGTCCCTTCTCTGGTGAATGACTATAAATAAAAATGTTAACTGGATTAACTATATATACTATAACCCAGGGCTCGACAAACCCCAGGTGCCAGGTCGCCCTGGCGACCAGAAACCGTGTGCCTGGGCTACCACCAGCCCACTCACTGCAACTCCCGACACCCCAGACATGCAGGGCTGGGCAGCCGATCCTTCTCTATCCCCCTGGCTGGTCTCCATGGTTGCCCCAGAGGCAGGCAGTAGTCCAATGTCTGGCTGTGAGTGACATGGGAGGGGAGGGGGCCGGCCTCCTCTTCTCTCACAGCCGCTGTCCCCTCCTCCTCCAATGCCCGAGCAGGGTCCGAGCATGAATGGCTTCTCTCTGTGGGAGCTGTTTGCTCTCTTCTGCTGCCTGCGCCACATCGCCGCCAAGCTGGGCTTCCCCTCAGAGCCCACGTACACAGTGCGGGTGGAGGTCAGGCTTCAGCAGAGGGTGACCTAGAAGCCTGTGTAGCCTCCTTCTGACAGAGTAGGCAGACTGTCAGAACTCGACTCGGAGCGGGAGGTTTTCTGGTGTAGGGGAGCTGCCTGGGCTGTGTGTAGGACAGCCATGGGGGGGGGGGGGGGGTCCTGTGTCTGTGCTGTGACATTCTCAGATGGCACTCCTTGTAAAATGTACTGTGTGCTGTGAGGTGGAGTAGGGGAGATGAGGCAGCTAGATATGCGTTAGAAGAGTCCATGTGGGAGATGTACATGTAGGCAGGAAGTGGCTGCAAAGAGGCAGCAGAAAATCAGCAGCACTGGGATACTTCTTTCATCCTTTTTTTGTATTTTATTTAGTGTAAGGCTTCATTTAGATGTGCAGTTGGGTTGTAAAAATGTGCAGTAGAGACATATTTTAGCTAGCCTTAAGCTGCTTTAGGCAACATATGAGGGTGTTTTACATTCTACAGTCATGATGCATTAGGCATAATAAGGAGTTTCCCCCTAGAGCAGGTTTTTAGTGTCAGGCTGTTTTCACACTATTGCAAATTGAATGTGGGTTTTCCCCGCATCCAATTTGCATGTTAGAAGATTGTGACCAGCTCTCTATGGAGCCGATTCACAGGGCTCCGGGATGGCTTTAAGAGCGAACTGCAAAAGGGTCCTATGCATCTTCTGGTCAGTTCCAGGTGGAATTCGACCAAAATTTCGTACTGAAATCAGACCTGAAACGGTAAATGGGGATGCCCCCGATCCCTGCTGTGAGCCCATCCGTGCTGCAATGTAAACCCAGCCTTACTCTATCTGGCCAGCCTAGAACCCTGATGTAACAGCGCTACATTGGAGTTATTGACTGGGTGCTCTGTTGCGCTGACAATCCATGCTAAGCTAAAAAAAACTGGCTCCTAATTTTTTTTAACTGGCTCCTACATTCAAAGCAAAGCAAATTTGTCAAGCCCTGCTATAACCAACAACAATTTGTAAACTATACTAGGGATGCTGTGAAGGGCCTAGCAGAAGAGTTGGTTCCCACATCTCTAATGGCATGGTAGAACCGAATAGCCTTAGATATGGTCCTAGTTGAAAGAGAAGGGGTATGCAAAATGTTTGCTAGCATGTGTTGCACCTTTATCCCTAACAATACAGCTCCTGGAGGGATTGTGACCAGAGCCCTGGAAGGACTGAATTAATAATTTAAATGAATTCTTGGAAAGCTCAGGTATTAATGATTCAACCACAAACTGGCTTGAAGGATGGTTCGGTAAGTGGACTGGACTTACCACGTTTGATCTCAATTGCTGAGGCTTTGGCCGTTTCGGTCACTTGCGGATGCTGCTGCATTCCCTGCATTCGAGGACTTTCACAAAAACTGATTGAAATTGCAGTCTCAACAACAATGTATCAAGCCCTTCCTACCTCTGAGGAGAACTATGTGGACATTGAAGCTCAACTTAATGAGATACAGTCCGAAAGTATATAACACAGGGACTATCATCAAAATGTGTTGTGATAAAATAGTCACACAAGAGGAGGGAATGTTAGAAAAGTTTTAAATGTTTATTGTGTGACTATTAAAAAAGAAAAACCCTGAGACTGATTTTTAAGGCAAAGCTTCTAAGCACATGTTTGAATGAACTTATTTTTGTCTTTGTCTAACAAGCTTTGCCATATATGGTAGAACAAAGCGTACAGGAACACTGATTAGCCAATAAAGTACATACATTTTGTACCAAGCACGATAACTGTGTTTCCTCAGCCAATATAAGCGTTATAGCTATATTAGGCCCCTTTCACACGGACGGATAGAATGGTGCTTTTAGCTGCGGATTTTCTAGTTTTCTACCCCAGCTAAAAGCACACAATGCTTTCCTATGGCCCCATTCACACACTTCGTTTAGCTGCGACTTCGTTACATGCGGTTCGGTGCGAATAAAAAAATAGCATTGAATGCGTCCAGGTGCGATGTAGCGCAGCTATATGCACATAACCGCAGGTAATCGCAGTCTTTTGTGTCAACTGCGGATAGCAGCATGAGAAGGGATTCAAGGGACCAAAAAAATAAATTAAAAAAGGGTTGCTATGGGAACGACTATATTAGATAACTGCAGCTGAACGCAACTGCACAGAAACGCATGTAATTGCACTCTACAAATGCAACTGATCGCTGTGCCTGGAGTCTTGAATTTCACCGGAAAAAATAAACATGCTAAACTTTGGCAGAACAGCCGTCCGTGTGAAAGGGGCCTTACTGTAGATATTAGGAGGGGGGCTGTACATCCCTTTGTATGATTCTTACTGCATTCTTTGACTTGTAAGCATCATCCTTTTATGTGACACACCTGAAATAAATTGTCTGATTTTTAATACATCTGGAGTTTAACTAATCACAGGAGAAGAATAATCCTAACATTCTCAATTGGATTTAGGTCTGGACTTTGACTGGGCCATTCTAACACATGAATATGCTTTTATTTAAAAAAAAATCCATTGCAGCTCTGGCTATATGTTTAGGGTCGTTGTCCTGCTGGAAGGTAAACTTCCAATTCAATCTGAAGTATTTTGCAGACTCTAAAGCCCAATAAACACTATCAGATTTTCTGCAGATTTTTTCCTTCAGATTTACCAAAACCATATAATATGAGGTCAAACCTTAGGAGTTTCAATTTGTATCCAATCAGGCAGACCCTTGCACTACATGGTTTTGGTAAATCTGAAGACACAAATCAGCAGAAAATCTGATAGTGTGTATGGGGCTTAAAGTGGTTGTAAACCCTTACAAACCACTTTGACCTACAGGTAAGCCTAGATTAAGGCTTACCTGTAGGTCCAAGAAATATCTCCTAAACCGTGTTAAACCTACACGGTTTAGGAGATATTTACAAAAAGACAGGCACCGCTGTCTACGGCGCGGCTCGCAGGCGCACTGAGCACGCAGCAGATCACGGCGCTATGCCGCTCGTATCGGCTCCTATGCGCGTGTCACAGCTCCGGAGCAGCGAGACCCGGAAGTCACTCTGGGATACATGGCAGCAGTGAAGATAAAGGAGGAGGACCGCTTCAGGGGCTTCGTTCTCAGGTAAGTTATTCATGATGAGCTAGTATGCTATGCATACTAGCTCATTATGCCTTTGCCTTGCAGATTGCATTTTTTTTTTTTAAAGTGCCTTTACTTCCTCTTTAAGGCCTCATGAACACTGCTGCTGGTAACCGGATGTTTAGGAGCAGTTGGGTGTTTTTTTCAGCTGCCCCTGAATTCTCCTCTATGTTAGCTTATCAGTACATGTACACGGAGTCCTTTCTAGTAATTTCTAGGCAGTTGAGTTTAGAAGCACTTTTGGAAAGAGAAAAAAATGCATTCAGGACGGATGTTCAGAGGCATTTGAAACGCCAAATGCCTATAACAGCCTGTAAACACAGTAAGTCACGTTTAGCCACATTTCGTTTACAGACATTTTTAATGGAGATACATTTTTCACTATTTGGAAAAAAAAAATCTCCTAAAAGCAAACGCGGCTAAACGTGGCAAAACTGACATTTTTAAACTTTAGACGTTTACTATCTGTCAAGTTAAATTGTTCAGGGGAGGTTGTAAAACGTCCCGTGTACATTAAGCCTAACAGGTTTATGTCTAAAATTGCCCTGGACCGCTTGGCTGCATCTCTGATTAATGCTCTCCTTGCCGGGCCTGTCAGTCTAGGTGGACAGCCATGTTTTGTTAAGCCCCATACACACTATCAGTTTTTCTGCTGAGTTTTTCCTTCAGGTTTACCAAAACCATGTAGTAGAAGGGCCTGCCTGATTGCATACACATTGAAACTCCTAAGGTTTGACCTCATATTATATGGTTTTGGTAAATCTGAAGGAAAAACTCAGAAGAAAAACTGATAGTGTGTATAGGGCTTTAGGTTTGCAGTTGTGTCATACTCTTTCCATTTTCAGATGATGGATTTCAACAGTGCTCCATGAGATGTTCAAATCTTGGGATTTTTTTTATACCCTAACCCTGCTTTAAATTTCTCCACAACTTTATCCCTGACCTGTCTGGTGAGTTCATTATTATTATTATTATACACGATTTATATAGCGCCAACAGTTTATGCAGTGCTTTACAATGTATGGGGGGGACAACACAATTACAGTGCAATACAATAGGTACCGGAGGGCCCTGAGTTCATGATGCTGTTTGTTCACTAAGGTTCTCTAACAAACCTCTGAGGACTTCAAAGAACAGCTTTATTTATGCTGAGATTCAATTACACACAGGTGGACTCTATTTACTAATTAGGTCAGGGCTTGACAAATTTGTTTGGAATCTAGGAGCCAGCTTAAAATGTTAGGAGCCAGGTCGGTAACGGCGATCCGGACCTGTCCCTGGCCTGACATGGAGACGAGTGAGAGGAAGATAGCGCCGCAGCCCCCCCTGTCTCCAAGTCATTGCCCATAGCTCTTAGAGGGACATTTTATTTTTATTTTTTTTTCAAATGACAATTTTTTTTTTAATTGCATTTTAGTGTAAATATGAGATGTGAGGTCTCTCTGACCCCCGATCTCATATTTAAGAGGACCTGTCATCCTTTTTCTATTACAAAGGATTTTTACATTCCTTGTAATAAGAATAAAAGTGACACAATTTTTTTTTTAAAAGAACAGTGAAAAAATAAAAATAAAAAAGTTTAAAATAAGAAAGAATTTTTTTTTTTTTAACCACTTAACCACTTGCCGACCGCCGCACGCCGATGTACGTCGGCAGAATGGCACGGGCAGGCATAAGCACGTACATGTACGTGATTTGCCTCCCGCGGGTCGGGGGCCCGATCGGGCCCCCGCCCGGTGCCTGCGGCGGTCGGTTTTCGTTCGGGAGCGATCCCGGACGAGGGGACGGCCATTCATTCATGGCCACCCCCTCGCGATCGCTCCCGACGAATGGAAATCCCCGGTGACATCACTTCCTCTCCTGTAATGTAAACACAGGAGAGGAAGTGATGTATTCTCTCCTCCGTGTCGGTATTTTTCGTTCCGACACGGAGGAGAGCGGATCAGTGAGTTGCACCAACACATCCCACACACAGTAGAACATGCCAGGCACACTCACACCCCCCCTTTACCCCCCGATCACCCCCCCAATTACCCCTGCCCCCCAGTCACAGTGACACCAATGTCATTTTTTTTTTTTTTTTTTTTTTTTTTGCATTGGTGTCATTTGTGACTGTAATAACTGTTAGGGCAGTTAGGGTTAGCCCCCTTTAGTTCTAATGTACCCCCCTAACCCCCCCAATAAAGGTTTAACCCCGTGATCACCCCCCGTCGCCAGTGTCACTAAGGCTGGGTTCACATTGCAGCGGTTTATGAGAACGAATGTGATTCGCACCGCACTGCAGTGCAAATCACATCCGATCTCTGTGCGATTCGAGTTCAGCCATTCGCCGCACCCGCCGCACCCGCCACACCCGCCGCACCCGCCGCAAATTCGCACGGGACCCTTTTTTTGGCCCGCAGCAGAATCGGATCGCATGGGTGTTCACACCATGCGATCCGAGTTTGCAGATCGCACTGCGATATGCGAACTGATCTGGGGGTGTCAGTAACATTTCACTGACACTCCCAGCAGTTCGCATAGGGCAGTGTGAACTGCCGCCGGGAGGCATGCGATGCGGGAACCCGCCGCGGATTCGCGGCGTTTCCGCATCGCTCCAGTGTGAACCCAGCCTAATAAGCGATCATTTTTCTGATCGCCGTATTAGTGTCACAGGTGACGCTAGTTAGGCAGGTAGGTATTTAGGTTCGCCGCAGCTTTTTATAGCGCTAGGGACCCCCATATACTACCGCATAAAGCCCCCTGATTGCCCCCTAGTTAACCCTTTCACCAGTGATCACCATATAACTGTTACAGGTGACGCTGGTTGGTTAGTTATTTTTTTATAGTTTCAGGGCACCCGCCATTTATTACCTAATAAAGGTTTAACCCCCTGATCACCCGGCAGGTGTCATTTGTGACTAATAACTGTTAGGGCAGTTAGGGTTAGCCCCCTTTAGTTCTAAGGTACCCCCCTAACCCCCCCAATAAAGGTTTAACCCCGTGATCACCCCCCGTCGCCAGTGTCACTAAGGCTGGGTTCACATTGCAGCGGTTTATGAGAACGGATGTGATTCGCACCGCACTGCAGTGCAAATCACATCCGATCTCTGTGCGATTCGAGTTCAGCTATACAGATAGTATGGCTGAATTCGTGTCGCACCCGCCGCACCCGCCGCAAACTCGCACGGGACCCTTTTTTTGGTCCGCAGCAGAATCGGATCGCATGGGTGTTCACACCATGCGATCCAAGTTTGCAGATCGCACTGCGATATGCGAACTGATCTGGGGGTGTCATTAACATTTCACTGACACTCCCAGCAGTTCGCATAGGGCAGTGTGAACTGCCGCCGGGAGGCATGCTATGCGGGAACCCGCCGCGCATTCGTGGCGTTCCCGCATCGCTCCAGTGTGAACCCAGCCTAATAAGCGATCGTTTTTCTGATCGCTGTATTAGTGTCACAGGTGACGCTAGTTAGGCAGGTAGGTATTTAGGTTCGCCGCAGCTTTTTATAGCGCCAGGGACCCCCATATACTACCGCATAAAGCCCCCTGATTGCCCCCTAGTTAACCCTTTCACCAGTGATCACCATATAACTGTTACAGGTGACGCTGGTTGGTTAGTTATTTTTTTATAGTTTCAGGGCACCCGCCATTTATTACCTAGTCTCACTAGTGTACCCCTAAATTTAGGGGTGTCTACTTTCTAAAATGGGGTCATTTGGGGGGGGGGGTTTGTGCCATCTTGGCATTTTATGGCCTTCAAAACTGTAACGCCCTTAGAAAGCCTGAAGGCGGTGCTTGGTTTTTGGGGCCCCGTACGCGGCTAGGCTCCCAAAAAGTCCCACATATGTGGTATCCCCGTACTCAGGAGAAGCAGCAGAATTTATTTTGGGGTGTCATTTCACATATGCCCATGGCATGCGTGAGCAATATATCATTTAGTGACAACTTTGTGAAAAAAAAAAAAAGTTTGTAATTTTCCCGCAACTTGTGGCAAAATATAAAATATTCCATGGACTCAACATGCCTCTCAGCAAATAGCTTGGGGTGTCTACTTTCTAAAATGGGGTCATTTGTGGGGGTTTTGTGCCATCTTGGCATTTTATGGCCTTCAAAACTGTAATAGGTAGTGAGAAGTGAACTCAAAAAATTACGCCCTTAGAAAGCCTGAAGGCGGTGCTTGGTTTTCGGGGCCCCGTACGCGGCTAGGCTCCCAAAAAGTCCCACATATGTGGTATCCCCGTACTCAGGAGAAGCAGCAGAATTTATTTTGGGGTGTCATTTCACATATGCCCATGGCATGCATGAGCAATATATCATTTAGTGACAACTTTGTGAAAAAAAAAAAAAAAAAAAAAAAGTTTGTAATTTTCCCGCAACTTGTGGCAAAATATAAAATATTCCATGGACTCAACATGCCTCTCAGCAAATAGCTTGGGGTGTCTACTTTCTAAAATGGGGTCATTTGTGGGGGTTTTGTGCCATCTTGGCATTTTATGGCCTTCAAAACTGTAATAGGTAGTGAGGCGTGAAATCAAAAATTTACGCCCTTAGAAAGCCTGAAGGCGGTGCTTGGTTTTCGGGGCCCTGTACGCGGCTAGGCTCCCAAAAAGTCCCACATATGTGGTATCCCCGTACTCAGGAGAAGCAGCAGAATTTATTTTGGGGTGTCATTTCACATACGCCCATAGCATGTGTGAGCAATATATCATTTAGTGACAACTTTGTGTAAAAAAAAAAATAAAATTTTTTTTTTGTCATTATTCAATCGCTTGAGGCAAAAAAATAAAATATTCAATGGGCTCAACATGCCTCTTATCAATTTCCTTAGGGGGTCTACTTTCCAAAATGGGGTCATTTGGGGGGGTTTTGTACTGCCCTGTCATTTTAGCACCTCAAGAAATGAGATAGGCAGTCGTAAACTAAAAGCTGCGTAAATTCCAGAAAACGTACCTTAGTTTGTAGATGTGACAACTTTTGCGCAAACCAATAAATATACAATTATTGACTTTTTTTTTACCAAAGACATGTGGCTGAATACATTTTGTCCTAAATGTATGACTAAAATTGAGTTTATTGGATTTTTCTAATAACAAAAAGTAGAAAATATCATTTTTTTTCAAAATTTGCGGTCTTTTTACGTTTATATCGCAAAAAATAAAAATCGCAGAGGCAATCAAATACCATCAAAAGAAAGCTCTATTTGTGGGAAGAAAAGGACGCAAATTTTGTTTGGGTACAACATTGCATGACCGCGCAATTACCAGTTAAAGCAGCGCAGTGCCAAAGTGTAAAAAGACCTCTGGTCATTTACCAGCAAAATGGTCCGGTCTGAAAGTGGTTAAGGACCAGGCCTCTTTTTCAGACTTGGTGTTTTCATGTTTAAAACTGTTTTTTTTGCTAGAAAATTACTTAGAACTCCCAAACATTTTATATTGTTTTTTTTCTAACACCCTAGAGAATAAAATGGCGGTCATTGAAATACTTTTTTTTACACCGTATTTGCGCAGCGGTCTTACAAGCGCACTTTTTTTTTTAAAAAATGCACTTTTTTGAATAAAAAAATAAGACAACAGTAAAATTAGCCCAATTTTTTTTATATTGTGAAAGATAATGGTATGCCAAGTAAATTGATACCCAACATGTCACGCTTCAAAATTGCGCGCGCTCGTGGAATGGCGTCAAACTTTTAGCCTCAAAAATCTCCATAAGCGACATTTAAAAAATTCTACAGGTTGCATTTTTTGCGTTACAGAGGAGGTCTAGGGCTAGAATTATTGCTCTCGCTCTACCGATCGCGGCGATACCTCACATGTGTGGTTTGACCACCGTTTTCATATGCGGGCGCTACTCACGTATGCGCCCGCTTCTGTGCGCAAGCTCGTCGTGACGGGGTGTTTTTAAAAAAAAAATTTTTTTTTCTTATTTATTTTAATTGATTTTATTTATTTTTACACTGTTTAAAAAAAAAAAAAAAATGGATCACTTTTATTCCTATTACAAGGAATGTAAACATCCCTTGTAATAGAAAAAAGCATGACAGGTCCTCTTAAATATGAGATCTGGGGTCAAAAAGTCCTCAGATCTCATATTTGGGCTAAAATGCAAAAAAAAAAAAAAAAAAAAAAAATCTGACATTTAAAAAAAAAAATACCTTTAAGAGGTATGGGCGGAAGTGACGTTTTGACGTCGCTTCCGCCCTCCTATGGTATAGAGACGAGTCTGGGCCATCTTAGCCTCACTTGTCTCTATGCCCAGCTAGGAAGAGGACCCGATCGCCTCCGCCGCTACCGACGGCTCCGGTAAGCGGCGGAAGGTGCGGCGGGAGGGGGGGTGGCACCTCTCCCGCCGCCGATAGCGGTGATCTCGCGGCGAATCCGCCGCGGAGACCACCGTTATCGTACAGCCGACCGCCGCCTGAAGAGATGGATATCTCGGTTGTGGCAGCAGCTGCTGCCGTTACCGAGATATCCCTCTTCAAAAAAAGGACGTACATCCCCGTGAGGCGGTCCACAAGTGGTTAAACGTGCCCTGTCCCGCCTGCATATGAAAGCGGTGTTCAAACCACACATAGGAGGTATCGCCGTGATCGGTAGAGCGAGAGCAATAATTCTAGCCCTGGACCTCCTCTGTAACTCAAAACATGCAACCTGTTGAATTTTTTTAAACGTCGCCTATGGCAGGGGTTGACAAATTTGCCAGCTAAAAAAGTTAGGAGCCAGGTCCGTGATGGCGATCTGGACCTGTCCCTGGCCTGACATGGAGACGAGTGAGGGGAAGATAGCCCCCAGCCCCTCACCTGTCTCCAAGTCATTGCCCATAGCTCTTAGAGGGACATTTTATTTTTTTCAGATGACAAATTTTTTTTAAATTGCATTTTAGTGTAAATATGAGATGTGAGGTCTCTCTGATCCCAGATCTCATATATAAGAGGACCTGTGATGCTTTTTTCTATTACAAGGGATTTTTACATTCCTTGTAATAGGAATAAAAGTGACACACTTTTTTTTTTTTTTTTTTTTTAAAGAACATTGAAAAAAATAAAAATAAAAGTTAAAATAAGAAAAAAAAATATTTTAAACGCGCCCTGTCCCGCCAAGCTTGCGTGCAGAAGCGAACGCATATATGAAAGCGGTGTTCAAACCACACATGTGAGGTATCGCTGCGATCGATAGAGTGAGAGCAATAATTCTAGCCCCAGACCTCCTCTGTAACTTAAAACGTGCAACCTGTAGAATTTTTTAAACGTCGCCTATGGAGATTTTTAAGGGTAAAAGTTTGTCGCCATTCCATGAGCGGGCGCAATTTTGAAGTATGTCATGTTGGGTATCGATTTACTCGACGTAACATTATCTTTCACAATATAAAAAAAAATTGGGCTAACTTTACTGTTGTCTTATTTTTTTTGTTATTAAATACATTTTCCCCAAAAAAGTGTGCTTGTAAGTCCGCTGTGCAAATACAGTGTGACAGACAGTATTGCAACGACCACCATTTTATTCTCTAGGGTGTTAGAATAAAATATATATATAATGTTTAGGGGGTTCTGAGTAAAGGGAAGGAGATGGAGCTTCCCCTGCCTGCCAGCCTATTAGCATTGCTGGTTGTAATTCCAACGGCCACCACAAGAGGGCGCCAGATTCCAGAAGGAACCATAGAATCGTAGAAGGCCTCAAAGCCGGGGGCTCAATTGCCGGCCGCCGGCGGCGCGGCCCGACGCGATCACGCCGGGGGGGTCTGCGGTGACAGGATACCCCCAGCTGTGATGCCCCAGGCCGCTATTTCTAGTCGCAAATGCGACCTGGCGCCCGGGTTTTGTCGAGCCCTGGTCTATGGAGATTTTAAAGGGTAAAAGTTTGTCGCCATTCCATGAGCGAGTGCAATTTTGAAGCGTGACATGTTGGGTATCAATTTACTCGGCGTAACATTATGTTTCCCAATATAAAAAAATAATTGGGCTAACTTTACTGTTGTCTTATTTTTTTATTAAATAAAATTATTTTTCCCGAAAAAAGTGCGCTTGTAAGTCCTCTGCGCAAATACGGTGTGACAGACCGTATTGCAACAACCACCATTTTATTCTCTAGGGTGTTAGAATAAAAAATATATATAATGTTTAGGGGGTTCTAAATAAAGGGAAGCAGATAGGCAGGTAATAGAAAAACAGGCAGAGAAAGCTCCATTAACATTGCTGGTTGTCATGCCAACGGCCACCACAAGAGGGCACCAGATTCCAGAAGGAATCATAGGACCGCAGAAGGCCTCAAAGCCGCGGCCTCAATTACCAGCCACCGGCGGAACGGCCCGACACAATCACGCTGGGGGGGTCCACGGAGACAGGAAACCCCCAGCTGTGCTGCCCCAGGCGCCAGGTCGCTATTTCTAGTCGCAAATGCGACCTGGCGCCCGGGTTTTGTCGAGCACTGAATTAGGTGACTTCTGAAGGCAATTGGTTCCACTAGATTTTAGTTAGGGGTATCAGAGTAAAGGGGACATAATACAAATGCACGCCACACTATTCAGATATTTATAAAAAAAAATTTGAAAAACATTTATAATTTTCCTTCCACTTTGTGCCACATAAAATCCCCCAAGAAAATACATTTACATTTTTGGCTGTAACATGAGAAAATGTGGAAAATTTCAAGGGGTATGAATACTTTTTCAAGGCACTGTATATGCGATTCTGTACCTCCAGGTAGGGGACATGCATGCTGCCAGCGCACTGCTTCTGCTGTGATTAGTCACAGCAGAAGCCGATCAGCGGGTGATGGCCAATGGATGTCCTCCGTCGCCCACTTATTGTCGAGGAGAGAGGTTGGACAGATCTCTGCCTTTGTAAACAAGGCAGAGCTCCATCCTGACAGCGGGGATGTGGTGAATTTAAAGCACCACACAAAGTACACAAAAACACAGGCTAGGCACACATTTAACCCTTTGATTAACCTAGATGTTTAACCACTTTAAAACTAGCCTCGTTTTGAGATTTTGGTGTTTACAAGTTTAAAACATTTTTTTTTGCTAAAAAATTACTTAGAACTCCCAAACATTATATATTGTTTTTTTTTCTACCACTCTAGAGAATAAAATGGCGGTCATTGCAATACTTTTTTTTACACCGTATTTGCGCAGCGGTCTTACAAGCGCACTTTTTTTGGAAAGAAACTCACTTTTTTGAATAAAAAAATAAGACAACAGTAAAGTTAGCCCAATTTATTTTATATTGTTGAAATATAATGTTACGGCAAGTAAATTGATACCCAACATGTCACGCTTCAAAATTGCGCCCGCTTGTGGAATGGCGTCAAACTTTTACCCTTAAAAATCTCCATAGACGTTTATAAAAATTCTACAGGTTGCATGTTTTGAGTTACAGAGGTCTAGGGCTAGAATTATTGCTCTCACTCTAACGATTGCGGTGATACCTCATTTGTGGTTTCACCACCATTTTCATATGCGGCCACTACTCACGTATGCGTTGGCTTCCTTGCGCGAGCTCGTCGGGCCAGGCGCTTTCAATTTTTTTTATTATTATTTATTTTACTTAATTTTATAAATTTTTGCAGTTTAAAAAAAAAAAAAAAAAAATGTGGGTCACGTTTATTCCTATTACAAAGAATGTAAACATCCCTTATAATAGAAAAAAACATGACAGGTCCTCTTAAATATGAGATCTGGGGTCACAAAGTCCTCAGATCTAATATTTGGACTAAAATGCAATTAAAAAAAAAAAATTGTCATTTGAAAAAATGACTTTGAAAAAATGGGCCTTTAAGAGCTATGGGTGGAAGTGACGTTTTGACGTTGCTTCTGCCCTGCTATGGTATGGAGACGGGTGGGGGCCATCTTAGCCTCACTCGTCTCCATACCCAGGCACAGAGATGACCCGATCACCTCCAATAATGGCCCTCTCCCGCCACGATAACGGTGATCTCACAGCGAATCCACTGCAGAGACCACCATTATTGTAAATACAACCAGCTGCTGCCGTTACTGAGTTATCCATCTTCAAAGTGCCAACGTATATGTACAGGAGGCAGTCTCCAAGTGGTTAACCCCTTCCTAGCCAGTGTCATTAGTACAGTGACATATATCTATATTTTTAGCACTCTATTAGTGTCACTGGTTCCCACAGTGTCAGAATGTCCGCCACAATGTTGCGTTCCTGCTATAAGTCGCTGATTGCCACAATTACTAACATATTAAAAAAAAATTCCAGTATATATCCCATCGTTTGTAGATGCTATAACTTTTGCCCAAAACCATATTTACGCTTATTGGAATTTTTTTTTTTTTTTATACAATAATATGTAGCAGAATACATATTGGCCTAAATTTATGAAGAAATTCGATTTTTAAAATTTGGCCTGGTCATGAAAGGGGGGGGGGGGGTAAAGTCTTCCAGAGGTCAAATGGGTAAACATGTACTATCAGACTCATTACCTATGTATGTTATTTGGTAATCTGACCCTTACTAATAAACACAACCTAGATTTACATCCTATCATTTTGGATATGGTAAATTTTAGGCACATTTTACATTCAGAAAAAAATTGATCAATCTTGAAAGTCTAAAACTTCACTTTTATTTCAAATATTTAAAGATGAACAAAACCCTCCTATCCTATCCTTTACATCCAAGAAAGCTGCCATCTTAGCCTCTATTTCATCTTCAGTTGCCATAGTGCTGCACATGTGATCAGTTATAACACCAACCATTTCATGGCTTGACACTTCAGCTGAGAGCACAAGTAAACATGACAGTTATCATTCACGACATGATTTTAATGTAACTGTTTTGCAAAATGGTTAAATTAAATTAAAGGGTAGAGCTTTGCTTTAACCACTTCAGCTCCAGAACGATTTGCCCCCTTAATGATCAGGCCATTTTTGTTAAAGCACTGCGTCGTTTTAACTGACAATTGCGCAATTGTGCAACGTTGTTCCCAAACAAAATTGACTTCATTTTTTTCCTACAAATAGATCTTTCTTTTTGTGGTATTTGATCACCTCTGCGGTTTTTGTTTTTTGCGTTATAAGCAAAGAGTGACAATTTGAACTTTACAGTTCCATCCAGGGGGCGGTCCCTCCAGTAACAACCCCTCAGCCTGCTTCCTGCAGCTTCAGTACGTCAACAAGCAGTAAAGCGTAAACCAATGGGAGGGGAGGGTGCTGTGTCAGTCAGTGAACTTCAGAGAAAAGGTTTTTACGGTGAGTACAAAAATCCTATTTTCTCTTTCGTTCACTGACTGACACAGCTCCATTATTCTTGACCATAGGGACGTCCCCATGCAGTGTCATAACAAGGGGTGGGAACAGCATAAAAACTTCATCCACAACCAGAAGTGCTCCCTAACAGGGGAGTCACCACCTTATCTAGCCGCATCAGAACTTGCGGTCAGCAATGCAACACTGCACTATACTCAAAATTAACTGTATTTTTTTTAAAACAGAATAAAGAGTGCAGAATTGCAACATTACCCGGCCGCCTGCAAAACTTTGCGGCCAAAGCAGGCATCAGACCATGCGCTTACATCCACTTTGTAGAATTTGGTAAAAGTGTGAACGGACAAAAAAGTCGCTGCCTTACACACTTGATCGACTGACGCTTGATATCGGAAAGCACAAGAGGTTCCAATAGCCCTGGTGGAATTTGCCATGACAGAAAAGGGGGACAGCTGCCTCTTCAAGGTGTAGGCCTGTACCACAATCTGTCTGATCCACCTAGAAATGGTGGCCGACGAGACCACCATACCTTTTTTCGGACCAGCTACCAAAACAAACAGAGAGTCTGACTTCCGAAAGGGAGCCGTGGCAGACAAATACACCCATAGAGCCCGTACCATGTCCAGGGAATGGAGGGCCACCTCCTTAGGATGTGTTGGTTTAGGATAGATGGTAACACAATGTCTTCATTGATGTGGAACGCCGAAACCACCTTCGGCAGAAAAGAAGGTTGCAGATGCAACACCACCTTATCCTTATGGATAACCAGATAGGGCGACTTGCAAGACAAGGTCACCAGTTCCAAAACCCTCCTGGCCGAGGTAATGGCCACTAGAAAGACCACTTTCTGGGAAAGAGTCAACAAGGGAATTTTCCTGATGTTCTCAAACGGCGGTTTCTGAAGCACTGATAACACCAGGTTCAGATCCCACGGGGGTAAAGGTGGACGCACTGGAGGAACTACATGCCAGACTCCTTGAATAAAAGTGCTCACTAGAGAATGAGACTCCAGGGGTCATTGAAAAAAAGACAGCCAAGGCTGATATCTGTCCTTTAATGGTGCTTAAAGCCAATTTCTGGTCTACTCCTCGCTGTAGAAACAGCAGGATCCTGGAAACGGAATAGGTGCATGGTCGCCACCCTTTCTCTTCACACATGGAGATGTAGGCCTTCCAGGTACAATGGTATATCTTCAGAGAAGAAGATTTCCGTGCCCTCAACATAGTTGAAATCACCGAGTCTGATAGGCCTCGGTTCCTTAGCACCTGGCTCTTAACAGCCATGCCATTAAAACCAGCGATGGTAAAGCAGGATGGAGAATCGCACCTTGACACAGAAGATCTTCTTGCATCAGTAGTCGCCAGGGAGCGTCCGCAACCAGGTGTACTAGATCGGTGTACCAGGGGCACCGAGGCCAATCTGGGGCAATCAGTATTACTGGAATCCCCTCAGTCTCCACTCTGTGGAGTAGACGTAGTAGTAGCTTTAGCGGAGGAAAGGCGCAGATCAGTCTATACTGACCCCACAAAGCCACCAGCGCGTCTGACACGTCTACCCAAGGATCTCTTGTCCTGGATACGAATCTCGGCACCTTCCAATTGAGATGGGAAGCCAGGAGATCCACGTCTGGTGTGCCCCATCGCAGGCACAGTAGCCTGAACACCTCCGGATGCAACACCCATTCTCCTGGGTCCAGCATCTGGCGACTTAGGTAGTCCGCCTGCCAGTTTTCTACTCCTGGGATAGGGCCGGTACATGTCGTTCACCCACTGAAGGATGTGAGTGACCACCACTCCCCATGTGGAGAGGCATAGCTTGATCGCTCGAAGCTCCAGCACATTGATCGGCAACTTGGATTCCTCCCCCGACCAGAGGCCCTGGGTCGAGTGTACTCCCAGTCTGGCGTCCATTGTGATCACTGTCCATGTAGAGGTAGGAACGACTTCCTGGACCGAAGTGCCGGGGACATCAGCCACCACAGCAGGGAGTTCCTGACTAATTGGCTCATCCGAATCTGCCGATCCAAGGATACCAGAGATTTGTCCAATTTTGTCAAGATCTCCTTCTGCAAGACTCTGGTATGAAACTGGGCGTACGGTACTGCCTCGAAGGAGGTCACCATGAGGCCCAGGACTCGCATGCAGAAGCATAGCAATGACCACCTGCGGGTTATCAATAGTTTTTACCGTGGTTCTGAGTTTGCAGCTTGTCTGAAGGCAGAAACACGCTCGCTTCCATGGAGTCCAGCAGTAGGCTTAGGTACTCCAAGCACTGAGTCGATATGAGCACCGACTTCTTTAGGTTCAACAGCCACCCAAATTCCTGCAGGGTTTGCATGGTGATCGCCACATCCTCCTTTAATTCTGAGGCGGCAGATTCTCTCAGGAGGAGATCGTCTAGATAACCTACGATCGCGATCCCGCGTTGTAGCAACAATGCCAAAATTGGAGCCAATACCTTGGTAAAGGCTCGGGGAGCGGATGCCAATCCAAAGGGGAGGGCCACAAACTGGTAGTGGGCTTCCCTAACTGCAAATCGCAGAAACCTCTGATGCCGGAGGCTTGTGGGTATGTGCAGGTACGCAGCGACCACTGAGCAAACTGATTCCATTCTGAACCTCTGTACTTTTACAAAGCAATTGAAGGCTTTTTGGGTCCAAGATTGGACATACCCCTTCTTTTGTGGGGACTACAAACAGATTGGAGTAGAACCCCTGGAACCTTTCCGACTCCGGAACAGGCACTATCACCCCGCAGCTTAGCAGGTCCCTTACCGCCCCCATTAGGGCTTCACGGCGAGCCGGGAGTAAGGGTATGCTGGAGGGAAAGAATCTGTTCGGTGGCCAACAGAGGAACTCTATCTTGTAGCCAGAGGAAATCAGTTTGCAGACCCATTGGTCAGACAGCCAAGAGGCCCACCGGGCTGCAAACTCCCGAAGGCGACCCCCCACCCGTGTGAAGGGCGGGGCACTTTTGCTCACAGGCTTGCGGTTCCAGGGATGCTTTTGTCCCTCAGAGGTCGTCCTGTCGGACTGGGATCGTTTAGTCGAAGCCCCAGACAGACAAAAAAGCCTCTTTTGAGCGGAAAATGAGGGCCCTTGCCTGCGGCGTGGCTCCTTCGTCTTCCTGGTCTGTGGGAGCAAGGTACTCTTCCCATCTGTGGCATTCTTAATGATGTCATCTAACCAAGCTCCAAAGAGCCGCTCACCAAGGAAGGGTAGATCCATCAGGGCTTTTTTAGATGCTTGGTCCGCAGAACAGCATTTTAGCCAAATCAGGCGCCACAGCACCACTGCTGACACTGAAGCCCTGAATAGCAGAGGAAGCGTATCCAGGGCCGCTTCACAAACGTACTTAAGGCCTTGCACTAACTGGTCTGCTAGTTCCACGCACACGGGAGTAGCCTGCTGCTTCTCCAATTCACTGTGCAAAAGTTTTGCCCGCTCACAAAGTGTCTGTGACACAAGTACTGTGGCCAGTACTGGTCGCATTGCAGACCCCACCACCGTAAACAAGGAACGGGCCACTGCCTCGGCCTTCCTGTCCGTAGGGGCCTTAAATGCAGGAGTCCCCTCTACCAGGATCCTGGTTACTTTATTTAATCTGGATACTGGGGGGTCCACGACCGGAGGAGCCGACCATTTTTTAAGAAGGCGCTCCTCAAAGGGGTAACGCACCGCCATACTTTTTGGGACCGAAAAGGTCCTACAGAAACACTTAGGTGCACGAGCTGGCTTACGGGACCAAAAAGGGACCACTACTTCAGCAGAGGGACCTGCTGTATCCTGAATTTTCAGGGTATCATACACAGCTGTGATAAGTGCTCCAACTAGCGATTTGTCTTGCACGGACCCGGACGGGGACTCATCTTCACTGTCCGAACGGTCCTGGTCAGCGTCATCTGAAGCAACAGAGCAGGGGCCACAAGCCTTAGCGGGGCTCAAGTCTGCGTCAGAGCTCTCCCTGGAGGACAGGGGGGGCAGGGCTGCTTTTTACTTCTGCAAACCGGAAGTGATGTCCTGTGGGTTACTAGTTTTGAGACCTGGTCGAAGACGATTCCGGCTTTGTTCGGGTCACCGGCAAGTTGGTGGACGTGTTGGCTGGTCGCTCGGGCCTCTTGGTGGGACGGGAGAGCCTGGGCAAGCCAGGGAAGGTGGCGGGGGGATTAGCCACATCGGTTGTTATCCCAAGAAAGCCAACCGCCTGCTCTAAAAAACGCTGCACGCATCACCCTGGTACAGGCTGGCGTAAAGGGATAAAATGTCCACGGGATGGGTGCACGTGAATTCATTAATTTTTTGCTAGAAAATTACTCAGAACTCCAAATTCTATATGTGTGTGTGTGTGTGTGTGTGTTTTTTTTTTACAGACACCCTAGGGAATAAAATGGTGGTCATTGCAACTTTTTATCTTACATTGTAAGACATTGCATGGTATTTGCGCAATAATTTTTCAAGCGCCTCTTTTTTGGGAAAAAAATGAATTAAAAAATAACAAAACAGTAGAGTTAGGCCAATTTTTTTGTATAATGTGAAAGATGAGGTTACGCCAAGTAAATAGATACCTAACATGTCACGATTTAAATTTGCGCACACTCGTGGAATGCGCCAAACTTTGGTACTTAAAGATCTCCATAGGCTACGCTTTGAAAATGTTTACAGGTTACCAGTTTAGAGTTACAGAGGTCTAGTGCTAGAATTGTTGCACACACGCTAACGCACGTGGCAATACATCACATGTGTGGTTTGAACGGCGTTTACATATGTGGGCGGGACTTACATGTGCGTTCGCTTCTGAGCGTGAGCTACCGGGGACAGGGGCGTTTTAAAATTAATGTAATTTTTTATTTTTTTATTTTTGCACTTTAAAAAAAAATTTTTTTAAGCACTTTTATTCCTATTACAAGGGATGTAAAAATCCCTTGTAATAGGAATGGCGTGTGACAGGTCCTCTTTATGTAGAGATGTGGGGTCATAAGACCCCACACCTCTCCACCAGGCTGGAAAGCATGAGATGGGGAAAAAAAATCACCGATCTCATGCTGACAGCCGCGATTGTGGTTTATTTCCGACATCACGCCCGGGCCTCCGACGGTCATAGAGATGACTGGTGACCATCTGGTCACCGGAAATCTCTATACTCATCTCTAGGCTCCAGATGGCACGGGAGAGCCCGGAGAAGCACCAGATGGCAGGAGGGGGGGGGGGGTGTCCCGTCCCGTGTACGAACGATCAAGCGGTGGAATTGTCGCTATGATCATTCTTATCGTGCACAGAATCGCCGGCCGGAAAGAATGGTATCTGAATTAGAACTGTAGCTGCAGGCATCATTCAGATATTCCCACTCAATGTCAAGGATGTCATATGACACCCTTAGCATTGAAGTGGTTAAACATACCTAGGTGGATGCAGCATCGGTCCGAATATTATAACACGGCAGATCACTCGGTTCTCACAGCTCCCTGAGCAGAGTGCCGGTGACCGTCAGTCACCCCTCTCTGCTCTGCTCTCTAGCTCACTGGAATGCTGGGCTGTGGAGGGTGCAGGAGCGGCCAGGTCAGGCTCTCAACGGCTCGCTGAGAGGTAGGTGCCGGTGTTGTGTCGAATAATGCCTCCCATCGAAAAATGCCTCCAATGAGTCTGCACATGCGCAGTATGCAACGTCACTTCAGCTGGAAGGACCTGAACATAGCGCATGTGCAGATCGTCCGTGGCATTATCCGACACTATGCAAACAGCGGTGGGAGAACGTAATTGTCAGATTATGCCCGGGGCGTTTTGTGTGTGTTGAATGGAAGGTTTTGCCTGAGACAGGAGGCCCTATTCGACAAAACACCGGTCCAGGCATATGGGCAGATCCTGACTCGTGTCACGATCTTGCCTGAGTCTGGACCTCTGGCTCTGTGACATCAGCCAAAAGCGAGCTCCACAGGAGGAGTAGTACAGGCAAACGAACGTTGGCTGTACTTCTAATTTAAAACGTATTTATAGGATTATGATGCTGCTCTCCATTTTACTGTACTTCTCTTTTCATTTTGCTTTTTTGTGTTTTTCTTTTTTTTTTTTTGCGTGTTTGTAATTCTTTTAATAAAACTTTCAGAACTTTCAATAAAAAAAATTTGATTTAAAAAAAAAACGTATTTATTGACACCCACAGCGCTATGTATAAATGGAGTGCGATTGTGATGAGGTGCGGGAAATGCACAGAAATTGCTGCGAATCCCGCACATCAGTTTTGCTGCTAAAAAAAAATTACCAAAGCGCCCAGCGTTTATGATTTTTAAAGACCGGAATAAATGAATATTCTTACCGATAACATAAATGAATGCGTCAGCATTTGACACACCGCACTTTTGCAAAAAAAAAAAAAAAGTGGCGTTAGGGTTTTTTTTTTTACACTTCTCTTCTCCTGAGATGTGTACATGAGGCCTAAATATGCACTGCTGACAGAGAGCGCTATGGGAGATGAGTGTACAAGAATAGCTGTCCCAGGCCTGTCACTGATGTGTGAGGCCCAGTCTATAGAATAGTAACTGATAACTGCCATAGGAGCACATAGGTGTGTCACAGCTGTATGTCACCCACTACACCTAGAACTAGAGGCACTCACACACCTAGCACACGTCTCCCAAACGAGTCCATGTAGAAGAGCCTGTCCTCGCCGGTTCACACACTTTCCTCTGTGGAAAACACCGAGCCTACCGGAGGTCCCGACTGATGACGACGGAATATAAAAGACACCCAGACCGACAACGCGCGGAGCTTCTTCTTGCCTCCGCCCCGTCCACTTCTACAGGCTCCTCTCAGGAAGCGCCGATGTGACTGGCTACTGAGGAATGTAGGTGCGTGGAGTGGGCGGGGCATCTCGCTGTGTGTGACTGAAGGGGAGCCTGGCGGGAAATATCCCCGTGCCTCATGTATGTACTCACTTACCTCAGTGAGACCATACATCTTCTGTTATAAAAAAAAATGGGATTCCTTCACTGTCTTCACACGATGTTAGTTGAGCAAGTTCAATATTAGGGCTGAAAGAACATAATTCTTTTCTATGTTCCTTCTTCCCACCATAATGAAAAAATGCAGCTGTGCGGATTTTTTTTTTGCAACATCCCTAATATTTATAAAATAAAAAAGTAAACAGTGTCTTGCACTGTAACAACTGGGCCTACATTTTTACGCTTGGTATTTACAAGTTAAAATCATTTTTTTCGCTAGAAAATGACTTAGAACCCCAAAACATTTTATATATTTTTTCAGACACCCTAGAGAATAAAATGGCGGTCGTTGCAATACTTTATGTCACACCGTATTTGCGCAGCGGTCTTACAAACATAAAAAATTGGAAAAAAATACACATTTTTTAATTAAAAAATAAGAAAACAGTAAAGTTAGGCCATTTTTTCTTTTTTTTTATATTGTGAAAGATAATGTTACGCCGAGTAAATTGATACCCAACATGTCACGCTTCAAAATTGCCCCGGCTCGTGGAATGGCGGCAAACTTTAACCCTTAAAAAATCACCATAGGCGACATTTAAAAATGTCTACAGGTTACCAGTTTTGAGTTACAGAGGAGATCTAGTGCTAGAATTATTGCTCTCATTCTAACGATCACAGCGATACCTCACATGTGTGGTTTGAACACCGTTTACATATGCAGAGGCACAACATACGTATGCGTACGCTTCTGCGGGGCACTTTAATTTTTTTTATTATTATTATTTATTTGACTTTTTATTTTTACACTGTCCCTTTAATTTTTTTTATTTTGGATCACTTTAAAGAGGAAGTAAAGCCTTACTAAACATGAAAATAAAAATATACCCTGCAAGGCAAAGGCATAATAAGCTAGTATGCATAGCATACTAGCTCATTATGAATAACTTACCTGAGATGGAAGCTCCCGAAGCGACCTTTGTCCTCCTCCTCCGACGCAGCCATGATACCCGGAGTGACTTCCGGGTATCGTGGCTCCGGCGCTGTGACTGGCCGGAGCCGCATGAGCTGCCACTAACGGCATGATTGCCGTTAGCAGTGGCATGTTTAGTGTGCCTGTGCGCCGTAGCCAGCGGTGCCTGTCATTTGAAAAATATCTTCTAAACCGTGTAGGTTTAGGACATGGGTGCTCAACCTGTGGCCCTCCAGCTGTTGCAGAACCATAAGTCCCATCATGCCTCTGCCTTTGGGAGTCATGCTTGTAACTGTCAGTAGTTTGCAATGCCCCATGGGACTTGAAGTTCTGCAACAGCTGGAAGACCACAGGTTGAGCACCTTAATCTAGGCTTACCTGTAGGTAGGGTTGCCACCTGTCTGGGATTCACCCGGACAGTACGGGTTTTGAATAATTTTGAACCATGTGTCCGGTTTTCAGTTTGCCTGGAACCCGGACAGATGATTCACTCAGATTGGACAGTGGTAGCGCTGGGGATCGGGGAAGGAGCAGAAGAACTAGTGCTAATCGGACAGCAGCTGGGGGCAGAGAAAGGAACATAACTAACTAATCCTTAACTGGCAGCAGTGCAGTAAAACTCCCGACAATTAAACCAAAGTCCAGGTCCCCTTATCTATATCAATCCGCCGGGGGATGTAATTGCAGTGAACCGCAGCACAATGATTATTCCGCCGGGACTATTTCATCATTTTCGGGCTTGCTGTGGCTTCCAGGTATTCCTTGCCCCAGGGGATTGATAGAGAAGTGAAGGAGGTCTGGAGCCCCATATAAGGATTACTGTTGCCAGATAAGGATTAACTCCTGTTCCTCCCCTGATCAAAATGCTTGTGGCTGATAAAAGGTACTCTATTCACATGCTGCTCTTTTTAATCATTTTTGTAAGACAGAAAACTCTGAGTTGAGATGATCAGTTGATGGACTAGGGTAGGTAGTTCAGGTAGGGTAGGCAGACATTCATTGTTTTAGGACATGCAAAATATTTAGAACCGTTCTTGCAATAATCAGGAGGTTTATGCACTGAAAAGCAATGAGCACGACAGGCAATTGAATTCAGCAAATACTGCTGTTTTGTTTCCAGAAATATTCAGGCATGCTGGCCAGTATATGAACAGTCCATTCAGAAACAGAACCATATGGCTCAGGACTGGAACTTACTGCTTTGTAATTGTGACTTCAGGGCTATCAAGGGCCAAGAGCAATGATGACTGTGTATTTGTATCCCAGCAGACATTTGTGTCAAGAGTCCATATTATATGTATACTGTATGTTATTTATATTGTACATTCACAACAGTCCCTGTTCTCAAAGAACTTCTAAAGTTACAATCTAAAGCTGGCTGTACATGGATCAATATTCAATCCATTTATGGGCAGGCTGATTGTACCCAAGTAGATTCATTGATAGACTTGGCTACAACCAGCCTGTCAGATTTTTTACATTAACCGCTAGCAGTAATCATTCTGCTGGCCAGTAAGGCCCCCTGCCACCCCACTGACAGAACACAATAGTGCTGCGGGAGGCATTACCCCATCAACGCTGACTGTGATGATGGGGGATTCAAGTGATTTTCTTTCCTTCCGCCCAAGAAAATCGAAACCATTTGCTTAAACACCCTACCTCACATGTATTCACACACATACTACAGCCAATTTAAAGTGGAGCTCCACCCAAATTCTACTTTAAGGTCTCCTCCCCGACTCCTTTTTGTGAAATGGAGCTTTTGGGTAGGAGGGGGGAGAGGGTACTCGATTTTGGCAGGTACCCATCCCCACTTCTGTTCCAACCACCTAGGCGATCGGAAGTGGAAGTTCCCCCCCCCCCTCCTGAAAGCGGAGTTACACCCAAAAGTGGAACTTCCACTTTAAGCACTCCTTGCCCCCTTACATGCCACATTTTGGCATGTAATTTTTTGGATGGGAAGTGGGTACCTCATTTTGTCAGGTACTTCCTGTCCCACTGCCTTCCTCCGTCGCCTAGGCGACTCCTCCTCTCCCCTCCCTCTCTGCAATCTTCTGGGACACATCACAGGTCCCAGAAGATTGCCTGGCCATTAAGAGCACAGCACAACTCATGCATGCGCAGCGTGTTGAAGCCACAAGCTGTCACAGCCGGGTGCCCACACTTACAATGCTGGCACCGCAGAGAGGAGGGGGAGAGAAGTGAGGGTTTGGGTGGCCGCATCGCTGGACCGTGGGACAGAAAGTGTCTGTTTATTAAAAGTCAGCAACTGCTGACTTTTAATAAACTTACCAATGAGTGAAACTCCACTTGAAGTCTTCTGTGACACATGACAGGTCCCAGAAGACTGCGAGACCAGTCAGAGTGTGCAGCACTGCTTACACATGCACAGTGGGCACCCAGCTGTGAAGCGGCAAGCTGTCAAGATCGGGTGCCCATAGCAAAGGTGCTGACGAGAGGGGACGCAGGGAGAAAACAGCTGGGGTGAGCACACCGCTAGATCGTGGGACAGGCGAGTGGCTCTTTATTAACAGTCAGCAGCTACAGTTTTTGCAGCTGCTGACTTTTACTTTTCACTTACGAGACTGGAGCTCCGGTGCATAGTGCACAGTCTATTTGCCTTTAGTAATTCAACCCCTTAGGGTCATATTTACATGGTTGCATTTTAGTGTGCTGTGGTTCCCAATGTCCAACCTGGTGTTTGGAAAATGCAGCATGTCTGTTTTTTTTCCTGCTCTTAGTGTGATAACAGTAGGGTTCCCACCTGTCCGGTATTCACCTGGACAGTCTGTGTTTTTAATAATATGTCCAGGTTTCAGACTGTCTGAAGCCCGGGAACATTATTCATATGGGACTGCAACCCCCCCCCCCCCCCCCCCATCCAATTTAGGTGTGTCTGGGCACATCCTATTCACCCAGTGTGGTGCAGAGTCCCCTTGTTGCCTGGGTTGCACACACCTATACTCCCCATTAACCAAGTACCACAACCACCCAGTGTATAGGCCCCCTCCCTCCCTTCTCTGTTGTTCCCCTGAGCAAATGAGTACAGGTATACCCCACTTCCCACTTTTAAGTACACAATGGGGTTTATTTACTAAAGCTTGAAAGTGCAAAATCAGGCTCACTTCTGCATAGAAACCAATGAGCTTCCAGGTTTTATTACCAAAGGGTAATTGAAGAAGCTGGTGTTAGAAGCTCATTGGTTTCTATGCAGAAGAGCGGCTGATTTTGCACTTTCAAGCTTTAGTAAATAAACCCCATTGTGTACTTAAAAGTGGGGTATGCCTGTACACTAAGGTAAGGGGGACTCAGATGTAAGGGGGAGCTTAGGGAAACCTGATTTAATGGGGAATGGGGAAATCTTGGAATTCTGATGTAAATGGGGGCTTTGGTAAGCAGAAACCCTCTTACATCAGAGTTTAATTTTATACCACAGTCCATAGTGTTCCCCCGTAAAAAAAAAAAAAAAATTGCTGTGTGGCGCTAAAGTGTTCGGGTTTGGCTTGAAGAAAAGGTGGCAACCCTACCTGTAGGTCAAAGTGGTCTGTAAGGGTTTACAACCACTTTAAGGTAAAAAACATTTAGAGCCCTTTCACACTCAGGTGCTGCTAAACTGCCCTTAAAGTACTAAGCAGCTTTTTCTGCGCTTTTCAGGCATTTGCGGTGCATTTTTTAAAGGACACGTGACTCAAAAACTGCTCCAAAAACACATTTTGAAGCGCTTCCCATTCATTTCAATGAAGGGTTTTTTGGGGCGCTTTCTTTAGCTCTCCAAAGATACTGCATGCTGGATTTTTTTTTCACCATACCACACCATTGTGAAAGGATTCATTGATTTTAATGGGAAGTATTTTTCGTGAGCTTTTCGTGCACTTTCTTTAACGTCAAAGCGCTTGAAAAACTCAGGCGCTGGGGCATCGTTGGTACTATTTTTAGCATCGCTTTAGCGGCGCTTTTCAGCCACTAGTGGGGCACTTTTAATGCCGGTGCCGCCGAGCGGAGGGGGAGACGAGTGGGGCTTCAATCCCCCACATCGCTGGACCCTGGGACAGGTAAGTGTTTGATTATTAAAAGTCAGCAGCTGCAGTATTTGTAGCTGCGGACTTTTAATTTTTTTTTAAGTGGAACGCTGCTTTAACCACTTCCCGACCGGCGCACGACGATGTAAGTCAGCAGAATGGTACGGGCAGGCAAATTGGCGTACAGATACCTCCATTTGTATTTACTGCCCTGCCATCGCGTGCACGCCTCCGGCGGTGCGTGCGCATGCTAGTTGGGACCCCCGTAAGTCCGGTCGCGGGTCCCGCAAACTCGATTGCCGCGGGGATACCCGCGATCATCTCACGGGGAGGCTGAACGGGGAGATGCCGATGTAAACAGCATCTCCCCGTTCTGCCTAGCAACAACTGATCTCTGCTCCCTGTAATTAGAGCAGAGATCAGTGTTCACTAACACACAGCCCAGACTCCCACAGTTAGTAACACGCCCCTAGGACACACTTAACCACTTAAGGACCGCCGCATGCCAATGTACGTCATCAGAATGGCATGTACAGGCACAAGCACGTACACGTACGTGCTTGCCTTCCAGCGGGTGGGGGGTCCGATCGGACCCCCTCCCGCTGGATGCAGCGGTCCGTTTCGCTTCAGGATCGATCCGGGATGAGGGGATGGCCATTGATTTCTGGCCATCCCCTCTCGATCTCTCCTGGTGAATGAGAAGCTTCCCCCGCTGTGTATAGTAAACACAGGCAGGGAGGAAGTGATGTCATTCTCCTCGGGGCGGTCTTTTTGACCGGACTGCGAGGAGAAGAGAGAAAGTAAGTGTGCACCAACACTACACTGACATGTAGGCACACATAGGTACACAAACCCCCCCCCCCCCGATCACCCCCCGATCGCCCCCCGATCCTCCCCCCGCCCCCCCTCCCCCTCCCAGTCACAGTGTCACTGATTGCAGTGATCATTTATTTTCTGATCACTGCATTCAGTGTCAGTTGTAAAAGTAAAAACTGTCAGGGCAGTTAGTGTTAGGTCAGGGTAGCCCCCTACCAGCCCCCAATAAAGGTTTAATCCCATGATTGCCCCTAGAGTTAACCCTTTCACCCCTTTTGCCAGTGTCACTAAGCAATAGTTTTTCTGATCGCTGCATTAGTGTCACTGGTGTCGCTAGGTAGCTAGTTATTTTTTTAGGTTCACCGCCAGGTTTTTATAGCACTAGGTACCCCGATATACTACCCAATAACGGTTTTAACCCCTAATTGCCCCTAGTTAACCCTTTCACCCCCTTTTGCCAGTGTCACTAAGCGATCATTTTTCTGATCGCTGCATTAGTGTCACTGGTGCCGCTAAGTAGCTAGTTATTTTTTTAGGTTCACCGCCAGGTTTTTATAGCGCTAGGTACCCCGATATACTACCCAATAATGGTTTTAACCCCCTGATTGCCCCTAGTTAACCCTTTCACCCCCTTTTGCCAGTGTCACTAAGCGATCATTTTTTTGATCGCTGCATTAGTGTCACTGGTGCCGCTAAGTAGCTAGTTATTTTTTTAGGTTCACCGCCAGGTTTTTATAGCGCTAGGTACCCCGATATACTACCCAATAATGGTTTTACCCCCTGATTGCCCCTAGTTAACCCTTTCACCCCCTTTTGCCAGTGTCACTAAGCGATCATTTTTCTGATCGCTGCATTAGTGTCACTAGTGCCGCTAGGTAGCTAGTTATTTTTTTAGGTTCACCGCCAGGTTTTTATAGTGCTAGGTACCCCCATATACTACCCAATAATGGTTTTAACTCCCCGATTGCCCCTAGTTAACCCTTTCACCAGCGATCACCGTATAAGTGCCACTGGTGACGCTGGTTAGCCAGTTAGTTATTTAGGTTCCCCGTCAGGTTTTTATATAGCGCCAGGGACCCCCATTCACTACCTAATAAAGATTTTAACCCCTTGATTGCCCCTAGTTAACCCTTTCACCAGTGATCACTGTATACGTGTTACGGGTGACTCTGGTTAGTTTGCTTTTTATAGCATCAGGGCACCCACCATTTACTACCCAATAAAGGTGTAACCCCCTGATCACCCGGCGGGTGATATCAATTAGGTTTTAGGGTCAGGGTCTGCATCGCCCCAGGCAGCGCTAGGTTAGTGCCAGTACCGCTAACACCCATGCGCAAAGCATACATCTCCCGTAGTGGTATAGAATCTGAACAGATCAATATCTGATCTGATCAGATCTATACTAGCGTCCCCAGCAGTTTAGGGTTCCAAAAAAGCGCATTGTTAGCGGGATCAGCCCAGATACCTGCTGGCACCTGCGTTTTGCCCCTCCGTCCAGCCCACCCAAGTGCAGTATAGATCGATCACTGTCACTTACAAAACACTAAACACATAACTGCAGCGTTCGCAGAGTCAGGCCTGATCCCTGCGATCGCTAACAGTTTTTTTTGTAGCGTTTTGGTGCTTGGTTTTCGGGGTCCCGTACGTGTCTAGACTCCCAAAAAGTCCCCCACATGTGGTATCCCCGTACTCGGGAGAAGCAGCAGAATTTATTTTGGGGTGTAATTTCACTTATGCCCTTAGAATGTGTGAGCAATTTATCATTTAGTGACAACTTTGTGCAAAAAAAAAAATGTAATATTCCTGCAACTTGTGGCAAAATGTTAAATATTTCATGGACTCAACATGCCTCTCAGTAAATAGCTTGGGGTGTCTACGTTCCAAAATGGGGTCATTTGGGGGGGTTTTGTGCTATTTTGGCATTTTATGGCCTTCGAAACTGTGATAGGTAGTGAGGAGTGAAATCAAAAACTTGCACCCTTAGAAATCCTGAAGGCAGTGATTGGATTTCGGGGTACCGTACGCTGTTAGACTCCCAAAAAGTCCCACATATGTGGTATCCCCGTACTCAGGAGAAACAGCAGAATATATTTTGGGGTGCAATTCCACATATAACTATGGCATGTGTGAGCAATATATCATTTAGTGACAACTTTTAGTAAACTTTTTTTTTTTTCTTTGTTTCATTATTCAATCACTTGGGACAAAAATAAATATTCAATGGGCTCAACATGCCCCTCAGCAATTTCCTTGGGGTGTCTACTTTCCAAAATGGGGTAATTTGGGGGGGTTGTGTTATTTTGGCATTTTATGGCCTTCGAAACTGTGATAGGTAGTAAGGAGTGAAATCAAAAATTTGCACCCTTAGAAATCCTGAAGGCAGTGATTGGATAATCGGGGTGCCGTACGCGGCTAGACTCCCAAAAAGTCCCACATATGTGGTATCCCCGTACTCAGGAGAAGCAGCAGAATATTTTTTGGGGTGCAATTCCACATATAACTATGGCATGTGTGAGCAATATATCATTTAGTGACAACTTTTTGTAAACTTATTTTTTTTGTCATTATTCAATCACTTTTTTGTCATTATTCAATCACTTGGGACAAAAAAAAAATATTCAATGGGCTCAACATGCCCCTCAGCAATTTTCTTGGGGTGTCTACTTTCCAAAATGGGGTCATTTGGGGGGGTTTGTATTGCCCTGCCATTTTAGCACCTCAAGAAATGAGATAGGCAGTCATAAATTAAAAGCTGTGTAAATTCCAGAAAATGTACTTTAGTTTTTAGACGCTATAACTTTTGCGCAAACCAATAAATATACGCTTATTGACATTTTTTTTACTAAAGACATGTGGCTGAATAAATTTTGCCCTAAATGTATGACTAAAATTTAGTTTATTTGATTTTTCTTATAACAAAAAGTAGAAAATATATTTTTTTTCTCAAAATTTTCGGTCTTTTTCCATTTATATCGCAAAAAGTAAAAATCGCAGAGGCAATCAAATACCATCAAAAGAAAGCTCTATTTGTGGGAAGAAAAGGACGCCAATTTCGTTTGGATACAACATTGCATGACCGCACAATTACCAGTTAAAGCAGTGCAGTGCGAAATTGTAAAAAGACCTCTGGTCCTTAGGCTGCCAATTGGTCCGGGGCTGAAGTGGTTAACCCCTACACTGCCACCCCCTAGTTAACCCCTTCACTGCCAGTGTCATTTACACAGGAATCACTGCATTTGTATAGCACTGATTGCTGTATAAATGACAATGTGTCAAAAATGTCTGATGTGTCTGCCATAATGTCGCAGTCACAATAAAAATCGCTGATCGCCGCCATTACTAGTAAAAAAAAAAGATTAATAAAAATGCCATAAAACTATCCCCTATTTTGTAAATGCTATAAATTTTGTGCAAACCAATCAATAATCGCTTATTGCGATTTTTTTAACAAAAATATGTAGAAGAATATGTATCGGCCTAAACTGAGGTAAAAAAATATTTTTTTATATATTTTTGGGGGATATTTATTATAGCAAAAAGTAAAAAATAATGCATTTTTTTCAAAATTGTCGCTATATTTTTGTTTATAGCACAAAAAATAAAAAACGCAGGGGTGATCAAATACCACCAAAAGAAAGCTGTATTTGTGGGAAAAAAGGGACATCAATTTTGTTTGGGAGCCACGTCGCACGACCATGCAATTGTCAGTTAAAACGACGCTGTGCCGAATCGCAAAAAGTGGTCTGGTCTTTAGCCAGCAAAATGGTCCGGTCTGAAAGTGGTTAAGGACCGAGCCTCTTTCTGAGACTCCTTGTTTACAAGTTAAAAACATTTATTTTTTTGGTAGAAAACTACTTAGAACCGCCAAACGCTATATATTTTTTTCTAACACCCTAGTGAATAAAATGGAGGTCGTTGCAATGCTTTCTGTCACACTGTATTTGTGCAGCGGTCTTACAAGCACACTTTTTTTGAAAAAAATTCTCTTTTTTTTATTAAAAACAACAGTAAAGTTAGCCCAATATTTTTTTTATATAGTGAAAGATAATGTAAAGTAAATTGATACCCAACATGTCACGCTTCAAAATTGCGCCCACTCGTGGAATGGCGACAAACTTTTACCTTTAAAAATCTCCATAGGCGACGTTTAAAAAATTCTACAGGTTGCATGTTTTGAGCTACAGAGGAGGTCTAGGGCTAGAATTATTGCTCTCGCTCTACCGATAGCGGCGATACCTCACATGTGTGGTTTGAAGACCATTTTCATATGCAAGCGCAACTCACGTGTCCGTTCGCTTCTGCACATGTGCTCGGCGGAACGGAGCGCATTTAAAACATTTTTCTTCTTACTTATTTTACCTTTTTATTTTTTATTTTTACTCTGTTCACATGTAAACATCCCTTGTAATAGAAAAAAAGCATGATAGGACCTCTTAAATATGAAATGATGAAAAGGTCAAAAAGACCTCAGATCTCATATTTACACTAAAATGCAATCAAATAAATGGCCCTTTAAGAGCTATGGGCTTCAGCCTTGCAATGATATGGAGGGGTCACTCGTCTCCATACCAAGCCAGGAGAAGGATCTGATCGCCTCCACCTCTACCGATGGCTCCGGTAAGCGGCGGAGCACGGCCCCTCTCCCGTCGTCATAAAAGTGATCTTGCGGGGAATTCACCGCAGAGACCACTTTTATCTTAAAACAGACCGCCCGCTGAAGAAGAGGATACTGGGGTTATGGCAGCTGCTATAACAATAATATTCCTCTTCAAAGTACTGGCGTAAAACTGCGGCGGGGAATCCATAAGTGGTTAACCCCCGCTAGAGGGCGAAAAGGGGTTAAAAGCGCCACTGCTTCAGCGGTGCTGCCCAATGTTTTCAATGAGAAGGGGCGCGTTAGGAGCGGCATATACACCGCTCCTAAAGTGCCTCAAAGATGCTGCTTGCAGGACTTTTTTTAGCATCCTGCCAGCGCAGCACCCTGGTGGGAAAGCACTCGGGCTTTCACATTGGAGTGACAGGGGAGATGGTTTACAGACACACACGGTCGCACAAAGTTGTCGGAAAATCCAATTGTTCAGAATAAGGTGATGTACAACACGTACAACGGGACTACAAAGAGGCCAGTAACCAATAGCTTTCGTCTCATAATTTATTCTGAGCATGCGTGGCACTTTGTGCATCGGAATTGTCTACACACGATCGGAATTTATACAATCAGATTTTGTTGGAAAATTTTAGATCCAGCTCTCAATCTTTGTGTGTCAGAAATTCCAACGGAAAAAGTCAGATGGAGCCCACACATGATCAGAATTTCCGACAACACAATCCGATCGCACATTTTCCATCGGAAAGTCCGACCGTGTGTACAGAAACACTGTGTTTACATCCACTTTAACCACTTGCACCTCGCCGTAACAGAGGGCTCCGGCGTGACACTGACATCATCATGGCTCTGGTCACTCACACAGCCGAAATCCACGAACCGGGAAGAAAGACTGGGAAGATGAAAGCCCTCTCAGTGGTGAGGCTTCGTTTTAAGGTAAGTTCTTCATAATGGGCTAATATGCCATGCATACCAGCATATTATGCTATTATTTTTCTGGGGGATGTTTTTTTTTTATTACAGTGGTTCACTAGCTCTTTAACCACTTCAGTGGTATCGGTATGTTACTGGACTGGACGTATCGGTACATTACTGGACTGGAAAGGTGATAGCTCGGCCATCGCTGCAGCATTGATCGCAATATAATTTTTTAGTCCCGGCAATTACCATCAATGTAAAAGTAATCCTGACGGCTAAGAAGCCGCTGGATTACTTTGAGCCTCGGTTTACACTAGAATTCGCTGCGGATTCCGCACCGCATCAAAATCACAACCCGTTCATGCTAACCAATTGCAGAGTGAATGTTATCTTAAAGACACCCCAAAATAGGGTTGCCACCTTATCCCTTTAAAACCGAACACATTAATTGCACAGGTTCCGGGGCCAATTTAATGTAGGTAAGGCACTAAATAAATGTAATCACCACCTTAATAGCTACAGAACCTGTGTAATTAATATTTGGTATTAAAGGTATGAGGTGGCAACCCTACACTGAAATCGGTTTGCAAAACGCAGTGCAATTTGCAGAATCGGATCGCATGGGTGTGAACATCCATGCGATCTGATTCTGATGCAGACAAAAAAGGGTCATGCACGAGTCTAGTGGGAATGCGGTGCGATTTGAGCCATGCAAATCCATGGCTCAAATCGTACTCCTGAGACACTGCATGTAATTTGCACAAAAACATGCTGTGATTCCTGTGTGAATTGCATGCAGTGTCCCGCACCGGATCAGTGTGAACCCGGGCTTAGGCTAGGTTCACACCACCTTTTTTAAATGCAAAACGTTGCATTTTTTAGTACATTAGACTTCAATGGAGAAGCTGCAGAAAAGCATACAGTGCGTTTTTGCCATGATTTGCATTTTGTGTTTTTTAATCTGTCTATAGAAATGGAGCAAATGCAAACTGCATAGGTGTGAACCGAGCCAGGCGACGGAAAGAGGTCCCATCTCCACAGCTCATTCTATTATAAGGGATGCTATTCATCCCTTCTGTTAGGAATAAAAGAGATCAAAACAAATTTAAAGATATAGTGTACAAAATGTCTTAAAAAAAATACTAAAATAAAAAAAGCTAATTTAATTTAATTTGTCTCGTATCTATTTACTCAGCGTAACATCATCTTTTATACTTTAACAAACATTTGGGTATTATATTGTGTTTGTGTGCATTAAAATTCATTAATGCATTTGCAAAGATATCGTGTGACATAAAAATATGCAACACCCACCATTTTATTCCCCAGGGCCTCTGGTTTAAAAAATATATCATGTTTTGAGGTTATAAGTCGTTTTCTAGCAAAAAAAAACACAGATTTTTACATTTATGAGAGAAATTCCTGATTGGCCTGAGACTCAAGTGATTAAAGTGCCCACCTTGTCCTCTGCTATACTGTATAGTACCCACCACATAATGTGGAGTGATGTGCCCTCTGTGTATTGTGTTGTGCTCACCATATCATGTACTGTGCCCACCATGTCATCTGCTGTGCTGTAAAGTGCCCACCCTGTAATGCAGAGTAGTGTGCCATATGTGTAATGTGCTGTGCCCGCCATGTCATCTGCTGTGCTATACAGTGCCCAACCTGTAATGCGGAGTGGTGTGCCCTCTGTGTAATGTGCTGTGCCCACTGTGCAATGTGCCTCGCCCACCATTTTACAGCAGAGTGGTGAAAAAAAGGTAAGAGTAAGAAGACTAAGTAAAGGGGATCTATTCTATGAGGAAGCTGCCCTGGCCTGCTCTAAAGGGGGATCTATTTGGGGGACCCTGACCTGGCCTGCGCTTTATGTGATAATGACTAAGCCCATTCATGACATTGTCAAAAGGGGCAGAAAATGGGGAACCTTACAAATTATGACCCCCCCCCATAAAAATGTTCTTTGGACGCCCATAAGCAGTGGCATGATTACTGAGAGTATGAAGCTGAAAGAGAGCAAGACGCTTGTAGTACTCCTGAATAGTGATGGACAAACTTCCGACGGGACGTTTCGTGAACGCGGACCGCGAACGCGGCCGATAGTTTGCGAACCGGAACGTTCGCGGCGGGCCCCACTGACTTCAATGGGAGGCGAACTTCGCAAACCTACAGGTCAAATTTGCAGCCACAAAATAATTAATAGCTGTGCAAACATAGTCCCACCACATGACATAACACATGTATGAGGTGAATCTGGGATCGACAACTACAAGCATTCTTTTTTTATATGGGAAATTTTTGTGACATTCAGGACTGTGGATCGCATGAAGGCAATGGAGGAGAGGGAAGGTCAGGGACCAGGGTAGGCAAAGAAGAGGGTGCAGGAGATGATCACCAGCAGCGTGACATACAGCAATGACACCTGCACCGTGATAGAGTCATCTGACAACAGCACCGTGATAGAGAGCACTGACATCAGCAGCGTGACATAAAGCACTAACACCAGCACCATGATATACAGCACTGACAGCAGCACCGTGATAGAGAGCACTGACATCAGAAGCGTGACATAAAGCACTAACACCAGCACTGTGATATACAGCACTGACAGCAGCACCGTGATAGAGAGCACTGACATCAGCAGCGTGACATAAAGCACTAACACCAGCACCGTGATATACAGCACTGACAGCAGCACCGTGATAGAGAGCACTGACATCAGCAGCGTGACATACAGCAATAACACCTGCACCGTGATAGAATCATCTGACAACAGCACCGTGATAGAGAGCACTGACATCAGCAGCGTGACATAAAGCACTAACACCAGCACCGTGAAATGCAGCACTGACAGCAGCACCGTGATAGAGAGCACTGACATCAGCAGCGTGACATACAGCAATGACACCTGCACCGTGATAGAGTCATCTGACAACAGCACCGTGATAGAGAGCACTGACATCAGCAGCATGACATAAAGCACTAACACCAGCAACGTGATATACAACACTGACAGCAGCACCGTGATAAAGAGTACTGACATCAGCACCGTGATATACAGCACTGACACCTGCACCATAAGCAGCCCCAGGAGGAAGTCAGCATAGCACAGGGATGGTGGGAGCCCCTCATAATGAGCATAGCACAGGGATGGTGGGAGCCCCTCATTATGAGCATAGCACAGGGATGGTGGGAGCCCCTCATAATGAGCATAGCACAGGGATGGTGGGAGACCCTCATAATAAGCAGCCCCAGGAGGATGTCAGCATAGCACAGGGATGGTGGGAGCCCCTCATAATAAGCAGCCCCAGGAGAATGTCAGCATAACACAGGGATGGTGGGAGCCCCTCATAATAAGCAGCCCCAGGAGGATGTCAGCATAGCACCGGGATGGTGGGAGCCCCTCATAATAAGCAGCCCCAGGAGGAAGTCAGCACAGCACAGGGATGGTGGGAGCCCCTCATAATGAGCATAGCACAGGGATGGTGGGAGCACCTCAAAATATGCACAGCAGAGGTACAGCCCCAGGAGGAAGTCAACACAGCACAGGGATGGTGGGAGCCCCTCATAATATGCACAGCAGAGGTACAGCCCCAGGAGGATGTCAGCACAGCACAGGGATGGTGGGAGCCCCTCATAATAAGCAGCTCCAGTAGAAATATGACACCGCTCAACCTCTTCAAAGAGGAGGGTACGGCATATAGTACGGTGTGCTTTTTTTGGGCAAGGAAGTGAGCCAAATGAAGAAAGAAGGTCTCTGTGCTCAATTAAAAAAATTGTTTATAGACATATACATGGTCTACTGGTCACATGTGTTGAATTCCTCCGAGATCCATGCCTCATTCATTCTTAGAAATGTGAGGTAGTTAACACTGTCGTGAGTTAGGCGAGTACGCTTATCGGTCACGATCCCCCCTGCTGCGCTGAACGTCCTTTCGGACAGGACACTGGATGAGGGGCAAGCCAACAGTTCGATTGCAAATTGGGCAAGCTCTGGCCAGAGGTCAAGCCTGCCCACCCAGTAGTCCAGGGGTTCATCACTCCTCAGAGCGTCCACATCGGCCGTTAACCCGATGTAGTCGGACACCTGACGGTCTAGGCGTTCCCTGATGCTGGATCCGGATGACACCTGTCGATGGGTCGGCTGAAAGAATGACCTCATATCCAAAGTCACCAACACATCTTCAAACCGGCCTCTTCTTGCAGGCGCTGTTGGATTGGTACCCGCAACTCCTTCTCTGGGAGTGGGAATTGTTCCTCTGCCAGCGCACGCAAAAGCAGAATGCAGCATTTCTCGAAGCAAGGCCTGGAAGTGCTCCATTCTGCCAGCCCTCTGTGACGGCGGTAACATTTCCGCCATTTTGTGTTTGTACCGGGGGTCTAAGTATGTTGCCACCCAGTACTGGTCCTTGACCCTTATGCTTTTTATACAGGGGTCCCTGTTAAAACACTGGAGCATGAAGGCCCCCATTTGCACTAAAGTGGAAGCGGTGTGGTGGCCTGGCTCCTGCTCATCATCCAGGATAATGTCGTCCTCTTCATTCTCCTCTCCCCATCCACGCACAACAGGGATCCCAGAAAGGTTTAAAGCATGCTTTTCTTGCTCCTCCTCATCCGCCCCGGCACCATCCTCCTCTGACTCCTCTTCAGACTCCTGTTGTTGACTTGTCTCAGATAGAGTAGCCCCCCCTGGGAATTCATCCAGCATTGCGACTTCCTCATCTTCCCGCTCCTGCTCCTCCACAGCTTGATCAATGACACAACGCAATGCACGCTCCATAAAGAAGGCATAAGGTACCATGTCACTGATGGCGCCATGGCTGCGACTGACCAGTTTGGTGATCTCCTCAAATGGGAGCAGAAGTCTGCATGCGTCACGCATGAGCAGCCACTGGCACGGTGAAAAAAAAAACAGCTCCCCAGAACCGGTTCTGCCGCAGAGTTCATACAGGTAGACGTTAACTGCACGTTTCTGCTGGAGCAGCCTATCAAGCATATAGAAGGTTGAGTTCCATCGCGTCGGGCAATCGCAAATAAGACGTCTGACCGGCAGATTGTGTCGCCGCTGAATGTCAGCAAGGCGAGCCATGACCGTGTAAGATCTTCTGAAATGGGCCGAGATTTTCCTTGCCTGCCGCAAGATGTCCTGGACCCCAGGGTATTTGACAAGGAATCGCTGCACGACCAAGTTTAAGACGTGTGCCATGCATGGCACGTGCGTGATTTTGCTCTGTTTCAATGCGCTAAGCAGATTGGCACCGTTGTCACACACCACTTTACCAACTGTCAAATTGAGCGTGTTATCCACTGATCTGCCTGTGAACGCAAAGCTGAAAGGAGTGCCGGGCCAGTGTGGCTCTTGGCTTCCAGGCACAGCAGACGCAGCACGGCATGGCAACGTCTCACCTGGCATGTCGAATAGGTTCTGGGGAGCTTGGGCGGCGCAGCGAAAGAGACGCTAGCAGCGGAAAAGGAGGAGTCAGCCGAGGAGGAGAGGGAGAAGGATGGAGTAGGAGGAGGAGGAGAAGAAGAGTCAGGCCTGCATGCAATCCGTGGCGGTAAAACCAAATCTACATGGGTGCCACGGGTTACATGCTTGACGGCCGTCAGAAGATTCACCCAGTGGGCAGTAAAAGTGATATACCTTCCCTGCCCGTGTTTGCTAGACCACGTGTCTGTGGTCAGATGTATCTTGGCACCGACACTGTGTGCCAGAGATACATTCCCTTGCAACTGAACATGGCCATATAGCTCTGGGATGCCCTTCTCTGAGGCCGCGTACACACGGGCGGACTGTTCGCCCAACCCTGTCCGCTGAACAGTGTTTGGGCGGACAGTCCGCTCGTGTGTGGGCTTTCAGCGGACAGTTTCAGCGGACAGTTGGACGGACAAAGTCTTTCGGAAATTCCGAAAAACTGTCCGCTGAAACTGTGTTTGAGCGAACAGTCCGCCCGTGTGTGGGCCTGTCCGCTGTACTTTCGAAATGAGCGGACTGTTCCCGCTCGGAAAGTCCGCCCATTTCGAGCGCGTGTACAGGTAGGCGGGGCCCGCGAAGGAGACGTCGCGGGCTCCGCCGCCTGGAATGGGCTTAAAGGGGAACCCCAACGCCGAAAAAAATCGGCGTGGGGGTTCCCCCAAAGTCCACACCAGACCCTTGTCCGAGCACGCTACCCGGCCGGCCAGGAAAGGGGGGCGAGCGAGCGCGCCCCCCCTCCTGAGCCGTACCAGGCCGCGTGCCCTCAACATGGGGGGGTGCCTTGGGGAAGGGGGGGCCGCGCGGCCCCCCCACCCCAAAGCACCTTGTCCCCATGTTGATGAGGACAAGGGCCTCTTCCCGACAACCCTGGCCGTTGGTTGTCGGGGTCTGCGGGCGGGGGGCTTATCGGAATCCGGGAGCCCCCTTTAAGAAGGGGGCCCCCGGATACCGGCCCCCCACCCTATGTGAATGAGTATGGGGTACAATGTACCCCTACCCATTCACCTGTGAAATAAAGTACAAAAAAAAACACAACACATGGAAAAAGTATTTTATTGCACAGCTCCGGGGGTCTTCCGTCTTCGGGGGTCTTCTCGCCGGACTCCTCCGCTATGTGTGTGTAGCTCTTTTGCTAGCGGAGGAGTCCGGCTTTCTTCCTCCCCGCCGCCGGCCTCTTCTCCCGACTTCGGGGGTCTTGTCCCCCTCTTCGGTTCTTCTGCCGGGCCACCGCGCCTTCTTGTAGCTCTTTTACAGGCGGTGGCCCGGTCTTCTGTCGCCGCTGTCGTCGCCGCCGCCGCCGCCGCCTTCCGTTCTTGTTCTTCTTCTTCTTCTCCTGGAGATGTTGACTCGACGAGCTCTCCGGCCGGAATGCCAGGGACACGCTCCGCTGCCACTTATATAGTGACAATGGGGCGGTGTCACATGGTATATGTCACATGGGTTGGTCACATGGTGACCCCGCCCCCTTACGATGTCATAGTCCCCATGTGACATCAACCCATGTGACCAACCCATGTGACATATACCATGTGACACCGCCCCATTGTCACTATATAAGTGGCAGCGGAGCGTGTCCCTGGCATTCCGGCCGGAGAGCTCGTCGAGTCAACATCTCCAGGAGAAGAAGAAGAACAACAAGAACGGAAGGCGGCGGCGGCGGCGGCGACGACAGCGGCGACAGAAGACCGGGCCACCGCCTGTAAAAGAGCTACAAGAAGGCGCGGTGGCCCGGCAGAAGAACCGAAGAGGGGGACAAGACCCCCGAAGTCGGGAGAAGAGGCCGGCGGCGGGGAGGAAGAAAGCCGGACTCCTCCGCTAGCAAAAGAGCTACACACACATAGCGGAGGAGTCCGGCGAGAAGACCCCCGAAGACGGAAGACCCCCGGAGCTGTGCAATAAAATACTTTTTCCATGTGTTGTGTTTTTTTTTGTACTTTATTTCACAGGTGAATGGGTAGGGGTACATTGTACCCCATACTCATTCACATAGGGTGGGGGGCCGGTATCCGGGGGCCCCCTTCTTAAAGGGGGCTCCCGGATTCCGATAAGCCCCCCGCCCGCAGACCCCGACAACCAACGGCCAGGGTTGTCGGGAAGAGGCCCTTGTCCTCATCAACATGGGGACAAGGTGCTTTGGGGTGGGGGGGCCGCGCGGCCCCCCCTTCCCCAAGGCACCCCCCCATGTTGAGGGCACGCGGCCTGGTACGGCTCAGGAGGGGGGGCGCGCTCGCTCGCCCCCCTTTCCTGGCCGGCCGGGTAGCGTGCTCGGACAAGGGTCTGGTGTGGACTTTGGGGGAACCCCCACGCCGATTTTTTTCGGCGTTGGGGTTCCCCTTTAAGCCCATTCCAGGCGGCGGAGCCCGCGACGTCTCCTTCGCGGGCCCCGCCTACCTGTACACGCGCTCGAAATGGGCGGACTTTCCGAGCGGGAACAGTCCGCTCATTTCGAAAGTACAGCGGACAGGCCCACACACGGGCGGACTGTTCGCTCAAACACAGTTTCAGCGGACAGTTTTTCGGAATTTCCGAAAGACTTTGTCCGTCCAACTGTCCGCTGAAACTGTCCGCTGAAAGCCCACACACGAGCGGACTGTCCGCCCAAACACTGTTCAGCGGACAGGGTTGGGCGAGCAGTCCGCCCGTGTGTACGCGGCCTCAGAGAAGGGCATCCCAGAGCTATATGGGGTCTTCCGTCTTCGGGGGTCTTCTCGCCGGACTCCTCCGCTATGTGTGTGTAGCTCTTTTGCTAGCGGAGGAGTCCGGCTTTCTTCCTCCCCGCCGCCGGCCTCTTCTCCCGACTTCGGGGGTCTTGTCCCCCTCTTCGGTTCTTCTGCCGGGCCACCGCGCCTTCTTGTAGCTCTTTTACAGGCGGTGGCCCGGTCTTCTGTCGCCGCTGTCGTCGCCGCCGCCGCCGCCGCCTTCCGTTCTTGTTCTTCTTCTTCTTCTCCTGGAGATGTTGACTCGACGAGCTCTCCGGCCGGAATGCCAGGGACACGCTCCGCTGCCACTTATATAGTGACAATGGGGCGGTGTCACATGGTATATGTCACATGGGTTGGTCACATGGGTTGATGTCACATGGGGACTATGACATCGTAAGGGGGCGGGGTCACCATGTGACCAACCCATGTGACATATACCATGTGACACCGCCCCATTGTCACTATATAAGGATTTGCCTCCTCCTTACGTGGGCGAGTCCGTTCATTTCAAAAGTTGAGCCAACTGTTTGGCAAACAGTTCGCTGAAACAGTCCGCTCGTGTGTGGGCAAGTCCGCTCATGCAAATTTTGAGCAGACTGTTTGCCGAAACTGTTTGCCGAACAAGGTTGGGCGAACAGTCCGCGCGTGTGTACGCGGCCTGAGAAATACTTCCTTCCTGGGACCTTCCATTGTGGTGTTCCAATGGCCACAAATTTGCGAAAGGCCTCCGAGTCCACCAGTTTATATGGCAGTAGTTGGCGGGCTATCAGTTCTGACAAGCCAGCCGTCAACCGTTGGGCAAGAGGGTTATCCGGCGTCATCATTTTTTTACGCTCGAACATTAGGCCCACGGAAACCTGCCTTTTTGCAGAAAAACGTGAGCTTGGCGTGATGGAAGGTGGAGTGGAGGACAATTGTGAGGAGAGAGGAGAAGTAGAAGACGAGGCTGGACGGTGAGAGCCTGCAGTGTGGCTTTGTGTGTTCCGTTGCTCCCACTCGGCTCGGTGATGGCTGCTCATGTGCCTTCTTAAGGCGGTCGTCCCTAGGTGAGTGTTGGGCTTACCACGACTAATGCGTTGACTGCAAAGATTGCAGATGGCAACGCTATTGTCAGCACTGCGGAGCCATGTGCCGGTGTCCTGGGAGCGCCAGATGTGACCGTACATGGTCGATGACTCGCTCCTGATACATTTGCAGTCTGCTTTGTCCCTCCTGTGCAATGTAAGTTATTCCTGCTTCTCCTCCCTATCTGCTGGTCCATATCTCCCTCTGAACTCCCCTCCTCTTCCTCTCTTGTGCGCACCCACGTGACATCACTAGACACGTCATCAGTAGCGGTTGTTGCTACCTCCTTTTCCTGATCCAATGCCAAGAGTGGCTGCCCATCAGAAATGTCCTCTTGATATGGATCGGAAAATAATTCCTGTGACTCAAGCGGAAGGTATGTGGTGGTGGTGGTGTTGTTGGTGGGAGTGTCTTTGGGGGTGCACATAGCAGAGAGTGAAGAAGAGGGTGCAGATCGAGAGGATGAGGAGGGTGCAGAAGAAAAGTCTGGTGCGTCCTTTAAAGTAATTGAACGCACCTTTTGCAACTTCCCACTTTGGCTCAAGCCTGTTGCTCCTGCCCCACCCCTACCACCCCTGCGGAAGGGCCTGCCTCTTCCTCTGCCTGTCATTTTTTAAATGACCCTGTGACAAAACTCTCAGTCCCTATACTGATGAAGGACTGCTGCAGTATAGGGCAGCGGTCAGTCAGCAGTAGTGCACCTCAACCCTATGTATTGTGGACCTATACCAGTCCTTATAGAATGGCAGACTGTACCTCACTCAACCCTATGTACTGTAGTACCCTATACCTTACCAGTCCTTATAAGGACCTTTGTGGAACAAGTAGGTTGTGAATGATTAGCAGACTGTACGTCAGTCCCTATACTGATAAAGGACTGCTGCAGTATAGGGCAGCGGTCAGCAGTAGTGCACATCAACCATATGTATTGTGGACCTATACCAGTCCTTATAGAATAGCAGACTGTATCTCACTCAACCCTATGTACTGTAGTACCCTATACCTTACCAGACCTTATAAGGACCTTTGTGGAACAAGTAGGTTGTGAATGATTAGCAGACTGTACGTCAGTCCCTATACTGATAAAGGACTGCTGCAGTATAGGGCAGCGGTCAGCAGTAGTGCACCTCAACCCTATGTATTGTGGACCTATACCAGTCCTTATAGAATAGCAGACTGTACCTCACTCAACCCTATGTACTGTAGTACCCTATAACTTACCAGTCCTTATAAGGACCTTTGTGGAACAAGTAGGTTGTGAATGATTAGCAGACTGTACGTCAGTCCCTATACCGATGAAGGACTGCTGCAGTATAGGGCAGCGGTCAGCAGTAGTGCACCTCAACCCTATGTATTGTGGACCTATACCAGTCCTTATAGAATGGCAGACTGTACTTCACTCAACCCTATGTACTGTAGTACCCTATACCTTACCAGTCCTTATAAGGACCTTTGTGGAAAAAGTAGGTTGTGTGTGAGTGATTAGCAGACTGTACATCAGTCCCTATACTGATAAAGGACTGCTGCAGTATAGGGCAGCGGTCAGCAGTAGTGCACCTCAACCCTATGTATTGTGGACCTATACCAGTCCTTATAGAATGGCAGACTGTACTTCACTCAACCCTATGTACTGTAGTACCCTATACCTTACCAGTCCTTATAAGGACCTTTGTGGAAAAAGTAGGTTGTGTGTGAGTGATTAGCAGACTGTACGTCAGTCCCTATACTGATAAAGGACTGCTGCAGTATAGGGCAGCGGTCAGCAGTAGTGCACCTCAACCCTATGTATTGTGGACCTATACCAGTCCTTATAGAATAGCAGACTGTACCTCACTCAACCCTATGTACTGTAGTACCCTAGACAGACCAAGTTACCAGTCCTTATAAGGACCTTTGTGGAACAAGTAGGTTGTGTGTGACTGATTAGCAGACTGTACGTCAGTCCCCATACTGATGAAGGACTGCTGCAGTATAGGGCAGCGGTCAGCAGTAGTGCACCTCAACCCTATGTATTGTGGACCTATACCAGTCCTTATAGAATGGCAGACTGTACTTCACTCAACCCTATGTACTGTAGTACCCTATACCTTACCAGTCCTTATAAGGACCTTTGTGGAACAAGTAGGTTGTGTGTGAGTGATTAGCAGACTGTACGTCAGTCCCTATACCAATGAAGGACTGCTGCAGTATAAGGCAATGGTCAGCAGTAGTGCACCTCAACCCTATGTATTGTGGACCTATACCAGTCCTTATAGAATAGCAGACTGTACCTCACTCAACCCTATGTACTGTAGTACCCTATACCTTACCAGTCCTTATAAGGACCTTTGTGGAACAAGTAGGTTGTGTGTGAGTGATTAGCAGACTGTACATCAGTCCCTATACTGATAAAGGACTGCTGCAGTATAGGGCAGCGTTCAGCAGTAGTGCACCTCAACCCTATGTATTGTGGACCTATACCAGTCCTTATAGCATAGCAGACTGTACCTCACTCAACCCTATGTACTGTAGCACCCTAGACAGACCAAGTTACCAGTCCTTATAAGGACCTTTGTGGAAAAAGTAGGTTGTGTGTGACTGATTAGCAGACTGTACGTCAGTCCCTATACTGATGAAGGACTGCTGCAGTATAGGGCAGCGGTCAGCAGTAGTGCACCTCAACCCTATTTATTGTGGACCTATACCAGTCCTTATAGAATAGCAGACTGTACCTCACTCAACCCTATGTACTATAGCACCCTACACCAGGTTATTGCCAGTCCTTATAAAGGACCTTTGTGGAACAAGTAGGTTGTGAATGATTAGCAGAAGGGCAGCAGTCAAGTATAATATTCTTTCTATATTTGGAAGAAAGAATATTATACGTGTACAAGCCTATTACCATACCACTGATGCCAGTCCTAAAAAGAACCTTTGCGGACCTAATATAGTAACAGCTACTGATTAAACTGACCCTCACTGCCTCACACACTACTTCCTGCCTGTCCCTATATAAACTGACAAAACAGAGGCTGCTGGAACAATAACTGGTTACTGGAATAGCACTTTTGTGGACCTGATAGTAACAGCTACTGATTAAACTGACCCTCACTGCCTCACACACTGCTTCCTGCCTGTCCCTATATAAACTGACAAAACAGAGGCTGCTGGAACAATAACTGGTTACTGGAATAGCACTTTTGTGGACCTGATAGTAACAGCTAATGATTAAACTGACTCTCCCTACAGCACACACCGTCCTGTCCCTTTCTCTAAACTGACAAAAGACACTCAGGCTGCTGCAACAATCAGTAGCACAGCAAACCTATATACACCTAACACCTATACCAGTCCTGAAAAGAACTTTTGTGTACCAAATAGCTAGCGATTTGGGTCACTGCAATCTCTCCCTGCTCCACATAGCAACCTCTCCCTATAGTGACTGAAGAAAGAATGTAAAATGGCCGCCGGATCGGGTGTATTTATAAGTTAGGGGGAATGTCCAAGTATCCATGTGCTGTAATGTCTCAATTAGCTGTGCTGTACCCCATGATGGATGTGTCATCATAGGTCAAAGTTCTTTTTCACAGAAAACACGGAAGTCCGCCGGGCGAACGGCGGCAATAGTCCGCCGATCGGGCGAATCGCGAACAGCCGAAATTCGCAGCGAAACGACCGCCGGGCGAACCGTTTGGCCATCACTGCTCCTGAAAGAAAATTCTCTTTTATTTTTATTTACATCATAATATATAGCACAATATAAAATAGGAAAGATTAAATTGCCAACATTGTATTACCAACAATTACCCTTTTGGCCACAAGGTGGCGCTGTAATACTTGGTAACTGTGTTAGAAATACCAGAACTGCTAACCACTCTGGTAATGATGCTGAGAGTGGGTTTACTTGGGGAGCATGCCTCTGGCATTTAATATGTAATTTTTCCTATTCACAAACAAATTTGTAAGTTTTAAGAGTCTTGTGCTGGAGAGAAGTTTTAGCATTATGTTGTTTATAGGCAGATTCCTACACCCATTGTGTCTTCTGCATTATGCAGCGACATTGTAACATAAAATGCCTATAAAGTGGTTGTAAACCCCCAATGCGGAAGTTGTACCTATAGGCTTACCTATCGGTACAGTAAATATCTCCTATACGTGCGGCGTTCAGGAGATATTTACCTTGTAGTGCGCCGATAATGCAATCAGCGCATTCGCTGTAAAGAAATGCCCCCACACCATTTCTTCACTAGTAAGTGCTGTGACTGACGTCACGCAACTCCGGCCAGTCACTGAGCCAGAGTCCGCAGCACCGAAAGAAAGAGGGGCGAAGATGGATGCGGCCTCCAGCGGGGACATCGCAGGCTTTGTTTGCAGGTAAGTGGCACATAATGTGCTAGTATGCGATGCATACTAGCACATTATGCTTTTACTTTGCAGGGAACTAAAACCAATCAAGGTTTACTTCCTCTTTAAAGATGAACTCCAAGCAAGTATTAAAAAAAATACTATTTAAAGAATAAAAAAACATGCAGTGCATTTTTCCATACAGTTGGCAGAATTATTCGAGACTTTTGTGATAGCATTCTCCTGCAAAGCAGAGTTATGCCTAGGAAGGTAGGGCTATCTAAGGCCTTATTCACATGGCTGTATAGAGTCATATCACTAGGGGTTGTTGTTTTATTTTTGGAGAACTTGGATAGGGAAAGGTAATTTAGTGAGATACTCCAAGAAATAGAACTATTCACAACTGAGGACATTTAACTGATCTCTTAATAAATGTCTGGTGAAGTCCCTGTGATAGCAGATAACAAACTCCTCCTTGACAGTGGAAACAAAGTAGTTCAGTTCTCCTGTCAAGCAGGGGAGCAAAACTATATTACACTAAACCTAGCACCTACCTACCTAACAGAACAAGCTATACTTAAAATGTATCAGTTATATGGTTGAAACAAACCATTTACCGCTGACAGGGGTGCTTACAATGATCAGCATTTATTTATTCATTTAAAACCTTTATCTCAAAAGGAAAAAAAAAAACTTGCTGTAAGTGCTTGTATAACTGCAGTGTGAGATGAAGTCTGGCTTCAATTTGTTAGTGTATTTAATTCTGCTAATACATCTAACACTCCCCTACCCCCAGACTGATAATGCCACTGTCCAAAGGTGCCCCCTGTGCTCCTTCATCCAGAGTGGGGGCACTCTAATACAGAAGGTGTGTCACTGTCCAGATCACCAGGGGAATACAGGGGGCAAAAAGTAAAAAAAAAAAAAGACTAATGCAGCCACCACATCTAATGATTGGTAAGCTGCAATATATTACAATTTTAATTTGAGGTTTAATTATTGTTATACAGGATTTATATAGCGCCAACCGTTTGCACAGCGCTTTACAACATAAGGGCAGACTGTATGAAATAAGGAAAGAAAGAAAAAGAAATACAGGCATGTGTTTATGATGTACTGTATGTTTTAGAACAATGAATGTAATTCTTTTTTTTTCTATTATTATATTATTATTATACACGATTTATATAGCGCCAACAGTTTACGCAGTGCTTTACAATGTATAGGGGGGGGGGGGCACATTTACAGTACAGTTCAATACAAAAGGTACAGGAGGGGCCTGCTCGTAGAGCTTACATTCTAAGGGGAGGGGGTGGTGGTACAAAAGGTAATAGATGTGGGGAATGATTTGATGGGGGTGGCTCGGGGACAGTTGTTAGGTGGGTGTGGGATAGGCTTCCCTGAATAAATGAGTTTTCAGGGTTCTCCTAAAGGTGGACAGGGTAGGGCCTGATTGGATATACTGGGGCAGGGAATTCCATAGGATGTGAGAGGCTCTGGAGAAGTCCTGAAGACGAGCATGGGAGGAGGTAACAAGGGAGCTAGAGATCAGGGGATCCTGGGAGGAGAGGAGGGGATGATTTGAGTGATATCTGCAGATGAGGTTGGTAATGTAGCTGGGGGAGATGTTGTATGTGGCCTTTTATGTTGTGGTTAGCATTTTGAATTTTATATGGTGGGGTATTGGGAGCCAGTGAAGGGATTGGCAGAGAGGGGCAGCAGTTACAAATCGATTAGTGAGGTGTATTAGTCTAGCATCAGAATTCATAATAGACTGAAGGGGGATAGCCTGCATAAAGGTAGGCCATTAAGGAGAGAGTTGCAGTAGTCGAGACAAGAAATAATCAAGGAGTAAATACGTTGTTTTGTGGTGTCATTAGTCAGGAAGAGTCGAATTCTGGAGATGTTGCGGGGGTTAAGGCGGCAGGATTTAGCCAGTGATTGGATGTGGGGGCTGAAGGAGAGGTCAGAGTCAAGGATTATACCCAGCGCCCTGGCATGTGTGGAGGGACCAATGGTTGTGATGTTGATCTTAATGGTAAAGTCATGGGGGGGGGGGGGGGGGGACTGGGAAGGAGGAAATATTACAAGCTCAGTTTTAGAAAGATTGAGTTTGAGAAAGTGGTGAGACATCCATATCGAGTTGTCATTCAGTAAGTTTGAGATCCGTGAGGAGGTCGAGGCGGTGAGTTGAGGAGTGGAGAGATAGATCTGGGTGTTGTCAGCATTTTCTACAAACACATGTAAAAAAGATCAACTTTATGTAAATAATTTAATCAATGTGTGTTAATGTTGAAAAAGTCTATTTACATTATATAATTTCCATCCTTTTAATTACTCTGTACTTATGAAGGCCTGCTTCCTGCTTTGCAGTGCAACACACTGGGGCTGTGCTTTACTTCTTCTTTTCACAATAAAAGTTGCCTGACAAAAGCCTCACAGTCCCTATTTGCCTGACATCTTAGATTAACAATAGTTAATACAGAACAAAATTTTAAGGGGTATATTTATATTTAAAAAAAATTCACATAGCTATTTGTCCATTGAAATTGCTTGTACATTTGTTCCATGTGAAAAATGAATGTTCCTATACTCGCTGTATCTATTTGGTCGGCGCAGGGATATCTCTCTATCACATTCCTATACTGTATTTCCTCTAGAATGGTTCAGGAAATACCACATTTTTGGTACTAAAAGCTGAGGATCCTAGGAATACGTATGATCATCGGCTCTGTTTTCTTTTTATAAATTAACAGTCTACCTGTAGACTTGTAGAGGAAATAGAAGGAAATGAAACTTGGACTCAATCACACAGAACAAATGTAGCAGAGATTTCACTGGATGAATACTTATGTATTATTTTTTTTACATATATACACCCCTAAGACCCCTTTCACATTAAGCCACCTAAGGCTTCAGCGGTAAAGCAGCATTATTTTTTACCATCGCTTTAGCGGTGCTATTCGGGCCACTAGCGGGGTGATTTTAACCCCCTGCTGGCATCTGAAAAGGGGTTAAATCCACCCGCAAAATACCCCCGGAGCGGTGTTTTGCCGGCAATATCGCAACGCTGCCCCATTGATTTCAATGGGGAGCAGCGGTGGAGGAGCAGTGAGTTCATCACACCTTCACCGCTCCAAAGAAGTTGCTGGCAGGACTTTTTCTGATGCCCTGCCAGCTCACCGCTCCAGTGTGAAAGCCCTCGGGTTTTCACACTGGAGTGCATGGAGCAGCTGTTTTGGGGCGGTTTGCAGGTGCTATTTTTAATGCTCTAGCGCCTGCAAAACGCCCTCAGTGTGAAAGGGGTCTCAGTGTAAATAATTGTTGGTGCAGAGTTCTATGACAGAATAAATTCTGTATGTTTCATCTGCCATAAAAATATTATTTTTCTGTTTTTGTTTTTTTTTTCACACTGACTGCCATACGTGTAGTATAAAATTCTGCCATCTGTAGCATGCCATGACGGATTCCTGATCCCCCTCTGCACTCCTTTGTTTGATGCAGCAGCCCCTGCATCACTGCGTGCTGGGGACTAAGAGTCCCATACCTTAAAGTGGTTGTAAACCCTTCCATATACCCAGTGAAGTGACTGGCCTCAGGTGATACACAGATTAAACAAATCCACCTACATAAATTGTGCCTGTTTATCTACAGACTTCTCTTCTCTACATCTCTACATCTGTTAAAAGTCCAGAATTTATAAAGCTTCTCTGAGCTGTCAGTAAAAAGGGGGCAGATAGCTGAAGTCACACTGTGCAGGAGAAGTCTAGGAGCTGATTGGAGGGAAAGCACACAGGAACAGAGTTGAGGCTGTGAGTCTATTGGAGGTCCCTCCCATGTCACCTTTTTTCTATCGGTGTCAGCAAAACTTGTCAGAAGTGATTTATGCTGATAGCTGAGGAACATAGCAATAGACAAAAATGACATGTAGTGCTTTTAATTGGAACAAGTACACATTCACACTATAGAGAGATTTGTTTATATTTCATGTCTGAGGTTTACAACCACTTTATTACAGCACAGATTGGTGGTGCAAGCATTAGAAGAGGTGAATATTAAAGCAGAATTCAAGACAGTTTCTGAAATATTAAATTATGGGCAAAAGCAAAAATGACCTACTGTACATGACACAGTCTGTCAGCAGAATTAACATAGTTGTCTTTGGTTTTCTGAGTCCCCTCTGTATAATAGGTGTATTACCCATTGATCCTGACAGTTATTCTGTTATTTTTCAACTTACTTTAACAGGCAAAGCTGTCTAGCAAATATGGGAGTTATAGGGATGAAACAAACCATTTTACACTGACTGGGATGCTTAAAATGGTTAGCTCTTATTTACTTATATAAAACCTTTGTCCTAAAAAGAAGTGCTAGCTTGAGATTTAACTAGTCACTTATTTAAAGTTCAACTGAAACTACTAGTCCATCTAACACTGCCCTCTCCACTATTCTCCGCTACAGTGAAAAACTGGGAGTACAGGAGACATGTTCCTTGCCAAATCACTAGGTAAAAAAATAAAGAAAAAAATTGTCAAAATAATACTGTAAAACTACTGCAGCCACCACATCTTAAGACAAGTATGCTGATATATATAAAATGTTTGTTCTTTTGTCCAGATACACTTTATTTTGATACTGGAGGTGTTATCGTAGTACTTCTTTTCTACCACAAGATGTCCTCAGTTTTCCTGGGTCTAGTGACACTGGCTTTCATTCAACCAGAAAACTGAGGACATCTTGTGCTAGAAAATAAGTACTTCGGGGGGCACTTTGAGCCAAAGCTGACATGGATCCATCCCCCAGCCTTTGACTGTTCAATGAATTACATGCAGCACTGTTATACGTTCATCTGTCACTCTATATTTCTCCTCCTATGAGCATGCTCTTTGTTTGCACATGATTGGCTACTTGTGATGCTTTTTCTTCCCTCACTTAACTTTGCTGTATAGAAACTGCAAGAGGTTGATACCAAGTTACATTAATGTATTTACAGTGCTTTTATTTAAAAAAATATATATAACAATGCTTTAACTAATATGGAACCGCATTAACCGCTTTAACCCTGGAAGATTTTTCCTCCATCCTGACCAGAGCACTTTTTGTGATTCGGCGCTGCGTCACTTTAACTGACAATTGCGCAGTCGTGCAATGTTGCACCCAAACAAAATTTACGTCCTTTATTTTTCCACAAATAGAGTTTTCTTTTTTTGCTATTTGATCACCTCTGCAGTTTTTATTTTTTGCGCTATAAACAAAAAAAGAGCAAACAATTTGGAAAAAAACACATTCTTTTTTATTTTTTGCTATAATAAACATTCTCCAAAAATATATAAAAAAAGCAATTTTTTTCCTCGATTTAGGCCGATATGTTTTCTTCTACATATTTTTGGTAAAAATAAGTTATAGCGTCTACAAAATAGGGGATAGTTTTACGGCATTTTTATTATTTTATTTATTTTTTATTAGTAATGGAGGGGATCTGCAATTTTTATTGGGACTGCGACATTATGGCGGACACATCCATCACTTTTGACACATTTTTGGGACCACTGTCATTTATACAGCAATCAGTGCTATAAAAATGCACTGATTACTGTGTAAATGACAATGGCAGTGAAGGGGTTAACCGCTAGGGGTTAAGTGTGTCCTAGGGAGTGATTCTAATTGTGGGGGGGTGGACTACTAGTGAAATGACAGCGATCACTGCTCCTGATGACAGGAGCAGTGATCACTGTCATATCAAAAGGCAGAATGGGGAAATGGCTTGTTTATATAGGCATCTCGCCTTTCTGGGGCTTACCGTGATACGATCACCGGGAGACCGACGGACATCAAGTCGACGGCCGCCTGCTATCCCTGCCTCTTAAAGGGGACATACAGATATGCCCATTTGCCCACTGCTACCATTGTGTTGAAGTATATCGACGTGCTGTGGTCGGCAAGTGGTTATTTGTATCTTTTGTGTCTGCCTAAAGTCCAGCATCAATTATCTTCTTTTCAAGGAGAACTTTATTGGATATATTTCTTTTAGGGACATAGTCATTTTAATTTTACTATGTATACTATAACTACAGCGATGAACTGAAACATGTAATATTTAAATCCATTATTCTAGGTGTGGAGAAAATTGATGTTTCTCAGTTTCCAGAAGTGTTCAACAAGCTCGCAGCAGACATAAAATTCATGTTATACCTTTGAAGACATGTAACAAAGCAAGAAAGGTTTCTACACTTTTTCCTTCTTCTTGTAATCCTTTTTAGAAATGTAAAAGTCGTCCTTGTTCCAGATTCATTTTATAAGTAGTTGAGAAGTGAAAAGAAGGATTGTCGAAGTGGAACAATGGTAACAGTGTTGTAAGTGAAACAAATTGGGAACGCTATGATTTTTGTTTCCAAAGCAGATTATTCTGGTGGGAATTTTCAACAATAAAAAATGAGCAAGCAGGATTTAAAGTAACCCTCACACATGATCTATCAAACAGTGACTACAGGGTACTCTAATCTAATCTGTCATGCCAACAATTTTATATTCAGTATGTGAAAGTTAGCAACTATTGAGGGATATAACCTGCCTGTAAAAAAAAATACATTTGAAGAGGTTTGGGGTAATGTATATGTTATACATTTCAAAGTGGCATACACCTAGGGTGATTGATTATTTGATTTTGTTTTGTCTAAACATGGCATAAAAAAAATCTTTATTGTAAACTTTGTTTTATTGAGAATAACATAAACTTAGATGGGTTGGACCACACCCAGGAAACAGTGCTATGTGGTTTTCTACTTTCATGATATCTTTAACCCCTTCTAGCTACCTTCCAGCCATTTAGGAGGTTCTAAATGCTGGGAGGAGGAGGTGGGCAGCCCGATCATGTGACATTGCGATTGGCATTTACATGACTGGAAAGCTCCTGATCACAAATATGCATAGGAACAGTTCCCATACTCGTCAGTTACTGTGCTGGGTTTGCTCGGGGAGCACACACTAAGCACAGTAACATGTTTATGTAACACCCTCCCTGGTAGGTGCTAGGATTAGATAAATTAGCATTAATTGTGTTTTGTTGCTACACTGTAGTCAGTGAGGCTGCATTTATATGGTAGGCAGAAGCATATTCTTCTCACTGTATCCAGTAAAGCTCTAATCTGCTAGTAAGGTTTGCTCAGTGTATTCAGCTGTGGCCAATCTGGCCTTTAGCTTCCTATTTATCCAGGAAACTTGAGAAGTTTCTGGATAATAGGTGTGAAGCTATGCAGCTGGCAACAGAATAATAATAGAGCCCTGACCTTTCCCAGAGAGACAGGCCCTGATGGCATGGTGGCTAACTATATAATAAGTGAGTACACTGAGCTCTGGGTCTTTTCCCAGAGTGGATTAGTCCAACCTGGGGGCACTCCCAGACAGAAGCTACTGTTGGTGATACCTCAGGTGAGCGACCTAAGGGACTGGAATGCTAAGACCCCAGATCTAAAGGGAGTGCCTGAGGGGTGCTGTCTGCTGAAGATCTGTCTGGTATCATGGGAAGGCTTGGTTTGGAAGTTCAATGGACGCTACAAGGTGTCCTTGGGCCTTGTGAGTACAGATGCTGAGGACCTTTGTGCTTTATACCCCTTTGGTTCTACATAGCCAGTCACGGGTCTATTTAAAGGTGACATTGGCTGGTGTCCTGAAGAGTTTTGTCGTAATCCTCTGCTTAAAGGGACTCTGCTTTTGCGGCTCTAACTACTACTACTAAGCTTAAGTCTACTGTTTGTTTCAATCCCAGACTTTAAAATAGCTTATTCTGAAGAATATCTAAGTCCTCGGTTGTACATAGTTCTTGTTTTTGGAGTATCCCACCACTACGCTCAACTCTATCCATAGTCTCCAAAAATAAAAACCACAAAAACAACATCCCCTAGACTGGTTATTGAAGAAACGTGTGACTGAGCCTGTTTGCCTAGCTGCGGGGCAAAACCTGTGGGGAAGACCTGGACAGTAATCATGCGGCTCCATGGGAGTAGTGCTATATTTACATAGGACGGTCTCTCAGCGTTAAAGCCCACCCAGAGACTGCATATATGTGTACAAGAGAATAGAAAACAAGCCCATTTAAAAAAAAAATACAGATTTCCACTGATGTGAAATTGAGAATGGGAGCTCAACAACAGAGCAATTTAAAGCCAATTAAACTAAAAACCAAAAATGTAATATAAGTATTTTGCAATTTACCAATCTCTAGATGTGATGGCTGCATTTATTTTTTTGCCCTGTATTTTTTTACCTGGTGATCCATCCAGTAACTAGGTATGAGCAAACTGCCCTGGCAAGGTTCAGCAAGCTTCAAAGAAATTCAGATGCCAAACCTGAATTCCAGTGAAAGAAAAAAGCATAGGGGAAGGGCTGGGCAATGGCCTGGGGAACATGTACCAGGGCATAAAAAACATTCCAGATTCAGATTGAACTGTTGGCTCATCTCTTCTAGTAACACACTTCCTTTTTTGGGGTTTCTCTACTCTATGGTGGAGCAATTCAGACACATTAGAAGTTAAAAATAACAGACTTACATGGCAAGATCAACTGATGAAAATAAAGGAAGGAAAGCCTAAAAAATAAATCTAATGCAGCCACCACCTCTAAGAGTTGGTAAGCTGACATATATTACATTTTTAATGTTGGATTTTATACTGCTTTAAAGCTGAATTCAGCTTGTAAACAGTGCAGGCACAATATGAGTTCAGTCCAAGGGGGTGCATGACCTCTCCTGAACTTATCTCTATTATACTGAATATATATGACAGGTTTGTGGCTCTGATACAGGCTACTCGGGACTGCAAATGAGTTCACATAATACAAAGACTTCTGTAATTGAGTAGGAGGAGGGAAGGGGCAAGCATAGCAGTTGTTGAGACACTAATGGCAAAGATGCTTAAACCTGAAACATCAGTGTCAGGCTCCCAGAAATACAGTGATTGCTCTCTTCCATGAGTGCAATAAAACTGTCAGATGTAAATAATAGAGATAAGCCCAGGACATGTCATGCAGCTACCTAGTCTTAACTAATAGTGTGTCTTTACTTTTAACAAAGGAGCTGAATTCCTGGAATTCAGCTTTAAGGGGAGGTGGAAGTATTAGAGAGGCATATCTTTTGATAAACTGAGAATACATTTGCCCAGAAAGGCTTTATCAGACCATTTCCCTATAACAGTAGATGCACGTCTTTTTGTCTCAGACAATTTTAACATCTCTTTTACCTAGAAATGGCAGGATGTTTACACGGGTGGAATGAATGAGAATAAACTTGTTCCACTGTACCCAGGGAACGTCTTAACTATGAAATCCTCCCACACAGATATCATAGTAAAATGCTTCTCTCTCAAAAGCCTATAGAGAAATGAATCTGCATGTTCAGATATGTTTGAAAAAGCAAGTTTAATTAAATAGGGTCCAAGAATAATAAGATTAGGTAATTGTGTGGTTGAAGAGCAATACAAAACAAATACAGCAACTACTTCCAACAACTTACAAGGTAAAAGGAAAGGACCATTTTGAGTTCTTCACCAATGTAAAGATTCTGTCTAATGTACAGGAAGAAATGACTGGGAGCTTAATTGAGGGAGAATGAATGGGTTATCAAAAATGTATATAAAAGAGTCAAGTCTGTAGGGCAGATTCTATCTGAGCTTATAAGTAGAGCTGTTTAGGTCCCCATGGTAAGCCATCACTCATGATGTTGGGATGGGTACCTTGAAAAGGGGGAGCAAAGGTATGTCATCAGGTGGGAAACCGTTTCATTTTTTTTTTTTTTTTATCAAAAAGTTTTTATTGCTCAAAAAACACAAACAAATTAGAATCATACATGAATCACATTACACTTCGTTTTGTCGTTGAAGAATCCATCACACAACCATTAGTCATATCTTGCAGTATACATAAACCTATGAATAGACATTGCATATCACATAAACTGTTAAATTCTTTGTCCGATATTACATTGCAAACCTCTTCCCATGAGTTGACATCCCTAACATCCCGATCCCTGCCCTAATATGCATTCTGTTACCCACCCAGGCATGTCCTCGGGTACCTTTTACATCTATGAACATCTTAGCAGTCTCATGGGTACCAGTTCTCTGGTGCTTATATGTGGCGTATCAAGCCATGCGGCGCATAGTCTGCCAAATTTCTCAGGATTCCCCCTATGCTTATATATGTATTTTTCCATGATAAGAGTATTATCCATGTTTTAACCGTCATTGTGTGGCAGATTTCCACCTCATATATATTGTTTTCATAGCGTGAAACAATGCTCTGGTGAAAGCCATCCTTGTTATTTCCTCTGGAATTGCTCCCTCCAGTACACCTAAAGGGCAGCGTAGTGTATCAAGAGGGACATTAGGGCACCCATTTCATTGATGAGAACACTACGTCTCCAAAGGGCTCAACAGTGATACCCACATTCCCAGGTTCACCTTCATTTTCATACACTCCCATCTCATCTCCAGTGTTTGGCATTATTTACAGAAGCCATTGACAAATCTGAACATGTGGTGCATAATCAGTGACATACAAAACATAATCTTACTGTAGTTTAAAGTGTGTAATTGATAAAGACCTGAATACAAAAGCACATATTAAAATGGAATTTCCACCAAGGGTGTTAGCACAGATCGTATAGTGCCAAGGAATATTAGGTCATCGCCCAATCCAAATGAGATCTGTCACATCTCAGTATGATCATATTCTATCTGTGGTTGGTATTAGTTAACCCACAACCACTAAAACGTAAAAAATTGTATTTGTCTGCCTTATAATTCATTACCTCTCAAATACTGGACGGTATATCATTACAAAGCATATTGATCTGGAGCTGTAAAGTCCTCTGCACACAGCTCACCATTACTAGTTCCCAGATGGGTTAGCTTTGTTATTTTGAGTAAGTCTTTAGGGAGCTGTTTGCATAGGATTAATATATTTACATAATGGATTAGTAATTACCAATTCAGCAGTAATGAAACAGTTTATTTCCAGGTCTTTTAGAATTCAACACCTTAAGGAAAAAGTTTATTTGCAAATGCTGCTCGCTATTTGTTTTGCTTTTAGATAAAATCTCAGCTTGTGGCCAATTTAGATGCTAATTGTTTTTTAAGTTAAACCTTTGTATTTACACACTACTTGCCCTTTTCTCCACAGTTCAATCCATTATGTGATCTTAATGAAAATGGATGGCTTTCAGGTGGATGTTGTATTTTTACAGGTGTCAGACTCACTTGGCTGCCTTCTATTAACACTGTGAAATCCTGTTATGTACTACTAAAGTACAGTATTTTGGGTGTCTTTTATTAAGGTGTTCAAGAAGGCAGATTTTGGAAATTAAGAACAAGGAGAATATGTGAGATAAACGAAAGGTCAATTTTACCCAAAGGTGATGCATCAGACACTATTGGATTGACTCACCCACCAGGTTCCTATTGATTGTTGATTCTGGTGGATAGCTTTCCCTGCAGACTAATGCATCTCCACCCTCTCCCATAGACTGATGATTTCTCTTTTCATTACTGTAATTATGGGTAGATTCCATTTGTAATGAAGTCACCTTGGACCTTAATAAGGTTATTTTTCTCTAATACAATATGATGTGATTATGATCAGAATTTTGAAGTCTAATGTATCACCTACAGGCTCAGTCATTAGAAGGAAGACACTCTCTGAGTGATCTTGCCACTACTATGCCCTGAAGAAATAGTAATAGTAAGTATACAATTCTGGTACGACAAACGCTTCGACATTGGGAGCTCATGTCGCAGACCGTCTTGTGTCAGACCGTCTTAATTGGTCTGACACAAGTCGGTCCAACTTTGAAAATGCTCCCTGCACTACTTTGGTCCCACTTTGATCCTACTTCAGCCCATTGAATATCACTGAAGTCGTCCTAACTGATCCGACTTTGGCATGCGACTTGTGGTCTGAAGGGGAAATCCACGCCAAATAAAAACAAAAAAAAGGCATTAGTTATCAGAATCTGGAAGCGCCTTTAACGGGGGTCCAGGTTCTGGCCCCCCCACCCTATGTGAATGAGTACGGGGTACATTGTACACCTACCTATTCACCTAAAAAAGTGTAAAAAATAAAACACATTACATGGTTTTTAAAGTAATTTATTAAGGCAGGTCCGTCATCGCTTCTGATCTCGTCTCCTCTCTCTGGCTCTTCTGCCTCCTTCGCTGATGTCTTCTGCCTCTGCTGGTTCTTCTCCCCTCTCTGGGTCTTCCCCGCTCTCTTTTTCAGTTCTTCTCCCTCTGTCCGCTGTCTTCTATCCCTGCCGAGTCTTCTCCTCTGTCTTCTCGCTCTTTTGCTGGGTCTCCTCGATCTTTTGCCAGGTCTTCTCGCCTGCCTTCTGCCTCTGTTCTTCTTCCGATGTTGACCCAATGCTCTCTCCCGCTTTAATACTGGGTGTGCGGTGTGCCCCTACTTATATTGGCATGGGGCAGGGTAACGGGTGATATCATCCGGAGATCCTTCCCCTTATGATGTCACCACCCGGCACATGATGGGGCGGTGACATCATAAGTGGTGGGCCTCTGGTGACCCTGCCCCATGCCAATATAAGTAGTTACACACCACTCACCCAGCATTAGAGCGGGAGAGCATGTCGAGTCAATATCGGATGAAAATTAGAGGCAGAAGATAGGCGAGAAGACAGAGGAAAAGACCCAGCAGAGGCAGAAGACAGCGGACAGAGGGAGAAGAACCGGAGAGAGAGCAGAGAAGACCGGAGAGGGGAGAATAACTGGCAGGGGCAGAAGACAGGGGCAGGAAGAAGAGAGGGGAGAAGAAGTCGGAAGAGGAGCTTCCATAATTAATTACTTTAAAAACCTGTGCACCGCATTCTATTTTACCCCATACTCATTCACATAGGGTGGGGGGCCGGGATCTGGGGGCCCCCTTGTTAAAGCGGGCTTCCAGATTCCGATAAGCCCCCCGCCCACAGACCCTGACAACCAGTGGTCAGGGTTGTCAGGAAACAGCCCTTGTCCTTATCAACACAAGGGCAAGGTGCTTTGGGGTGGGGGGCGCAGGGCCCCCCTGCCTCAAAGCACCCACCCCCCCATGTTGCTCACTCATCCCCACCCCCTTTCCTGATCTGCCAGGCTGTGTGTTCAGATAAGGGTCTGGTATGGATTTTGGGAGGACCTCCACTCCAAATTTTTGGCGTGGGGGGTTCCCCTTATAATTCTTACCAGACCGAAGGGCCTGGTATGCTCCTTGAGCATGCCATTTTTTTAATATTGTGTGTGGAATTCCCCCTAAAGATTCATACCAGACACAGTGCCTGGTATTGTCAGGGATTAAAGTCAGATCCCTGTTCATTGAAGTTGGATGCATGTCGGACTTCAAGTTGCAGGGCAAAGTCGGATCCAAAATGGTACGACTGTTGTGTTATACCAATACCAGTGTGAACCCGGCCTTAGGCTTAGCCTTAAACTGGAAGCTCATACAATTTTTTTATATGTGTTTTGAATACAGTGGGGAAGGACAGGGACCTTTGTTTGTTCTTCTTCCATCTGTGTCTGTCTGTGTGATTTTTTTTCTCAGTTCCTGTACCGAATCCCACCTGTTATCAAGATAGAAAGTCATGAACTCTTCACAACTCAGTGATATGAGTATGAGAGATGTTATTACCCTATCCCTCTCTATAAATAAAATCATTCTTAATGCTCTCTGTTTCCTGTTAGGGCACTTTCAAACATGCGGGCCGTTCGGGTCCGCCTGTCAATTTTTCAGGTGGACCTTAACGGATGCTCCATGTACCTCTATGGAGCGACGGATGTCAGCGGTGACATCTCTGCTGACATCCGATCTGCTAAATGCAGACAGATGTAAACCCTATTTTCCATACATCTGGCGGATCGGATCAGATGGAAATGGACAGGCGGTCTGTCTTCATCCGATCCGCCATAGAGGAGAGCGGGGCTCTGACAGGTCTGTCCCTGTACAGTGAGCAGAGACGGACCTGTCATCTGCCAGCTCAGCGGGGATCAGGGGATCAACAGATCGATCCCTGCTGAGCAAGAGGAGTCCTTCAAAACAGACATAAATGTGTGAAAGGGGCCTTAGTGAGAAGATTTCTTTAATGGTGACATTGCAATCAAACCTGTCTTCTTCATGCTAACACAAACCAACAGTTTTCTGCAAAGTTCCTACTTAAAGAACATAAGGCAGCAAAAAGTTTTGATGGGCAAACACTAATATTTTCTCAGGCGGACCTTTCAGTAACTTTATAAATGTCTGCATGAATACATTCCTGACATGCCACAGTATACAGCAACAGTACTTTTTATAAGTGACATCCTTGGGCTCCATGTCAATTTACCAAGGCTTAGATGATGTCATGAGTCTGCTGCAGGCGGGAGGAAGCATATCCACAGACACCTTTTCCCCACTGATTAGAATGCAACATTGCAACTTTGTAGCAAAGAAAGAGGCTGCATTGGAGGCCAGGAATTACATATAGGCACTAAGATATTGTCATCTCTGAACCAGCATCTCATGCATTATTGCAACTATACATTGATTTTCATGTATGTGCTTAACATGACAAATATATTTGATGCCAGGTCCTATTTAAGGCAGGCAAATTTTTATAGTGTTTTATATCATCATACTTTTTCCTGAGAACACGGAAACATTTTCAGACATTTCTCTCAAACTATACCAAAATGTGAATCAAACACTTCCTTATTTCTCGACAAGAAACGTATTAATGAAATCAGTCATTACGGTTACGCAGGAATTGGTGTTTTGATGCTGACATCAGTTTATGAATAATTTTTGACAGATGTGGTATTTAGCATTTGAATTTTTTTTTTTTTGGATGTTGCTGGAGAAGCGTGTACTTGCACTTATTGTTGCTCTTCCTATCCGTTGAGGTTGTTTTACTAAAAGCAAATATGCTGTGCACTGCAAGGACAGTTGCTCTAGGTCTGAGGGGAAGCTCTGAAATGAGGGGAAGTTCTGCTGATTTTTATCATCCAATCACATGCAAGCAAAAATGCTGTTTTTTTTTGCATTTTCCTTGCACCTGATTGGATATTCTTTGCAAAATGCAGCTTTACCTCATATACTAAGCTCTGGAGCAAGTGCACTTACAGTGCACAGTATATTTGCCTTTAGTAAATCAACCCCAGAGTGTCATATTTATACTGCATTATGTCAGACTAGTGGAAAGATTACATTTCTGCAATAAAGGATAAGTTCACCATTCAAAAAATTTTTTTATAAATAAATGCACATATTTTTGCAAGTAAAAAAAAATTTGCATTTATTATTGTTTTTCCTGGAGCCTCAGAGCATTGCACCCGCAATCAGCAGATCATGAGTAGAATGTAAGGCTCCTGCATTGTCTTCTTCTATCTTTGTGCCCATATCCTCATAGGCTTTCAGTTTCAAAGCTAGAGGAACAATGAATGAACTACGAGCATGCTGAATGTTAAAGTCCATCTGCTGCGGTGGGAAGCGGTATTTTTTTCATTCACAGATCTCTGTAAATGAATGATGGGGCTGTGTGGGAGGTGGGCTGTTTTAAAAAAAATTACAGGAGGGCAGGGATAAGGTCCCCCATCTGCTGTCACAGAGCGGGGAGCGCTGGCGGTGGAAGGTGGGTGCGTAGTAGCATGTTACATCTTACCCCTTGAATATGGGTGTAATGTGTAACATGCTCGTAACTGTGAACATAGGCTTTAATCATAACAAGACATCAAATGTCATCCTTCATAATTATCATCATATTATCCTGTCGTTGACAAATAACAGCTGGAGTCTAATTGACTGACATACTGTGGCTTTCCATGACACTTGTCATCAATCTGTCAAAGCTAGGTGCAAATGATAACACAAATTAAAGTATATGTTACAGTACTGCTGTCCAAAGGAGGCTAACTGGCTATGTTGCTCCCCCATTGATGCAGTGAAGTGAGTGTAGCCATCCCAAGATGGAAGTGTGTTACTGACCGAATCACCAGAAGACAATAAAGAAAACAAAATTTTGTGGCTGGTGACACTGTATGCTGGTGCTGGTCGGGATGTAAGGTTCATCAGGCTCAGCTTAGACTACAGGAAAATGGCACCCCCGCACACAGGATTTGCAGACTGTAAAGCTAAGATAGCAAAGGACGATGAAACGTGGCTTCAGCATGGTGCTTCACCCATAGAAGAATCCTTGCTAATGCATTTCTCCCACGTGGGGCCTAATCACAGGTGCCATTTTCCTGTAAAGAAAAAAACAGCATGCTTAAAGTGGAGCTCCGTCCAAAAGGAGAAGCTCTGCTTTTTCACACCCTCCCCCCGCCACTGCCACATTTGACATCATTTGGTGGGGAGGGGGAGCGGATACCTGCCAAAACCAGGTACCCACTCCCACTTCTGGGTAAGACTGCCAAACAAAGATCGCGGCGATCTATGAAATTTCCAGCCCCTTCTCCTTTCCTCCGCTGCCTCCTGGGAGACACTCAGGTCCCAAAAGACAGTAGGACCATTCAGAAAGTGCAGTGTGACTCGTGCATGCACAGTAGGAAACAGGCTCCCTTAGTGAAGATGCATGCACCCAAAGTTGATTGACAACGTTGATTGACGAAATGGGTTACCTGGACAGGTAAGTGTCCTTATATTAAAAGTCAGCAGCTACAGTATTTGTAGCTGCTGACTTTTTTATTTTTTTTATTTTACAGGCTGGAGCTCCACTTTAAGGACTGGCAAACTGCATTATGTATTAAATTTTTATATATTTTTTTGGATACACTTTAAGCTGATCATATGCTGGTAAATTTTCAAACAAAATTCTTAATACATTTGATTACTTTAACAAATCCTATTTGAAAGAACATCAAAATGTAGTTTTAACATTCAATTTTGGAATGAATAGACTTTCCCAAATTAAACACGTTAGTCATTTGTTAATTTAAGAACATTTTTACATCCCTTTCCTTCAAATTTTCTTGTCACTGCAATTGAAAGCACACGTCAATTGGATCACACTAACGATTAGAAAAAATAAAAAAATGTAAACACAATCCCACTAGCGTGTGGCCAGCGTTAGCTGTTCTAGCTAAGGAAAGTTCTGAAAGGTTCTCTGTAATCTGCAGTGGCATAGGCATTGTTTAGAGGTAACCCTGACGTGTGTTGTAATTGGCTTAAAGCAGAACTAAAAACTCGTATTCTCCTATCTGTCAAGGAGAGTGCCATTTTAGTCCGTGTTTAGATTAGCAATTGCCATGGTGCTGCTCATTTGATCGGCGATGTCACCAGCCTTCGGAGGGCTTGGAAGATCGGCTGGGAGTTGACATAAGCACACTGGCAACTTTGACAGTTATCACCAGATGCATGCCTTGGATGTAGGATTCTCTGCACAAGCACTAATAGGCAGAAAGTACATGGAAACATGGATGAGACCAATATTGGTATTTTTAGTAAAAGATTTAATAACATTCAGTGAAAATTTATAAGTTGAGCTTTCTTTTGGGTACATTACAAATGAAATGGTGTGAATGGATAAGTAGTGCGCCACATCCTGAATAAATAGAACTAGAAAAACTAATATGATTTGGGACTTTAAGGCTGCATTCACACCTGAGCGTAGCTTGTTTGAACGTTTTTACCGGCGTTTTGTCGCGCGACAACGAGCGTTTTGTCACACTACAATGCGCGACAACGAGCGTTTTGTCATACTACAACGTGCGACAACGAGCGTTTTGTTACACTACAACGCGCGACAACGAGCGTTTTTTAACTTCGGCGTTTTTTTTTTCAGCCAATAGGAAAAATATTTTTCATCTGCTTATTTTTTCTTGAGCAGATACAGCGTCAAAACGCCCGTAGAAACGCTCGTTGTCGCGCTAAACGCTCGAATCGAGCGTTTCCATTAGTTTCTATGGGAATGAAAACGCCCAAATCAGCCCAATTCGCGCGACAAAAAAGGGTCCGGAACTTGTTTGAGCTTCAAGCGTAGGGCTTCAGGCGACATGGAGTGGAGATGTGAACCATCTCCATTGAGAATAATGGATTTTTTCCCCTCCAGCGTTTTGTAGCTTCAGGCGTAGGGCTACAAAACGTTCAGGTGTGAACGGGCTGTCAAGGTGCTACACACTTTTATGGAAAAAGAAAATAGACAACTCTATAAAATCAATCTATTTATTAAACAAAATTTGATTAAAATGCACTCTATTGTACAATATGTATATACAACCACATGTATATGAAGAAATCATCCTGCATATAGACTGATACATCCCGTAACATGCCATAAAGATATATCTTGTATATGATGATATCATCCAGAATGATATTATCATGTACAAGATATAGCTTTATGGAATATTATTATGTTTTGCGTGTTATCAGGCTATATGCTGGGTGATTTATTCATACATGCATGGTTATATGTACATATTGCTTGATAAGAGTACATTTTAACAATTGTGTACAATAAATGGATTGACTTTATAGAGTTATCCATTTTTATTCCCCAAAAAGTGTGTAGCACTTTTTTGTTGTCTGCTTTAGGGTGGTGACTATGGGATTGATTTACTAAAGACAAATATGCTGTTAACTTTGCAAAAGAATTCACACGTTGCAAGGGAGGGCCCCTAGGGGGCAGCCCAGCCGGGCAGATTTCTGGCCAGCTTGGCGCGACAAAGCGATCAAAGTGACCAACTTTGAGCTCCTGTTTCCGGGGAACCACTCGGTAAAAACCCGCCAACTAGCGGAGCATCGAGGGTTGGAGGACTACTACCAGTACCCAAAGTTTGGGGGTCAGGGATACAGGGGAAGTGCCCGAACTTGCATGCAGAATTTCGCAAAGTAACTGATCCGTTCACTTGTCTATGGGGAAACACGGCCAGCTTGGGACAGTATGGTTCTCCGGCCTTTGGGTCTAGGGCCACCAAACTTGGTACACTTGTAAGGGAGACTCTTGGGTATGTGTGGTAGAAATTTGGGGTCCAGGGAACCAATGAGCGGCCAGTACCGGCTCCCCGAACAGGGTGCCCCAGGACACTGATTTTAACATTGCCGCCTATGGGGAAACTTGTACCGATTAGGGCGGTTCCCAGTCAATAACTCCACGACCGGATGTGTTACCTACTCTTCCTGAATAGCACAGGTACCCTGATAAAAATTTGGGGTTTTTGGGACCTTTTACCGGGGAGTTACAAGGAGCACTGGGTTGCCCTCTTTCGTGGTACCGGTGCTCCTGGGCCATGTGTGCTAATCCGATCGTTTTTTTGTTATAATACAACGAACCTAGAAATAGAACATGTTTCAAATATGTCCAACAGACTCAATTCCTATCGGGAAACCCGTTCGTCTGTATGCTGGCCCGATGGACCAAATAGGTGCAAGGGAAGCTATTGGCTACTGGCTATTGAACTTCCTTTTTTAGTCCCGTCTTACATCATCACATTCAAAGCGAACAGAATTTCGAACAGACTTAGTCTGTTCGTGTGTGGCCAAGTCCGTTAGTTCAGAAGTCCATCAGAACTCCCTTGAAAAGTCAGTCGGGAAGACCGTCGGACCTAGTCTGCCTGAAAGTCCGGTTGTGTGTATGCTGCATAAGGTTGAGAACCAAGCAATCAAACACCGTTGGACTTCAAGCAATCAAGCACCCTTACTGGAGCGCTGGACTGTGGAGGAGGCAGGAGAGGGTGGTTCTGGCTCTCAATGGCTCACAGAGAGGCTGAGCCAGGTGACAGTCCAAGCATGTGGGCAGATCCCGACCATATGGTTGCAATATTGCCTGAGCCTGGACCGGCTCTGTGATGTCAGCCAACAGCTGTCTGCTGAAATGGGCCACAAGAGTGCAAAATGATCATAAAGGGATTGTAAAGGCTCCTGTTTTTTCACCTTAATGCATCCTATACATTAAGGTGAAAAAACACCTTGCAGTCACCAGCCCCCTAGCCCCCCCCCCCCCCCGTTTTACTTAACTGAGTCCTGAATTTCTGTTGGCGCGTCCCCATCATCCCTCTCTCCAGGGGTTCCCGGCTCTTGATTGGATAGATTGATAGCAGCGCAGCCATTGGCTCCCGCTGCTGTCAATCTAATCCAATGACATGGGTGCTGGGGGCGGGGCTGAGTCCGAGTCCTGCATTCGTCCCCTAAGGGTGCTGAATGCTGCACTCGGGAGCGCGCTTCTCCAAGGGGGTTATCTAATGCAGGGAGGAGCCGCAACCCATCGAGGGACCCCAGAAATGGAGGTAAGTATGACATGTTTGCTATTTAAAAAAAAAATGATCCTTTAGTATCTCTTTATCTCCTGTGATTCACATTTATATCTAGTAGTTGATACTATAAGATCCCTGCTGTTGTTGTTATTTGTATCACTTTATTATGCCATTTCTCTTTGTTACTGGGGACTGACTTCAACGCTATGCTCCACTAATCGCCACCCCCCTGTTCAGTGAGAGTACCCTTACTGGTCACTGAGTTTTATTGGACAGTGAAATAGCAATTGACAGAGCTTAGAAATGAAGTCAGGGTACCAGTAACAAAGTGAATTTAAATCCAAGAGGGGAATAGAAGAATCTTGCCTGGCTAATAATGGCTTTTTCTGGTATATGTTGTTGAACACGTAAAAGTTCATTTTAAAGGTGAATGGTGAATATTCAGTGTTTTTCCCCTAGCAACTAATCAGTGTATCTTCTGCATGCTCTTACCTAGTTTACCTAGCAACAAGAAAAGGAGAAGTTCAACTGCTAATTGGGAAATACATATTAGTTGTGTGCAATGGTGTGTATCTTGTGCAAGTACAATCAAACAATGCATCATGTTCAGTGAATGTCATTAAATTGCTCCTACAGTACAAGTTGGTTGATGAGGACCCCATAGTTTAGTTTGAGTTTTCTATAAAACATGCTAAGTATAAAGTATCTTCACTTCAAAAAGACACCTTTTTCATATATGCCTTAATATTTTTGCTTTTACAAACATACAAGCTCATTGTAAAGGCATTTGTAAATTAATCTACACATTATACTTATCACCAGAACTGTATATTGCATTACAATTATATTTCTGGATCAACAAAGGCAGTCTCTGTCCACTCTCTAGGCATAGTAGCACGCCATCACGCACGGAAGAAATGCCTTGCAGCAAAGATAGCCTGAAAAATTGGCCTGTATGTAGGAAACCACTTCAGAAGAAAAAAAAAAACAATTTATCAAAGCCCTTGTTGTTCCGTCTGCACAATTTTAATCTACATGCCCAGCCTTTTTTATTTTATTTTTTATTTTTATTTTAGATGCATATACACATAATAAAGCCCATACAAATGCATCTTGAATGCCAAAGTGTAACACAGAGTATATTGTTACAAAGTGTTTTGTTTAGTAAGTACTGTAGTCAATGGCAAACTCTACCAAAGTTATTATATCAGTTTTGGGGCGACATTTGTGGAGTGAATTTAGACCTTGGCTATTTCATCAGATTTGCCTACATTTTGTGTTTTTTTTTTTTGCCACTTCCCATGGGCAGTAACAAAGTTCCCACGTTATTGGGTATTCTTGACACTGTCATATTCATGTATGACATCCAGTAAGAATCCAGCATGTGGTTTCATTTACCAATTTTTAATTCATTTTTAATTTCATTTAGAATTTTTAAAACGAAGTGGGCTAACATCACATACCTGTCAGTTGCCAATACACATTTTACCCAGTGGCTACTGCTGTAGACATTACAATAGGGCTGTGACTTTATTTTTTGCAGCTGTCAAGCTGAAGTTAATATTGCAACAGCCAAAGGTAGACAACGAGCTTTAGTCTTTCCACTTATCTTAATTGATATGATTGTATAATGAGTTGTAATTTAATTTTGCTATCTCCTTTCACAATTACATTACATATGTCTATCCTTGAAATCAGCCATGTCTCTTGAACCTATGTTCTGAACAAAGTTAACACATAAAACGTGTTTCAAAGTATATATGATTGGTATGATGTTGTTTATTTATTTGACTGATAGGCATTTTGAACTAGAAAAGGAATGGATGCATTTTAGAACATTGTACATGCTTGTGTCTGATGAGTTTTACTTTTTAGGTCATGGGATATAAAAACACTCAAAAGCAAAGTAGATTAAGGTAGGTCTTTCAAAAAGCGTGCTGCATACAATATTCCCCTATTTCATTCCTCTACCCACTACATGGGAAAAAATATGACCTTTTTTTTATTTTTTTATTTTTTTTGGAGGAAGCAGGGGGAGAGATAAAGAGAACGAAGTTGCCCTGCTCCTGAAGCTTCCCTGAATATCCACAGCATGTATTCCAGGAGACTTCAGCTCACTGTATGCCAGTTTCAGATTCTCTCTTCTCTTCTTGTCTGTTAAAAACATTTTCACCAGGACTGAAAGTGTGGAGGAATCTCACTAATAAAGTTCCAGGTCACAATAAAACCTATCTAAGGTTCTAACTATTCCTGACTCTATCTAAGACTAAAAAAAATAAAAAAATTGTCAGGACAAATTTTTTTCTCTTAATACATATTACTTTACATTCATAAGCTTACAAGTGGTCATGTGGGAGAAGATTGGCATGAAATATAATTTTTAAATATCCCACATGCGCTGCTCACTTCTCTGTGTAAACTGGTTACAGTTAGATGATGGCGATTCTACCATTGGGTTTATATGTTTGTATATAGAGCCTCCTTGTATGTACTGAACACCCAGGGCAGCCAGTAACATTTGAGCCATGGTTGGGCCTGAAGGACATAGCAAAGGGAAGATTAATATTTAGAACAAAAATAAAAATTATTAAATATGTTACAGGTACAAATTCTTTTAAAGGGGCGTGTACTTTAACTTGAAGTCCTTGGCACTTAAAAAAAAAATGCACACATTAAAATCTAATTTTTTATTTTTTTTATGCAATTTTATAAAAAAAAAATTCCATGTAAGCAATATTACAATAGAACACCAGATATTTGTTTTAGTAGTTTTTGGTAAAGAGAGGAAAATGTATGGTTTTATTGCAGTCTGTATGACCATTAGAGTGACTCTCTCACCGTTACTGCTCTGGTTACTAAAAAGTGCAGGTTTCATTGGTAAGTAGAGGCGAGTTCTCACAAATGGGGACACATGTTCCAGCTACATGTTTTACCAAAAGCAATAGTGATGAATGCAAATTTTCTTGATGGTATATAGGCCATCTGTTCAGATATTTTGCCACTCTATGGCTGAAGGCGCAAATATACAAATATACAGTGTATAAATGTTGCATTTAAAGTGTTTATATATATATATATATATATATATATATAGATCTATATATACATATATACAGTGCATCTGGAAAGTATTCATAGGCTTCACTTTTTCCACATTTTGTTATGTTACAGCCTTATTCCAGAATGGAATAAATTAATAATTGTCCTCAAAGTTCTACAAACAATACCCCATAATGGCAACGTGAAAGAAGTTTGTTTAAAATCTTTTCAAATTTATTAAAAATAATTTTTTTTTTTTTTAAATCACATGTACATAGGTATTCACAGCCTTTGCCATGACACTCAAAATTGAGCTCAGGTACATCCTGTTTCCACTGATCATCCTTGAGATGTTTCTATAACTTGATTGGAGTCTACCTGTGATAAATCCAGTTGATTGGACATGATCTGGAAAGGCACACATCTGTCTATATAAGGTCCCACAGTGCAAGTTAAAGCACAAACCAAGCCGTGAAGTTCAAGGAAGTGTCTGTAGACCTCCAAGACAGGATTTATCAAAGCACAGATCTGGGTAAGGGTACAGAAAAATGTCTGAAGCATTGAAGGTCCCAGTGATCACAGTGGCCTCCATTATCCACAAATGGAAGAAACTACCAGGACTCATCCTCGAGTGGGCCACCCAGCCAAACTGAGCAATTGGGGAAGAAGGGCCTTAGTCATGGAGATGACCACGGACAGAGTGCCAGCATTTCTCTGCAGAGAGAGGAGAAACTTCCAAAAGAATAACCATCTCTGCAGCACTCCACCAATCAAGGCTGTATGGTAGAGTGGCCAGACAGAAGCCACTCCTCAGTAAAAGGCACATGACAGCCTGCCCGTAGTTTTCCAAAAGTCACCTGAAGGACTCTCAGAGTCTCAGACCATGAGAAACAAAATTCTTTGGTCTGATGAAGAGCAAGAAGAACATAGATTGAACTCTTTGGCCTGAATGGCAAGCGTCATGTCTGGAGGAAACCGCTCATTATCTGGCCAATACCTTCCCTACAGTGAAGCATGGTGGTGGCAGCATCATGCTGTGGGGATGTTTTTAAGCGTCAGGAACTGGGAGACTAGTCAGGATCGAGGGAAAGATGAATGCAACAATATACAGAGACATCCTTGATGAAAACCTGCTCCAGAGTGCTCTGGAGCTTAGACTGGGGAAAAGGTTAATTTTCCAACAGGACAATGACCCTAAGCACACAGCCAAGATAACAAAAGAGTGGCTACAGGACAACTCTGTGAATGTCCTTGAGAGACCCAGCCAGAGAGTAGACTTGAACCCGATCGAACATCTCTGGAGAAATCTGAAAATGGCTGTGCACCAGTGCTCCCCATCCAACCTGATGGAGCTTGAGAGGTTAAAGAAGAATGGGAGAAATTGCCCAAAAATAGGTATACCAAGCTTGTAGCATCATACACTGTAATTGGTGCCAAAGGTGCTTCAACAAAGTATTGAACAAAGGCTGTGAATACTTATGTACATGGGATTCTTTTGTCTTTTATTTTCAATAAACTTGCAAATATTATTAAAATTAAAATAACAAACATGGTATACATAGAATTGCATAGTGCAGCCCGAACCTCCTCTTCTGGGGTCCCCGCCAGCACTCCTGGCCCCTCCTTTTCTCGGTGTACCACTATAAGGAAGCCAATTCCTATTGTGGTACACCTGTTGGTTTGACTCCGAACCTCGCTGCCTGTGTCCATAAACATAGGCGCTCTCTTGTTACTTGTTTGACTGACTGCAGCAGGAGCCAATGGTTTTGATGCGTCAGCAAAGCCTGTCAGAGTGGGAAGAGCCACTACAGATGGTCACATCTCTGGATCAAGTGAAAGCTCAGATACGTATAAGGTGGCATTGAGGAGGGCAATACTAATACTTAAAGATTTTTACCTTAGTGCAAGGGGGTGCATTAAGGTCAAAAAATGTTTTGGCTTTAGAACTACTTTAAATATTTCCAGAATAAAAGCTACAAAGTAAAATTGTTTACAGACATTGATTGCAACAGAATATCATTGATTATCAAGACAACAGTAAAACATGTGAGAATTCATGGATCATAATGTATAATGAAGTAGATGAAGTCTGTGCCATGTTTAGTGCTCTGTGAGAATATAGCCTACCATGTATTGGTAAAGGAATGCATGGACATGTCAGATGACATAATGTTCATGAGAGGGTCTCCTCATCCCTAATAAACCTAGTTCCTCCAGTATGTATTGTGCAGGAATGAGCTGTCACTGTTTACCATCATCTCCAAGCACTGGTTCTATATACAGGAGCTAGTAAGCATTCTATTGGTCACTCTGCACTTGACACAAGGTGCAGATTCTGAAATTGGTTCAGGCATCAGCCAGAGCATGCACAGAGCAGCAATATAATGTAAAAGGCTTCTCATCCCCCTCTTTGTTCCTGACCCTCTACAGGGATTGTGGGGCTGCAATATACACATATGATGTTCAGGATACCATCCATGCCTTCAGGGCAGGGTGTTTTGTACTAGGTACAGTTCAAGTGCAGCAATGTACAGGCTTGTAAGGAAGATATGCGGTATTGTACACAAAGGTAGCACTGTGCATGATTGGTAATAGGACATACACTGTTTAGGGTCATAGTTACTTATGTCCAAAATGCGTAGGCTGTTTTTACAGCGTATACATGTCTTTTAAATAAAGGAATACTTTTTTTTGGATGTCATCCTAAATGCCGACCATGCCTTTTCTCATTCTGGTAGATTGGAGGTGTCGGTAGCCTCGAGGTCTGAGCACCGGGCGGAGCTGTTATGTGGGAATGTTGTAGCACCTACACACCTGTTTTCCCATAATACTGCACACAGAGGCAGTCCAGTATTTAGCAGGATCTTCTGGAAGGATCAAAAGGTAATAAATCTATGTTGCAGGAAGTCTCAGAAAAAGATCAAATTTTTGTTTATTTTGTTCATGGTTTAATTTAATCCTTTGACTGCCACCAACATAAATACTAAATCAATGGAAGTGAAGGCATACAAAAACATTCATCGGCACAACAGTTTGTTTACTTTTTTAGGAGCAATTTTGCTAGCTACATCAAAGAAACTTCTACGGTGTCTTTTCATATGCCCCCCTTCCCCCCAGTCCCGTGGTTCTCCTGGTTCTTCTAGAAGAACCAGAAGATTCCAGAAGAATCTGGGAACTGGGATGGCGGGTGGGGAGATGAACATTCTTCCATCTCTCCTGTAAACTGTAAACCCAGAAACATTCAGACCTAAGCACTTCTGGGTACAGGGCCATTGTTTCCCTGCTAGGAGAGCTGGGTGAAGCAGCGGATCCAAATGACCCCAGATGTCTCCAATAAAAGTACCTGCCACTCAAAAAGTTCTATAACATAGGGGGCTTAGCAGCCCCTTTGTGACAGCAATAACTTTTTGAGAAAAAAATATAATGCAAAAGAATACAAAAAAAATACATGTTCAAAGCCCTCTGCCCCCTTATACTCGCACATATGCATATACTATGATTGTTCAACACACATTGAGAATGCAAATAATTATTCTATGGCCATCATCTATGGTTAACTCTAAGTTGGTGGCTTATGAAGGCTTTTAAAATGTTGTCTGTGGGCAATATTGGGTATAGTACTTTGTCACAGTGCCGGAGGTGCACACAGTTTTAAGTTGTAATATATTTTATATCTATTTACTCAACTCCATTTTTTAAAGCCTATTTCCAGACTTCATTCCACTTTAAATAGTTTTTTCCAGTTTGGCCAGCTTACTAAGAAATGCAGGAGTGCATACTGTTTATACGATGATGACAGCAAACACAAACCTTGAGTTAAGGCCTAATATTTTAAAGACAATTTGCAGATTTTATTGTGTTTGCATAATTAATTTAAATGTATTTGTTTTCTAAAAACATACATTTGATGAACAGTAGTGCTAAAGTCATGTACCATAAAAATTGTAACTACTATGTTTTTTTCTATGGGTCCTCTTTTTTCAGAATGTATAGCAGTATCCCCTGAAGATGTGTGCACGAAATGTGTTGAGAGAGGCCTTACATGCTGACGTAACGCCTCCTCTTCCGAGGTGTAGATCGGCACCCGTCACTGTAAGTTCGGATGTGTTTGCTCTATTTTGGTGTACACCATATGGATTCTTTTTTAAAAAGTTGTTAATATACAAGCCTTTAAATAAATATACTACACTATATATTACCTCTCCGATCCACGTAGTGAGCATCTTTTGATTAGGACTCCCCCTGGCTGAGCACTGTATATATGGAAGATTAATCAATTGATTGCTGGAGATTCCTTTTGATTAGAATGATGCTCAATGCTATTTATCAATAACGTTATGGTAAGTGCATATTGGGGAAGGATGAGCACTGGAGTCACATTATGTTTTTTTACTGCTGCACTGGGAAAATGTAACTACTAGAAGACTTTTCATCAATTGTTATTATAGTTTTATATCCTGGGGACTTTCTGATTTATATGGGAGTTTTCCTATGGACACCATGTGATCACGTTTATGGTGTTTATTCATTTATATTAGCATATGCTTTTTCACATTTATTTAAGATTTATTAAATGATTGTCAGGGTTTTTAAGAGCTATACTTGTTTGGTTTTTAGAAAGTATATAATGTTTTATGGAATTTTCTTATCAAAAAATGCATTTTAGCATGTGTGTAAAGAATTAAAAATATGTCTCTGGCAGCGAAAGATCTAAGCTTAAACATAGTGCTTTAAACCAATGCACAGCAAATGCCACTAAGAGAAGATCATATAAAACTTTTGAGAAGTTTATTTGACTTTAATGTTTTTATCTCCAATTAGGTGGGTTATCAGAGTATTTTGAAAAAGTACTTTGAAATAACAAGTCATTTATAGAAGAAGCAGTAGAATGAAGATTTCCCACCCAGTTGTCATTAGGCATCAGCAGGATACTCAGTTATGTAGACAGCTGGCCCATGAAATGATTGATAGATGAGTAGTAGAGGTATGGCATGTCTCCCAAAAAGGCATTTTTTGCTATGAAACAATTAGAACCAAATTTACTTTACAAATAAACTGTCTCTTAAGGCATGCCTTGAAACCTCATTATGTTTCCTTTACGTTAGTCCTGAAAAGATATTAGTAGTATAACCATTGTACAGATTTTGGCTGCTTTGTTTAATCATATAGTGGAACACAATATTTTTAAATTGCTGCTTTACAGCTGTAAGGATACTTTTTATCATCTTAAAGCTGCAGATGTAGTGCTTAACCTCCCTGACGGTATGATTCTGTCAGATTTTTTATGCTAAAAGCGTTACATTGTTTTGCATGGAAGTTTTTTTATATTGTAGTCCTGTAATTCTTAGGAATAACTCACTTAAATCTGTCCAAATAAGAGTCTAGTAGACATCCCGGGTATGATAAAGTTTGAAACACGAAATCATAAATTATAATATAATAAATAACTATAAAAAATTATAACAAATAATAATAATAATAATAAATAAAATGTATTCAATAATGTAATCGAATCAAAAATGTGCTCAGTTGCAGAATTGTCACTGTCATTACTTTCAGCGTTTGATGACGGATTTCACCACGAATCACTATCACTCAATTCTACAAGTGATTCTAATTTATTATCGCTGTTTTCTAGCTGGTCTAAACCCGCTTTTGACGTAAAGGGACACTTTTTGGTTGCTATGGACATTGTCAAGTTTCCAGGCAGAAAGAACAGTATATATAATATAAAACTGCATGCATGGCACTGGACAAACATTAGGGACAAAAGGAATGTGAAATAATTTGATACAGTAATGTAATTTTTAAGATTACAGTGCACTGCATGGATTATGTGTTTTTTTCACCTTTTGAATTTGGCACTGGGCGCCATCCCCAATGCGTCATGACGCTAGTAGGGAATGGAGCCTGGCACTATGATGAATCAGGCGGAGGACACGGCCCACACACACAGCGGGGAGACATCGCAGTATCCTGGGGACAAGGTAAGTACAGTGCCTTGCAATAGAAAATCTGTAATCAGACTTAAAGATTGCTATTGACAAGCACAAACCATCCAACTTGAACATGAGCTGGAGTAGCTTTGCAAGGAGGAATGGGCAAAAATCCCAGTGGTAAGATGTGGCAAGCTCATAGAGACTTATCCAAAGAGACTTGGAGCTGTAATAGCCGCAAAAGGTAGCTCTACAAAGTATTGACTTTAGGGGGGTGAATAGTTATGCACATTGACTTTTTCTGTTATTTTGCTATTTGTTGTTTGCTTCACAATAAAAAAAAAAGTTGTGGCTATGTTCTGTAAATTAAATGATGCAAATCCTCAAACATTCCATGTTAATTCCAGGTTGTGAGGCAACAAAACACAGACTATGCCAATGGGGGGTGAATACTTTTGCAAGGCACTGTAACTTTGCCTGGATCCTGCGATGCAATCCCGAGTGTGGCTTGGGGTTACCACTTTTGGTAATGAAAATTCACCCTGAGCCACACTTAGGAATACCGCCAGGGAGGTTAAATAGAGTAAATCAGTCGTCAGCCTAAAGTTAAGTGAGAAATATCATGATGACACCTTGTTTCAACCTCCTTGGCGGTATTATTATGTCAGATTTCTGATGCTGAAAGTGGTACAATTATTTTGCAAGGAAATTTGGTGTTTTATATTGTAGGCCTGTAATTCTTAGGAATAACTCACTTAAATCTGTCCAAACAAGAGTCTAGTAGACATCCCGGGTATGATAAAGTTTGAAACGTGAAATCATAAATTATAATATAATAAATAGCTATAAATAATTATAACAAATAATATAATAATAAAAATGATTCAATAATGTAATCAAATCAAAAACACTGAAATTTGCTCAGTTGCAGAATTGTCACTGTCATTACTTTCAGTGTTTGATAGCGGATTTCACCACAAATCACTATCTCTGAATTCTGCAAGAGATTCTAATTTATTATCACTGTTTTCTAGCTGGTCTAAAACCACTTTTGATGTAAAGGGACCATTTTGGTTGCTATGGATAATCTCCAGTTTCCAAGCAGAAAGAACAGTATTCATAATATTAAACTGCATGCAGGGCATTGGACAAACCACTAGGAACAAAAGGGATGTGAAATACATTGATACAGCAATGTAAATTACAGTGTACTGTATGTATAGTGTATGTTTCACTTTTTGAATTTGGCACCGTTCTCCATCCCTGTGCGTCGCAATGCTCACAGAGAACGGCTCTGTGATGAATTGAGCGGAGGATGGGTCGCACACAGGGCAAGGAGGACATCGCAGGATCCTGGTAAGTGAGCTGTACCTGGATCCTGCGATGCAATCCCGAGTGTGGCTCGGGGTTACTGCTTTCGGTGCTGAAAATCCACCCCGAGCCACACTCAGGAATACCATCAAGGAGGTTAAGAAAGGCCTGGATTCTTTCCTAGATACACATACGGTAATATATCTGGATACTAACTAAAAGTTGATTTAGGGAATATCTGATCAGGAAGTAATTTTTTCCCCTGCTGGAGCAAATTGAAACATACGTTATTGGGATTTTTTGCCTACCTCTGGATTAACTGTGAGTATAGGGTGGTATATATGTATATATATATATATATATATATATATATATATATATATATATATATATATATATATATATATATATATATATATATATGTATATGTATATATATATATATATATATATATATATATATATGTGTATATATATATATATATATATATATATATATATATATATATATATATATATATATATATATATATACACACACACAGTTACCCTGGCAGAATCTATGATTTCTTGGCCATTTTTCAGAGAATATAAATGATAACACAAAAACTTTTCTTTCACTTTTGGTTAGTGTTTGGCTGAAGCCATTTATTATCAATCAACTGTGCTTATTCTTTTTAAATCATAATGACAACAGAATCTACCCAAATGACCCTGATTAAAAGTTTACATACCCTGGTAATTTTGGCCTGATAACATGCACACAAGTTGACACAAAGGGGTTTGAATGGCTATTAAAGGTAATCATCCTCACTTGTGATCTGTTTGCTTGTAAATAGTGTGTGTGTATAAAAGGTCAATGAGTTTCTGGACTCCTGACCGACCCTTGCATCTTTCATCCAGTGTCCAGTGCTGCACTGATGTTTCTGGATTCTGAGGCATGGGGAAAGCAAAAGAATTGTCAAAGGACCTGCGGGAAAAAAAGGTAGTTGAACTGTATAACACAGGAAAGGGATAAAAAGATATCCAAAGAATTCAGAATGCCAATCAGCAGTGTTCAAACTCTAATCAAGAATTGGAAAATGAGGGGTTCTGTTGAAACCAAACCACAGTCAGGTAGACCTACTCAAATTTCAGCCACAACTGCCAGGAATATTGTTTGGGATGCAAAGAAAAACCCACAAATAACTTCAGGTGAAATACAGGAAAACATGTGATGTGGCGGTTTCAAGATGCACAATAAGGAGGCACTTGAAGAAAGATGGGCTGCATGGTCGAGTCACCAGAAGAAAGCCATTACTAGGCAAATGCTACAGTATCCCTCTTACAATACACCAAACAGCACAGAGACAAGCCTCAAAACTCCTGGCACAAAGTCCTTTGGAGTGATGAGACCAAAATTTATTATTATTATTATTTTTGGCCACAACCATAAAAGCTACATTTGGAGAGGCGTCAACAAGGCCTATGATGAAAAGTACACCATTCCTACTGTGAAACATAGAGGTGGATCGCTGCTGTTTTGGGGATGTGTGAACTACAAAGGCACAGGGAATTTGGTCAAAATTGATGGCAAGATGAATGCAGTACATTATCGAAAAATACTGGAGGAACATTTGCATTCATCAGCCAGGAAGCTGTGCATGGGACGTACTTGAACATTCTAACATGACAATGATCCAAAACACAAGGCCAAGTCGGCCTGTCATTGGCTACAGCAGAATATAGTGAAGGTTCTGGAGTGGCCATCTCAGTCTCCTGACTTCAATATCATTGAGCCACTCTGGAGAGATCTCAAACATGCAGTTCATGCAAGACAGCCGAAGAATTTACAGGAACTGGAGGCTTTTTGCCAAGAGGAATGGGCAGCTTTACCATCTGAGAAGATAAAGAACCTCATTCATGAATACCACAAAAGACTTCAAGCTGTCATTGATGTCAAAGGTGGAAATACATGGTATTAAGAACTGGGGTATGTAAACTTTTGATCAGGGTCATTTGGCTAGTTTCTGTTGTAATTATAAATGTAAAAAGCGTAAACACAGTTGATTGATAATAAATGGCTTCAGCCAAACACTAACCATAAGTGAAAGAAAAGTTTTTGTGTTATCATTCATATTCTCTGAAAAATTACCAAGAAATCATAAATTCTGCCAGGCTATGCAATTGTAAACTTATGAGCACAAATATATATATATATATATATATATATATATATATATATATTTATATATAGAAATATATATATAACTTTATATCTATAGATATATAGATATATCTATAGATATAAACTGTATTTATCGGCATATAACACACACTTTTTTCCCCTGAAAATAGGGGGAAATCATGGGTGCGTGTTAAATGCCGATAGTGTACCTCGGAGGGGAAGGAGGGGGAGCGCCGCTGAAATTCACCAAGTTGTCGTCTCCTCTCCACCCGGCTCTCACTCGGTTCTCACGTCATACACACACAGTCCCGCCTCCGCCACCGGCATTGGACCAGTGTTCTGTCTATCACAGGAGCTGGTCCAATGCCGATGGTGGAGGCGGGACTGTGTGTGTGTGTGATGTGAGAGTCGACTGGAGAGGAGATAACGGCTTGGTGATTTTCTGATGTTCAGGCTGATTGATGAGAGACGGTGAGGCTGCAAGTTAGGCTAAAAGAAACGGCATTAATCAGGCTGCATTGATGGGCTGCAGATGGACATTGATCAGGCTGCAGATGGGCATTTATCAGGCTGCAGATGGACATTGATGGGCACTGACCCTTAATTTGCTTCAAATTTGTTTATTTAAAAAAATGTGTTTTTTTTCCTGAAACTTCCCTCTTAAAATTAGGGTGCGTGTTATACCCCGATAAGTACAGTATATATATATATATATATATATATATATATATATATATATATATATATATATATATAATTTTATTTTTTCCTATTAGTTGAACTAGATGGACTTGTGTCTTTTTTCAGCCAGACTAACTATGTAACTATGAAAGGGTAAAACCAGTGTTTCCATCTCCAAAACAGTAAACAAACCAGTAGATAACTGAACTGCCCAGCGTCCACCTAATTCTTGTTTCAGCATACTTTTGAAATTGTTTTACAGCACTCCACGCAATTACTGTATGAATAAATACTAGGCTGTCATAGCTGATTCATGTAATTTTTTAAGAATAGGGGAAGCGGTTTCCTTTTCTGTCTTTCTGTTTTTTCTAATATTTCAAGCAACGGCACTATATGTTTGGCTTTTGTTGCCCTAGATTTACCGGCATACGAAAAAACAGTTGCTAAAAAATGTCTTTTTGTATCAACAAGTGTTTTTAATTTACAAGTTGATGCTGCAGACATTTACATTATATCTGAGGTTATTTTACTTAAAGGTTACAAAAGCAGAGATCCAAAGGAACACAAGGTTAAATATGTGGGTTACCAAACAGACAGTATCATATCTCAGATCTTCTGTGTGATAGCCCTATTATAAGGCAATGGCACATGACACGATCTTTATTGTATCATCCAAAGTACAACCAGTGCAATACAAAACATTTTATTTTCCAACTACATCAATGCAAACGGAGAGAAGGAGGTAAACGGTCATCCCTGGGGTAATGTTATATTGTTCATGTAATAGACTGATCTGTACTTTCTAAAATACAAAAGGATCTTAACGACTCTTATTCATTAAGGAATCTGTCTCAGTGTTTTCATGAATGTGCTTCTTTAATTCTACTTGGCTATCGAAAGAAATTTTAGGCTGGGCAACATTTATACAACATTTATACATTTTTTTTTGTTCTTAACTTTTTATTGTGTTTTGTTTAATTTTTTATTGTGTATCATTTATTAATGGCATGACATGAAACTGACTTGGTGTAATTATCTCTTATGAGTAAAATTTCTAATGTGACCCTTAACACTTTGAATCTGAAAGGAGTATATTTTATGATGTGTTATTATAGCACAAAATTAATGCTATTTTTGCTGTTCCTTGGCTACAGGCCAGCTACTACTCACTCGTTGGACATAAGCAAGTTGGGCTTTGTTATTTACCTACTGGTTTAGCAGCATTTGTGGATGACTAATACATATAGGATAAATACTGTTTCCATGACCTGTAAGTTTGAAAAGTTAATGATACGCTAATAGTGTTTTCGCTAGTACAATTTTCTTCCTTTTTAAGTGTACAGAATGAGTGTCAAACTTGTCTTGAGAGCTGCCTACAATTTAAACCAATCCTTCTTAGCAATTTAAAGCACAGGTCCCAACCCACATACCAAGATGAAATACAGGATTTGCTAAGAATGTGAGTTCATTAAAACCACAAGTAAGCCAGCAAAGAGCCACTGAAGATGAAAAATCCATTGTTGTCTGTTTTGTCATTTCTTTTGAACAAGATATTTATTTTTATAAAGCTAAAATTCAAGTGTACCTCAATAACTGATAAAAATGGCAACAAATATGAAACTTCCTTGTTCGCAAGGGGTGACCTTCTGCAAGTTCCGAGAACTCTTTTTGTTCATTTCGGAATCTACCTTGGAGACAACCGTGTTGCACATTTGATACCTGATATTCTTCCAGTATTAACGCACAACAAAGGTTCTGTCACAAATATGGTGACCAACAAAAGGCTGATTGCAGGAGTGCTAGCTAAAGTGGCAAGTGTCAGAGTGGACACCGTGCAGGACTTCGCTTATGGTGGAGATATTATTATTAATCACATGGATCAGAGCATCAGCAACAAACCTCTTTCTGGAGAAGAAGTGGCCCAAAGAGCTGAGAAATTGGTGGGGACCACATCCTATAGCCTGCTGTGGGACAACTGTGAGCACTTTGTAACCTACTGTAGATATGGCATCCCAGTGAGCTTGCAGACAGATAAGGTAAATCGTTTTTTTTAAAAAAGCTCAGAGACCAAGTGATTAGCTGCATGCAGATGTACCACCTGTTGTGTTTGTGTGATCAATACAAGCAGAGCCTAATATACATGTAATTGCTGAGCATGGGTGGGGATCACAATCATAGCCTTATAGCAATGTATAGTCTTGAAACACATCATTTCCATTTTATTTTATTGTATGTCAGCCATGTTATGTATTTATCTGTGATTTGCCATCATTGCACTTTTCCAATTTAGCTTCCTCTACTACACAATACCAAAATTGATGATTTTTTTCATTGTCCCATTCAGTTTCCTTTTCACATCATCAAAATGTATGATTTATTAATCAAATAAAAGCTTAATTGATAATACCCATAACATTATAAACAAATTGGACATGATAAAAAATGTAAATTTTAATGTTACTGCCTTTTTTCTGTTTAAAAACGCTTAATAATAGTTCAAAGCTATATCATTTACCTTCAGATTTCACAATTTGCTCTCTATCCTTACTAAACACCACAAAGAGTAAACAACATTTAGTTTGAATATTAGAAGAATTAGGAATACTGTATCTGTTCATGTTTTACCTCTGTATATATCTACTATAACTTGTTTTTTCTTTAAAAAATATGTGTGTATTTACTGGGTACAACTAATAATTTTAACCAAATAAGTGAACAAAATGAGCTGCGCTAAAAACAAAAAATTATATACCTAAAACCTAATCCAAAACTATACCGATAGATATAGAAAAGAACAATATTAAGTGATGAAAATATAATTAGTAAATAGTATACATAAATGTTATCATATCATCATATAAGTGAATAAAGTGTATACTAGATCTGAAATGAAGTCAACATAAATCATATAGAAAAACCCCCCCACAAAAATTAATGTATATTAAAACAAAAATTGTGTGTGCTAAATCTAAACCAATAAAATTAGCAAAAATAGTATTCAAAAGCAATAAAGAGTTCATATATAATGAAGAAAGAATTGTCCAAAAAGTATTGTTGATTCCTCAAAATTGATATTAAGGTGCAAAAATATCCACAAATGCGTGTATATAGAAAATAATCAAAACAATCCTCCACCAGTGAGAAGAGGGGCCGCTTACCAGAGTTTTAGATCCCAGTGTTAGTGAGATCAGTAAGGCAACAGCACAGAGGTTTCTGGATAAACCGTCACAGGCACCACACCATTTGCATCTCCAATACGAAGGCTCCAATCGGGAAACGAAGGTATCGTAGATTGCTGACACCACGCTGCTTCTATCTCCAATACGAAGCCTCCAGTCAGGAAACGAGGGTATCGTGGATCATGTATAAAAAATCAAAGGCACTCGCATAGCATAAAACCACTTGGTTTAATGAAATAGAATAAAAAAATTTACACTCACATATGTATAGAAAAAACGATCACATAAAAAACGAGCCGGCCGGACTCGTGTGCCGCCCGCACTTCCTGGTTGGGCGTAGAACGCGGAGACGTCAGAACGCCTATCTCCCCGTTCTGACGTCTCCGCGTTCTACGCCCAACCAGGAAGTGCGGGCGGCACACGAGTCCGGCCGGCTCGTTTTTTATGTGATCGTTTTTTCTATACATATGTGAGTGTAAATTTTTTTATTCTTTTTCATTAAACCAAGTGGTTTTACGCTATGCGAGTGCCTTTGATTTTTTATACATGATCCACGATACCCTCGTTTCCTGACTGGAGGCTTCGTATTGGAGATAGAAGCAGCGTGGTGTCAGCAATCTACGATACCTTCGTTTCCCGATTGGAGCCTTCGTATTGGAGATGCAAATGGTGTGGTGCCTGTGACGGTTTATCCAGAAACCTCTGTGCTGTTGCCTTACTGATCTCACTAACACTGGGATCTAAAACTCTGGTAAGCGGCCCCTCTTCTCACTGGTGGAGGATTGTTTTGATTATTTTCTATATACACGCATTTGTGGATATTTTTGCACCTTAATATCAATTTTGAGGAATCAACAATACTTTTTGGACAATTCTTTCTTCATTATATATGAACTCTTTATTGCTTTTGAATACTATTTTTGCTAATTTTATTGGTTTAGATTTAGCACACACAATTTTTGTTTTAATATACATTAATTTTTGTGGGGGGTTTTTTCTATATGATTTATGTTGACTTCATTTCAGATCTAGTATACACTTTATTCACTTATATGATGATATGATAACATTTATGTATACTATTTACTAATTATATTTTCGTCACTTAATATTGTTCTTTTCTATATCTATCAGTATAGTTTTGGATTAGGTTTTAGGTATATCATTTTTTGTTTTTAGCGCAGCTCATTTTGTTCACTTATTTAGTTTGATATCGGAGTATTACGATTAGGGTTGCTGCTTATAGGTTACTTTCTTTTGCTGTTTGAGTAGCGCGGTTTACCCTTTGTACCGTGTTAATAATTTTAACCACTTCAGCCCCGTAAGATTTGGCTGCTCAATAACCAGGCCATTTTTTGTGATTTGCCACTGCGTTGCTTTAATTTACAATCACGCGGTCATGCGACTCTGTACCCAAACCAAATTGACTTTTACCGCACAAATAGAGTTTTCTTTTGGTGGTATTTGATCGCCTCTGCAGTTCTTATTTTTTGCGCTATAAACAAAAGAAGAGTGACAATTTTGAAAAAAAAAACAATATCTTTTACTTTTTGCTATAATAAATAAATACATTTTTTACTCAGTTTAGGCTGATATGTAGTCTTCTACATATTTTGGGTAAAAAAACAACACAATAAGCGTATATTGATTGGCTTGCGCAAATGTTACTGCGATATTGCGGCAGACAAATCGGACACTTTTGACACTTTTTTGGGACCAGTGACATTTATACAGCGATCAGTGCTATTAAAATGCACTGATTACTGTATAAATGTCACTCTCAGGGAAGGGGTTAACACCAGGGGGCGATCAAGGGGTTAACTTTGTTCCCTGGGTGTGTTCTAACTGTGGGGGGGTTGGTACTGACTAGGGGACGCGAGAGATCTGTGTTCATACTTAGTATGAACACATGATCTCTCTCTTCTCCCCTGAGAGAAGTGGCATTTGTTCTCATTCTGTAACGAGCAATCGCGGGTGCCCGGCCGTCGTCGCACCCGCCAGTCCCTCGCATCGGCTCCGGGGACACACTTTGTGCGTGCTGCCGGAGGCGTCTCAAAGAGCCGATGTACAGCTATGACGCCTCGCACAGGGGAGCCAACCTGACGCAGTATAACTGCGGTGGCTGGTCCTGAAGCGCTTAAAATACCTATATATATATATGAGAACAAAAAAATTCAATTATGACCCCCGCTACAAACTCACCAACTGTGCATAATTACAAAAAACTAAAATTATAAAACAAGAGCTGCTCACACTAAAAATGTGTTATCCCATCACACTAATAGTGATTTAAAGAAAGAACTAGTGAAGCACTCTAGTTGTCTCCACAATATTTGTGTGTACATGTTGACATACATATCACGTATTATTGAAAATCACATTTAGCAAATTTGAATCAAATAAGAATAACTTGTCCTTTGAAAGCACTGAAATAAAAACGGTCCACTTTAATAGCCAATGTTTTCATGTTCCAATTTGTTAACCACTTAACCCCTGGAGGGTTTTACCCCCTTTATGACCAGAGCATTTTATTCAGAACTGTGCTACTTTAACCCCCCTGACGGTATTCCCGAGTCTGACTCGGGGTGGATTTTTCATACCAAAAGCGGTATCCCCGAGTCAGACTCGGGACTGCCTCGCTGGATCCAGGAGGACGTTTACTTACCTTCTCCCTCGGATCCAGCGTTGTATCCCCGCTGTACGAGCGAGCCGTGTCTCGCTCGATGCATTACATCGCCGATCTCCGTGCCCTGCGAGCGATGCGACGCACGGGCACGGAGATCGGCGCCAAATTCAAAAAGTGAAACAAACAGTATACATACAGTATAATGTAATCTTACAGATTACATTGCTGTATGTAAATATTTCACATCCCCGTTGTCCCTAGTGGTCTGCCCAGTGTCCTGCATGCAGTTTTATATAATAAAAACTGTTCTTTATGCCTGGAAACTGGAGATTGCCCATAGCAACCAAAACTGTCCCTTTACATCAAAAATGATTTTAGACCAGCTAGAAAACAGCGATAATAAATTAGAATCACTCGCAGAATTGAGCGATAGCGATTTGTGGGGAGATCCGTCATCAAATACTGAAAAGTAATGACAGTGACAATTCTGCAACTGAGCAAATTTCAGTGTTTTTGATTTGATTACATTATTGAATAATTTTTATTATTGTTATATTATTATTTGGTACAATTATTTATAATTATTTATTATATTATAATTTATGATTAAATTTTTCAAACTTTATCATACCCGGGATGTCTGCTAGACTCTGGTTTGGACAGATTTAAGAGAGTTATTCCTAAGAATTGCAGGACTACAATATAAAACGCCAAATTTTCATGCAAAATAATGGTACCGCTTTTAGCACCTAAAATCCGAAATAATCGTACCGCCAGGGAGGTTAACTGGCAATTGCGAGGTCATGCAACACTGTAGAGATTTATTTTAATGGTATTTGATTACCACTGTTTTTTTTATTTTTTATTGTTATTATATAAACAAAAAAAGACTTAAAATTTAGAAAAAAAAATATATTTTCTACTTTATGTTATAAAACATATCCAATGATAAAATCATGAATTTAGGACAAAATGTATTCTACTACATGTCTGTGATGAAAAAAAAAAAATCCCAATAAGTGTAATTGGTTTGTGTGAAAGTTATAGTGTCTACAAATGATGGTATATACAATATACTAGAATTTACGCAGCTATGGCACTAAACTAGTAATGGTGGTGATCAGTGACTTCTAGTGGGACTGTGATAGTGTGGCGGGCAATCTAGCACTAGCAGACCCCTGCTGGGAGGTGCACTAACTGACTAACTGACATTGACATCAATTGTAACACTAATACAGTGATTAATGATCATACTGTACACTGTACTAATGGAACTGACTGGGAAGGGGTTAATATCTAGGGCAGGGGTGCTCAACCTGTGGCTCTCCAGCTGTTGCAAAACTACAAGTCCCAAGAGGCATGGCAAGGCTGAAAAGTACAAGCATGACTCCCAAAAGCAGAGGCATGATGGGACTTGTAGTTTCACAACATCTGGAGAGCCACAGGTTGAGCACCCCTGATCTAGGGGAACTCAAGAGGTTAACTGTGTGCCTAAAATATGTGTAATGTGTGCAGCTTTTACTAACAGATCTGGCATGTTTTTTTTGTCTCTGCTTTGCAGGGAGATGAAACAGCCAGAATGATGATCTGTGTACAGAGCCCTGTGTGTATGTAAACACTGCTCTGTGCCTTGATTGGCTACAGCCAATCAGCAGGTCTCAGCCATAAATCATTGACTGGGACCTGTTGACAAAATCCCGCTGTAGCTGCTGTAGCATGCGCACCCCTAACCTGGAAGAGGCTGGATGACATACGTGTCTGTGATCCAGCCTGCCCGTGCCACCTGTCCACAGTAAATGTACTGTGGGAAGGCGAGAATTGGTTAATCTTCACTGTGAGATGTTTATTCATAAATAGTGTTCCACAACTAGCTTTTCTGCTGGTTCCCAACTTTTGTAAATCATTTCTACCCATAACTATCATCAGGTCTAACCCTGTTGACAGTTTGGGTTACCTTGGCAACTTTTACGATGATTTCAGGTGAATAGGAGCTATTTGATAAGACACAGAACTTAACCACTTCAATACCGGGCCATAGTCAAATGATGCCCACAGATGGGATCTTCCATCCTGGGTGGGCGTCATATGACGTCCTCTGTATTTCACCGCTCTTCCGGGGGCCCGCAGCGCGGCGATCGTGGATGATGTGTGTCCCTCGGACACAGCTCATCCCCGATCCGTGGGATTTCATCCCCATCCACCCCCCCGATACACGTGACCGGCCATGTCCAATCACAGCCGGTCACATGTACTGTGCATACACAGCGCTCGTGCACGTGCCAATCACAGTAAAGAGCCAATGAACTTGGCTCTTTACCACGTGACCGGCTGTGTCCAATCACAGCCGGTCACAGAATGTAAACAAACCGCGGTAACAAGATTGCGATAACATCTCGTTACCGCCTAGTGTACACACCAACACACACTGATTACCCCCCAATAAAGAGGACATGTCACCACCCATCAAAGTACCTGTCATCACCCATCAAAGTACCTGTCATCACCCATCACAGCCCATCTGAGTACCTGAGTACCTGTCAACCCATCTGAGTACCTGAGTACCTGTCAGCCCATCTGAGTACCCGAGTACCTGATTACCTGTCAGCTGATCTGAGTACCCGAGTACCTGTCACGACCCATCTGAGTACCCGAGTACCTGTCCCAGCCCATCTGAGTACCCGAGTACCTGTCCCAGCCCATCTGAGTACCCGAGTACCTGTTCCAGCCCATCCGAGTACCTGAGTACCTGTCACAGCCCATCTGAGTACCGAGTACTTGTCAGCCCATCTGAGTACCCGAGTACCTGAGTACCTGTTAGCCCATCTGAGTACCCAAGTACCTGAGTACCTGTCAGCCCATCTGAGTACCCGAGTACCTGAGTACCTGTCACAGCCCATCTGAGTACCTGAGTACCTGTCATAGTCCATCTGTGTATCTGAGTACCTGAGCACCCTTCAGCCCATCTGAGTACCCGAGTACCTGAGTACCTGTCCCAGCCCATCTGAGTACCCGAGTACCTGTCCCTGCCCATCTGAGTACCCGAGTACCTGTCTCAGCCCATCTGAGTACCCGAGTACCTGAGTACCTGTCACAGCCCATCTGAGTACCCGAGTACTTGAGTACCTGTCACAGGGTGTTTGCTTTCCAAAATGGGGTCATTTTGTGGGTAATCCTACTGTCCTGTGCTCCAGGGCCTTCACAAATGTAGTAGGTCGTTAGGAAATTAGAGATGTCATTTATGCTTCTAGAACCCCTTACGGTGCTCCCTGCATGTTGGACCTCCCTGTGTGGCCAGCCTGTGTAAAAGTCCCACACATGTTGTATCGCTATACTCGGGAAGAGTTACAGAATGTATTTTGGGGTGTAATTGGAAGTATGCATATGCTGTGTATGAGAAATAACTTGTTATTATGACAATTTTGTAAAAAAAGAAAAAAAAAAAGAAAACCATTCTTCTTTTTCCCAAGAATTGTGGGAAAAAATTACAATTTCAAAAAACTCACCATGCCTCTTACTAAATACCTTGGACTGTCTACTTTTCAAAAGGGTCATTTGGGGGGTATTTGTACTTTCCTGCCATTTCAGAGCCTCAAGAAATGAGATAGGCCATCAGTGCATCAGGTGTGATCAGATGTGATCAATTTTCAATGATTTGCACCATAGATTGTAGACTCTATAACTTTCAAAGAGACTAAATAATATCCACTAATTTGGGTTATTTTTACCAAAGAGATGTAGCCGTATAAATTTTGACCCAAATTTATGAACAAAAATGACTTATTTGCAAAATGTTATCATAGAAATGAAAAAAAAGGTGTTTTTTTTCAAAATTTTCGCTCTTTTTTCACTTATGTCACAAAAAATAAAAAACCCAGAGGTGATTAAATACCACCAAAAGATTTGTATAAAAAAAATGATAAAAATTTTTGTTTGGGTACAGTGTTGCAAATTGGTCTGGGAAGGAAGGGTGTATAAATGCCCTGTATTGAAGTAGTTAACAGCAATACAAAAAAAATGTATTTTATAAAAATAAAAAAACTGTCACAAAAGTCGTTTGGTGGTCCAAAGTGCTGCTTCTATGAGACTTTGCATGGATTTATAAGGTAAAATGTGAAAACAGTATCTTTCAGGACTGTTTAAGCATTAAAATTAACTTGATTTTTTCAGTATAAGGAATGTACAGCGAACCTAATGCCTAATGAATTGCAGTGGTCTTGGATTCTTCCTAAGGAAGATGTAAATGATAAGTGAAATATACCAGGGAACTATAAGAACATTTTCTTATAACTGTAAAGCCTCGTACACACGATCGGATTTTCCAATGGGAAATGTGTGATGACAGGCTGTTGGTGGAAAATCTGATTGTTTGTATGCTCCATGGGACAATTTTTTGGGGATTTTCCATGGAGAAATTTTGGATAGCAGGTTTTAACATTTTCCGTGGACAAATGTCTGTTGTCGGATTTTCCGAGCGTGTACAAAAGTCCGTCGGACAAAAGTCCAAAGGCTTTTTTTTTTAAATCTAATGATGTCAAGAATAATATTATTATGCTTCTTTTTTTTTTATTATTTGGGCAAGTTACCACAACACCATTATACCGTAGTTTTTAAGATCAAAGATACAATTATGTTGGTGTTCTTTGTCAATTTTACATTGTATTTTTTTAAATGTAACTGCCTACTCCCAAACTGACAAATATTATTCTACACAATTTTTTCATTGTGCACTAAAAAAAAGAAAACAAATAAAATTAGACATGCTATTTGCCAATAGAACTTAACCATAAAGTGTATTCTATGCATCCAAAACATAGAAAATATACCAAATCAAATCATTATTATTCAACCAAAAAATAAAATAAAAGCCTCATGCATGTGTCCTGCTTCTTAATATGGGGGTCAACAATGCCAAAAGTTGCCAGGGGTCCGTCATCCGGAGATAATTCCAAAAATCATCTGGGTTATTCTCCTGGAGCTCCCGCAGGAAAGGCATGACATAATTGGTCATGATTAATAAAGCAATTGAGTTTTGGTCCAAGAACTTCTCCTCCTGTTGCTGGACTGGACTTGGGTCAAAGCAAACTAACTGAAAAGCACGAAATGAAAAGTGCAAAATGAAAAGCGCAAATCAACACTCACCAAACTTCTACTAACAGGAAATTAGCAGAAGGAGCCCAAAGGGTGGCACTAAAGAACTAAAACCACATAGTACGTCAGTTGTATGCAAGATAAAATCCAGGTACACGCCTTTGGACAAAAGTCAGAGGTTTTGTCTGTGGAAAATTCTATCATGTGTACGAGGCTTAAGATGTCTTTATTTGAGTCGAAATTGTAGGTAGATGTATGTTTATTCAGCATGACAGGGGACACATTTGTACATAGCAGGTGCCTCTAGAAAGAGCCACATTTTGATCTTTCAGGTTAACACAGTTTACCAACAACTACACTATATTTGCAAATGTTTGTAGACACCTGATCATCACACCTATACTGTATACCAGGGATATGCAATTAGCGGACCTCCAGCTGTTGCAAAACTACAAGTCCCATCATGCTCTGCCTCTGGGTGTTATGTTTGTCGCTGTCAATGCGAGTCTTGCTATGCCTCATGGGACTTGTAGTTCTGCAACAGCTGGAGGTCCGCTAATTGCATATCCCTGCTGTATATAATGGTTGGACATCCCATTCCAAAATCATGTCATTAATATAGAGATGGTTCCCTTTGTTCTTCAAAGCCCCACTCTTCTGGGAAGGCTTTCCACAAGATTTTGGAGTCTGTCTGTTAGAATATGTACCCACTTAGCCAAAAGAGCACTTGTGAGGTCAAATGCTGATGTTGAATGAGAAGATCTGGCTTGCAATTAATGTTCTTATTCAGGCCAAAGGATTTCAGTAGGGCTCAGGTCATGTGTATGCTACTCAAGTTTCTTTACACCAAACTTGGCAAACCATGTCTTTATTGACCTAGCTTTGTGTGCAAAAAAAAAAAAAAAAAGACCCTTCTCCAAACTGTTACCGCAGGATTGGAAGTGCACAATTGCCTTTGTATGCTCTAGCAATAAATGTACCCTTTACTAGAAATGCTACTACTAAAGAATTGGAAGGGGTGTCTACATATTTTTTCCTATATAGGTAGGAGTGGTGGCCACAAACGTTGGCTATGTAGTGTAAAAATCTACCTAATCAGTGCATTCAAATCATATGCGATCAGAGAGACCTTCACTCTGCACAATGGTGGGTAGATTTTGTCTATATGACAGATCTAAATTCCAAAGCAGGTCATATACTATGCAAGCCAATTGTACAATCTCTTTACAATCTCCTTTAGATTTACAAAAAAACTTTGAAATATGAGAACAAATCTAATCAATTCAATTAGTATCAAATCAGGCAGACCCTTGTACTACATATTTATTGGTATCTAAAGGAGAATGTATCATCAGACTCCATTGTGTATGGGCAGCCTTACTATGTATAGATAGTTGCAGATCTACTATTCCAGGCAAGTCTTTTTGGAAAAAACATAGGTTTATTGTCAGACAAACATTTAAAAAAAAGGGCAGAGTCAATGGATTGGCTTTTTTTAACGTGGAATTCTGCAGATAATGTTAATGACAAACATAATAAGAGACCAATAATAGTTTTAAATAGTTTATATACTGATGGCCATACACACACACATATATATATATTTTGCATGTGATTTACTATTTGATACAATCATTTTGATTAATTTAGGATTAGGATGTCCAAAAGGAATATTCAAATAATCGCACCAATGGAGAATTTTTCTTTATCAGTCATATCTCCCGCAATGTAAATCAATTTTGAAAAAAGGGTAAATGCATCAAAAGTGGTTATTTTAAAATCAATCAATTTATCCATAATCAGCATGGATGTCTAAACCCATCTGAACACTTTCATATAGAATTTAATCTTGCAGAATCAGATAAGCGCTGTGGAATGGCACTGCAGTACACAGCACCTTGTATGCCATTATTTGTTACATGCAATGCATAAATGTGAATGAGCCCCGAATGTTCCTTTTTTTAATGCAAATCAATCTTTGTGTTTACAGTGTAGGTGACTTATTCTGAAGTGGTTTTTATTTCAGCAGTTGTTAATTTAGGAATGCTTATTTTTTTTCTTTTAGTTCAATAATTTATTATTGAGTTTTTCACATTTCTTTAGAAACATCTCAAAGATTGAGACAACAGCAGTTGTGTTTTTTCTTACCATAAGGAACCAACTGGGTATAGACTCAGAAATATACAATAGTCTAGGACCATGATGGCGAACCTTGGCACCCCATATGTTTTGGAACTACATTTCCCATGATGCTCCGGCACTCTACAGTGTAGTGGAGCATCATGGGAAATGTAGTTCCAAAACATCTGGGGTGCCAAGGTTCGCCATCACTGGTCTAGGACTAGTTTACTATTGTTAGGATTATCAATATAGAAAGGAACAAGATACAACTCATTGGCTGGTCCTCTCTTTTAGACCAATGAGGTTCTGCGGCAGAAAGGGGAGTGAGGAGAAAGGAAGGAGGGAAGAGTGGACATAGAGGAGAAAGGGTGGGTAAAGGTGCAAGCCAGGCCTAAAGTCCCAGCAAGTCAATTCCAGATGAAAGAGCCTGGGGTACCACATAGAGTATTTTTGCACAACCTAGCCTCTTCTTTCTCATGCACCATAGTCTGCATGATCCTCGATTTAGTTTCAGCTATAAAACAATTCAAATTTTTCCATGCAAGAAAACAGCAGTCCAGAATTGCTGAGCCATTTGCACAACCACCAAGCGTGATAAAATGTTCCCAGTCATCCACATCCCCAAAGAACAGTGGGGAGAGTAGCTAGATACAAAACAATGGATTGTGATGGGTACTAAGTAGCGGCGCTCTATGACTTTTTTATTGCTTTGGACAGCTAGTTCATTCTGTATTCAAGATTTCACTGGGGCCCATTTGCAAAAACCATCTTCCTTGTCTAAATCTTTCCAAAGTCTGTTGTGCACTGTCGAGTGTACATCAAAAGCTGAGATGCTGTAGACGACAATAACAAGATATATATAAGTGATATCCTGCCCGGCAAGTGTGGGTCAGTGCGACACCGCTGTTCAAAGGGGTTCAAGAGTAAAGGACCGTCTGGAAACCATATGTAGTCCAGAGGACTACAAGAAATGTAACCATAAATTGCCTGTGTGCCCACTTCTGGGTTGAGAGAGGCTAAAGCCTAGTACACACAATTAGAAAATCATACAAAAAAATATTGCTTTCGAAACGATCGTATAATAATCTGATCATTAATACACTGCTTTCGAGGGCTGATCACCACAGTTCATCCAAAATTATCTGAAGGGACAAACATGAAAAATTTTCTCTCCAATACCACAATGTGCGATTTTCATTAACTTGGTACAGTTTTCATCCCTAAAAATCATAAGAGCAAGACTACGCATGCTCGGAAACTAAAGAATACCTTACAATACAATACAGCACATTACGTCACTTCCAAAGTATTCTTTTGTACGAGAATTTTCATAAGTTTAGTAACCTCTTCATTTTCGATATGAGACTAGCATGAAAAAAAAAGAGAATCATTCATCCGATAATCTGATCGTGTCTACGAGGCATTAGTGTCATTCAACTTGGAAGTTGGATGGCAGCTACTAGGCTCAGCAAACATTAACCAGTTAACGACCGCGCCATAGCCGAATGATGGCTACAGTGTGGCTCGATGACTCTGGGAGGGCGTACATTGACGTCCTCCCAGAATCCCACATCCGTGCGCCCCCTGGGGCACACGCACGGACTATCTGTGACCGGAGGACACGGCGCATCATGGATCACGGGAAATGGCCACTGACAGCGGTCAAATGATGATCACTTGTACACAAACCGGGGTCAAGTCTGGTTCCTCTCTCCCCTCTCTGTACCGATCAGTGTGAGTGGAGAGGGGAGAGATCGGTGGCAGCAGCGCTGTGGGCTGAATGTGTAGTGCCCTCAGCACTGATATGTGCCCATTCTAGCCCTCATCCATCCATCCATCCATACTCAGCCATCCATGCTCAGCCATCCATACTCAGCATACTAATCCATCCATCCATGCTCAGCCATCCATACTCAGCATACTCATCCATCCATCCATGCTCAGCCATCCATACTCAGCATGCTCATCCATCCATCCATGCTCAGCCATATACAGCCATACCCAGCAATACCCAGCCAGGCCCAGCAATACTAAGCCGTACCCAGCCATACTCAGCCATACCCAGCCGTACTCAGCCATACCCAGCTGTACTCAGCCGTACCCAACCATACTCATCCGTACCAGCCATACTCAGCCATACCCAGCTCTACTCAGCCGTACCCAGCCATCCCATCCATACCCAGCCATACTCAGCCGTACCCAGCCGTACTCAGTCATACTCAGCCGTACCGAGCCATCCCAGCCATACCCAGCCATACTCAGCCATACTTATTCATGCTCAGTCACCCCATCCATACTTAGCCATCCCCATCCACAGCTCATCCATCTCCATTCATTCTCATCTATGGCACATAAGTTCTCATCCATGCCACTACAGTGCCTCACAAAAGTATAATAGGTAGTCAAATTAGATTTGAAACTTATGCCCCTAACACCTGACAGTGCTCCCTGCATGTTGGGCCTCTCTATGTGGCCAGGCTGTGGAAAAGTCTCACACATGTGGTATTGCCATACTCCGGAGGAGTAGGAAAATCTATTTTGGGGTGTAATTTTTGGTATTTACATGCTATGTGTTAGAAATATTTTATAAATATAAAACGTTGTGTAAAAACAAAAATGTGTTTTCATTTTCTTTACACATTTTCCAAAAACTTGTAGAAAAAAAATGACATGTTCAAAAGACTCATTATGCCTCATAAATTATACATTGGGTTGTTTTATTTCCAAAATGGGGTAATTTTTGGGGCGTTTCTATTGTCCTGGTGCTCCAGGGCCTTCAAAAATGTAAGAGGTAGTCAAGAAATGATATGTGTAATTTATGCCCCAAGAACGCCTGATGGCGCTCCCTGTATGTTGGGCCTCTGTATGTGGCCACGCTGTGTAAAAGTCTCACATATGGGGTATCGTCATATTCAGGAAGAATAGTAGAATGTTTTTTGGGGTCTAATTTATGCTATGCATATGCTGCATTTATGTGAGAAATAACCTGCTAATATAACAATTTTGTGAAAAAAAAAAAATCTTGATTTTGCAAAGAATTGTGGGAACAAAATTACAACTTCAAGAAACTCACCATGCCTCTTACTAAATACCTTGGAATGTCTACTTTCCAAAAAGAGGTAATTTGGGGGGTATTTGTACTTTCCTGACTTGTTAGGGTCTCAAGAAATGAGCCGTCAGTGCATCAGGCGTGATACATTTTCAGAGATTGGCACCATGGCTTGTGGACTCTATAACCTTCACAAAGACCAAATAATATACACCGGTTTGGGTTATTTTTACCAAAGATATGTAGCAGTATATTTTTTTTCCAAAATATATGAAGAAAAATTACTAATTTGCTAAATTTTATAACAGAAACTAAGAAAAATGCATTTTTTTACAGCATTTTAAGAAAAATGCATTTTTTTTACAGAATTTTCATTCTATTTTCTTTTATAGTGCAAAAAAAAAAAAAAAAAACAGCAGCGATTTAATACCACCAAAAGAAAGCTCTATCTGTGTGGAAAAAAAGGACAAACATTTCATAGAGGTACAGTGTTGCATGACTGAGTAATTATCATTCAAATTGTGAAAGCACTGAAAGCTAAAAATTGGTCTGGTTAGGAAGGGGGTTTAAGTGCCCAGTGGGTAAGTGGTTAAGAATAAAAAATGCATTTTTTAAAATGGAGTTTTGTACTCACTAATCATAAACTATAGTTTGCTTTGATATTTTTTAATATTGCCTGTATTTTGTATGTGTACATTCAGATAAACACCTGCACTTTTCTTTTCTCTATACACCAGAGGATGCGGCACTGTTTAGGGAACAAAGGTTCTTTAGTGAAGCTGGCAATCCAGGATAATTAATTGTATCTCCTAATGGTGGATGCATAATGAAATAGAAACATAAACATTGAACAATTTCCCTAATACTTAAAGGCTGGATAATTATCCTTACACTATTTAAATGTAAAAGCCTTCATACTGTAAGGTTGGCTTACTAAAGTGAATTGAATTGAAGTAATCCTGTGTTTGCTTCATCCAATCATATGCAAACGTTTTTGTTGTTTTTTTTTTTTTCCCTGCATGTGATTTGATATGGATAGTGGACACAGGGTCACTTCACTTTAAATCCACTATAATACACTGTCATAGAGTAGGTAGGTATATATGACCTGATATTTGCAGACAGTGTACTCAGCTGGAGCTATTTGAGGACTATGGGGTTGATTTAATAAAGGCAAGTAGACTGTGCACTTTGCTCCAGAGCTTAGTAAATGAGGTAAACCTTTACTTTTCAAAAGCAAGGAAAAACGCAAGGAAAAAAACTAACAAAAAAAATCATTTTTGTTTGCATATGATTGGATGATGGAAGTCAGCAGAGATTCCACTCTTACTAAGCTCCGAAGCAACTCCTCTAGCAAAATGCAACTGCACTTTGCAAAGTGAACAGTCTATTTGTCTTTAGTGAATCAACTACTATGTAATGCTACATTGTGACAATTATGTCCATCATTATTTTACACTGGCGTTATACAGCTTATGTTTGGTAATGGTTCTTCATATTTCTCTGTTAAAAAAAAAAAGGAGTAATATTTTTACCATGCATATACTGCTTTAGTAAGTTTGCCAAGTTGCAGACAAGTGTTTCAGGAGGATGCAGTAATTTGCACAGGGAAATTGTTCACTGACTGGCTTTTTCAGTGACAGATTGACCTACGTTGCTTCCCCAGGCAGCCATGTGTTATAATATGCTTGTTCTGGGTCTGGGACTCACAAAGTATTAAAGGAGAGCTAAGGATCTTAAAACTTTGCAGGCAAATCAGCGGGCACAGCAACCATATTCCTGTCTTGTTTTATTTCATCAAAAGAAATTGCCTTTAAATTTTCTAATCTGCATAATTAAGGTCCCAATATGTCCTTTTCTTCATATTAGTTGCTCTTCATATAAGATCAACCTGTCACACAGTTACGCCAGTCATTCAGCTTGTGCTGAGTGCTGGAAAGGACACAGTGCTCAATCTAACTAGCAAAGCTACATAAAATAAGGATAGTTTTATTCACAGTCTGTCACCATTACTTCCTCATGAAATTAAATATTTTAAATAGTTATCTGCTGAAATCTGGGCAGATATAAAAGACAAAAAGTAATGCAAATGTTGTCAAGGAATGGCTACTCTGAAATTGCTAAATATTATGGAGGCAGAGGATTAGAGGCATCGTTGCTCAAATACTTACCCAAAATTCTACAAGTGTTGGGCCTTGTGGATAGATTTTTGTTCCTCTGACATGTACAAACAGTTAACGTTATAATTGTGGAGTTTTGTTTAATTATGTTTTGTTTCCTACGCTCCATAGTGAGGCTCGCTAACCCGGGAAAGTCTTGTTTATACTGTGTTTGTAGTTAATGCTCTTTTATTGTTTCATTTTCTCTTGGAGAGGGATGGTTTGTATCATTCCCTTATTTCCAATCTGGGATCACATTTTTGGTGGCTTTCTCATCATTCCTATTCTATTCTTTGGCTTCTTCCCTTTTACACCCCTACCCATTCCCCAAGTTTCCCATTCTATACCCTACCTGAGCAGTACAGGGATGTTTATGTTATTACACTGCTGGTGTTATCTTTACATACTAATTGTGAAACCCAGACAATGCCAATTTACGGTATGTTTTGCAAGATATTTTTGGGGAATGTCTATGCCTCTATTATTTTCTTACTTCTTGAAAATGGTAAATAAAGATTTCAAAGTAAAAAAATAAAATAAAAGTAATGCAAAATCAATATAACATCACTAAATTTGTTTTCTTGAAGTTAAGCAGTGTAAGGCCGGACATATACAGTTCAAATCTAGGTCGGTTCAGCAGGAACCGGCCGAGATTCGAACTGTGTATGGGGAGGCTGAAATGTACCAAGTTGATCGATCGATTAGGCTGGGTACAACCAGCCTGCTGGATTCACTTGCAGTTATCACTAGGTGCTGCCTTTCTCCCAGCGGGGAAGGCTTCCCCTGCCAGATCCTGTGGTTGCAAGAAAGAAATTTGCATTGTCTATGGCCAGCCTAAGCCTGAATGTGTCCTGGTATCAGCCTCTGTCCCTGTATAGCAGCGATTGAGTTGTATAGGTAGTAGCAACACAATAAACAGATCATTTCTTGTGCTGATAAGAAGCATGCTGATAGGCAGAGAAAGCAGGGTGACAGAGAGATGAGCTCTTTACTAAGGGGGAGCTTCAAGTTTGGGTTGAACTCACCCTGTTCACAGTTTGGTGAATTTTGAGTAATTACTGTTGGCTTCTGTTTGTAAACAAACTGGCTGATGGGAATCTTGGGAAAACCTAGCTGCTTTGATGACATACAACAGACGGTCCAGATTTGAATTTTGCTTATCCCTTCTCAGCACTGTGTGGCTGCTTCTTTCACTGTCCAGTAACAGGCCCAGGACAACCTAGGTTCAGTGGAAGTGGGTTGAATGATGCTGACCGTCAAACCAAGGACACAAGAAGACTGTTACTTTCTGTGTAATTCTGAACTGTTTCAATGCATATAATTAATAAAATGTCAGCACAGATATATGGGCAAGTAAATTGGTCATAGATAAACAGGTTGTGTTCTTTTTTCCTTTTCATCATAAAGACATTGGCACCTAACTAACACAAAAGCTGCCCATAATAGAACATTTAGCCCATATTTGTCCAGCACAAAGATGTGAACCATGTCTTAATCCAGTTAATCGTTTTCACAATGTAAGATTAGCTCTAGAGTATGTTAAGGACGCTTACACACAGGAATTACATTGAGTAAATTGTGTTCATTCTTAACTCGTCTCAAGTGTTCCCTGACACCTAGGTCTGAAAGTGTATTATGATAAATACTTCAAAACTTTAGAGTAAGCAATGACGCATTTTGACAAGCTACACTGCAAAAAATTAGAAGACACCCTGTGGGGTTGATTTATTATTAGCTTCTAACTTCAGCTTTTTCAATTAAGCTTTGACAATAAAACCTGGAAGCTGATATGGGTTTCAGTGTCTGGGTATTGGCACTGGTACTGATTGGTACAGGACTCTTAGAGCACAGAGTAATGCCCAACCCTAAGTCTTCCCCTCCCACTAAACATCCTTGTAATTCTAATAGTAATTCTATCACTAACACACATTGTAGACCAAATATTAACCCTCCTATAACCCTAAAACGACCCCCTCTCAGAATCCCTAACGTTATCCCTTCCTGCAACCCCCTAATTTGAATCCGCCTAAAACCACAACAGTAACCTTCCCTTCTATCTCCAGACCCAACACCAACCCTCACTAAGGTAACCCTTTGTTTGTATAGTAAACAATAGAAAAAATAAACAAATAGAATGAATAAATAGAAAGCCTCCAAATACAGAATCCTACACCCACAGTTGATATTGTGCTATACTGTATTGCCAAGTCTTTTAACTGATCTTGCGGGGTTTAAGGAGCCTGAAATTAGTGGGTTTTAAATAACTAGCACAGTAAAATACATTATATTATCTATAAGAGTGATGTCAACCTTGCCAAGGTACACATTTTGTTCCTATTTTTGGGGGAATTGCTTCTTTTTTTTCATCCCTAGCAATTTAGGACGGGGTACTATGTAACTCTCAGTTGCTGAGGACTGTAAGATTCTTAACCACTTCAATACCAGGCACTTAAACACCTTCCTGCCCAGACCAATGTTGAGCTTTCAGCGCTGTCGCACTTTGAATGACAATTGCGCGGTCATGCTACGCTGTACCCAAATGAAATTTTTATCATTTTTTCCCCACAAATAGAGCTTTCTTTTGGTGGTATTTGATCACCTCTGCTGTTTTTATTTTTTGCTAAACAAATAAAAAAATACCGAAAATTTTGAAATAAAATATGTTTTTTTTGGTTTCAGTTTCAAAACTTTGTAAATAAGTAAGTTTTCTCCTTCACTGATGGGCACTGATGGGGCTACACTGCTGGGCACTGATAAGGCGGCATTGATGGACACTGATATGTGGCACTGATAGGCGGCACTGATGGGCGACACGGATGGGCACTGATAGGTGGCATAAATTGGCACTGATAACTGGCACGGATTGGCATGGATGGGCGGCATGGATGGGCATGGATAGGCGGTACAGATGGGCATAGATAGGCGGCACAGATGGGCATGGATAGGTGGCACAGATGGGCATGGATAGGCGGCACAGATGGACATGGATGGGCACTGATAGGCGGCACAGGTGGGCACTGATAGGTGGCACAGGTGGACACTCATAGGCAGCATTGTATTATATTATACTGTACTAATGGATGCCAATCAGTGCCAAACAATAATACATGCCAATCAGTGATGCCCCTTGTGGACACTGATTGGCATCCATTATGGGCACTGATTGGCATCCATTGTGGGCACTGACTGACATCCCTGATGGTCTAGGGAGGATTACCTTGTGCTGGGCATCCCTGGTGGTCTGGTGGCGTCCCTGGCGGTCCAGTGTGGGCATCCTCGGGGGTCTGCGCTGATAATCGATTAGCACAGACCCACCCTGTCAGAGAAGCAGCTGATAGGCTCTCCTCTACTCACGTCTGACAGATGTGAGTGAGAAAAAGCCGATCACCGGCTTTTCCTATTTACACTGTGATCAGCTGTGATTGGACACGGCTGATCACGTGGTAAAGAGTCTCCATCGGAGACTCTTTACCGAGATCGTAGTTGCGGAGTGTCAGACTGACACCCCGCAACAACGATCGCCATGATGCGCGCCCCCGGGGACGCGCAGTGGCTCAAAATCCTGATCACGTCATATGATGTCCGGTCAGGATTTTGAAACCACTATGCCGCCGTGTTTCTGCTATAGGGCGGGCGGCAAGTGGTTAAAGACTGAGAGTATTGTTCATTAATGTTAAAGGCTGCCTTACCAGGTCATTGGAAAGCTTACTAAAATTATTAAATTCTATTGAATTTCTAAAAAAACAAAACAAAAGGAAAATGAAGGTACCTAGTGGCACATGGTATAACATATGTAGTGATTTAAGTGGTACCCATATTTGCCAAATGTGAGTAGTAAAAACAGACACCATATTAGTAAGGGTACAATGGTATGGATAGGCTCTCATACAGATGAACAATCACAAAAAGAACAACTACAACATCCAGAACTCTGACAGGGAAGTTTGGTGTAATCCATACATGAATCATTATTATAATAGAATAATTCTCTACAGATAATGTTTGTGTATATGAGAATCTATAGCCCTTTTTCCCCTAAACCCCTTGGTTTTAACTTGCAGCCCCATAGACAAATGTAGCCATTTGGCCTCAGTTTTGTAGTCTTTGGGTGTCAGAAGCCATTGGTTAGTATTTTTCCTAACTGGGTATTTACTCAGGCCAGTGAATAAAAAATATTAATTAGCCTGGCTTACTTAAACTGTTTGTTTTATTCCTGTTATTTTTTATTTTTTTTGCTATGCTGTCCATTCTCTTTTCTCGTGTATATTTTTGCAGATCTATTTTAATGGATTTTACTGTGAGGAATATCAAATGTAGCTTTTAAAGACCCATGGGAAGCCCTTCTCAACAGAAAGCTGGAGGATGTCACAAAACCTCAATGTAAATTAGCATCAGCCATGTAACTAACAATACACAAGACATGGCTATCCCAACCCTTATTTCATAATTTTGGTTTAGTTGGCTGGACAACTTCTCTTCCCTTCCTGTCTCCTCAAATTCTGACAATTATCCATTAAAATTAGTTAAGTTGTACCATGACCTCCAGCAACCATCCCCTACTGCCAAATGTTACCCATTTTCTCCCTCCCGAACCCATCTCCCTTCCAGTCACATTTTTCCCTGAGAACATCAGGAACAAGCACACACAGCAGAACCTCTGACTACACTTCTTACACTCAGTCCCACCACTGAGGGCCCTCTTATGGGTGAAATGGATGGCTGTACTGCTGATATAAGTAAAAAGCCTAGACCAACAGAACAATGTTAATATAGTTGTGCTTTTATACTTTGTAACTTAATGTTGTACATGGGGATGCTCCTCCTTATTTTTATTGTTACTCTTTTAAAACCTAATAAAATATTTAAAGACAAAATAACCTTCTTGTTTATAATCTATCAATACTCTTTTCTGTTGGCTATTTTTTATGAAAATGTATGTATGAGCAAACTTTATTTTTCTTACATTTTTGATACAGTAGGGAGGGGTTAAAAGTCATGTGAGTTATTATTTTTATAATTCTTTATTTAACATTTTGGGTATAAGGAAGAGGTATGGAAATGAGGGAATGAGGTCACACAAGTTGAAGTAACACCAGTGAGGCAATATAAATTAAATCAGCAGAACACACACAAATAAAAATTTTGAGACCGTACAGACAATAACTGGTCGGGCACTTTAATTAAATTTGGCAAGAAATGGAGATAGTTACTTTTTTTGCTGTCTGTGTCCTATTGGGGATATTTCCCTTTAAATCCTTTCCCAGAGAAAATAACCTTCTTGTTTACCATCTATCAATACTCTTTGCTGTTGGCTACTTGTTAAGAAAATGTATGTATGAGCAAAGTTTTTTTTTTTTTCAATTTTTGATACAGTAGGGAGGGGTTAAAAGTCATGTGAGTTATTCTTTTTATAATTCTTTAATTAACATTTTGAGTATAAGGAAGAGGTATGAAAAATGAAAGAATGAGGTCACACAAGTTGAAGTAACACCAGTGAGGCAATATAAATTAAATCAGCAGAACACACACAAATAAAAATTTTGAGAGCATACAGACAATAACTGGTCACACCCTTTAATTAAATTTGGCAAGAAATGGAGATAGTTACTTTTTTGCTGTCTGTGTCCTATTGGGGATATTTCCCTTCAAATCCTTTCCCAGAGAAAATAACCTTCTTGTTTATCATCTGTCAATACTCTTTGCTGTTGACTTTTATGTTGACTGTTATGAAAATTTATGTATGAGCAAAGTTTTTTTTTTCCATGTTTGATACAGTAGGGAGGGGTTAAAAGTCATGTGAGTTATTATTTTTATAATTCTTTATTTAACATGATGGGTATAAGAAAGAGGTATGGAAATTAAGGAATTTTGAGAGTGTACAGACAATAACTGGTCTCGCCCTTTTAATTAAATTGGGCAAGAAATGGAGAGAGTTACTTTTTTGCTGTCTTTGTCCTATTGGGGATATTTCCCTTTAAATCCTTTCCCAGAGACATAGCAGACAGTGAAATGAAACCTCTACAATGTGGGGGGGGTTCTTCTCTCCTCCTGTTTTGTTAACAACTCTAATGCCCTGTACACACGGTCAGACTCTCCGACGGCAAATGTGCGATCTGAGCTTGTTTTTGGAAATTCCGACTGTGTGTAGGCTCCACCAGACTTTTTCCATCAGAGTTTCCGACACACAAAGTTTCAGAGCTGGATCTAAAATTTTCCGACAACAAAATCCGATTGTGTAAATTCCGATCGTGTGTAGACAGTTTCCGATGCACAAAGTGCCACGCATGCTCAGGATAAATTATGAGACGGAAGCACTCGGTCTGGTAAAACTAGCATTTGTAATGGATATAGCACATTCATCACGCTGCAGTGTTAAAAATTGTTTAATGCAGCTCATCCTTCTTTAACATGCTAGAAGAATTACGGTAAGTTGTTTTGCTGCTCTTATTCACACAGTTCTCACAAACTTCTTTCTTTATTATTTCTCGTGATTTCATGAATATAATATTTTTATTCGTCAGATCTCCCAAATAATTGTTTTTTATGTTTTAATATTTTTCATTTTTTTGTGTTTTTTTTAATCAAGATCTCTTGTTTTTTCTTATTTTGGTGATCTCCATATTTTGTTTTGTGTGTTTTGTGTGTCAAATTACCACAACACCATTATTATCTTTTTATTTTATTTTTTTATTTTTTGATCTTGAGGAGGTTGTTTGGTGTTGGTGTCCCTTGTTAATTTGACTTTGTATTTTTGAAATGTACCTGCCTACTCACAAATAAACTGTCCTTAAAACACATAGGCAAATAGTTCTTTAACAAAAAAAACCTTTTGGGGTCATAACCAAATAAAGAGGAAGGCAACGCTGGAGAAACTGCTGAAATTCGCGAAGCCTTTGGCCCCCAGGGCACACATCAACTCTTTTAAGGCAAAATTGGTGGCCTGAGGAGTCCATATATAAGGGAGTACAATCTGGTCCAGACGTCCAAGAGATCAGGAACAGCAGCATATGACATACATGTCCCCAGGCTGTGGTCATACAAGAGCCTGCATCTTTTGTCAGACCAGACTGAACCCAGGCCATCACTATCTTGTCTTCCTTCCACGCTTCCAGGCTGTGGCTGTGGTGTTGGAGGTGTGGCAGGAGGAGGAGGATGGTCCAACTTACACAGGTGTTTTTTTTTTTTTTTGGTGATTTTGCCCCTCAACCCCTTACTTAGTGTGATGTATATGATTTCTTCACATATGAGGCATTACCCCTCCTCCATGTCCTTCAGTTTGCATGCAGCCATGGAGGCAAAGGCCTCTTGATGAGTGGGGGTGGTTTTGAGGGCCGCAGAAGCTGTCCCAATCAGCCTGAGTGATGACTCCTCCATGTTCCTCCCCTTCCTGGGCCTTTTTAGTGGAAGGCGGAGGGGAGGGACCTGGGATTCTGTGAGGCTTCTAGGCCTGCCCACCTCCTAGCTGACACTAACTCCTGCCTCCTCCTGGCTGCCACATTACACGGCCTCTTCCTGGCTGAGGTCTTCCTGTGTATGAAAAAAGGACATTCTTTTAGATTTTGGTCATCAATCACACACATTTTTCAGCGAATGACTGTTGCAAATTGAATGTTAACAAATAGAAAAGACTATCATTCTGACCCCAGCATTTTTAATTCTTGTCCCAATTATTTTTGGTTACTACAGTCTATTGATATGTAAAACACTTTATTAAATCAGCATTTAGTGGTCAATAATCACATCTAGTTAACATCATAAATTTTTACAAATAAAATATGTAGAACAATATACCTGGCTCAAGCTGGGCTCCTCCACTTCTTCCTGGCTGAAAAGCCCAGGGTGGGTGTCGAAAGCCTCAGCTGGGGTGGAAGGAAGCATGGAAGGAAGGGTTGTGAGGGATTCCCTGACTTCAGTCTGGTCTAACAAAAAATGCAGTCTGTCATAGCACCACAGCCTGGGGACATCAATGTCATTTGATGCAGCTCCTGACCTCTAGGAATCCTGGACCTTCTTGCGTTCCCTAAGATATATGCTCCTCAACCCACCAATTTTGGCTTTTAAATAGGGGATGTTTGCCGTGGGGACCACCAGCTTCACCAACTCCAGCAGTTTCTCCTGCCTCTTTTTTTTTTTTTTTTTAACTCCTTTATTTTTTTATGATTTTTACAAAAGTCCATACAACCATTTGAGAAGCACCTCAAGCCATATACATAGTGTTATCATCTGATTACATTACATTACATTGTCGTGTATAAATTTGCTTAAATATCCATCATTACATTATTCTGCGTCCTACATACTTATTTCCTTAACCACTTGCCGACCGCCGCACGACGATATACGTCGGCAGAATGGCACGGGCAGGCATATGGGCGTATATATAAGTCCCTGCCTGCCCGCGGGTGGGGGGCCCGATCGGGCCCCCCCCCGGTGCCTGCGGCGGTCGGCATTTCTTCGAGAGCGATCCGGGATGAGGGGGCGGCCATTCATTCATGGCCACCCCCTCGCGATCGCTCTCGACGAATGGAAATCCCCCGTGACATCACTTCCTCTCCTGTAATGTAAACACAGGAGAGGAAGTGATGTATTCTCTCCTCCGTGTCGGTATTTTCCGTTCCGACACGGAGGAGAGCGGATCGGTGAGTTGCACCAACACTCTACACACACAGTAGAACATGCCAGGCACACTCACACCCCCCCTTTACCCCCCGATCACCCCCCCAATTACCCCTGCCCCCCAGTCACAGTGACACCAATGTCATTTTTTTTTTTTTTTTTTTGCATTGGTGTCATTTGTGACTGTAATAACTGTTAGGGCAGTTAGAGTTAGCCCCCTTTAGTTCTAATGTACCCCCCTAACCCCCCCAATAAAGGTTTAACCCCGTGATCACCCCCCGTCGCCAGTGTCACTAAGGCTGGGTTCACATTGCAGCGGTTTATGAGAACGAATGTGATTCGCACCGCACTGCAGTGCAAATCACATCCGATCTCTGTGCGATTCGAGTTCAGCCATTCGCCGCACCCGCCGCACCCGCCGCACCCGCCGCAAATTCGCACGGGACCCTTTTTTTGGCCCGCAGCAGAATCGGATCGCATGGGTGTTCACACCATGCGATCCGAGTTTGCAGATCGCACTGCGATATGCGAACTGATCTGGGGGTGTCAGTAACATTTCACTGACACTCCCAGCAGTTCGCATAGGGCAGTGTGAACTGCCGCCGGGAGGCATGCGATGCGGGAACCCGCCGCGGATTCGCGGCGTTTCCGCATCGCTCCAGTGTGAACCCAGCCTAATAAGCGATCATTTTTCTGATCGCCGTATTAGTGTCACAGGTGACGCTAGTTAGGCAGGTAGGTATTTAGGTTCGCCGCAGCTTTTTATAGCGCCAGGGACCCCCATATACTACCGCATAAAGCCCCCTGATTGCCCCCTAGTTAACCCTTTCACCAGTGATCACCATATAACTGTTACAGGTGACGCTGGTTGGTTAGTTATTTTTTATAGTTTCAGGGCACCCGCCATTTATTACCTAATAAAGGTTTAACCCCCTGATCACCCGGCGGGTGTCATTTGTGACTAATAACTGTTAGGGCAGTTAGGGTTAGCCCCCTTTAGTTCTAAGGTACCCCCCTAACCCCCCCAATAAAGGTTTAACCCCGTGATCACCCCCCGTCGCCAGTGTCACTAAGGCTGGGTTCAGATTGCAGCGGTTTGAGAACGGATGTGATTCGCACCGCACTGCAGTGCAAATCACATCCGATCTCTGTGCGATTCGAGTTCAGCCATTCGCCGCACCCGCCGCACCCGCCACACCCGCCGCACCCGCCGCAAATTCGCACGGGACCCTTTTTTTGGCCCGCAGCAGAATCGGATCGCATGGGTGTTCACACCATGCGATCCGAGTTTGCAGATCGCACTGCGATATGCGAACTGATCTGGGGGTGTCAGTAACATTTCACTGACACTCCCAGCAGTTCGCATAGGGCAGTGTGAACTGCCGCCGGGAGGCATGCGATGCGGGAACCCGCCGCGCATTCGTGGCGTTCCCGCATCGCTCCAGTGTGAACCCAGCCTAATAAGCGATCGTTTTTCTGATCGCTGTATTAGTGTCACAGGTGACGCTAGTTAGGCAGGTAGGTATTTAGGTTCGCCGCAGCTTTTTATAGCGCCAGGGACCCCCATATACTACCGCATAAAGCCCCCTGATTGCCCCCTAGTTAACCCTTTCACCAGTGATCACCATATAACTGTTACAGGTGACGCTGGTTGGTTAGTTATTTTTTTATAGTTTCAGGGCACCCGCCATTTATTACCTAGTCTCACTAGTGTACCCGTAAATTTAGGGGTGTCTACTTTCCAAAATGGGGTCATTTGGGGGGGGTTTGTGCCATCTTGGCATTTTATGGCCTTCAAAACTGTAACGCCCTTAGAAAGCCTGAAGGCGGTGCTTGGTTTTCGGGGCCCCGTACGCGGCTAGGCTCCCAAAAAGTCCCACATATGTGGTATCCCCGTACTCAGGAGAAGCAGCAGAATTTATTTTGGGGTGTCATTTCACATATGCCCATGGCATGCGTGAGCAATATATCATTTAGTGACAACTTTGTGAAAAAAAAAAAAAAAAAAAAAAAAGTTTGTAATTTTCCCGCAACTTGTGGCAAAATATAAAATATTCCATGGACTCAACATGCCTCTCAGCAAATAGCTTGGGGTGTCTACTTTCTAAAATGGGGTCATTTGTGGGGGTTTTGTGCCATCTTGGCATTTTATGGCCTTCAAAACTGTAATAGGTAGTGAGGAGTGAAGTCAAATATTTACGCCCTTAGAAAGCCTGAAGGCGGTGCTTGGTTTTCGGGGCCCCGTACGCGGCTAGGCTCCCAAAAAGTCCCACATATGTGGTATCCCCGTACTCAGGAGAAGCAGCAGAATTTATTTTGGGGTGTCATTTCACATATGCCCATGGCATGTGTGAGCAATATATCATTTAGTGACAACTTTGTGAAAAAAAAAAAAAAAAAAGTTTGTAATTTTCCCGCAACTTGTGGCAAAATATAAAATATTCCATGAACTCAACATGCCTCTCAGCAAATAGCTTGGGGTGTCTACTTTCTAAAATGGGGTCATTTGTGGGGGTTTTGTGCCATCTTGGCATTTTATGGCCTTCAAAACTGTAATAGGTAGTGAGAAGTGAACTCAAAAATTTACGCCCTTAGAAAGCCTGAAGGCGGTGCTTGGTTTTCGGGGCCCCGTACGCGGCTAGGCTCCCAAAAAGTCCCACATATGTGGTATCCCCGTACTCAGGAGAAGCAGCAGAATTTATTTTGGGGTGTCATTTCACATACGCCCATAGCATGTGTGAGCAATATATCATTTAGTGACAACTTTGTGTAAAAAAAAAAAAAAATTTTTTTTTTGTCATTATTCAATCGCTTGAGGCAAAAAAATAAAATATTCAATGGGCTCAACATGCCTCTTATCAATTTCCTTAGGGGGTCTACTTTCCAAAATGGGGTCATTTGGGGGGGTTTTGTACTGCCCTGCCATTTTAGCACCTCAAGAAATGAGATAGGCAGTCGTAAACTAAAAGCTGCGTAAATTCCAGAAAACGTACCTTAGTTTGTAGATGTGACAACTTTTGCGCAAACCAATAAATATACAATTATTGACTTTTTTTTTACCAAAGACATGTGGCTGAATACATTTTGGCCTAAATGTATGACTAAAATTGAGTTTATTGGATTTTTCTAATAACAAAAAGTAGAAAATATCATTTTTTTTCAAAATTTGCGGTCTTTTTACGTTTATATCGCAAAAAATAAAAATCGCAGAGGCAATCAAATACCATCAAAAGAAAGCTCTATTTGTGGGAAGAAAAGGACGCAAATTTTGTTTGGGTACAACATTGCATGACCGCGCAATTACCAGTTAAAGCAGCGCAGTGCCAAAGTGTAAAAAGACCTCTGGTCATTTACCAGCAAAATGGTCCGGTCTGAAAGTGGTTAAAGAAGGGAAAACGAAAAAAAAAAGAGAAAAACAACGGAAATAAAAGAAAAAGAAAACAAAGTGGGGACCAAGGAAAAACGTTAAAAGGTTCACTCAGCAACTACCAGTACCTCAACTCCCTCTCATCTGTACTTCGCTAGCCTTTTTTTTAACCCCACTAACCTTTTTATGATCCATCCCTCCCCCCCACCCTACCCCAGAATCTCCCTTGTAATAAAGTGCCGGGCATCACAACGATACACCGTATCTATTTACTACCAGTGTATTATATATTCTTATTCCTAACTTATTTCTCTCTCATTTACCACTTCCGGTCCCCCTCTCCGCTCCCCCCTGTTATTCCCTGATCGTATCCACCTAGTCTTTGGGTATGGTCCCCCCCCCCCAGTATCTCCTTTAAGGAGGACATCCCATGTTATCCAGGGCTTATCCAGGGCTTCCAGATTTTTAAGAATTTATCCAGGTTCCTCCATCTAATAAATATCACCTTTTCTCTCCATACTGTAGCGTCCATCACTTTATTCCATTCTTCTAAAGTCGGAGGTCTCACTGATTGCCAGTTTTGGACTATTATCTTTTGTACTTGGAATAGGCCTCTAATTGCTGCGGTTTTACTATTTACTGGCACATTGTTGTCCTCTATCTTCCCCAACAGACATATAATACCGTTCAGGACCAGCTTGAGCCCAAAGGTACGATTAATGTCTTCAAGTATCTCTGTCCAATACCTAAATCATTTTGGACATCTCCACATCATGTGGATCAAGTCACCTGTTCCTTGACACCTTGGGCATTTATCATCGGGTCTATATCCATACCGAAAAAGTTTCTTTGGGGTATAGTAGGCTCTGTGTAACAAGAATAGTTGCAACATTTTCTGTGAGGGAGAAACTGACACCTGGGAACTCAGATTTAATATCTTTCTCCACTGTTCTTCTGTTATTATTTCCCCCAGGTCCTCTTCCCTTCCCTTTTTATTTTTGGACAATCTTTCCCCGCTGGTAAATTTGCTACATATCTGTTCGTATATCTCTGATATTAAACCCTTGGAAGATCCTGCTGGGGCCATTTTTTGTATAAGAGGTGCTTCACACCATTCCACCCTTTGTGTTTTGAAATTGGTGCTGAGGGTATGTCTAATTTGAAGATATCGGTATAATGATTGGCTTGGGATACCGTACACTCCCCTCAGTTCTTTAAATTACTTCAGGGTACTCCCTTCATATAATTGCACGAGTTTTCCAATACCGTAAGCCTCCCACTCATTTATTTTACCCATGGTGATCAAATCTGGAAAATATTTGTTGTTTCAGATTGGAGTATATTCTGTTAACCCCATATAACCCATTACTACCCTAACCACCTGCCATACTTTTGTTAATAATTTTAATGTGGGGGAACTGGGGGATAGGGAGTCTGCTTCAAGAGCTTCCAATGAGCTACTGTGCGGGGCTCCTTGCAACATCATTCAAACATTTTTATTACTCCCCCCTTGTATGTTACATCCCCTAAGATGCTGCAGCTGGGCAGCCAAAAAATAGCTGCGTGGATGTGGCACTGCTGCTCCTCCCTCTTTTATTGGTAGCTGCGATATCTGTAAACTAATACGAGCCTGCCCCTTCTTCCAGATTAGTTCCCAGTGTTTTAATTTTCTTGAACCATCCCATTCCGATCCAAACTGGGGAATTATGTAGCTGGTACAGAAGTTGGGGCATCCTGATCATTTTAATGAGGTTGATTCTTCCGGCAGCTGACAGGGGGAGATGGCTCAATATACTGATCTGGGTTCCTTGTTAATCATACTCCTAGATACCTCATCCTATCTACCACCCTTAATTGCCCCACTGAGGATGGGAGGGGATTCATTGGGTCTACTGGCTTCAAAGCCGATTTCTCCCAGTTAATTACCAGGCCTGATATCTTCCAAAAATCCTCCACAATGTTCATAGCCACCGCCAAGGATGAGTCTATATCTCAGAGGAAGAACAAAATGTCATCTGAATATAATGCAATCCTTTCTTCCCCATCTCTCTTTTAAATCCCTGTATCCCCCTTGCTGTTCTTATCGCAATTGCTAATGGCTCTATTGCTAAGGCAAACAACAGAGGTGACAGAGGGCATCCCTGCCGGGTTCCCCTCTCCAGCTCAGTTGAGTCAGAGTATGCATTGCTAATCCTAATCTTAGCACTTGGTGTGTTATAAAGTGCTTTTACCCGACCTATAAAGGCGGGTCCAAACCCGAACACCTCCAGAGCCCGCCACAAATAGTCCCACTCTAAGCTACCGAAAGCTTTGGCAGCATCCAGAGAGACGACAGCTCATGAGCCCCCATTCAGCGTCGGAATCTGAAGGTTCAAGTATACCCGCTTTACATTGGGAATAAACCCAGATTGATCTGGGTGTATAAGCTTTTGTATATATTTGTTCACCCGGGCGGCTAGCACTTTCACCAGTATTTTTGCATCTGCACATAATAAAGATATCGGTCTATAGGACGAGGTATCCATTTGATCTTTCCCCTCGTTTGGAATAACCACTATTGTGGCTTTTGCCATTGAAGAGGGCATCCTCCCTCCCGCGGCCACCTCCCCTAACATCCTCAGTAACTCTGGAAGCATCACCTCACCATACTACTTATAAATTTCTATAGGAAGACTGTCTGGGCAGGGGGACTTCTGGTTAGCCATATGAGCCACTATGCTCTGCAGTTCCGCGAGGGTTATGGGGCCTTCTAGCACGTTTTTTTCCTGTTCTAAGAGAGCTGGTACCTGGATCCCCCTAAAAAAATGATCCATTTCTCTTGCCACTTCTCCCACCTTTGATTTTGCATAGTATCTCCTGCCTCTTTAATTCATTATTATAATGTGGATGTTTCACCTGCCACAGACAGGGCAGCTCCCTGTAGTTGTCTATGGAAATTGAGAGAAAGCTATGGTTTTTGAACCCATTCATTTTCTCTGCAAGACACAACACAAGACAAACCCTAATGTCAGGCTAAACTCTCCTAATCTTGACCCAATATAGGCCTCAATCTATAAGCAGTATAGGCCAGTGATGCACCAAGTTTAAATTGTACCTTCGTTATAACGATCATAGCTTCCGATACCCATCTGCTCACAGATCGTACGTACGACACACGTGTGTTATGTTTTATATACACTGCGCATGCGTGAAACTCCACCCGTCCCTGACGTTCTTTCTAGTCTATTCCCCGCCCCTTCTCTTTCAGCGCAGTGGGGAGAGCACAGCAGGTGCCTGATAATTTCAGCAATGAGGAGGATGAGGAAAGCCCGGAGCCAGACACGCCCTGATCCCGGAGGAGACTTAAGGCCTCAAATATGTCCTTTGTAGAGATGGTGGAGATGGTGAACATCTTGAAGAGGGCCGACTATGACGGGAAATATGGACCTTACTCAAACCCAAATGTGAGCAAGGCTAAAGTTGTGAGAAGTCTGTAGAAGAATTTTGGGGTATGACGATCCAAGGATCAATTGAGGAAACGCTGGTCAGACCTGAAATAGAGGGAGCACTATCAGTACAGAAAGATCAAGCGAGTTCTTCAAAAAAGTAAGTATTTGTCCTGTGTTCATATATATTGTTTTATTACTTGCATACTGCTCCATGTTCTTTTCTTTACTGTCGTACAGTTTAAAATGGCAACTTTCATGTTCATGCGTTCAATCGGTTGTAGGAAACATTGTTCGTTCGCCCACTAAAATACAATGTTTTGGGAAGTTGCAGTTAACTACATTTGTTCAGGCCTATTTCTATTAAAATAAGTTTGTTGTCTAGCTGGGTTTGTAACTAGAATGAAATGCAAACTTGATTCAGTGTAAAGGAGAGGACAATCAGCAGCTGTTTCCACATCTGGACTCAGGAGCACTAGTGTGGGACACCAGAACACCCTTTTTATTAGGGTATCCCACACATGTGCTCCAGTGGATACTATAGGGGTGTCTACATCCGTGAAACTGGCACAAAACAGGTAAGTATTGCAGCTTTAGAAAGTGTAAAAAATAATGTTTTCAGCTTGAAACTCTGCCAAAAAATACAATTGTACGACACTTCCAAGCAATGTTTCATATTCCTATTTTTGCCCTCAAATATCGGTGTGCTAAGTATTCCTTTTTTTCATTCTCATAGGGGAGAAAAGACTCAGGACATCTGAGGACACCAGGAACCCCACACCTCCGAAAGAATGGGAAATACCAAAACCACAAGCAGAGGAGGAGGAGGAGGGAGAGGTTTTTGAAAATTGGAGAAATTGTCACAACAGGTGAGTGTCTGAGACCACAGCTTCAGGTAATAGATGAATACCTGCATATTTATAATACATGGTGTTTTTTTGTTTATTTTTAGGTGATGTGGATGTTGTGGAACAATAATCTCATTTCACAAGTGAAAGTGCCCAGATCCGCATCGCGGTGATAATGGGGTGCAATCGCTATTTAGAAAATCTAAAGAAAAACATCAACGATGTTCAACAAAAAATGAAGAACATCATTGATGTTTTAGGGAGAATCCAAAACACACAAAAATAACTAGCATTGATTTGTGTTTTTAAAAACAAGTTTAACGTTTTTTGAAAAGCCAAATTTTGAAGATGCACACAATTTGTCAATGTGTGCTATCTGCCATCACACGAGATCAATGTACACATTTTGTTGCACCCCCAAAACACGTCCATTGATCCCCCATGATGGGAGATAACACATGTTGACATTAGGCATGGGATCAGGAATCCCAACCAGTTTGAATCCCAATTTGTGTGCCTCTTTAAAATTTAGCTTTTACAGGGGTGACATCACCCCCATCTGATGAAGGCAATATCAACACAGTTTTGACATACTAATGTCTGTTATTGCCTTCACTTTTCAAAGTTGAACTTTGTAAATTCCTGAGTTGTATATGTTATGCTTTGAAACATACCTGTTTTACCAAAAAAGGCTAGTTATATTAATGTTACAAAAAATAATGTTATACACCAAAGATGTTGGTTTGTTGAAAAACCCTTTTATAAATGCACATGTGAATGTGCTTTGAGTAAAAACTTTTATCATCAACAAGGTGTGGCTTCTTCTTTCAATGCTCAAAAGCAGTTTTTGTAGTAAAGTTGGTGTTTTCCGTGACAATGGGGGTTATTTACTAAAGGCAAATCCACTTTGCAGTTTCAAGTGCACTTTTGCAGTGCACTTCTTGTGCAAAGTGGATTTTCCTTTAGTAAATAACACCCACAGTGCTTTTTAATTTGCCCCAATCACGCCATTTTCATGACTCTCCAAATTTCTGTCATGGTGCTGAAAATTATGAATATTTTTGTCAGTAATGCATTACATACATTAACCTCCCTAGCGGTAATCCCGAGTCTGGCTCGGGTTGGGATCTTAGCAACATAAGCGGTAACCCAGAGCCAGACTCGGAATCGCATCGCTGGGAGGACACAGGGAGAAGTTACTTACCTTGTCCCCTGAATCCAGCGATGACCTCCGCGCTGTGTGATCGAGCTGTCCTCTGCTCGATTCACACAGTGCCCGAATGCCGCCGAGCTACGTTCCCCGTGACGTTACGGCGCACAGGAGCGGAGATCGGCGCCAAATTCAAAAAAGTAAAAACACACAAAACACACACAGTACTGCAATCTTACAGATTACAGTACTGTATAAAAAAATGACACACCCCCTTTGTCCCTAGTGGTCTGTGCAGTGCCCTGCATGCACTTTTATATTATAAATACTGTTTTTTCTGCCTGGAATTTGGAGATTGTCCATAGCAACCAAAAAGTGTCCCTTTATGTGAAAAGTGATTTTAGACCAACTAGAAAACAGCAATAATAAATTATAATCACTTGCAGAATTGAGCGATAGCGATTTGTGGGGAAATTCGACATCAAACACTAAATCTAATGACAGCGACAATTCTGCAAATGAGCAAATTTCTGTGTTTTTGGATTTGATTACATTATTGAATAATTTTTATTATTATTTATTATATTATAAACTTTATCATACCCAGGATGTCTGTTAGACTCTGCTTTGAACAGATTTAAGAGAGTTATTTCTAAGAATTACAGGACTACAATATAAAACTGCAAATTTCCATGCAAAATAATTGTACCGCTTTCAGCACCTAAAACCAGAACTAATCATATCGCCAGGGAGGTTAACAACAAAAACAAGGTGGGTGTGTGTGTGTGTGTGTAGTAGACCCACAACATAATAATAATATTAGCCAAAGAAGAGATTGTCACCTCATGTGTCAAAGAAATTTGGTTTGCACTGTTGAAGAAAAAGGCCCCAAAAAAAACAAAAAAACATAACCTAGGAGACAGCTAAAAGAAACCCAAGCAGTAAATCAAAACAAATATTATTCCATTTTCAAAAATAAATTTATTTAAAAAGTGTCTCAGACATTGTCTGGCATATCAATGCCCCCCCCCCCCCACCCACAAAGTACTCCATGTATTTTCTTCTGACCTCGCAGGCGCTTTGGGAGGACAAGCCAGGACGGCCAGCTTCAAGTGCCATCAGTGTTGTAGCATCTGGAAAGTTGGCCTCAGGCCCAACTGAGGCCACATAGTTTGTAGCATTTTTTCTTAGAAAATTGTGCAGAATGCAGCAGGCAAGCACTATACGGTTCAGTTTATATTTCGCCATGTAGATCGGTGTCATAAATAGGCGGAACTGGCTGGCCATTATCCTGAAAGCATTCTTCACCACTCTTCTGGCTCTGGCCAGCTGGTAATTAAAAACCCTCTGGTCCGGGGTGAAGGTCCTCATATGGGAATGGCCACATAAGATGGTCCCCCAGCGCAAATACTTTATCCGCGGTGAAGATGAAGGGGAGTCCTTCCACAATGTCTTCTGGGGGTGGCAAGCCCAAGCTGCCATTCTAGAGCCATCGGTAAAACTCAGTCTGGGCTATGACTCCACCATCCGACATCCGGCCATTTTTCCCCACGTCCACATAGAGGAACTCGTAAGTAGTGATGGACGAACTTCTGACTGGACAGTTCGCAGCGGACCCCATTGACTTTAATGGCAGGCGAACCTTAAAAACCTACAGGTCATATTTTCAGCCACAAAATACTTAGTAGCTCTGTACACATAGTCCCACCACATGGACACTGACATAACAAAAGTATTAAGTGAATCTGGGATCGACAACGACAAGCATTCTTTTTTTATCTGTGAAATTTTGACAATTCAGGAGCGCATGAAGGCCATGGAGGAGAGGCAAGGTCAGGGCAGGCTATGAAGGGGGTGCAGGAGATGATCAGTGCCACAGTCAGGGCAGCGCAGTCCTGTGCCAGTGTCCCAGTGTGCCAACCTGTGCTTGAGCCCCTCTCTCTGCCCGGCCCTTACCCCCACCTATGCAGGGCTCCATTGCGGTGGTCCGGAGGTGTCAGTCCAGTGCTGATCCTCAGCCATGGTGCTGGCATTGCCTGCAGATTGGCTTCTCCGCTGCTATCTCCCTCACTGTCTGAAACCAGCACCGCAATAGAGACTGAGAACTGACACCAGCACCGTCATAGAGAGCACTGGCACCAGCACTGAGATAGAGAGCTCTGACACCAGCACCGAGAGAGAGCACTGACACCAGCACCATGATAGAGAGCACTGGCACCAGCACCGAGATAGAGAGCACTGACACCAGCACTGAGATAGAGAGCACTGACACCAGCACCGTGATAGAGAGCACTGACACCAGCACCATGATAGAGAGCACTGACACCAGCACCGAGATAGAGAGCACTGACACCAGCACCGAGATAGAGAGCACTGACACCAGCACCGTGATAGAGAGCACTGACACCAGCACCGCGATAGAGAGCACTGACACCAGCACCATGATAGAGAGCACTGACACCAGCACCATGAGAGCACTGACACCAGCACCGTGATAGAGAGCACTGAGACCACACCAGCACCGAGATAGAGAGCACTGACACCAGCACTGAGATAGAGAGCACTGACACCAGCACCGAGATAGAGAGCACTGACACCATCACCGAGATAGAAAGCACCAACACCAGCACCGTGATAGAGAGCACTGACACCAGCACCATGATAGAGAGCACTGACACCAGCACCGAGATAGAGAGCACTGACACCAGCACCGAGATAGAGAGCACTGACACCAGCACCATGATAGAGAGCACTGACACCAGCACCGTGATAGAGAGCACTGATACCAGCACCATCATAGAGAACACTGAGATCACACCAGCACCGAGATAGAGAGCACTGACACCACACCAGAACCAAGATAGAGAGCACTGACACCAGCACCGAGATAGAGAGAGAGCACTGACATCAGCAGTGAGATAGAGAGCACTGAGACCACACCAGCACTGAGATAGAGAGAGAGCACTGACACCACACCAGCACTGAGATAGAGAGAGAGCACTGACACCAGCAGCGAGATAGAGAGCACTGACACCACACCAGCACCATGATAGAGAGCACTGAGACCACACAAGCACCAAGATAGAGAGCACTGAGACCACACCAGCACTGAGATAGAGAGCACTGACACCACACCAGCACCGAGATAGAGAGAGAGCACTGACACCAGCACCGAGATAGAGAGCACTGACAGCAGCGCTGATACCAGCAACTCGCTGCGGGACCCAAAAATATGACACCGCTCAACCTCTTCAAACAGGAGGGTACGGGCATATAGTACGGTGTGATTTTTTTGTACAAGGAAGTGAGCCAAAGGTAGAAAAAAGGTCTGTGTGCTTGATTAAATAAATCGTTTAGAGAGTTATGCATATACATGGTCTACTGGTCACATGTGTTGAATTCCTCTGAGATCCATGCCTCATTCATGTTTATAAATGTCAGGTAGTCAACACTGTTGAGAGCTAGGCGAGTGCGCTTATCGGTCACGATCCCCCCTGCTGCGCTGAACGTCCCTTCGGACAGGACACTGGAGGCAAGCCAACAGTTCCATTGCAAATTGGGCAAGCTCTGGCCAGAGGTTAAGCCTGCCCACCCAGTAGTCCAGGGGTTCATCACTCCTCAGAGCGTCCACATCGGCCGTTAACCCGATGTAGTAGGACACCTGTTGGTCTAGGCCTTCCCTGATGCTGGATCCGGATGACACTTGTCGATGGGTTGGCTGAAAGAATGACCCCATATCAAGTCACCAACACATCTTCAAACCGCCCTCTTCTTGCAGGCGCTGTTGGATTGGTACCCGCAACTCTTTCCCTGGGAGTGAGAATTCCTCAACTGCCAGCGCACGCCAAAGCAGAATGCAGCATTTCTCGAAGCAAGGCCTGGAAGTGCTCCATTCTGACAGCCTTCTGTGACGGTGGTAAAATTTCTGCCATTTTGTGTTTGTACCGGGGGTTTAAGTACGTTTCCACCCAGTACTGGTCCTTGACCCTTATGCTTTTTATACGGGGTCCCTGTTAAAACACTGGAGCATGAAGGCCCCCATTTGCACTAAACTGGAAGTGGTGTGGTGGCCTGGCTCCTGCTCATCATCCAGGATAATGTCGTCTTCCTCGTTCTCCTCTCCCCATCCACGCACAACAACAGGGATCCCAGAAAGGTTTAAAGCATGCTCTTCTTACTCCTCCTCTGACTCCTCTTCAGACTCCTGTTGTTGACTTGTCTCAGAGTAGCCCCCCTGGGAATTCATCCAGCATTGCGACTTCCGCATCTTCCTGCTCATCCACGGCTTGATCAATGACACAACGCAATGCATGCTCCATAAAGAAGGCATAAGGTACCATGTCACTGATGGCAATGGGCGCAGAAGTCTGCATGCGTCGCGCATGAGCAGCCACTGGCGCAGTGAAAAAAAAACAAGCTCCCAGAACCTGTTCTGCCGCAGAGTTCGTACAGGTAGTCGTTAACTGCATGTTTCTGCTGGAGCAGCCTATCAAGCATATAGAAGGTTGAGTTCCATCGCGTCGGGCAATCGCAAATAAGACGTCTGACCGGCAGATTTGGTTGCCGCTGAATGTCAGCAAGATGAGCCATGGCCATGTAAGATCTTCTGAAATGAGCTGAGATTTTCCTTGCCTGCCACAAGATGTCCTGGACCCCAGGGTATTGGACAACGAATCGCTGCACGACCAAGTTTAAGACGTGTGCCATGCATGGCACGTGTGTAATTTTGCCCTATTTCAATGCGCTAAGCAGATTGGCTCCGTTGTCACACACCACTTTACCAACTGTCAAATTGAGCGGTGTTAGCCACTGATCTGCCTGTGAACGCAAAGCTGAAAGGAGTACAGGGCCAGTGTGGCTCTTGGCTTCCAGGTACAGCAGACGCAGCACGGCATGGCAACGTCTCACCTGGCATTGGGCGGCGCAGCGGAAGAGACGCTAGCAGCGGAAAAGGAGGAGTCAGCTGAGGAGGAGAGGGAGGAGGATGGAGTAGGAGTAGGAGAAGAAGAGGCAGGCCTGCATGCAGTCCATGGCGGTAAATCCAAATCTACATGGGTTCCACAGGTTACAGGCTTGATGGCCATCAGAAGGTTCACCCAGTGGGCAGTTAAAGTTATATACCTTCCCTGCCCGTGTTTGCTAGACCACATGTCTGTGGTCAGATGTATCTTGGCACCGACACTGTGTGCCAGAGATACATTCACTTGCCACTGAACATGGCCATATAGCTCTGGGATGCCCTTCTGTGAGAAATACTTCCTTCCTGGGACCTTCCATTGTGGTGTTCCAATGGCCACAAATTTTCGAAAGGCCTCCGAGTCCACCAGTTTATATGGCAGTAGTTGGCGGGCTATCAGTTCTGACAAGCCAGCCGTCAACCGTTGGACAAGAGGGTTATCCAGCGTCATCATTTTTTTTTTACGCTCGAACATTTGGCCCACAGAAGCCTGCTTTTTTCCAGAAAAACATGAGGAAGGCATGATGGAAGGGGGAGTGGAGAACAATTGTGAGGAGAGAGGAGAAGGAGAAGTAGAAGACGAGGCTGGATGGTGAGAGCCTGGAGTATGGCTTTGTGGGTTCCATTGCTCCCACTGGGCTCGGTGATGGAAGCTTATGTGCCTTCTTAAGGCAGTCGTCCCAAGGTGAGTGTTCGGCTTACCGCGACTTATGCGTTGACTGCAAAGATTGCAGATGGCAACACTATTGTCAGCAGCGGACACGTTAAAAAAGCCCACGCTGCGGAACCATGTTCCAGCGTCCTGGGAGCGCCAGATGTGACCTACATGGTTGATGCCTCGCTCCTGATACATTAGCAGTCTGCTTTGTCCCTCCTGTGCAATCTAAGTTCCGCCTGCTTCTCCTCCCCATCTGCTGGTCCACATCTCCCTCTGAACTCCCCTCCTGTTCCTCTCTTGTGGGCACCCACGTGACATCTCTAGACACGTCATCATCGACGTCACCTTCTCCACCGCTATAATTAGAGATCTCGTAGTATGCAGCAACAGTGGGGACCAACCTCCTCCTTGGGCTGATCTGGGTACTGTCGTCCGACTTCTGAGTGGCGGTTGTTGCTACCTCCTCTTCCTGATCCAATGCCAAGAATGGCTGCGCATCGGCAATGTCTTTTGATGGATCGGAAAATAATTCCTGTGACTCAAGCGGAAGGTATATGGTGTTGGTGGTAGTGTCTTTGGGGGTGCACACAGCAGATAGTGAAGAGGGTGCAGATCGAGAGGATGAGGAGGGTGCAGAAGAGTAAGGCTGAGTGAGCCACTCAACCAAGTCTGGTGCGTCCTTTGACGTAATCACACGCACCTTCTGCAATTTGCCACTTTGGCTCAAGTCTGTTGCTCCTGCCCTACCCCTACCACCCCTGCGGAAGGGCCTGCCTCTTCCTCTGCCTGTCATTTTTTAAATGACCCTGTGCCAAAAGTCTCTAGAGAAGTGCAGTATGTATGTGGAAGAAGGTATATAACACCCCGCTTCAATCTGTCGTTTTTGGGGGCCACTGGTCTATCACACCAGTTATAATACTTTTTTTTTAATTGCGTTTCTCACTCTTTGTAGTATCTCTGCAGAACCGCTCAGCAGTCAATATGGTGCACAGTGGAAATGCACTATACTATGCTTTCTATATGTGCCTTTGTGGACCTAGTAGCTAGTGATTTGCAGACTGTCCCTCAGTCTCTACACTGATAAAAGACAGCTGCAGAATCGGTCAGCAGTCAAGTATAATAGGCTTTCTATATTTGAAAGAAAGTATATTATACGTGTACAACCCTATATACTGTACACCTATACCAGTCCTTAAAAGGACCTTTGTGGACCTAATAGTAATAGCTAGTGATTAAACTGAGTGTCCCTGCTCCACACAGCGTCCTGTCCCTACACTGACAAAAGACAGCTGCAGAATCGGTCAGCAGTGCACTCAGCAATCAGCAGCACAGCTGTCAGCAGCAGTGCACCAGAACCCTATATACTGTACACCTATACCAGTCCTTAAAAAGGACCTTTGTGGACCTAATAGTAATAGCTAGTGATTAAACTGACTGTCCCTGCTCCACACAGCATCCTGTCCCTACACTGACAAAAGAGAGCTGCAGAATTGGTCAGCAGTGCACTCAGCAATCAGCAGCACAGCGGTCAACAGTAGTGCACCAGAACCCTATATACTGTACACCTATACCAATCCTTAAAAGGACTTTTGTGGATCTAATAGCTAGTGATTTGTGTCACTACAGTCTGTCCCTGCTCCACACAGCAACCTCTCCCTACACTGACAAAAGACCGAATGTAAAATGGCCACCATATCAGGTCTATTTATAAGGTAGGGGGAATGTCCAATTGTCCATGTGCTGAAATGTCTCAATTGGCTGTCCTGCACCCCATGATGCATGTGTCATCATGGGTCAAAGTTCTTTCACAATGTAAACACATATGTCCGCCGCGCGAACAGCTCCAGAAGTCCGCCGGTTTGGCGAATTGCGAACGCGCAAAATTCGCGCCGAACCGACCGCCGGGCAAACCACAACGCCATCCTTACTCATAAGTAGCTGACACCACCGCCAACATCACTATACTATTATACCCCTTGTAATTATAATAGTATGACCCTGAGTTGTGGGGTGGGACTATGTGGACAATTGCCCCTCCACAGTTGGGAAAGTCCCAATGGGTAGCAAAGTGGGAGGCCACAGTCTGCCATTCCTCTGGAGTTGAAGGAAACTGTGGAGTCAAACAAGAAAAAAAATTGTAATTTTGCACATAAACATTGCAAGCAGATTAGACACAAACATTCTTGGCCAACTTAAGTATAACATTTTCGGAAATTAGTATTTAAAGACAAAAGTATAAGGTCCACTTATCAGATTCCTCACCCCATCTGATGGCCCATTGCAAAAAATTAAAGGGGGGGGGGGGGTTGTTTTGGACAGGTTACCCTCTCCACTTCATTGAGATCTGAATGCATAAATAATGTGTTTTAACTTTGGCCAGCCCCTCCTTACTTACACTATTGGCAGCCCAGTGGACAGGTAAGAAGTGTCATAATAAAAAAATAAAAATACACACTGAACAAATGGAAGCACATTTTTACATTCTGATAGCGGACAAGAACGCACTGAGAATCAAATACGGTACTATAAATAGCACGCACTGACAAACAAATGCGAACTGACTACATGCACTGAAAAGCAGATACAAACCCGCAAGTACAAACTCAAGAGCAGTAACAATCTGAAGCACAAGTCTGAAAAGCGCAAATCGTCTCTAACCAAACTTCTACTAACACGCGATAAACACAAAATCAGAAGAAGGATCCCAAAGGGTGGCACACTTGGTACTGAACTTCCCTTTTATAGTCCCATTGTACGTCACCGCGTTCTTGAGATTTGGAAATTCTGACAACTTTGTGCGACCGTTTGTATGCAAGGCAAGTTTGAGCCAACATCCGTCAGAAAAAATCCGATGGATTTTGTTGTCGGAATGTCCGATCGTGTGTACGGGGCATAAGATTTAGGGTTTCCCATCACTTTCTGTCTCAGCAGCAATGATCACCAAGGCAAACAGAAAGGGCAAACAGGACACAGACAGGAATAAAAACTTAACAAAGGTTCTACTCCTTCCTTACTCTTTATTAAACATACAGTTAAATTATGCCTCAATGTGTATATTTTAACATAATGTTTTAATAAAGGACAATGAATATACAGTAATTGCTTGTTAGTTTTATTCTAGTGTTTTGGGAATCATCCACAAGTACTGGCAATATATAACCTGAACTGGAGCATGATCTTAATGACTAAGTTCTAATTAATCCAATTGCATAATAAGTGTACAAGGGCGGGCCTGCATGTTTATATGATGTAGAGACACACCTGAGCTTTAATCTTTACACTTTGACACATGAGCTTGAAGTGATAAATGAATGGCTGTATTTCTGCAACTGTGTTCTCTTTTTTTGTGCTGATTCAGTTTATCCACTAAATTAGAACTTTTGCAGGACTGCTCCCAGTATCTTTTGTCCCCTGTTCTCTTTATTTCCACCAGGGCTTGTATTATCAATATACTGTCATTCTTGAGGAACTGCCTGTATTAAATACTGATCCTCCTATGGAATGGTTCCAGCAGTCAACAATCAGTCCCCAGCTTGCTCCAGAAGCTAAAAAAAATAGCTTCAGCTCTAGGGCTACTTCAGAAGATATTGTTCTGACTTCTCAACCATTTCCAATCATTTCTACTACAGGAATATCTATACAGTAAATGTCTTTTTTATGTGCTTCAGCTTTTTTTTTTTTTACTTTACCAGCAGAACTTGTGTAGTTTTATCAAGAAATAAAAATGTGTCTCTTATTTCACAAACAAAAGCCAGAAATATTGTACAGTTGAAGCAACAAATGTAAGTACTGGTAGTTTTATTAGTCCAACAATTAAAGATGGTCAAAATCCAAGATGTGGCACATAGGTGCAAAGAAATGTAAGTGCAGGGTAGCCAAGAACTGGAGCATAATAGATTCAATATACAAGTAAAGGTGCAATAGTCTGGCAAATAAAGAGAAAAAAAACCCTCTTTGCAAACAAATAGAAATTAAGAAATTACAACACTATATTTAAAATACAATAAATGTTTAAATCCAAAGTTGGAGTCCATTAATAATAAAAAGATTATTATTAAAATCCAATAAGGGAAGAAGAGATGATGAGGTGAGTTCCACAAGCAGGGCTGCCTCCAAGGGGGAACTAAAACCAGGTTCCAAGGTTCTATGACAAAAGCACAAAGAGAGGGGTGCCTCTGGGTGTAGACATATGACCAGTTTATTTGTACATAACATATACAAGCAACTCACATTTTTTTAGTTGATCGTAGGCATATAAAGACATCCATCATAAATATCATCAGATCTGTCACAAACTCAACGCGCTCACTAGACGCCTGGCTGTACGTTGGAGACACAGCTTGATAGTAAGGCCGGCCGCGGTGGAGAGGAAGCTTGCTCAGAGCGAGGCCTGGAACGCTGTAGTGGGAAGGTGAGGACAAATTACATCACTGGCGAGCAACGCGTTTCATGTGCGTACGGGCTGCAGTGACGTGACAGCCGCACTCCTTCATCAAGCTAGAGATGAATGAAGATCAGGGTGCTAAAAACACTAGTGAAGGGGGAGTGGCCAAAGAAAGACAGAGCTGTCAAAGGTCGGGCTATGTTAGCCCAATTCTTAGACAACGTTGTACAAACCTAATTTAAAATCAGAGAGACCGGAAGATACATTTTAGTATGCTGATTTTTTTGAAATATCATTGCAGACCTATTTGGGCTCAAAATAAGGGGAAATAAAATAGCATGAATCCGGCAATAATATAAGAATACTATACAAATTAATGCAAACAATAATCACAATGGATATACATGAATAAAAACAAAAGTTAAAAAATGAAAAAATGGAAAGATAATTTTCTTACAAAAGGGGAAAAAAACGAACAATGGCCATGGATAAAAAATATAAAATTAAATAGTGACAGTCACACAAAATATGTATACATAACCTCTCGGGATAATCAATAGTTGTATAATAAATTCTAAATGTGCATGAAAGACATGAAAAAAAGTATATACATATATATATATATATATGTACACACATTACACACTAAAAACAGTATGTTGTCATGATCCTCATAGTACTTTTAACTAGTGTGATTAAACTAAGGACCATACTTACAACCCGCCTCCCCCATGAAAATCAGGAACAAGACAGAACCCACCTGCAGATATAAATGTATACAATTAATTTGGGATAAAAAACGCAGAAAAAAGGAAGGGGAGGAAAAAACATATATTAAAAATGGGGATAAAAACTTTACAGGATAGTAGCAATCTCAATACACTCATTGATCCCCCCTGCCAAGAGTGTGTCCAAAGTATAGATCCAGTAAGTCTCTCGGGTGCAAAGCTTCTTGAATCTTTCCGCCACAGGGACAGACTTAGGGATCTGTTCGATGACCCAAACCTTAAGGCCTTCGGTGGACCCTTGGCGTGCCATGGCAAAGTGTCTGGGAACACTGTGGGGGTCAGTGCCCCCCTCAATGTATGTTCTATGCTCACCAAATCTTTGCCTCAGCGCCCTAATTGTCCTGCCTACATAAATCAGGCCACATGGGCAACTTAGGCCATAGACGACAAAATCTGAGGAACAGTTGAAGAATTCTTTCAACATATATGTCTTACCCTTGGTGGTGAAGGACTTTTGTTCATGTTGGACAAATTTGCATGTTTTACATAGTGCCTTTCGGCATTGGTACTTGCCTATCAGGGGTACCAATATCAGCACAGATGATGAAGCTACAATGGGTTTGAGTCTGCTGGGAGCGATCTTATTTTTGAAGTTGGGGGCCCTATGGTACGTAACTTTGGGGTGAGCTGGAAGTATTGTTTTTAGATGAGGATCCTGCTGTACGATACTGCAATGCTTCTGCAGTATTCGTTCCATATTTTTATATTAATTGTGGAAGGTGGTTATGAATCTACTCAAGCAGTCTTTCTGTAATTGATTTCTTTTGGCAGGTTTCCCATGAAGATAGTGTTTGAAAGCTTCTTCAACCAAAGTTTCAGGGTACTTTTTATCCTGGAACTTAGTTTTTAGGGTTGAACGAAGTTCAATGTAATCAGAGTCTTTGGTACAATTCTGTCGAAGATGACAGAATTGACCTTTTGGGATATTGGTGATCCATTTTGGATAATGGCAACTCTTTAAATGTAAATAAGAGTTGCCCGCTGTAATTTTTTTAAATAATAGTTTGGCCCTCATGTCCCAACTCCAGATCCATAGTGTCTGAATTGGTGACTGATGTGAATGATAACTCATAAGGGTTATCGTTACAATGTTTGCAAAGGGGGTGATGTTATCAGGGGCACCATCCCAAATAATGATCACATCATCAATGTATCCCCCAAAGAGGGTTGCAAAGGGGTTATTCTGATAAATGTAGTTGGTTTCCCAGAAACCCATGGCAAGGTTTGCATACGAGGGTGCAAAATTCACCCCCATAGCTGTACCTTGTATTTGCTGATAAAATTCTCCACCAAAAGTGAAATAATTATGCATCAGGCAAAATTCTGCAGCTTCTACAATGAACTTTGCCTGATGCATATTAATCAAAGGATCCCTAGATAAAAATTGCTCCAATGCCATGAGTCCAAAGGTGTGGGGCATAGAGGTGTACAGGGAACAGAGGTCAAGTGAAAGCCAAACGTAAGAAGATTCCCATAAATAGGGTGACAGAAGTTCTAAAAGATGTGTTCCATCACGAATAAATGACTGCAATTGTAGGACTATTGGTTACAGAAACTGATCTATATACAGGATAAACCCAGTAGTGACACTGTCCATTGCTGCCACAATTGGTCTGCCTGGAGGGTGCTCAAGATTCTTATGAATCTTTAGCAAATGATAAAAATATGGGATTTGATAAAAATTATTTTGCAAGAAGGAGTCTATAGGATTCCTTCAGATAATCAGACCTATTTTGGAGTACTATACGGCCTCCTTTATCGGCTGACTTTATCACCAGGTCTTCTGCATTGATGAGCTGGTCAAGTCCCTTGATTTCGGAAGGAGAAAGATTATTAGATTTGGAGATGGAGGTGGAGTTACATAGTTTTAGTAGGTCTGTATAGACAACTCTATAAAAGCTTTCAATCTAAGAACCCTTTGATTGCATAAGGAAAAAATGGACTTGGGTTTCAGTGTTGAATGAACAATGGGAAAGGGTAAAGCTAGATACTGTGTAAGCATTCTAGATGTCATCTCATCATTGTCTGACATATCCAAATCATCAATGTCAAAATAAGATGACTCTGAAAGGGATTCGGATGGGACTATGGTAGATACAGTAGATGAAACGCCATTGGAGCCATTAGAATGGGCGAGTTAAGTTTGTGACAGATCTGATGATATTTATAATGGATGTCTTTATATGCCTACGATCAACTAAAAAAAATGTGAATTGTTTGTATATGTTATGTAAAAATACAAATGCTTGCCTTTAGATATGTTTTTTTAAATGTGTAAAATGTAGTTTTATTTCCTCCTGCTTTTTTCAATACAATAATGCACTTTTTTCATCTATTTATACACCCATACATGCTTTTATACACACTTACATTTGTAGTACCCGGATCAAAATTTCTTATTTAAACTTTCCTATTTTGCTTACAGATCTGAATGTGATGCATGTTTACGCCACATTGTCACACATGTCAACATTGAAAATAATACACCTGTATCCAGATTTGTAAATAAACAATGCTTTGAAATGCATTCTTTTTATGTCTGTGTGCATAAGTCCTAAAAGTTGGTGGGCCCTAGGATCCATTGTGCTGCCTTCAGGTGGCTCACACCTTGCCAAGTACCGATTGGAGGCTGTCCTTGGAGACAATGTACCAGATAATGAAATAGTACTTCTTGCTGCTTAAGACCCCTTTCACACTGGAGCCATTTTTTAGTGCCTGAAAAAAGCCTCATCTGCAATCACAGTTTGAAAGCCGGAGTGCTTTCACACTTGGGTACTGCGCTGGCAGGATGTAAAAAAAAAGTCCTGTAAGTAACTTCTTTGAGGTGCTTTAGGAGCAGTGTTTACACTGCTCCTAAAGTGCCCCTGCATTGGCGAAGAGCCTTCAAAGTGCCTCGGCTTTGCTCATGCTTTTAACCCTTTTAACCCATTTAACCCTTTATTCAGCCACTAGCAGTGCTTTACCGCTGACGCCCCCATGCTGGCAGTGTGAAAGGGCTCTTAATGGCATCTCTGCCTTGTAATATTGTCAAGATACATCACCACGTGCACATAGAGGGGGGTCTAAAGACTTAATTATCTAGGTGTTGGAAGACTGCAGGAGCATTGTGAAATATTCATAATGCTCATTCCAGATGTTGAAAATGTTCTTCCATTCCTTATGTACCTTCAACATCTGGAACATGTTGGTGGAACATTTTCTTAACAAAGAAAAAGCCAGCTCTACCAGCCAGTCGGGGAGGTGGATTTCCAGCTGAAGTATTGTCGTTCATTGTGTGAAATATATTGAGGCATGGCATAGGCTGGTGGTATTGGGAAGTAACTAGGAATGGCAGAGCAGCATCCTAGCATCAAGCAGCCAAGGATGGCCCAGAGTGATGGAGGTGGTAACCTGTGGCAAAACCAAAATGTAAGAGTTTCCTGTTGTAACAATCCAAAGGACATCTCAAGGGGCATAGTTTGTTGTTGTGTGAGCCTACTGAAAAGTAAAGGGAAATCAATGGCCAACATGCAGGGAGGTTTTCACATAGGTTCCAACATGATCCCGGGATTTAGGGCTTGGGGTTCCTCAATAAAATTGCTACAAGCTCAGAATAAATGAAGACTGGAACTGTAACTGACCAACCTCTGTCCCAGAGATGAATGGTAAGAGTGGGAGAATTTGCAGAAATGTATGCCCCTTGGAGCATCTTACACCACATCAGACATTGAGGACATTGGTTAAGGAAATGCTCTTTCGCAATATAGGCAAAGGCCTTGGGCCTGGCAACAATTTCTTTCCTTGATACATCTGAGCTTGGCCTGGTTGCATAGATTTAACAATTACAGAGAGAGAGAGAGAGAGAGAGAGAGAGAGAGAGAGAGAGAGAGAGAGAGAGAGAGAGAGAGAGAGGTCAGGTTTTAGCAACAGATAATATAATTTGAATATATATTAACATTATTTTACAGAAACCAGGAAGAAATATTGTACAGTCAATGTATTGTATGAAATCAGTTTTAGCAAGCCACAATTTCAGAGGGGGCAAGGCAGGTTTTTACCTGAATATACAAATTAGAGTCATAATACCAACAAATATTGTACATTCACAGAATTTTTTTGGGAGACACAAAGCATTAATTATACTGCAGCCACCATTTCAAATTTTGCAGCTGAGGTCAAATCATTTTGTGGAACACCTTTACAGTGCTGGAGTATTGGACACAGAGCATTAATTACACTGCAGCCATCACTTCAAATTGTGCAGCTGAGGTCCAATCATTTTGTGGAACACCTTTACAGTGCTGGAGCATTGGAAAAGGACAGAAGAGGTTGCAGAAACTGGTATTGGTGGCATGCCAGCAGAGGTGGCAGGAGAGGGTAATGGTGGCAGGGCAGCAGGATCTGTAATGGCAGCAGGCCAGCAGAGGTGGTCGAAACTGGTAATGGTGGCAGCAGCAGGCTAGTTGATGTGAGAGGAGCTGGTGTTGGTGGCAGTAGCAGGCCAGCTGATGTAATAGGAGCTGGTGTTGGTGGCAGCAGCAGGACAGCTGATGTGAAAGGAGCTGGTGTTGGTGGCAGGCCAAGAGGGGTGGAAGACCAGCAGAGTTGGCAAAAGCTGGCAATGGTGACAGTGGCAGGCCAGGAAGGGTGGCAAGAGCTGGAAATGGAGGCAAGCCAGCAGAGGCTGCAAGTGCTGGTAATAGTGTCAGTCCAGCAGAGGATGCAGGATCTGGTCATGGCGTCAGTCCAGCAGAGACAGCAAGAGCTGATAATGGTGACAGGCCAGAAGAGGTGGCAAAAGCTGGTAATGGCAACAGAGGCAGGCCAGGAGAAGTGACAAAAGCTGGAAATGTTGGCAGGCCAGCAGAGGTGGCTGGGGCTGCCATTGGTAAAAGTGGCAGGACAACAGAGTTGGCAGACTAGTAGAGGTGGCATAGTCTAGTAATGGTGGCAATGCCAGGCCAGGATAAGTGGCAGGAGCTGGTAATGGAGGCTGGGAATGACAATAATGTGTAGCCCACTTGTAGGCGGGTGTAGGCTGCAGTATCTCCTCCAACCTGAAGGCAGCACCGTGCCATTTCTATGAGCTTCATGCAGCCATCTTGGGGAGGATGGAAATCCTATTAGATACTGAAGTCCTGCAAGATTTGTGCAGCTATAGTGACTGAGGATACCGTAAATAGTGGAATCCTGTGTCATTTGGTGTGACCTTAGTGATTCTGGTCTAGAGATGCCACACTTGGGTTTGCAGTAGTATGTGCCCAGCGATCCATTACGGGCATTTGTTAGTGGGCGCATACTGCAGCAGTGGCACCACTAGGGGGTGGCTTTTGGGGCTAATTGGGGCTCATTTTAGGGGGAGGCTCTCTAGGGACCCTAATTTAAGGGGGAGGCTCTCTGGGGACCCTAATGTAAGGAGGGCTCTCTGGGAACCCTGATGTAAGTGGGAAGCTCTCTGGGGACTCTGATGCAAGGGGGAGGTTCTCTGGCGACTCTGATGTAA